>NC_045961.1:56957218-57602446 GCF_010909765.2 Amblyraja radiata
TTCAACATTTGAGTTACACATTACAGCAAACAACGTGACAGTTATATTGAAATCCTTTGGACTTTAAAAAAACCCATGAAGAATAATTTTACGGCAATGGCGTTATGCATCGCTGTTTGTAAACCAGCAAGGGAATAAACAGATGCCAGACTCCACACAGATATTAGCTAACATCTATGTTTTTGTTATATAAGATTGCCGACGTCTTAATATGATGTGTTGATAAAAACTAATTATGTTTCCAAACAGATCAGTGTCAATCAAAGACATATCTTTAACTCGTAATCGTCAAAGTTATGTGCCATTTTAAATTCGAGATAACATAGATTCCATAATTGTTATGACTCGGAAGTACTAATACTAATAAGAATACGAAGAATAGCACTAGATGGCAGTGTCAGAGGTCGCTCTGCGGTGTCCCACACAGCACTCCAATAAAGAACTTTCAACTGTAATAGCGTTCCATCTGCTATAGTGCACGTGTATTTATGTATATTTCTACATTTGCATGTTTTTTGTCTGTTCGTTACATTACACAAACCGTTGAGCTCGGATACTACATTTTTAATGTGCAAACATTACTCGAAAGGACATAAGATAGTCCAATATCCGAGGGGTAAAATGCAAAAATAATCGTCTATCTAGGCAATAAATACAAATATGAGACAGTCAGCACAGGACTGCTCAAACTGAAATGATCCCTTTCGATATCTTACTTTGCTGCTCCAGAGATTGGTCATATATTCTGGTGAGTTTATATTAAACCCAAGAAGCCCAAGCCGAAGGTCGTGTGAGGGGAAAATATTACAAAATGAACACTAAGCATGCAACAGTGAATACTGAAATGTACAAATTTACAATCCGGTTTAGATTTTTCGGCAATGTGCATCAACGTGTATAGTTGTTCGCGTAGGTTCGGCTCTACAATTCGCTTTTGGCAAGACGAATGAAGGAAATACTAGGTCTCAAACCCAAAATAAAACCTACAATATTTACAAATGTACAGTCCTTTCTTGTTGTTTCGCGGATGCTTGTCCAGCTCGTTTTTCACGCGTTTCATGATGTATGCACAACTATAAACATGGCAACCGTGACTTTTTACACATATTTACAATTTGATTGAATGTCTCTAGATTAGATTCTGCCGAAGTACAGTATAGATGAGCAAGTGAAACTTCCAGGGCTGAATCTAATTGTCTGAAACATTCAATAATTCGTCCACTGCAACTGTTTTTGTACATTTATAGTATTTCCTTGGCGTTTTCGCACCCTTTTGATGGATTTGATAGCGCAGTTCCCTCTAATTCATTCGTCAATTTTCGAAATACATTAATACAGTCGAACAAGGGGCTTTAGTTGCGGTCAGTGGTCTGTTTTGCAAACAATTACAGTTGTTCCTTGTCTTCCCAAAAAGATTTGGACAGGCAATGATTTGAGAACAATTGTCTGAGAAGTTATTTATTCCAAACCATCGCACACCATAGCTGTCAGCAAACTACCTTTAGTCGTTGATTACTTTTCCTTTAAATGCAATACAGTCTTGCTTTTAAAAGAAACTTTTTGCTTCATGTCATAATGCAGTTGCATAGGCAGGGTAGGGTTCCAATGTGGGTTTGCTCATCCCCGGGAGAAGGATATAAGCGAGAGGGGGCTGCAGTCCTGAAGCCGGCCAGCCAGTGCAATTGCACGGCAGCATGTAGCCAGGATTGCCCGGTGACGGGTGCGTGTGAGTGTGAGCCCCGCCAAAGGCGGCCGCTGCAGCGGCTGCAGCGGCCGCGGCAGCACTCGCTCCACTTTGGTAAGCTAGTGGTGAGGCATATTGCAAGGAAGCCAGGGAAGTGGGCGCAATCTCGCTCATTTTTGACCCCAGGTGACTTGCCTCGAAGAGTGAGTACGGGCTCGCTGCAACGTGTGGGAAAAAAAGCCTGGCTTTCTCAGCCGAACTGAGCAAGGAGTCCGGCAGAATGCTGGCGGACAGGGCGGCGGACTTCAGTCCTTCCTGGTCCGCCAGGTAAGGCATGGGGAAAGCGAACTTGTCTTTCTTTAGCAGCGTCTTAGGCTTGCGCCTGGGTCGATACTTGTAATCCGGGTGCTCCTTCATGTGCAATGCTCTGAGCCGTTTGGCCTCGTCAATGAACGGTCTCTTTTCTGATTCGGTTAAAAGTTTCCACTCGGCACCCAGCCTCTTGCTGATTTCCGAGTTATGCATTTTGGGGTTTTCCTGGGCCATTTTCCTCCTTTGCGCCCTGGACCAGACCATGAAAGCGTTCATGGGGCGCTTAACGTGATCCGCAGGTTTAGACATAGCGACCACAACAAAAATCAAAGAACTGCAGGTGCTCTCGCTGCCCAAACCTCACCGTGAACTTTTTGATACTTAAGTATTTTCGTCCCTTGTCAATGGGTCGATGTCATAGCGATTCCTTTGAAATCTGGGACAGAAATGTTAAGGCAGGGAGTTTCCACGCCAGGTGTTTAAAGTATCGGTTGCTTGAAGTGGTCTCGGTGCGCCGAGCTGAGCACTGAGCCCTCCCGAGGATTCCTTCAGTTGTCTGTTGCACCCAGATGCCTTCTCAGCGGAGTATCTTGTTAGTTAGATACGAGGAAAGTCTGCCGATCGCTGGAGACCATGTGAACCAACTTCAAAGCAGGTGGGCTCTGGAACATGCGCAGTCGTTCGCACGCAACCTTCAATAATCGCTAAGGCGTTGTTAATGAAACGCTCGTCCAATCGCTAGGTCTGCAAACACATCACCATGACTCGTTTTAATGTGTGCGTGCACATTTTTGTGTATTTTAATTGTTGCATTTCTTTCTTTTCACAGTTTGGCTGGCACAATCCCGCAATTATTTGACTTTGCCTTAATGTTATACAAACTGTTGGCTCCTGATTTAATTGTCAACTGCCTGTTGTTAAACATGACTATCGGAATATCCGATCCCAAACTGATAGGCGTTATCGGAAGCTATTATTGAACAAACCAATCCCTAATCATGCTGGAATCAAAGATAATCTGTCGCTATTACACTTTTTTTTAAATCCGACGCATTTAAAAAAAAATCAGTGCAATTTGTGCTAAGGTTGCTCATTAGATATCGCGAGTGTAGGGAATTTGATAATTGTGGAAAATAATGATACAAACATAATAGTTCGTGTTGAAATTGAGTAATCCGTGATGAATGCGGAAGTACCTACAATGGGGAGGTGTTAATGCCAACCGCGTGTACATGCAAGTAAACGTCAAGAAAAATTTGAAACGATTTTGAACAGATTGTGTTTTATATTTATTAGAAACATAGAAAATAGGTGCAGGAGGAGGCCATTCGGCCCTTCGAGTCAGCACCGCCTTTCATTGTGATCATGACTGATTATTATTAAACTATTGTGGACTAGAAACAAAATGTTCCAAGCATACTGTACTAAAATATAGTTCCTAATACACCAAACAAACCTTACACCAGCTTGTCTACGTTTATATCCCTTATTATAATATTTATTTCGTCACCAGCAGAGCTAATGTATATTTACCACATACAAGACGAAATACAAAACCCAGACTAATGCAGGGAATTATTGTTCTATTGGGAAAAATACGTTACCTAAATATTATGAAAAGTCTAGGGCCTATAATCAAGTCGGGCGACATATTCTCTTTTGCGTATTTGTACATTGTTTACTTTTTTTTCTGACATCATGTGACCCTTTGGCATGATATATTATTAATTACTGATTAAAACCATCCGTGATCGCGTCGGTACATAATGATCAAATAAATAAAGCTGATTTTGATCGAGTGAAGAGGTACAAACAAAGTTCATTCTCAATGCGATAGAAAAATAGAGAATCTCTTGAATATGCTACATAATTGTTATTTAGGTAGTATGTGCAGACGAGGTCTGTGGTTATTTGGCAACTGTGAGCATGCAGGAAAAATGCAAAATATGCCACCACATACAACGTCTCCTTAAAAAGCTAGTATAAACATATTGGATTTAGGCCTCCAATATTTTGAGCAATATTTGGAAGGAATATTTCAAATTAACCAAATTTCTTATTTTAAAGTAAGTAAAACGGATACAACTTTTCTTTGTAAAGGGCCAGATAGAAAGGTGACACTTCTATTTGTCAGTAATGCGAATCTTGAAGGGAATTGGCCCATTTTCATCAATTCCCCAGCTTAAATTCTGACAAGATTGCAAATTATATCCTTCGAGAAGCGCAGAGTCCTGGTATTTCAGTGAAATAAATGTGAACTGTTCAACCTGTTAAAATAATTTAGCATCAAATACAATAGCATAGGCAACTAATTTCCATGTAAGTTTAATAAAGGATGATTTTGAGACATGTTTGTCTAATGGGCATCGCAGATGAGTTTGCATCTTGAGATGGTACTTTAAAAAAACTTTTCTTGATTTACTTTGGATTCAAAACGCCTCCGTACACTGTGCGTATTATCCAACAATCCGCCCATTGTACAGAGCCGCACAGCATTCCGGCGACACATTTTAACTGTCTAATTTTGCGAAGTGTTTTATTTTATCGCACTTTCAACCAGTTGATTTATGTTAATCTCTATATTCTCAGTTGTCAGTTCTGTACAAGTGTGCCATTTTAGAAACTACCGTAAAGGAATTACGATAAAGCAAATGTTACAAATCTTTGCATTAGTCATTTTCAATGGTTTAGGTGTTATTTAATATCTGACTGTATTCGTCAGCGTATGTATGGGTGGGTGTCAGAGATTAAAATATCTGAAGCATTCAATTAATGCGGTTGTTGGTGTGCCGAGCTGGACGTCTGTTGTGTCCTTCAGCCCATAGGGTATTGATGAGCAAGCGCAGTGAGGCATTGCGCTTTGGTCTGCTTGGAGACTCCAATACTTGCGAACGATGTGATTTTACAGTAATGACACGGCGTGAGTTCAGGGTGTGGGGATCCACCTCCAGTCTCCGCCATCGTAACATATAATTTACGAAAATCGTTCTTGAAAAACAGACAGATTTTGGCATCTTACGCTCAGCTTTCTCCTACAAGTCACGTTGTGCTAAACATCTTCAGAGTCCACATGGGAATTCATCACATATACGTTCAGTTTGACTCACGAAGGCATTGTATAATTAGATTCTTAATCCGAAATTATACCACACACACAGCAGTACTCGGAATATTATATTGCCATTTTTCCATCCTCGCCCCCATCACCATCTTTTTCTATATTTTCCACCTCTCAATCACGTCTTGTCCCTAAGTCTACTTTTCAGATTAGATATCGAATAGTTAACAAAACAAAATGCGGATGAAATATTTTGGCAAAATTAAAAGGAATAAGATAAGGTAGGGGTCGATTTTTTAAAAGAGATAATTTTAACAATTTCTACTTAAACAATTGCCTTTCCTTGTGAGATATTTATGTCATATGTGGATTCAAATACACGCCAAACCCGGGACAGTAAATAAAGTCCATAATTTTTTTAACATTTGGAAATTGTTCGTTTAAGAATATTCCACCGGCTGGCCAAAGAGTGTAGCTCGTGTATTACGGTTAATACGATGTAGGTATAATGTAAGAGAACATTTAATTTATGTGCTTTTCAAGTAATATAGCCTTGTAATTCTGAAGGAAGGTGCTTTTCAATTTGGATCCACAAAAATATTTTTTTTTCCTTGCTTCCTTTTTTAAAAAACTTATTAACACTTCTGATGAACTGTCATGGAATGAAATGAAATGACCCCTGACCTGTTTAATATAGAGTTGGGCGATCATAGCAAACTAATTTCTGTGTCCAGAGTAATTATTTCCGACATGGTTAATTAAACCTATCAATTCCGCGCCACTTTGCAGTTGTCATACACAAGCACTTCGCCGCACGGAACTTCCTCCTTCATGGTGGCAATAAGACTCCGGGAAACGAGAGACTTGCTTTAAGCTGTCTGTGATTGGCAACTATATACAGTATGAGAATGCGCTAAGAATATGTTGGAGGGAGGACATTTGGCCTCACAGGCCTATCGTTTGTATCTACAAATCGTATAAAGGAAGTGAACTATTTGAAATACTGTCTGCATCAGTGGTGGGAAAGCAGTGCCATTTTTCTTGCTCCTTGCATCAGGAATTTCTACATTTAATAATATTTATCGAGAAATAAGATACTAAATTTTGGTTTTGAAATCGAACGAAGGCATCGATTTATAGGTGGGAGTGGGAAGGATCCTGGGAATGGTCCAACTTAGTACAAGTCCCAATTATCTGTGTGGAACTCCTTTACTGGTCCACGTTTTGTCTTACGCATATTTAAAACGGCGGCATCGTATTAGGCAAATCTGGGGACGAGTTTACTTCCATGCTCTCCCGCTGCAAAGTTTGGAATCGCCCTGGAGTGATTTATTATTGCCAGCAGTTAACAAATGTTGAGTTTGCAGAGAATAAACTGAATTTATTCCGGGAAACTTCATCAAACAGAATAATTGGCGACGGCATCGTCAAACTTGGGCTTGACTGGTGGTGATTTTGGTTTTAACTTGGAGAGAATTGTAAGCCTGAGAGTATGAATATTGTTGCGTTTACACATGTCAGACATGGAACAACCTGTTTTTACTGAATATGGTGAATACCAATATAACTGTCTCATTGCAGCTATCCTTTTTATAAACAAAGTGCAAAGGTCAGCAAGGGTATAAAGGCCGATATTAATTCACCGTTTATTTCCCTCGTTTTCCCGTTCTTTCACTTTTTCCCCCTTTCTTTTCTGCAGCAGACGTAGAAATCGAATCTGAAAAGAACTTTCGTTTGGCGCGTTTATCCAGTCGAGGAGGTTTTGTGCCCGAACAAAACCCTGGGTTGGGAGGTTTTGTGAGAGTGTTGTTTGTTGAAGTGGAGAAAGAAAAACCGGCGGCTTTTGCCTCATTGTGTGGAAACGAATCAGTGGTATTTGGAAAACTGTTAGCATTGTGCAGTTATTCTTGTCTTTTGTGAGGGGATTCTTTTCACAAGGTTTTTTTTCAGCCGATCCAGCTGGCCAGAATGAATAGCACTGCAATGTGTACACGCTTTGTCCCGCTAGCCCTT
Organism: Amblyraja radiata; assembly: GCF_010909765.2. Lineage (NCBI taxonomy): Eukaryota > Metazoa > Chordata > Chondrichthyes > Rajiformes > Rajidae > Amblyraja > Amblyraja radiata. Next base: position 56,964,286 of record NC_045961.1, read on the forward strand.
CAAGTAGCCCTCATTGAATAGACTAAGTTGACACTGCATGACAGTGAAACAACATAATAAAAAATACATGAGCCACTGAATAGAAGCAGGCGCATAAATAAATAAATGGGTGACCAAAACTGGATAAACTGAATAACAAAACGGTGAAAGGAGGACAAAAAGATATTTAACACGCTAGATTAGCATTAGAATGCAATCTACAAGGCAGAACAATTGATGAATAGGTTTACCGGCCGAGAAAGAAATGGACTAAATGCCTTCTGAATAGATATGCTTTGCGGGATTGAATGAGAAAAGGTGGAGCTCGATTTATGCAAATGAATGAGAGAGTGAGGGAACTTTTTTTAAAAGGCAGGAAAGCTCTCGTTCAGATTGTTTACTAAAGTAACCCTAGTTATATATATATATACACACACACACACATACACACACATATATATATATATATGAGTATGTGTGTGTGTTAGTATTAGTTAGCGCTAGTGAATACAGACTTCCATCACTAGTGCGCGACAATTAATATATATATATATATATGTGTGTATTATATATTTATATGTATATATAATACACACACACACACACACACACACACGCATATATATATATATATATATATATATTAATTGTCGCGCACTAGTGATGGAAGTCCGTATTCACTAGCGCTAACTAATCTACCAACAAATATAAGTTAACGATCCATGGTTTAGTGGAAGACAAATAACATTTCCCACCATGGATACAGGAAAGTTGAAGCTAACTCTATTAAACTCAAATAAAAGATTATCAGATCGTTTGTTTAAAAAAGACTCCATAGACTAGAGCTGGGTGATCTTATAATTCCAAATGATTTGATCTGAATTTCACTGTCACTAAAAGGCACGATTGTGAGCAAGAACTAACTACACGCAAGTGTGTCGATCACGTTAACGAGCACCAACACTTAACATTTAACGATTTTGTGATTTGCAAAGGGAACGTGTAAAGGTAGGGGTCGTTGTTTTTTAACTATCACGTGAGGTGAGTAAGCATATACTGCAATTTTTTATATTAACGTACGTCATTTATTCTGGACTTTAAATAATTGAACAATGCAAAATTGATCATTCAGATGTTTGCGGGTAACAAAATATCAAAACTGAAGAAAAGCGAAATATATACATAGCTCCTATTTTTAATTTATGGTTATGGGATGCACACTCGCCTTTAGACAAAACTAATTGTACATTTCTTTGAATTATGATGACATATTTTCGACATGAGATGTTGCAAACCAATCCTTAACCAACGCAGTTTACAAAAAGCCTTAACATCTTCTGACGTTATCGTTAACAAATATTACAGCTTGTTAATTACAACTTAACTAATTAAGTTATTGATATGGCAATATTGATATGGCAACAAAAAACAAAAAGAGAGCACAAACAAAACAAATAATGTTTGATGTATAGGAAGGAGCTGTAGATGCTGGTTTAAACCGAAGATATACACAAGGGTCTGAGTCTGAAGAAGGGTTTCGACCCAAAACGTTGCCTATTTCCTTCGCTCCATAGATGCTGCCTCACCCGCTGAGTTTCTCCAGCATTTTTGTCTACCTTCGATTTTCCAGCATCTGCAGTTCCTTCTTAACATTGACGCAACATGCTGCGGTAACTCAGCGGGACAGGCAGCATCTCTGGAGAGAAGGAATGGGTGACGTTCGGATCGAGACCCTTCTTCAGATTAGTCTAGGGCTTGTCCCACTTGCGCGACCTTTACAGGCGACTGGCCGAATGGCCTACTCCTGCACCTATTTTCTATGTTTCTATGCTTCTATGACTGCCGGCGCACGTCATAGGTCGACGAAATTTTAAACATGTTGAAAATTCAGCGGCGACCAGAAAGACGTTACACTCTTTGGAGACCTCTCAGAGGTCTCCTATGGTCGTGAGAGGTCACATACAACATGTCGCCAGGGTCGCCTGTATGGTCGTGAGAGGTCTCCTATGGTCGTGAGAGGTCTCCAAAGAGTCATAGTGTCTTCCTGGTCGCGGTGAAAATTTTGGCGACCTATGACGGTGCCGGCAGTCGCCTGTAAAGGTCGCGTAGGGGCCCCACAGAAAGCTCAATTTTCTTCTATTTCTTTAGTTCTCAGAATAGTTTAATTCAAAATCATTCAACCAAGATTAAAACAAAATCTATATTCACATTTTCCCTTGATTGAAATATGTTGTGGCTGGTTAAATTATGTTATACCTTTGGTTTTATTAAAATAAATATAAGAAAACATTAAAAATGATAGAAACAGTGGCTCCAGTTCTATGTGTTTTGGTTCAAATGCAACTTCAATTGTATATGTATTGTTATATAGAACAGTACAGCACAGAAACAGACTCTTCCATGATATCGCCACCAACCATAATGCCAATTTAAACTAGTCCCATCTGCTTGAATGAGGTCCATACCCCTCTGGAATGCACACATAAATTGGAGGAAAAGCACCTCATATTTTGTTTAGGCAGCCTACAACCTAGAGTTGTATTCTCTAATTTGAAGTAACATTTACCTGCATCTACACTTCCCCCCTCCCCTCTTGCCCCCTTCTTCCACGCTAGTCGTCTAATCAGTTCCACATTTCACTACATTGTTCCCAATGTTTCTACAAAATCCTACAAGCTTCAGAACAACAGGCCTACCAGCACACCACCCTGCCCAAGTTCATTTGTGGCCAGTCCTGATTGATCCAGGTTTTTCCTTGCTTCCAGCTCTTCTAGCTGAAGAAGGGTCCCGACGCAAAATTGCCCCCAGTGCGAAGGATGCAAAAGTGGGATAACATAGAACTAGTGTGCAGGTGATTGTTGGTCAGCGCAAACTCGATGGGCCATAGGGCCTGTTTCCACGCTGTATCTTTAAACTAAACTGAAACTAAATTAAACATTCTCAAAAATCTTCTCTGCACCTTTTCCAGTTTGATGGCATCATTCGTATAATAGGGGGACGGAAAACGGAACACAATACTCAAAGTGTGGCCTCACCAATGTCTTGTTCCAGTTAAACACACTTATGCCCATGTCCCACTTAGGAAACCTGAACGGAAACCTCTGGAGACTTTGCGCCCCACCCAAGGTTTCCGTGCGGTTCCCGGAGGTTTTTGTCAGTCTCCCTACCTGCTTCCACTACCTGCAACCTCCGGCAACCACCTGCAACCTCCGGGAACCGCACGGAAACCTTGGATGGGGCGCAAAGTCTCCAGAGGTTTCCGTTCAGGTTTCCTAAGTGGGACAGGGGCATAAAGGACACAGGGGCAACAGAGAGGGTTAAGGACAGTAGTTTCAGGAAGGTGGTCACACAACGCTTCAGCCAGATGGATGGGTGACTGTCAGGTATAGGATTCCCCTGTGGCTATATCCCTCTTAAATAAATATACCATATTGGATAATTTTGGGGGTGATGACCTCTCAGGGGCAAATAGAAGCAAGCAGCCAGGACAGTGGCACCACATGTTGAATTAAGTTGTAGTCATGTTGAATCTAGGTGAGCCATAATATAGTCAGGTTTCTGCAAGTGTGACTCCAGAATGGTCTGTTGCCTTCCTTGCACCAGGGTCAAGGATGTCTTGGTTTGAGCACAGGACATTCCGAGAGGGGAGGGAGAGCAACCAGAGGTTGTGGTCAATAAGGAGGAAGGGAGATTAATTACTGTAAAGATAAATTAGAGAATTAGGTTATAGGTTTAAAAACAGGACCTCCAGGATTATGATCACAAGATTAATACCTTTGCCACATGCTGCTGAGGTAAAAAATAGAAAGATAGTGCATTTGCATACAATGAGAGTATGTGCTAAAGAGCTGGTGCAGAAGGGAGGACATCAGATACACGGATCAGTGGGCTTTCCTCCAGGTCAGGTAGAACCTGTACAAAAGGGACCTGTTCCCAGGTTGACAGGCAGAACTTTTTCCCCAGGGTGGAAATATTAAAGACTGGCGAGTATAACTTTGAAGTCAGTGGGGGCAAAGGAGACATGGAGGGTGTTTTTTTATACAGGGAGTGGTGGGTGCCTGGAAAGCGCTGTCAGGGTTGATGGTGGAAGCAGATACAATACTGGTGTATAAGTTGCTTTGAATCGGCATATGTACACACTGCGAATAGGAGATCAAGTGCAGGTAGAGGAAATTTGTTCAACTAGGCATCATGTTTGGCACTCACATCAAGGGCTGAAGGGCCTGTTCCTGCACCGCACTGTTCTATGTTCGATGTAACTGCAGGATAAATTTGAGGGAAAAAAGTTAATGCGGTATATTTGGATTTTCAAAAGACATTGAATTGGTAATTCAAGAAATGGCTCTTGGGTTTGTATGCACCATATTAGCATGGAGAGAGGAATGGTTACAGTACAGAGAATGTACATGAATGGATAGTTTTTCAGGTTGGACCATTGTTACCCGTGGGTTGCCACAGGTAATAAGTACAAGGCTGATTAAATACCAGTAACCTGAAACAATAACTGTTTCTTTCTTCATGGATATTGCCTGACCTTGCTTAGACTGTTTTCTCTTGTTAGATCCTTTGGTACTCACAATTTCAATAAATAACAGATAAAAAGACAGTAGAGTGTGATAATGATACGTGTTTTTTTCTTAGAATACTCTTGGTCCTCCAGATAGGGCACATTGAAGGGCTCCAGACTAAAGATTAAATGAATCATTTAGCGATACCCAATTCTCCTTGTGTCAGAACTGACAAGTTTTGATGCAAGGTCACCCACGTAACACATGTCAGTTTTTTATCCTCTACAGATGCTACCTGATCTGACATATACCTATATATTCCTTTATATTTTAAATGTGCTCACAGCTGAGTGTTCAGTATCTTACAGTTCCAGTAGTGTTATCTTGCTGCTTTCACTCCTCCAAACAGATCCTTCTCTTAGTAAGTAAGTAAGTAAGTAAGTAAGTAAGTAGGTTTATTGGCCAAGTATTCACATACAAGGAATTTGCCTTGGTGCTCCACCCATAAATAACAACATGACATACAGTGACAGTTACGAATGACTCAGAAAGCACTAAACATTAATAATAAAACATTAATGATAAAACACCATTGATCAAGCATGTGAACCAACAAAATACTAGATCATAGGGAGGCTACAGATTTTTGGCTGTTGAATAGAGCAACTACTCGTGGATAAAAACAGTTTTTATGTCTGGCTGTGGCAGCTTTGACAGTCCGGAGTCGCCTTCCAGAGGGAAGTGATTCAAAGAGTTTGTGGCCAGGGTGAGAGGGGTCAGAGATGATCTTGCCCGCTCACTTCCTGGCCCTTGCAGTGTACAGTTCATCAATGGAGGGAAGGTTGCAGCCAATAATCTTCTCTGCTGATCGGACGATTCGCTACAGCCTCCAGGTGTCGTGCTTGGTGGCTGAGCCAAACCAGACCATGATGGAGAAGGTGAAAACAGATTCTACGATGGCCGTGTAGAATTGGACCATCATTGCCTGTGGCAGATTGTGCTTCCTCAGCTGCCGCAGGAAGTACATCCTATGTTGTGCCTTTTTGACTGTGGAGTCGATGGTAGCCCGCCACTTAAGGTCCTTGGAGATGATGGTTCCCAGGAACTTAAAAGACTCCACAGATGTGACTGTGGTGTTGTTGATGGTGAGTGGGGTGAGGGGAGGGGGGGGGGCGCTCCTAAAGTTTACAATCCATTCCACTGTCTTAAGAGCATTGAGCTCCAGGTTGTTACGATGGCGCCAGGACGCCAGCTGTGACACTTCCTGCCTGTAGGCAGATTCCTCCCCATCCTGGATCAGTCCAATCAGGGTTGTGTCGTCCGCAAACTTGAGAAGCTTGACAGAGGTGTCTGTGGAGGTGCAGCCGTTGGTGGAGAGAGAGTAGAGGAGAGGAGAGAGTACGCAGCCTTGCGGTGCTCCTATGCTGAGTGTTTGCGGGTCCGAGACAGCACCAAAAACAGTCTGAAGAAGGGTCGCGACCCAAAACGTCACCCATTTCTTCTCTCCAGAGATGCTGCCTGTCCACTGAGTTACTCCAGCTTTTTGTGTCTCTCCTCGGTTTAAACCAGCATCTGCAGTTCCTTCCTAGGCCAAAATAGTCATATCACTTGGACAATATGTCACAGAATTCACTTTACCACACAGAAGCCACCCACAGAAAGGACTTTATAACTTAAACCATGCTGTCTCATCACGTTTCTATTTCTGATGAATTATGGCCTGATTTAAAATGTCCACAGATGCTGATTGACATGTCAGGGATCCCCATTATTTTCTAATTTTACGTTGCAAATGGATAGAGACGGGATAAGTAATTGGACAAAAATGTAGAAATGAGGGGATTTTTTTTTCAGAAGTATACAAAAATAGGACATGTTTAAATAAGGAGGTTATTACATAATTGAATCATGAATCATTGGTGTTCATGAGAGATAGAACTTGCAGGGCAAAGAAAGAATATAGGGCTAATGATGTGTTTGGGCATCATTAGTTTGGTTATATTATTGATATTGTTGAGGGGTTTGATGAGACCATGTTTCTCAATGTCTGCAGTGTTCTCAATATTTAAAGGAGGATGTGCATGCCTTGGAATCAATGTCAAAATGGTGTTCTTTTAGCAAGGAGGTCCAACTTAGTTCCAGATTCCATTGCTTCTGGCTTGATGGAAAGTGGTTCAGCTATTTATTACAGTGTTCTTTTCCCTTTATGAAAGTCTGAGAATCACTGTTCCAATAGACACTGAAGCTTCCGCACAACGTTAGAATAAGGATCTAAGTCATGACTATGTTAAAAAAAACTGCATGGAAGGTTGGGAAGTGAGATATATTACCTTGTTGTCGGTTGTATGCTTCCTGTTTACTCAGAAAAGCCTTCACTTGCCTACAGCCAAACATTCAGATCATTAAGATGTGCAGTTAGTTCTGTAAGAAAAGCAGGACCTCAAAGCCGGTTAGCATCCTCCAAGTGTGGGACATCTACCATTGCACAAGCTTTGATTTCCTGCAGCAATAACACATTTCTTCAGGGCTTGACCTTTGCTAAGCCACCTGATTTCTATGGGATAAATTATATCATTATATTCAGCAACAACATTGTTTGAATGCATTAGACATTGATAGTAGTTAATTTCTTATGATTTTATAAGATTGAAGATGGAGACATTCATCACATGGTGTTTAGCACACAGATTTTGCTGCATATGCCACAGTGAAACTGACTGATCTGCTCCACCCAGATATTGAGATAAACAAGCATTACATTATGTTCACCTGCAGCTGAATGTGCTTGCTCTGTTCAAGTGCCAACTAATTTCTTCCATTCCAAACAGAAAGATTTTTTTTCTGGAGACTGGTAAACAAGCTTTATTTGTCCATGAGGTGATACCAGATGCAAGTTCTTTGCTAACATAGAAACATAGAAACATAGAAAATAGGTGCAGGAGTAGGCCATTCGGCCCTTCGAGCCTGCACTGCCATTCAATATGATCATGGCTGATCATCCAACTCCCTGCCTGATCCCTTTAGCCACAAGGGCCACATCTAACTCCCTCTTAAATATAGCCAATGAACTGGCCTCAACTACCTTCTGCAGGAGAGAATTCCACAGATTCACCACTCTCTGTGTGAAAAAAGTTTTCCTCATCTCGGTCCTAAAAGATTTCCCCTTTATCCTTAAACTGTGACCCCTTGTTCTGGACTTCCCCAACATCGGGAACAATCTTCCTGCATCTAGCCTGTCCAACCCCTTAAGAATTTTGTACGTTTCTATAAGATCCCCCCTCAATCTTCTAAATTCTAGCGAGTACAAACCGAGCTTATCCAGTCTTTCTTCATATGAAAGTCCTGACATCCCACGAATCAGTCGGGTGAACCTTCTCTGTACTCCCTCTATGGCAAGAATGTCTTTCCTCAGATTAGGAGACCAAAACTGTACGCAATACTCCAGGTGTGGTCTCACCAAGACCCTGTACAACTGCAGTAGAACCTCCATGCTCCTATACTCAAATCCTTTTGCTATGAATGCTAACATACCATTCGCCTTCTTCACTGCCTGCTGCACCTGCATGCCTACTTTTAATGACTGGTGTACCATGACACCCAGGTCTCGTTGCATCTCCCCCTTTCCTAATCGGCCACCATTCAGATAATAATCTACTTTCCTGTTTTTGCCACCAAAGTGGATAACCTCACATTTATCCACATTATACTGCATCTGCCATGCATTTGCCCACTCACCCAGCCTATCCAAGTCACCTTGCAGCCTCCTAGCATCCTCCTCACAGCTAACACTGCCCCCCAGCTTCGTGTCATCCGCAAACGTGGAGATGTTGCATTCAATTCCCTCGTCCAAATCATTAATATATATCGTAAATAGCTGGGGTCCCAGAACTGAGCCTTGTGGTACCCCACTAGTCACTGCCTGCCATTGTGAAAAGGACCCGTTTACTCCTACTCTTTGCTTCCTGTCTGCCAGCCAGTTCTCTATCCACATCAATACTGAACCCCCAATACCCTATGCTTTAAGTTTGTATACTAATCTCTTATGTGGGACTTTGTCAAAAGCCTTCTGAAAGTCCAGATATAACACATCCACTGGTTCTCCCTTATCCACTCTACTAGTTACATCCTCGAAAAATTCTATAAGATTCGTCAGACATGATTTACCCTTCATAAATCCATGCTGACTTTGTCCAATGATTTCACCACTTACCAAATGTGCTGCTATCCCATCTTTAATAACTGATTCTAGCAGTTTCCCCACTACCGACGTTAGACTAACTGGTCTGTAATTCCCCGTTTTCTCTCTCCCTCACTTTTTAAAAAGTGGTGTTACATTATATACCCTCCAATCCTCAGGAACTACTCCAGAATCTAAAGAGTTTTGAAATATTATCACTAATGCATCCACTATTTCTGGGGCTACTTCCTTAAGTACTCTAGGATGCAGCCTATCTGGCCCTGGGGATTTATCGGCCTTTAATCCATTCAATTTACCTAACACCACTTCCCGGCTAACCTGGATTTCACTCAATTCCTCCATCTCATTTGACCCCCGGTCCCCTGCTATTTCCGGCAGTTTATTTATGTCTTCCTTAGTGAAGACAGAACCAAAGTAGTTATTCAATTGGTCTGCCATGTCCTTGTTCCCCATGATCAATTCACCTGTTTCTGACTGCAAGGGACCTACATTTGTTTTAACTAATCTTTTTCTCTTCACATATTTATAAAAGCTTTTGCAGTCAGTTTTTATGTTCCCTGCCAGTTTTCTTTCATAATCTATTTTCCCTTTCCTAATTAAGCCCTTTGTCCTCCTCTGCTGGTCTCTGAATTTCTCCCAGTCCTCTGGTAGGCTGCTTTTTCTGGCTAATTTGTACGCTTCATCTTTTGTTTTGATACTATCCCTGATTTCCCTTGTTATCCACGGATGCACTACCTTCCCTGATTTCTTTTTTTGCCAAACTGGGATGAACAATTGTTGTAGTTCATCCATGCAGTCTTTAAATGCCTTCCATTGCATATCCACCGTCAACCCATTAAGAATCAATCGCCAGTCTATCTTGGCCAATTCACGTCTCATACCCTCAAAGTTACCTTTCTTTAAGTTCAGGATCCTTGTTTCTGAATTAACGATGTCACTCTCCATCCTAATGAAGAACTCAACCATATTATGGTCACTCTTGCCCAAGGGGCCACGCACAACAAGACTGCTAACTAACCCTTCCTCATTACTCAATACCCAGTCTAGAATAGCCTGCTCTCTCGTTGGTTCCTCTACATGTTGGTTTAGAAAACTATCCCGCATACATTCCAAGAAATCCTCTTCCTCAGCACCCTTGCCAATTTGATTCACCCAATCTATATGTAGATTGAAGTCACCCATTATAACTGTTTTACCTTTGTTGCACGCATTTCTAATTTCCTGTTTGATGCCATCCCCAACTCCACTACTACTGTTAGGTGGCCTGTACACAACTCCCACTAGCGTTTTCTGCCCCTTAGTGTTTCGCAGCTCTACCCATATCGATTCCACATCATCCAAGCTAATGTCCTTCCTTTCTATTGCGTTAATCTGCTCTCTAACCAGCAACGCTACCCCACCACCTTTCCCTTTCTGTCTATCCCTCCTGAATATTGAATATCCCTGGATGTTGCGCTCCCAGCCTTGGTCACCCTGGAGCCATGTCGTCGTGATCCCAACTATATCATAGTCGTTAATAGCTATCTACACATTCAACTCATCCACCTTATTACGAATGCTCCTTGCATTGAGACACAAAGCCTTCAGGCTTGTTTTTACAACACTCTTACCCCTTGTACTATTATGCTGAAAAGTGGCCCTTTTTGATTTTTGCTCTGGATTTGCCGGCCTGCCACTTTTACTTTTCACCTTGCTATCTATTGCTTCTACCCTTATTTTACACCCCTCTGTCTCTACGCTCACACATTTAAGAAACCCTTTATCTTTAACTCCATCCTCCACTATCCCATTCGACACCCCACCCCCCTTATTCAGTTTAAAACCACCCGTGTAGCAGTGGCAAACCTGCCTGCCAGAATGCTGGTCCCACACCTGTTAAGATGCAATCCGTCCCTTTTGTACAGTTCCCCCTTACCCCAAAACAGATCCCAGTGATCAAAGAATCTAAATCCCTGCCCCGTGCACCAGTTCCTCAGCCACACGTTCAGGTCCCGTATCTCCCTGTTCCTGCTCTCGCCAGCACGAGGAACTGGAAGCAAACCGGAGATAACAACCCGGGAGGTCCTGCTTTTCAGCATTTTTCCGAGCTCTCTAAAGTCACGCTGCAGAATATTCATCCCCTTCTTTCCAACATCGTTTGTGCCAACATGCACTACAACTGCCGGATGTTCACCTTCGCCCTTGAGGATTTTCTACACTCTGTCCGTGACATCCTGGATCCTGGCACCAGGAAGGCAGCACACCATCCTCGCATCCCGTCTGTTGCCGCAGAAACCCCTGTCCGTACCTCTCACAATGGAGTCTCCCACTACAATGGCGTTGCCTGCCTTAGGCCTTCTTGGTTCTGGCTCAACAGCCCTATTCGCATCGCAAGCCAGTCCGCCGCTCAGTGTAAACACGTCTTCTGTCCCGACAGCTTCTAAGTGGGTGAACCTGTTCACAAGAGGTACAACACTCGGGGACGTTGGCATTCCATGCTTCCATCCCTTTCTCACTGTCTCCCACCTTCTCTCTTCCAGTACCTTAGGTGTAACAATCGTACTGTAGGACTTGTCAAGGAACGACTCCGTTTCTCGGACGAACCGGAGGTCATCCACTTGCTTCTCCAGTTCCTCAACACGGCGCTTCAGGAGCTCTACCTGGATGCACTTCTCGCATTTGTAGCAGCCAGAGGCACCAGCGGTGTCCTTGACCTCCCACATACTGCAAGCATCGCACTGAATCAGCTTGCCTGACATCTCCTTCTTTCGTCTCTACCTCTCAAGCGTATTGCGTGGTCTCCTCTCCTCAGCCTCCTCGCCGAAGACTCTCGAGCCAAAGACTCACACTTTTCTCACAGGGCACTTCACTCACTGCCGCTCGCTAAGAGCCGTCTTGCTTAAATTGACTGATAAATTGCCTGATTTACCAATTTACAAACCTCAGTTTACAAATTCCTCAGTTTTCAACTGGTTTCCCGGCACCGACTCACTTCTCTCCTCCCACTCGGGCTAGAATCAATCAGTCGTATCTCTTGCTAAACTCCTGCTGCTGTTGCTCCCAAAGCTACAGCAGTTCTGAGTAAAGTCTGCCTGTGCTTGGCTCTACTTTTCAACTTCATACCTTGGAAAAATAGGCCATCTAAGTTGCCTCTGAACAGTCAGCAGTTTCATCTGGGAAAAGTGCATAACATTTTGTTATATCTTCCCCACAAAAAAAAATGCAATTGACCAAAGCCTTCAATCCCCTCATCCAAATCATTAATATACAACGTGAAGAGCAGTGGCCTCAGCACCGAGCCTTGCGGAACTCCATTCGTCACTGGCAGCCAACCAGAAAAAGCCCCCTTTATTGCCACTCTGCCTTCTGCCATCCAGCCAACCTGATATCCCTGCTAGTATCTGCCCTTTGATAACATGGGCTCTCATCGTCCTTGGTAGCCTTCCATGTGGCACCTTATCAAAGGCCTGAAAATCTAGGTAAACAACATCTACTGACTCATCTTTGTTTGTCCTGCTATTTACTTCTTCAAAGAATTCCAGCAAATTTGTCAGGCAAGACTTCCCCTTCACAAACCATTGTTGGCTTCAGCCTATTTTGTCATGAACTTCTCCATAACCTTATCCTTTATAATGGATCTTACCAACCATTGAAGTCAGATTAACCGGCCGATAGTTCCCACTATTCTGCTTTGCTCCCTTCTTGTGCAGAGGGGTAACATTGGCAATTTTTCATGAATCTGGAACCACTCAAGACCCTAGTGATTCTTGTAATCTCACTATCAATGCCTCCACAATCTCTAAAACTACCTCTTTTAGAACTCTAGGGTGCAGTTCATCTGGTCCAGCTGAGTTATCCACCTTCAGCCCTTTCAGCTTCCCAAGCACCTTCTCCCTAATAATAGCCACGGGGAGATCACCTCCCTAAACAAAACCACACTTACTACCTTTGATTAATCTCTACCTTTCCAACTGCAAATATATATTTTTTTTAGTGATTAATGATTACTCATATGGAAATTCCTGGTGAAACGATTTAAGACTTTGAATGAATGTTCACAGGCTATTAATGTAATATTCTTGAAAGGCTGAGATATCTTGCAATTAATACTGCAACTTTATAGCAAGTTCTTTCTGCGCCTTCTGGAAAAAACCTTTAGGCGGTGAACAGTTATCTAACAGCCAAACACTTTTGTTTGCACAGTTGTCCGATAATTTCATTAGAACTCAAAAGTTATGCATTGCAATGTGTTTATGGACACTGATCAGCACTAAGCTCAAATCGAGAAGGATTACTCACAGTAACTTTTGCCTGCAAGAAATTGAAGGACTTCATCTTTGGCAACCCGATCCAGGCACGGAAATCGCTATCAAAACATGGGGGGGGGGGGGGGGCCGGGGGACCGGGGGCACAATTTCTTGGCGGCCTCGCGCGCATGTACACATTCACACACACACGGGCGAGGCTTCGGAGGCTTCAGCCGTGGGTCCTGTGGACGGTAATTGCGGGAACGACGGCCCAGGCTTACGGCCAGCGTGGAGAAGCAGCGCTAAATCCAGCTCAACTCTGCCTGTCTCGCCGGGTTAACCTACAGCCCTGCCTAGACTGACGGGCCACCAGTCGGGCGCCGTGGTGCTAGCGTTACCTCTCTGCGCTGGCTGTAAACCTGGGCCGTCGTTCCCATAAGTCCAGGCAGGGCTGTAAGTTAACCTGGCGGGACAGACAGAGTTGAACTAGATCTAGCGCTGTTTCTCTGCGCTGGCTGTGGGCCTGGGGGCACCGCTCCCATCTGACTCCCGAGGTCTCTGGCCTCCCCTGGGCGTGTGGGAGGGGGGGCACTCGGGTGGGGACGGGGAAGGTCCAGTGGCGGTTCGGCAGCTATTGCAGCGCCGGAGACCCGGAATCGATCCTGGCTGCGGATGAGGTGCAGGTCTGTGTCCAGGGCTGCCGAGAGTGTTTATTGCTTGTGACCCTATGACCTGGGCATGCAATTCAAGCTCCGCTCTATGATCTTTGCTCCACCAGGACGTCTCCCTCCTTCAATCACCGCACTCAATGCTCAGTCCCACCCCCCTACTTCCGCCTCTGACCGACACCTCCCTCCTCCAATCATCGCGCTGCATCATCATGCCCCCCCCCCCCCGCATTGCCTGCTGACCGACGTCTCTCTCGTCCAATCGGCACCCTCGATCATCAGTCCCACCCCCACAATCTCGCAGAAAGCGGAGATTTCACCGGGTGTTAAAATCTGGATTACAAAAAGTGGGGGGGATCGTCCCCCACCACTCAAAACAGGGGGGTGACGTGCGTCTCATGGCCCTCCCAGGATTTCTGTCCCTGATCCGATCACAGTTGAAACCATGACACCATGTTTATGATTGATCCGCAACAACACACATAGTGAAAGATCAGTCTTTATTCCATAAGCAAACAGGAACATTTAAACTGCCAGCCATTCTCATCCAGCTCGGGGTGGTTTGAGAGAGGGAGAGAGCCGGGTAACCTTGCTAGAGTAAAGCTGTGTAGTACTGTAATACCATGTAAAGGGTGGCTTGCACATATTTGTAGTGGAGATTATAAATGGCATGGATCAATAAGGGTTAATCTACATCCTTCCTCTTAAAGAAGCAAAGCATATATAGAATGGTTAATGGAGAATATTGTAAAGCTCCAGTAGAAGGTGTGGGCATTTATTATTTTACATGTACATGTTTGTGCAAATATGAGCACATAAAACGAGACGGGTCATGCACAGTTCAAGTATAGCCAATGAATATTCCAACAGCGGGTTTGGCTTGCAGACACGACCTGCATGTGTACGGTAGTACCCCTCATGCACCTCCTCCTTCTCTGAGGGAGCGAGTCCCTTATCGGGTGAACGCGGAGGAGAAGACACTGGTAGAGATGGGGGCACCGGGGAAGGCAGTGATGGTGCTGGCACCGGCAGAGTAATCGCAGGAGTGGCGTTCGCGGAGCGTGGTCCGGGTAAGACGTGGAGGTGCCCGTTCATTAACCGGGAGGAGGTGTTGGCGGGTTCACCGATAGATGCCATTGTCAATACTGACCAGATATGAGCGTGGCTCTGCGGTTGACTCCGGAATGACTCCGAGGCAGTCGTAACCTCGGAGTGACCGTAAGCGGACAACCTGTCCCTTGTTGAGCAGTTGAAGTGGTGAACTGTTTTTTTCGTAGTATTTTCTTTGTATGTCGTGGCGGCGTTGGAGCTGGGATTGGATCACTGATGGTGCACGAACTTGTGGTTCTAGTAGTTGCTTGGCAATAGGCATGGTGGACTGCGGGTACTTGGGGCTGCTGGTGGTGGGGTGAAAGTCCCAGCGTTTTGCGAAATCCCTGAAGAGCTGACTGGAGAATTGAGTTCCGTTGTCTGAGAGTAGCTTTAGGGGTGCTCCGTGGGCAGAGAAGTGGCGAGTGAGTTTTTGAATGACCATGGCTGAGGTTGGGCTGCTGAGCAGGTTGATTTTGAACCATCCTAAGTAGGAATCGACTAGAAGCAGGTATTGTTTGCCGCGCCACTTGAAGATATCGGCTGCTACTGTGGACCAGGGTAAGTCCGGTGTGGGGTGCGGGAGAAGTGGTTCTCTTTGGTCTGTTGGTGCAGGGTCAGGCTATTGCAAATCAGGCAGGCAGCAACTTTCCCAAGAATGTAGTCAACCATGTCAGGCCAGAAAAGCAAACCTTTTGCATGTTGGAGGGTTATTTCTGCAGCAGAATGGCCCCCATGGACAATATCGAAGTACTTGCTGTGAAGAGACGTCGGGATAACTGCCTTATGTCCTTTCATTATAATGCTGTCTTGAATGACCAGTTCGGCGTGGACAGGGTAGAATGGGCGGACAGCCTGCGGCAGGTGGTGTTGTTTGTCTGGCCAGCTGTGGCGGTAACAGTGGCCAGTGATTGTAGCGTTTCATCTGCAGCTGTTTGTGCCACTAGGATGTCTAAGCCCGTGGATGGAAGGCAGGAGACCATCATAACCTTGTACCCGATAAGGGACTTGGTGTCAGAAGATTGAGCCACGTCTCCGACTCTTTTGCCTGAATTTATTTTAGTTTATTTTTTTTACAACGAACCATCGCTCTGTTATCATGGCAGGATCTTTTCGTAAACCAGATCCTTTGATGTTCGACAGCGAACTTGCCGAACGTTGGCGCATCTTCGAAGTGGAATTCGGAAATTTTATAGATGCTGCCCACCCGGGGGTTGCTCCCCACACCGTTGTATCAATTCTCCTCAACGTAGCGGGCACAGAGGCTGCCCTGCGGGCACAGGATTTCCACTATGCCCCAGAACATACCGATGGGGTAACACATGTTGTGACCCCGGCAGAGTCCATCAGAGACCCCAAAACTTCCGAGACCTGTGCCAACTTCGCACCAACATTATCATGGAGCACCAAAGTTTTTTCCACATAGCCAACAAGAGGACCAGACGGTCGAATCCTACATTGGTGCCCTGAAGAGCATTGCTGCAAGATGCCACTTCCAAGACCACAACGTCCTCATCCACGGCAGACTCGTATATGGCATCCTGAATGACAAGGTGCGAAATGAACTGCCCCGGGATGAGGAGCTTACACTAGATAAGGATGAACATGCCTGCCGGGTTGCAGAATACACTGACACTCATACCAAAGCCCTGGGACTGGGACCACACTCTGCCTATGATGTCCATGCCTTCTATAGATCCCCGCGACAATCATTAACAACCCCTCGACAACCGCCCACAGCCTCAGGGAGGGTAACCGACCCTCTGGTCCATAACTGAGGTAATTGCGGTGGCTCACACACAAAATTCCGTGAGCAACGCCTCGCTTATGGCAAAACTTGCCACTACTGTAAAAAGAAAGGCCACTTTATCCGATTCTCCTACGCTCGTGGCAACAGGGCCTAGCCACAACAATCTCTCTATGCGCTCGAGCCCACACTTTCCCATGAGGGGAACGGACTGAAACAGCAGTTCCAACAGACCCACGACCGCAGCACCTGCAAGAAGACAGCCAAAACATGCATTCCTGTGTACCCGACTCATTGTCCACAAACAGTGATCCCATGACAACGCTCAGTATAAACAATACCAAAGTCGCTGCAAAGATAGATACCGGGGCAAGATGCAACGTCCTGTCTTTATCAGACTTCCAAAGAATTCACAACAACACACATAGTGAAAGATCAGTCTTTATTCCATAAGCAAACAGGAACATTTAAACTGCCAGCCATTCTCATCCAGCTCGCCGTGGCTTGAGAGAGAGAGAGAGAGAGAGAGAGAGAGAGAGAGAGAGCCGGGTGACCTTACTAGTGTAAAGCTGTGTAGTACCGTAATACCATGTAAAGGGTGGCATGCCCATATGTGTAGTGGAGGTTATAAATGGCATGGATCAATAAAGGTTAATTTACACAATAGTTAAAAATTATAAGTGTTTTGATTCAAGGAATGTGGCAATTGGTTGGGAAATGGAATTGAATTACAAATCTGTCAAGCTCTTATTGAATGGTGGATGGGTAGGTCCTTGTAATTTCTTCAGAACATATAACCCATCACCAAGCAGTCATGCGAAATACCAATGCCAATAACTTGTCATCAGTTATATCATCAGTGAAGATGACATGCAAAGTGATATAATGCACATGATGTGTTATGTTCATCCATTCCACATGAAGAGTTAGACAGCTACATGGATAGGACAGGTTTGAATGGATATGGACCAAGCGCAGGCAGGTGGGACTAGTGCAGCTGGGGCAAGTTGGCCAGTGTGGGCAAATTGAGCCCAAGGGCCTGCCTCCACACTGTATCTCTCTATGACTCTATGACTATGAGTCCCTGTTGCTGCTGTAGGACACACCCGTTGACTGATGACGATCTTCACTCGCAAACTCACGCCAAACTCAGTCACATGACCGTCCCAGCTCTACTGACGAGGGTTCGAACAAAAGTGGCTCAACCACCAGATGGCGCCACAATATAAACCACAAACAGCAATGGGCCCAGCACCAATCCCTGAGGTGCACCACTAGTCACAGGCCTCCAGTTTGCAATCTTCCACCATCACCCTCTGCTTCCTTCCATTAGCCAATTTTGTATTCAGTCCGTTAGCTCTCCCTGGATCCCATGCAATCTACCCTTCCAGAGCAGTCTACCATGTGGTCAATTCGATAGTCTAAGAATAAAGAAGCTTGAATTGCATGTATTAAGCACATCTCATTGGAAAAGCATGGAGGAGAGTGAAGTAACATAAGGTATGTAACACCATGTTCAATTATTTCTTTAATACTAATCTGCTAGTTTTGATAGTTGCAAAGCAGAATGGTCTTATCAAAGCATAGTTTGTTCATGTACCTAAAATAGAAGTAGCTGACACAAAGAATTTAATCCAAAAATATACTGATTCTTATAACTATAGCGCCAACTGGATGTGAAAATAAATACCATATCAGCACAGCACAAGGAATGAAGCGCATGCGAAGTGAGGAAATGTATTTCTTCTTTTAAAAAATAAATTATCTTTAAATCTTTCCTATTTACAGACTCTGCAGTTTTGTTATGGACTTAAATTCCCGATATGACAATCTCAGATACATTCACTTCCCCACAGTCTGTTCGTATTAAAGAAAAATCCTTATCTTATTCCCAGTTTCAAGCCTGCTTCGGTCAGTCATTCCATATTCTCCAGAGCAACCAATTTAAGTTTTTAATCGCAATAAATGTGGCACCTCTCAATTAGTTTTAAGACAGCAGTATTTCTTTTGGTCTTTTTCTATATTTTGCTTTTTTTCATCTTTAAAGCTGAAAAAAGGAGAATGAACAAAAGCTCATAAAGTGAATCAAAGACTTTAGGAGGAAAACATTGGACATGTTTATCTCATAATGAAAAATTCAGATGATAACTTTAAAGGTTTATTTTGTAGGATATGCATCTTGTTGGTAATACCAACCTTTCTTTGTCATTCAAAATTCACACATCATGAAGTCCCTGGAGAGGCTGGTGCTCACTCACCTGCAACCCCTGGTTAAATCCTACCAGGACCCCCTGCAGTTCGCTTACCAAACATAGTGGGTGTGGAGGCCACCAACATCCACCTGGCCCATTGTTCCTATGCTAACCTGGATAAGCTGGGAAGCTTTGTGAGAGTCATGTTTTTTTATTTCTCCAGTGCTTTTAACACCATCCGGCCTACACTGCTAGGGAGCAAACTGATGAAGATGCGGGTGGATGCTCCAATAGTGTCCTGGATCACCAACTACCTGACTGGATGACCACAGTATGTCAGGCTACAGAACTGTGTCTCGGACATGGTAGTGAGCAGCACATGGGCCCCACAGGGGACGGTCCTTTCTCCCTTCCTGTTCACCACCTACACCTTGGACTTCAGATACAAATCGGACTCCTGCCACCTGCAGAAGTTTTTGGATGACTCTGCAATTGTGGACTGTATCAGTGAGGGGAGGGAAGCTGAATACAGCGGTGTAGTCAACGACTTTGTTGAATGGTGAGGGCTGAATCACCTGCAGCTCAACACAGACAAGACTAAGGAGTAACTGGTGGACTTTAGGAGGAGAGGAACACCTCTGTCCCCCGTCTCCATCAAGGGTGTGGATGTGCAGTTTACTAAGGAGTACAAGTACCTTGGAGTTTACCTGGACAGTAAATTGGACTGGTCCAGGAACGTTGAGGCCTTAAGGGACAGAGCAGTCTGAACTTTCTGTGGAGGCTCCACTCTTTCAACGTCTGCAATAAGATGCTGCAGATGTTCTATCAATTGGTCGTGGCCAGTGCCATCTTCTTCGCTGTCGTGTGCTGTGGCAGCAGAGTAAAGGTTGCGGCCGCCAACAGAATCAACAGGAAGGTTGGCTCCGTCCTGGGAGTAGAGTTGGATTTATTGAAGGTGGTCTTGGGGGGGGGGGAGGATGCTCCTCAAACTGCGGAGCATTTTCGACAATATACAGCTGACCCCCTCCATGACACACTGGCCAACCTGAGGAGCACCTTCGGCAACAGAATAGTTCCACCAAGATGCAGCACAGAATGCCACAGGAGATCTTTTACCCCCCCCCCCCCCCCCTTTTGATACATTGTCCTTCTTAGTCAGGGCATTGAGGTTAGAAGTTAGTGCGTTCTGTTACAGTTGAACACTGCTTGAACTGCTGAGAAGACAACATGCCCTCTTCCTTCTCCTCTCCTCGCCTCTCCTTTTCTCCACCCTCCTCCTCCCCCACTTCCCCTTCCCACTCCCCCTATTCCCTCCCTTCCCTAGTTTTAACCAATGATGCTGGAGTTTGACCTCTCCCAGTCTGTCAGCCAGTGATTGGAATGAGAGTCATGACAGGTAAAGCGGATGAACAGGACGTGGACAGATACTTGTGACTGGGACATTGTGTCATTACAGAAACTATCTAAGAGAGGGTTAGGACTGGCAGCTTAGGTGCTGGTGCTGAGGGGTTGATAGAGGCGGGGTAAAAATGGAGGGGGTGTTGTTTTATTGCTTAAAGAGAACGTCATTGCAGTCGTCCAAGATGATGTCCAAGATGATATTACTGACGGTTTGTACAGTGAAGCTACATGAGTAGAGCTGAGAAGTAAAAAGGGAATGATCACCTTTTTAGAAACGTGCTATAGGCCCACAAACAGTCAACAGGAATTAGAAAAACAAATATGCTGGGAGATTACAGGCAGCTGCAAGACTAATAAGGTTGTCATAGTAGGGGATTTTAACTTCCCAATATAGACTGGGACTGTCATTGTACCAAGGGCTTAGAATTTATCAAATGTGTTCAGGAAAGTTTCCTCAGGCAATATGTACAGGGCCCTCCAAGAGAGAGGCAAAGCATGATCTACTCTGAGGAAATTCAAGTCAAGTGACTGAAGTGTCAGTGGGAGAGCCTTTTGGAACCAGTGACCACAGTTCAATTAGGTTATCGATAAAGACAGGATGGTGCCACAATTAAAATTTTTGAATTGTAGCAAAGTCAACTGCGATGGTATTAGACCTGCTAAAGTTAATGGGAGTAGGTTGTTTGCGGGCAAAGAGACGTCCAGAAAGTGGGATGCTTTTAAAACGATGGTAACAAGAGTTCAGGTCATGCATGTTCCTGTTAAAGGGCATAGAAGATGGGAATCTGGAAGCCCGGATTACGAGAGAAATTGAGGCTCTGGTTGGGAAAAAGAAGGAGGCATAGAGCAGCTATAAGTAGCAATGTTACGAAATTTTGAGATTTAAAAAATCAAGTCTGCAATTTATCCCATCAGATAAAGCATAAAAAAAACTTATTTTGACACCTAATTCACTTTCATATCTTCAGTATTAAAAAGGTTATGGCCATTTTCATACTCGGAAATTAGCATCTTGTTCCCTATTGCTTTTCCATTGACTTAACACAAAAGCTGTGATCAAGGACAGTCAAAATCCCATAACTTTCTTAAAAATTAAGAGAACTGAAAGAAATTTTCAGTTATTATAGATTGAAGCATTCTGAAACAAATATTAAACAATCTTACTTGGATGACCTGAAATTAAAGCATATAATTAGTTAGTTACCCAATTGTAGCTAATTACAAAATTCAATTATTAGATCTAAACATCTATCCATTTCTTAAGAAAAGATTAACATTTTTAAATAGCCTAAGTGTCCAAATAACATTCACACAAGAATTCACAATATAACATGATTTTTAAATCTCATTGTCATGGATTTATAGGCCAAATGGAATGAATTTAGTTCCCATAAATTAATTGCCATTTAAATCATCTTGCGAGTGGGTTTTTGCGGAACGCGATCATTTGGAACGTTGCGGTTGCGGTGAATATAAACCCCATATCGGCAGGAAAAATACTGCCAGTCCGTATGGGTCCTAAATCACCGTTTTGCAATGTAAAATGTGGATTAAAGGTATCTTAAGAAGCACTTTTATACATAAAATAAACTGCTTTCCTTTACCTGTCCCGTACGTGAAATCCGTCCCCGTTGTCGGCTTTGACGGCTTTAGAAACTGATTTTTAAATTACTCCAGTGCTGAAATTGGCGGGCGATTAAAAAAAAAAAAATCACAGAACGGCCGTCGGAACAATTCTTCAGGAAAAGCTTGCACTACAAGAAAATATATCCAGGACAGGTAGGAGAAAAAACACATTTTAACCCTGCCCCCCCCCCCCCCCCCCTCAAAGGCGCCAAAGTCGCGCACATAGCCAGTGGCAGACTGCAGCGCCGTTGAAGGTAAGTTTTGTAACATACCTACTATAAGTAGCTGGGATCAAATGTATCCCTGGAGGAGTTTCAGCAACTAAGATGAAGGAAATCAGAAGGTAACGCTGGGCGTTAATATTAAGGAGATTTCAAAGATATGTTATGTGCATTAAGGAAAAGAGACTATAAAACATAGGAGCAGAATTAAGCCGTTCACCCCATTGTCCACTCTGCCATTCAATCAAAATTGATCTATTTTACCTTCTCAGCCCCATTCTGCTGCCTTCTCCCCGTAACCTTTGATGCCTTTATTAAACAAGAACCTACCAATCTCCGCTTTAAAAATACCCAATATTTGTGAATGTGCCCTCCACAGTCATGTCTGACAATGAATTCCACAAATTCACCACCCTCTCGCTAAAGATATTCTTCCTTATCTCTTTACTAAAGGTACTTCCTTTTACTTTGAGGCTCTTCCCTCTGGTTCTAGACTCTCCCATCCCTTCCACGTCCACTTCATCAAGGCCTTTCATTATAGGTTTCCTTTGAGATCTTTCCGCATCCTTCCAAACTCCAACTAATACAGGCCCAGACCCTTCAAACGTTACTCATACGTTAACCCAAACATCCCCGGGATCATACTCGTAAACCTCCTCTGGACCCTTTCTAATGCCAGCACATCATGGAACATAGAACATAGCAGCACAGGAATGGGCCTTCAGCCCACAATGTGAGCCAAACATGATGCCTAGCTAAATTGATCTCACCTATCTATACATGATCTATATCCCTATATTCCCTGTACTTCCTTGTGCCTATCTAAAAGCCTCTTAGACTATTGTATCTATTGTGTTTTTCTACCCCTGGCAATGTATTCCACGACTCCTTGTGTAAACATTTGCCCTGCATATTTCCATTAAACGTCCCCCTCTCACCTAGTGTTCAGCATTTCTACCCTGGGATAAAGTTTCTGACTGTCTACCCTATGTATGCTTCTCATAATTTTATATACCTTTATCAAGTCTACCCTCAACCTCCAACGTTCTAGAGTAATCATTCCAAGTCTATCCAACCTCTCCCTGTAGCTGAGACCCTTAAATCCAGGCAGTATTCTGGTAAACCTCCTCTGCACCTTTCCAAAGCCTCCTTATCTTTCCTGTAATGTGATGATCAGAACTGCCCACAATAGTCCAAATGGGGCCTAACCAAAGTCCAATAGAACTGCATTATAAGTTCCTGCCTCTTATATTCAACGCCCCTAGCCGTGATAGAGTCCAATAGTTTCCCTTCCACTGATGTAAGGCTCACCGATCTATAGTTTCCTGTATTCTCTCTGCTTCCTTTCTTAAACAAAGGAATAACATTGGTAATTCTCCAGACTTCCACAGCCTTGTCTATGGCCAGAGTAGAAACAAAGATCTCGTCAAGCCCCCTGCAATCTTCTCTCTAGCCTCCCTAAATAACTTGGAGTACAGACCCCCACATAGTCAACGTGAATTAGAAGAACAAATATGCCAGGAGATTGCAGACAGCTGCAAGTCAAACAAGGTTGTTGTAATAGGGGATTTTAACTTTTCCAATACTGACTGGGAAAATCATAGTGTGAAAGGTTTAGATAGGGTGCAATTGCTCAAAAGTGTTAGGGAGAGTTATCTATAGCAATATGTAGAGGGCCCCACACATGAGAGAGCAACACTTGATCTAGTCTTGGGAAATTGGGACAGGCAAATGAACAAAGAGTTTGTGGAGGAGCCTTTTGGGAGCACTGGTTAGGTTTGAATAGAGTTGGATAGGGACAGAGTGTCCACGTATTAAAATGCTAAATTGGGGTAAGGCCAACTTTGAGAGTGTGAGAGAAGGTCTCGCTCAAGTTGATTGGAGCAGGTTATTTGTGGGGAAAGGACCATAGGCCAAGTGTGATGTTTTCAAAACTGTGCTGACAAGAGCTCAGGATATGCACGTTCCTGTTAGAGTGAAGGGCAAGGCAGGCAAACTTAAGGAAGCTTTGCTGACGAAGGAAATTGAGGCATTGGTCAAGAATAAGAAGGATGCATGGGACAGGTATAGGCAGCTGGGATCAAGTGCATCCCTGGAGGAGTTTTGGGGACTAAGGAGCAAACTAAAAAAGGAAATAAGATGGGCAAAAAGGGCTAGGAGATAGCTCAGGCAGATCCTAATAATAAGGACAATCCCAAGAAATTCTATAAATACAAAAGGGGGAAAAGGATAACTATAGAGAGAGTGAGACCCCTCAGGAATTAAAGCAGTCAACTCTGTGGAGCCACATGAGATGGCAAAGGTCTTCAATGAGTATTGCTCCTCTGTATTTATCGAGGAGAAAGAGAGGAGGACAGAGGAACTTAGGGCAGTCAATGCAAGTGTCTTGAGAGCAGCCAGTGTTATGATCAAAGTAGTGCTGAAGGTACCATCATGTATGAAGGTAGTCAAATCTCCAGGGCCTGATTAGATATACCCAAGCACATTGTGGGAAACTAGAGAGGAAATTGCAGGAGCCCTGGGTGAAAGACTGGAGGGTGGCAAATGTTGTGGGTGCTGGAAGACTGGAGGGTGGCAAATGTTGTGCCTATTGATCAAAGTAGAATTTCAGAAATGTTGATTCAATCAATGGAGCATCTTTACTTAGAATGGCTAGTGGACAGAAATCCTGCCAACTAATCAAAAAATATTACTGAGGGAAAAACCAAAGCAGGTTTAGTCATTCTGTTTTAGGAAGGATGTCATTAAGCAGGGAAGATAGAAGAGAAGCTTATGAAGATTTTGCCATGATTCAAGGGCCTGAGCTATAGGGAAAGTTTGGGTAGGTAGGACTTTAATCCTTGGAGTGCAAGAGGCTCAGGGGTAGTCTTATGGAGGCGTATAAAATAACGAGGGAAATAGATTTTTACCCAGAGTAAGGGAATCAATTCATGTTTATTTTCTCTTTTGCATTATGTAGCAATGTTACAAAATTTTGAGATTTTAAAAATCAAATCTGTAATTTATCCCATCAGATAAAGCATAAAAATAAGTTTAATTTGACACCTAATTCACTTTCATATCTCAAGTATTAAAAAAGTTATGGCCATTTTCATACTCGGAAATGAGCATCTTGTTCCCTATTGATTTTCTATGGACATAACAAAAAAGCTGTGATCGTGAACAGTCAAAAGCCCATAACTTTCTTAAAAATTAAGAGAACTGAACTGAATGAAATTTTCAGTTATCATAGATTGAAGCATTCTGAAACAAATATAAAATGATCTTACTTGGATGACCTGAAATTAAAGCATATAATTAGTCAGTTACCTAATTGTAGCTAATTTCAGACTTCAATTACTAGATCTAAACATCTATCCATTTCTTAATAAATGATTAACATTTTTAAATAGCCTAAATGTCCAAATAATATTCACAAATAATTCACAATAAAACATGATTTTAAAATCTCATTTACATTAATTTATAGACCAAATGGAAGGAATTCAGTGTTCAATTGCTGTAAATAAATGCCCATTTAAATCAGCTTTCCAGTGGGTCCCTGTGGAACGCGCTGGTTTAGAACGTTCACATTGCGGTAGATTTGTGCCCCAAATGCCCAGAAAAATACTGCGGGATATAATGGGCCCAAAATGAGCTACTCGCAATATTAAACTTTGTATAAAAGGATCTTTAGAAGCCCTTTTTAATGTAAAAATATACAGTCTAACTTCAATTATTTGCTTTATGAGACTCTGCGGTTGCTGGCGGTCGCGGGTTTAGAGATGGATTTTTAAACTACTATAACTATTATACGAGGCCTTTAAAACTAATAATAGCTTTTACGACGGGGTCTTCCAACGATTTTTCGTTAATAATTAACTAGGCTGAACATCTTCGATTTGAACAGCCTAGAGAAAATCGCGTTTTAAACCCGCCCCCCTCTAAACGGCGCCAAAATCGCGCACACACGCAGCGGCAGATTTTCAACGACGCTTCAGGTAGGCTTTGCAACATACCTACATTATGTGAATGTACTCATATATGTACAAAACAAAGTTTTCACTGTGTCTCGACAACGTGACAATAATATATCAATACCGTGCCTATAGAAATGCAATGAAATGCTTAAAAGACTTGCAGAGGTACATAAAGAGGAAAGATTTGGAAGGATATGGGCCAGGCTAGGCAAGGGGGACTAGCTCGGTTAGGGAACTTGGTCGGAAGGATGGGTTGGGCCATAGAGCCTGTTTCAATGGTGTATAACTCTTTGACTATATCACACTGTAAATCTGTGGATAGTAAATCAGCAGATTACAAGGAGTGAATATGCAGGACAAATGACTGAACCCACTTATAACTCCCACATACCCCTTGCTTGCTATTACGACTGCTCAACTTAAGACAATCCCGTTCTTTATTTCCTGCGCACTTGATCCACCATTCAGCTCCTCAAGCAGATCCCAAAATCAGTGCCATTATAGTGGGGCAAGCAGATAGCTCTCCTAGCCAAAGTGTATTGTATCATTGATCTTGGTTGATATATCGGAGGAGAATTAATGGAAGGTACACAAAAAAGCTGGAGAAACTCAGCGGGTGCAGCAGCATCAATGGAGCGAAGGAAATAGGCAACGTTTCGGGCCGGCCCGAAACGTTGCCTATTTCCTTCGCTCCATAGATGCTGCTGCACCCGCTGAGTTTCTCCAGCTTTTTTGTGTACCTTCGATTTTCCAGCATCTGCAGTTCCTTCTTGAGAATTAATGGAAGTCTGCTTATTCAAATCATCTACTATCTCAGTTAGATCCAAGTACGAGGCCCAAGTCACTACATAAAGAAAAGCAGAGATTTCCCTGGTGACATGGTTGACATTTATCCCTCAAGAAACATTGGTTCATCTGGTCATTTTCTCACTACAGTTTGAGGTGCCTTTGTTGAGCCCAAATGGCTATACTTTCCAATTGCATTGTAAAAATAACTTCACAAAATTGATGTTGTAGCTTTATGGGGACATACTGTTTTGTATAAACTGCACTATAAAATAGCATGTTGTTTCTTCCCACTTTATCAAGGAGAGGAGTTCAAATGTACAGCAGCAAATGTGTGCTCATTGAAAAACCCCGAGAAAGTAATTATGCTTCCATTAATATTATTTCATCAGCTTCACCCAGTTCAGCTGGAACTCAACCAAGCCGGTTATGGTGATGAGCTTAGCAGCGAATATATTATTGACTATTAACAAAAATAGATGCACAGATGGACTAATTAGAGCCATACAGTCATACTGTACGGGAACAGGCTCTTCGGCCCGCCTCGTCCATGTTGACCAAAACACCCATCTAATGCCCCAGTCCACCTTAGGAAACCTGAACAAAAACCTCTGGAGACTTTGCGCCCCACCCAAGGTTTCCGTGCGGTTCCCAGAGGTTGCAGGTTGTTGCTGGAGGTTGCAGGTAGTGGAAGCAGGTAGGGAGACTGACAAAAACCTCCGGGAACCGCACAGAAACCTTGGGTGGGGCGCAAAGTCTCCAGAGGTTTCCGTTCAGGTTTCCTAAGTGGGACAGGGGCATTAGTTAGTCCCATTTGCCCATGTTTGGACCATATCCTTCTATACCTTTCTTACCTATGTACCTGTCCAAGTATCTTTTAAATGCTGTGATGGTAACTACCTGAACGACCTCCACTGGCAGCTTGTTCCATGCACCATCACCAAGTGAAGAAATTGCTCCTCAGGTTCGTATTAAATCTTGCTCCTCTCATCTTAAGCATATGTCCTTTTGTTTTTGTTTCCTCTACCCCGTGCATTCACCCTATCTGTGCATTATATAGAATCATGCCTCAACCTCAACCCTCCATGGAATAAAATCTTCGCCTGCCTAACTTCTCCCTACAGTTCAGCCCTGCAAGTCCTGACAGCATCCTCATAAATCTTATTTGTACTCTTTTCAGTTCAATGACATCCTTCCTACAGCAGGATTACTAAAACTGAACACAATAACTCCAAGTGTAGCCTCACCAACATCTCGTGCAACTGTAACATAACGTTCCAACTTCTATACTCAATACCATAACTGATGAAGGCCAATGTCCCAAAAGCCTTCCTGACCACTCTGTCTACCTGTGAATCCACATTCAGGGAACTATGTATCTGTACTCCTAGATCCCTCTGTACTACGACACTGCCCAGGGCCATACAATTCACTGTAAATAGTTAATCAAACTTTCTTCAAATGCTTGAATAACAGCACTCTGTCCACTGAAGCCATACGGCTCTCCCAGTTTCCAGCCTTTTTTATTTCCTCTCCCCATTCCCATGCTGACCTGTTTGCACTCAGTCTCTTCTACTGTCAAAGGGAGGCCAAATTCAAATATGAGGGACAGCACCTCATATTCTGCCTAGTTATTCTACAGCACAGTGAGACAGCGGTAGAGTTGCTGCCTTACATTGCTTACAGTGCCAGAGACCCAGGTTTGATCCCGACTATGGGCGCTTGGCTATAGGGAATATGTACGTTCTCCCCGTGACTGCGTGGGTTTTCTCCAAGATCTTCGGTTTCCTCTCATACTCCAAAGACGTACAGGTTTGTCGGTTAATTGGCTTGGTATAAATGGAAATTGTCCAAAGTGTGTCTATGATAGTGTTAATGTGCGGGGATCGCTGGTCGGTGCGAACTAGGTGGGCCGAAGGGCCTGTTTCCATACTGTATTTCAAAACAAAACTAAACCCACTGGCATGACCATCGCCTCTCCAATGTTAGGTAACCTGCACTCCCTCTGTCCCCTTTTCCCTTCTTCTATCTACCCTGGTTCCTTTTCACACCCCCTTCTTCTTACCGGGCTTTCACTTAAGGCTCATGTTGTCGACCTCCCCGTGGTGAGCCCTGTCAACTGAACTCAGTCAGGCAAACGACAACAAACAGAGACAGCAGCTTGGCGCCAACCCGAAGCATGCGCCCATTTTAGGGCGGGCACCTACGGATGTTGAACCGGATGGCATCATCCTGCTGCAGAATTGCTGCCTCAAACGCAAGAAGAAGAGGACCTTACCCCCAGCCCACTTCCAAAAAGCAGAATGTTAGTCAGCTGGGAGTCCCATTTCACCCACTGCTACCCCCTCCCTATCCATTGTGGCTCACATCTGCCAGCACCACTCATTCAGTTCCATTCTTTGCCTTCCTCTCCTATCAGATCAATCTGCAGCATTTGTTCTCTCCATGTATCACCTCCCAGCTGCTGTTACTATCTCCTCCCTGACCAGATTGTTATCTGCCACAAGTCATTGAGCTAGAAACCAGTATAACCTGTTTGTTCTGTTAGAACAGCCCTGACAACAGCCCTGCCATTCTCATTTGCAGCAGGCACACGCTACGGGCATGGCTGATGATGCCCCTTCTCTGTTCTCTAAATAATTAGTTGATTTCACTTAAGGCGTACCATGCATCGGCACAATAGGTTTCAGAGAACCTGAGGTAAAAAATAATAAATTAGGAAGAGTTCCTCCTCTGTTTGTTCTTTAATGACTCCTCAGGAAAGATTGTGTGTATATTGGGTGAGAACAGCTCTGACTGGACCACCTCCATGGTCAAATAGTGACTATTCACATTACATACATGAATAATAGCTACTTAAGTAAGATAACTAAGAATTCATACAATCATCAGTGGGGAGAGAAAATTGTTAAAAGGTAACATTGTAGCTCAAAGTTCAGATTTAAAATGTCTCTGTAAGCTTCATTCCAAACTCCCATTCAATATATTTTTTAACAGTTGTGAAAATCTATGGTTGAAGGCTTATGTTTGCCTAGTGGGGTTTGGAAATCAAACATCCTTATGTATTTTTTGTCTGCCACTCAGGTTCCTGAAAACAAAAGAACATGTTTACTTACATAATCATTTCTTAATAGTCAGAAATAATGAGTCATTATGAACAAAGCACATTGGTACAATGGTACATATCACGACAAATAATAATAGTAGTAGTTGGTAAACCTTATTGTCAGCAAAGTGAACAAGAAGTTAAGTTTTAACTGCCGTCTGTGGTTAAATATTAATTGGCACTGACTTTGAGAAACAATACACAAGCCACAGCATGATTTACCAGGGCGTAATTTCTGTTGTGTCTTTTAAAAAAATGTAAATACTGGTTCTGTTTTGTTCTGT
Organism: Amblyraja radiata; assembly: GCF_010909765.2. Classification (NCBI taxonomy): domain Eukaryota; kingdom Metazoa; phylum Chordata; class Chondrichthyes; order Rajiformes; family Rajidae; genus Amblyraja; species Amblyraja radiata. The sequence continues at coordinate 56,994,276 of NC_045961.1, forward strand.
TGTTTTGCACAATCCCGCTGGCATTGCCACTTTCATTTCACTGTATATCTTGTATGTGTATATGACAAATAAAGTTGACTTGACTTGACAAACAATATGTAGTAATGATGTTTTCAGTCTGAAACAAAGAATAAAAATCTAATTATTTATCAAAGGAAAGAGCATAACTACTTTAACATGCAATCATTTTCTAGATTACACAATGGTAAAGTTGCAAATGTTTCTACAATAAGAAGAGGAAATTAATGGTACTAACAATCAAAGATCTTATAGCGGAGCAAGATGGGTTACTCTCACGCAAACGTGTAGTACGCTCATGGGCGGATTCATGGGTGATTATATGACCCATTTTAGCAACCAGCCCCCGCCATCTTGCTCCGCCATCTTGTTCCGCCATCTTGCTTCCGGCCAAAGATCGGATCTTTGTTTCCGCAGTGGGGAGAGGGAGTGCGCGGCCCGGGGCAGCGGGAGAGGGAGTGTGGGGCCCGGGGAGAGGGAGTGTGGGGCCCGGGGCAGCGGGAGAGGGGGTGTGGGGCCTGGGGAGAGTGCGCCCGGGGAGCAGGCGCGGACGGGGCATAGGTGCGCGGGGGGGCGGGGGGTGTGGGGCCGGGGGAGGGAGTGTGCGCCCGGGCAGGGGAGAGGGGAGTTGGTGGGGGCACGGGAGAGGGAGTGTGGCCCGGGGCAGCGGGAGAGGGGGTGTGGGGCCGGGCAAGCGGGAGAGGGGGGCGCCCGTGCAGCGGGAGGGAGAGGGATGTGGGGCAACAGGGGAGAGGGGGTGTTGGGGCCCGGGGAGAGAGGGAGTGCGGGGGCTGGCGGCCCGGGCCGAGGAGAGGGATAGGGAGTGTGGGGCAGCGGGGAGAGGGGGTGTGGGGCCAGGGGGGAGGGATAGTGCGCGGGGGGCACGGGGGGAGGGGGGTGCCGGGGGCACGGGGAGAGGGAGTGTGGTGGCAGCGGGGAGAGGGGCATAGGGGGGGGGGGGACATGTAGTGAGGGGGCAGGCGAGGGAGTGCGGGGGGGGGGGGGGGGGGGGATAAGGCCTAGTGTGTGTGAAGTTGCGGGGAAGTTTACAATGTTTCTTATTTAATGTCCCTTGTCTGGTCTGAAATAAAGTTCATCATTGGATCAGAAGAAATATAATTGTGTGTGTTATATGATTATATAAATTTATATCACATTCATGTATGTGTGTTTATAAACATTTTATTCTTTAACAAGAATTAACAGAATTATGAACTAACAGAATTATGAATCTAACCCTATATCACGCACAAAAACTTCCCCCGCAATGTCAATTACCCTGCGAGTCGGGTCGGGTCGGGTAGGTTCCGGTTACTACAAAATCAACTCAAACACTGCTTGTGAGCCATTTAAAAAGAAACAATTTAAAAAACATTAAAAAAGACAATTACCAGAGTCAAATTTTATTCTTGACAAGAAGTATGAACTGACAGAATTATGAATCTAACCCTATATCAAACACACAAACTGTTGCCCCGCAACATTGATTACACTGCGAGTCGGGTCGGGTCAGGTAGGCTAAAATGGGCGGGGAAAAATGCCCAGGATCCCCTCCGTAGCGTACTACACGTCAGCCCATTGCATTTAGCAGGAGTAGCCTATCTTGATCCGCTATAAGATCTTTGCTAACAATGGTATCATGGTATTAATTCCTTTGTGTTCTTTTGTACTGATGATTGAATGGGTGCATTCCATTCTCAACTGTGTATTCCAACAGAATAGCCCTCTGGCTGGTGATAATTTCTAGGCCAAAACAAATGGTCAATTTCAGTGACAGAAGCTGAGGAAGATTACAAACAAATGCATCGTCTGTCTTATACAAAACTTTAAACTATTTTGGTAATATTAAAAATCTCATCATTATCTTTTAAGTGATTAGGTTCTAGAACATATGACATTGTTACAAATTGGAAATCAATTATATATAACTTGGAAATGAAGATCCTAGACTACTACCTGGACATACTTACAAGATTTTTTTTAAACAACCCGAGGTCAAAGTAAAAATTCCCGTAAGCTTACTTGTTTGAAGGTTATTATTTTTTTTAATACCCAATTTATTTTTCAGATAGTCTAATGACAATAATTATTCTAGTGGGTGGCACATTGGCACAGCAGTAGAGCTGCTGCCTCACCGCACCAGGGGCCCGGGTTTGATCCTGACTGGGTGCTACCAGCGTGGAATTTGCATGATCTCCCGGTTTTCTCCGGGTGCTCCGGTTTCCTCCCACATTCCAAAGACATGCAATTGGCTTCTGTAAGTTGCCCCTACTATGCATAACATATAACTAGTGTAAAAGTGATCGGTATGGATTTGGTGGGCCGAAGAGCTTGTTTCCATGCAGTATCTCTAAACTAAACAGTTTTTGTGGATTTACAAAGAGACAAAAGCTTGTGAAATCTTGCTAGAATTCTAGGATTCAAGCAGACGGTCCTTCCTAAAATGTCTTCTTTTACCTGTGCACATATGGAGGAATGAGAGTACAGAGATTAAGATGAGAGGGGCAAGCTGTATGAATCTATCAGTTCATCAGAGATGTGAGAGTGAATCCTAAGAGGCCAGGGGCATTTCATTCCATTGATTAAAACTACTTAAATTAGTTTAGTCTGGGAGCATACTAGATTGTTAGAAAAATCCTTTCTGATTCACACATATCCTTCCAGAAAGTGGTGTTGACTTAATTGCCTGCTCAGTTCAGGGAGAAATGGCGATGGACAAAAAAATTCAGCATTTTCAGCGACTGACACATCCCATGAAGACAATAAATAATAAGGATCATGAAGCAGAATGAAACTGTGACCAGGAAATAATTAATAGATTATGTTGGAATTAACGATGAATTGTTGCATAAAATAAGACTTGTATAAGGCTGTTGATGGAATATCACTCGTGGAATGTCACATAATGGACACTTGTATCAGTCCTGAAAACCGATTGAGCATATCATGATGACAATAACATTAGTAATTTTTTTATAAATTCTGTAGTTCAATTAGTTATCTTTTTAAATATATAGTTCATTTTCAAGTGAAAATATGAATTGCATGACTTTGTATTTTGTATCCAATAGTTCATTTAAATTACCTTTAAGAATATTTTTTACTCCATTGGCATTGCCCAAAGAAGAAGCTTTGAATTAAACTCAATTACTTCACAGTCAATTAAGTACATGCGAGGTATGATTGTTTCTGTAGTGCAATATAGTAATTTAAAATTAATAGCTTGGGAGTATAAGTGTCAATTTGTGCTAAGTGGTGTCTGATATGTTCAGTAGCAGTACAGATCCACTGGTTTAAAGATTACTTTCAATGCAGGCCAGAGAAAGCGTGGCATAGTTTTCTGCTTTCTTTTGGATGAAATTATAAAGTAAGGTCCCCTCTGCAAACCTAGGTAGTATCAAGACTCAATTTCAAAGAATAGCAAAGAAAGGTGTTCCTTGTTTAACATTGAAAAGTACAGCACAGAACATATCCCTCTATTCCTTGCACTTCCATGTGCCTACCTAAAAGCCTTTTGAAGGCCACCATCATGCCTACCTCTACCACAACGATTCTCTGTGTAAAATACTTGCCTCGCACATCTCCATTAAACATTCACCCTCTCACCTTATAGCTATGTCCTTGAGTGTTGCACATTTTCACCCTGGAAAAAAGTTCATGACTGTCTACCCTATCTATGCCTCCTATCTATATTACTAAAAGTTTGACCTTGACCGCTTTTGGCCCACTGTGCTGCGATTTCCGAGAGAACGCCGCCACCTACGTCCGTCATTTTTGACCATCCTCGCATCCCGTCTGTTGCCGCAGAAACCCCTGTCCGTACCTCTCACAATGGAGTCCCCTACTACAATGGCGTTGCCTGCCTTAGGCCTTTTTGGTTTTGGCTCAACAGCCCTATTCGCATCACAAGCCAGTCCGCCGCCCAGTGTAAACACCTCTTCTGTCCCGACAGCTTCTAAGTGGGTGAACCTGTTCACAAGAGGTACAACCCCCGGGGACGTTGGCATTCCATGCTTCCCTCCCGTTCTCACTGTCTCCCACCTTCTCTCTTCCAGTACCTTAGGTGTAACAATCGTACTGTAGGACTTGTCGAGGAACGACTCCGTTTCTCGGACGAACCGGAGGTCATCCACTTGCTTCTCCAGTTCCCCAACACGGCCCTTCAGGAGCTCTACCTGGATGCACTTTTCGCATTTGTAGCAGCTAGAGGCACCAGCGGTGTCCTTGACCTCCCACATACTGCAAGCATCACACTGAATCAGCTTGCCTGACATCTCCTTCTTTCGTCTCTCCCTCTGCAGTGTTTTGCGTAGTCTCCTCGCCAAAGACTCGCACTTCCCTCACAGGGCCGCTCACTCACTGCCGCTCCCTAAGAGCAGTCTTACTTAAATTGACTGATAAATTGCCTCATTTACCAATTTACAAACCAAATTCCTCAGTTTTCAGCTGTTTTCCCAGCACTGACTCACTTCTCTCCTCCTACTTGGGCTAGAGCCAATCAGTCGTATCTCTTGCTAAACTCCTCCTGCTGTTGTTGTTGCTCCCAAAGCTACAGCAGTTCTGAGTCAAGTCTGCCTGTCCTTGACCTGTACTTAAACTGTTTTCACTTCTCTCCTCCTACTTGGGCTAGAGCCAATCAGTCGTATCTCTTGCTAAGCTCCTCCTGCTGTTGTTGTTGCTCCCAAAGCTACAGCAGTTCTGGTGTGCTGCCTTCCTGGTGCCAGGATCCAGGATGTCACGGACAGAGTGCAGAAAATCCTCAAGGGCGAAGGTGAACATCCGGAAGTGGTAGTGCATGTCGGCACAAACGATGTCGGAAAAAAGGGGATGAATATTCTGCAGCGTGACTTTAGAGAGCTCGGAAAAATGCTGAAAAACAGGACCTCCAGGGTTGTTATCTCCGGTTTGCTTCCAGTTCCTCGTGCTGGCGAGAGCAGGAACAGGGAGATACGGGACCTGAACGTGTGGCTGAGGAACTGGTGCACGGGGCAGGGATTTAGATTCTTAGATCACTGGGATCTGTTTTGGGGTAAGGGGGAACTGTACAAAAGGGACGGATTGCATCTTAACAGGTGTGGGACCAGCATTCTGGCAGGCAGGTTTGCCACTGCTACACGGGTGGTTTTAAACTGAATAAGGGGGGTGGGGTGTCGAATGGGCTAGTGGAGGATGGAGTTAAAGGGAAAGGGTTTCTTAAAGGTGTGAGCGTAGAGACAGAGGGGTGTAAAATGAGGGTAGAAGCAATAGGTAGCAAGGTGAAAAGTAAAAGTGGCAGGCCGGAAAATCCAGGGCAAAAATCAAAAAGGGCCACTTTTCAACAAAATTGTATAAGGGGTAAGAGTGTTGTAAAAACAAGCCTGAAGGCTTTGTGTCTCAATGCAAGGAGCATTCGTAATAAGGTGGATGAGTTGAATGTGCAGATAGCTATTAATGACTATGATATAGTTGGGATCACGGAGACATGGCTCCAGGGTGACCAAGGCTGGGAGCTGAACATCCAGGGATATTCAATATTCAGGAGGGATAGAGAGAAAGGAAAAGGAGGTGGGGTAGCGTTGCTGATTAGAGAGGAGATTAACGCAATGGAAAGGAAGGACATTAGTTTGCAGGATGTGGAATCGGTATGGGTAGAGCTGCGAAACACTAAGGGGCAGAAAACGCTGGTGGGTGTTGTGTACAGGCCACCTAACAGTAGTAGTGAAGTTGGAGATGGTATCAAACAGGAAATTAGAAATGCGTGCGACAAAGGCAAAACCGTTATAATGGGTGACTTCAATCTACATATAGATTGGGTGAATCAAATTGGCAGGGGTGCTGAGGAAGAGGATTTTTTGGAATGTATGCGGGATAGTTATCTAAATCAACATGTAGAGGAACCAACGAGAGAGCAGGCTATTTTAGACTGGGTATTGAGTAATGAGGAAGGGTTAGTTAGCAGTCTTGTTGTACGTGCCCCCTTGGGCAAGAGTGACCATAATATGGTTGAGTTCTTCATTAGGATGGAGAGTGACATTGTTAATTCAGAAACAATGGTTCTGAACTTAAAGAAAGGTAACTTTGAGGGTATGAGACATGAATTGGCCAAGATTGACTGGCAATTAATTCTAAAAGGGTTGACGGTGGATATGCAATGGAAGACATTTAAAGACTGCATGGATGAACTACAAAAATTGTTCATCCCAGTTTGGCAAAAGAATAAATCAGGGAAGGTAGTGCATCCGTGGATAACAAGGGAAATCAGGGATAGTATCAAAGCGAAGGATGATGCGTACAAATTAGCCAGAAAAAGCAGCATACCGGAGGACTGGGAGAAATTCAGAGACCAGCAGAGGAGGACAAAGGGCTTAATTAGGAAAGGAAAAATAGATTATGAAAGAAAACTGGCAGGGAACATAAAAACTGACTGCAAAAGTTTTTATAGATATGTGAAAAGAAAGAGATTAGTTAAAACAAATGTAGGTCCCTTGCAGTCAGAAACGGGTGAGTTGATCATGGGGAACAAGGATATGGTGGACCAATTGAATAACTACTTTGGTTCCGTCTTCACTAAGGAAGACATAAATAATCTGCCGGAAATAGCAGGGGACCGCGGGTCAAAGGAGTTGGAGGAATTGAGTGAAATCCAGGTTAGCCGGGAAGTGGTGTTGGGTAAATTAAATGGATTAAAGGCCGATAAATCCCCAGGGCCAGATAGGCTGCATCCCAGAGTACTTAAGGAAGTAGCTCCAGAAATAGTGGATGCATTAGTAATAATCTTTCAAAACTCTTTAGATTCTGGAGTAGTTCCTGAGGATTGGCGGGTAGCAAACGTAACCCCACTTTTTAAGAAGGGAGGGAGAGAGAAAACGGGGAATTACAGACCAGTTAGTCTAACATCGGTAGTGGGGAAACTGTTAGAGTCAGTTATTAAAGATGGGATAGCAGCACATTTGGAAAGTGGTGAAATCATTGGACAAAGTCAGCATGGATTTACAAAAGGTAAATCATGTCTGACGAATCTTATAGAATTTTTCGAGGATGTAACTAGTAGCGTGGATAGGGGAGAACCAGTGGATGTGGTGTATCTGGACTTCCAGAAGGCTTTCGACAAGGTCCCACATAAGAGATTAGTTTACAAACTTAAAGCACACGGCATTGGGGGTTCAGTATTGATGTGGATAGAGAACTGGCTGGCAAACAGGAAGCAAAGAGTAGGAGTAAACGGGTCCTTTTCACAATGGCAGGCAGTGACTAGTGGGGTACCGCAAGGCTCAGTGCTGGGACCCCAGCTATTTACAATATATATTAATGATCTGGATGAGGGAATTGAAGGCAATATCTCCAAGTTTGCGGATGACACTAAGCTGGGGGGCAGTGTTAGCTGTGAGGAGGATGCTAGGAGACTGCAAGGTGACTTGGATAGGCTGGGTGAGTGGGCAAATGTTTGGCAGATGCAGTATAATGTGGATAAATGTGAGGTTATCCATTTTGGTGGCAAAAACAGGAAAACAGACTATTATCTAAATGGTGGCCGACTAGGAAAAGGGGAGATGCAGCGAGACCTGGGTGTCATGGTACACCAGTCATTGAAAGTGGGCATGCAGTGCAGCAGGCAGTGAAGAAAGCGAATGGTATGTTAGCTTTCATAGCAAAAGGATTTGAGTATAGGAGCAGGGAGGTTCTACTGCAGTTGTACAGGGTCTTGGTGAGACCACACCTGGAGTATTGCGTACAGTTTTGGTCTCCAAATCTGAGGAAGGACATTATTGCCATAGAGGGAGTGCAGAGAAGGTTCACCAGACTGATTCCTGGGATGTCAGGACTGTCTTATGAAGAAAGACTGGATAGACTTGGTTTATACTCTCTAGAATTTAGGAGATTGAGAGGGGATCTTATAGAAACTTACAAAATTCTTAAGGGGTTGGACAGGCTAGATGCAGGAAGATTGCTCCCGATGTTGGGGAAGTCCAGGACAAGGGGTCACAGCTTAAGGATAAGGGGGAAATCCTTTAAAACCGAGATGAGAAGAACTTTTTTCACACAGAGAGTGGTGAATCTCTGGAACTCCCTGCCACAGAGGGTAGTCGAGGCCAGTTCATTGGCTATATTTAAGAGGGAGTTAGATGTGGCTCTTGTGGCTAAGGGGATCAGAGGGTATGGAGAGAAGGCAGGTACGGGATACTGAGTTGGATGATCAGCCATGATCATATTGAATGGCGGTGCAGGCTCGAAGGGCCGAATGGCCTACTCCTGCACCTAATTTCTATGTTTCTATGTTTCTAAAGCCCCCCTCCGCCTTCTGGGACTGGAGGATTTTTCCCATCGATGAGAAATCAGAGAGATATTAAAGTTTTTTTAAAAAATCACAATTCTCTCTGCTGCCCCTGCTGGAGGGAGGGGGAGGGACTATACAACCAGGAAGTGGTGTACCTCACTCAGTTGCTGCAAGATGGATGAAGCCAAAGGGTCACGTCTCTCTGAGCTCTGAATAACACTGAACAAATGTCTACTCAACTGTGAGTCCCCTTAATGTGGTTTGAAAATGAAAATATGGTTTGTTTGAAGTAAAAAGGCACTGCCTGCAAATGATTGTTTGGGTGCTTTGGCTTGAAGTTAAAAGGCACTACTTACTGCAAATGGTGGCTTGGGCGCTTTGGCTTGAAGTAGAAAGGCACTACCTATTACAAATGGTGGCTTGGGTGCTTTGGCTTGAAGTTGAAAGGCATTACTTACTGGAAATGGTGGCTTGGGTGCTTTGGCTTGAAGTTGAAAGGCACTACTTACTGCAAATGGCGGCTTCGGTGCTTTGGCTTGAAGTTGAAAGGCACTACTTACTGAAATGGCGGCTTGGGTGCTTTGGCTTGAAGTTGAAATGCACTACTTGCTGCAAATAGCGGCTTGGGTGCTTTGGCTTGAAGTTGAAAGGCACTATTTACTGCAAATGGTGGCTTGGCTGCTTTGGCTTGAAGTTGAAAGGCACTGCAAATGGCGGCTTGGGTGCTTTGGCTTGAAGTTGAAAGGCACTACTTACTGCAAATGGTGGCTTGGGTGCTTTGGCTTGAAGTTGAAAGGCACTACTTACTGCAAATGGCAACTTGGGTGCTTTGGCTTGAAGTTAAAAGGCACTACTGCAAATGCACTTACTTTCTGTTTGCAATGTATATTGATTTTAGATAAAACGCTGCCACTTATGGCTGTGATTTTTGGCCATCTTACTCAGTCCCCCTCCGCTGAGCAGGTGCAGAGAATTCTTCCCATCAATGAAAGATAAAAGTGTTATTAGTGTTTAAAAAATGTTGAGAATCTCTCTCCTGTCTATCATGCCATGAAGGCCACACCTTTTCTGGTGGGAGGGGGTGGGGTTATAAAACCCGGAAGTGTGGGTGTGGTACAGTCTCTGCATGATGGGGGAGGGAGAGGTCACGACTCTGTCTGAGCTGTGAATCAACTGAACACACTGAATGTCTACTGAACTGTGAATTTGGTGTTTTGTGTGGTTTTATGGTGGTTTCACCCTGCATGAAATGGTATGAAGCTGCATTTGAATTTGGTGGCCTTGCACCCTGGTTGAAATGGAATGAAACTGCACTTGAATTTGGTGGCCTTGCACCCTGCTTGAAGTGGAATGAAACTGCACTTGAATTTGGCGGCCTTGCATCCTGCTTGAAGTGGTATGAAACTGCACTGAATTTGGTGGACTTGCACCCTGCTGAAAGTGGTATGAAACTGCACTTGAATTTGGTGGCCTTGCACCCTGCTCAAAGTGGTAAGAAACTGCACTTGAATTTGGTGGCCTTGCAGCATGCTTGAAATGGTAGGAAAGTGGAGTTGAATTTGGTGGCCTTGCACCCTGCTTGAAATGGAATTTCAAGGAATAGCCATGAGTCATCTGCCAGCCCACCAGCCGTGAGTGAGCTGCCAGCAGATCAGGCTTTAGGGACTGAGCTGCCACCCCAAGAACCCATACCAGCACTCCAGAAAGCCCCCCCACTGGCCACCAATATTGGAATTGGTGGAGAGGTGGAATATTGCGTCAGGGGACCAGCCCTCCCGTGTGAACATGGGATCCAACGGGTCCCACTTAGTCTAGTAATCTTATATACTTTAACATCTGACATTCCTTATAGCTGAAACTCCTTAATCTAGGATGGATTCTGGTAAACTTACTTTGCCCCCTCTCCAAAGTCATCTCATCCTTCCTGTACTGGGGTGTCCAGACTGCATGCAATACTCCAAATGCTGCACAACCAAAGTCTTATAGAGCAGCAACATGACTTCCTGGCTATTATACTCAATTTCCCTAGCAATGAAGGCAAGCTTACCATACACCTTCTTTACACCTTATTTTGTTGTGCTACCACCTTGAGTGAGCAATAAACTTGGACTCCAAGATCCCTCTGCACATCAATAATGTTAAGGGTCTGACTGCTCCCGTTGGTAGAGATATAGCTTTAAAGTGCACACCACCAGACAGGAACAGCTGATTATTCTCTTGCTTCTGCACAGTCCTCAGAAAGACCCATTTCTAATAACTGAAGTAGAAGCATGTTGATGTTAGATTCAGTAATGATAATGTCACTGTGATTGAAAGAAAGATGAAAGATTAGATTTTATCTGAAGAAGGGTTTCGGCCCAAAACGTTGCCAATTTCCTTTGCTCCATAGATGCGCCTCACCCGCTGAGTTTCTCCAGCACTTTTGTCTACATTAGATTTTATCTGTTTGGAGGTCATCAGTCTCGCACTTGTTGTGATGAATGTTATTTAACACATTTGTTTGTGCATTCATGCTGTCCAAGGCTTTGATGCATGCAGATATCAGATTGTATTATTATCGGAGGAGTTGTGGATGGAATTGAGATAGAGATAGAGATAGAGATGAGAGAGATAGAGATAGAGATAGAGATACAGCATGGAAGCAAGCCCTTTGGCCCAGTGAGTCTACACTGACCAACGATCACCCGTAAACTACACACTAGGGCCAATTAACAGCGGCCAAATTATCTGCAAACTTGCATGTCTTTGGGATGTGTGAGGTAACCAGAGCATCAGAGAAACCCCATGTGGTCACAGGGAAAATGTGTAAACTCTGTAGATACAGCACACCTTAAACCTACGTCCTCTGGTTCTTGATTCCCCTACTCTGGGCAAAAGACTGCATGCATTTGCCTGATCTATTCCACTCATGATCTTATTCACCCCTCATCCTCCTGCACTCCAAGGAATAATGTCCTAGGAATCAACCTCTCCCTAAAGGAAAGGCTCAGGCCCTTGAGTACTGCCAACATCCTCGCAAATCTTCTCTGCACCCTTTCCAGCTTGACATCTTTCCTATAACATGGTGACCAAAACTGAACGCAATATTCTAAATGTGGCCTCAGCAATGTCTTATACAACTGTAACATGACCTCCAAACTTCTATATTCAATACTCTGACTGATGAAGGCCAATGTGCCAAAAGCTTTTTTGACCATCCTATCTACCTGTTCAAGGAATTATGTACTTGCAATCCTAAATCCTCTGCTCTACAACACTCCCCAAGGACCTGCCTTCCACTGTGTAGGTCCTGCTCTTGTTAGGCTTTGCAAAATGCAACACCTATAAGGGATGGTGTTTTGGCAAAAAATAGGGTATGCACTTCAATTATGAATATAACAAATATGGAGGAGCTTTTCTCAATACCTCAGGATGTTCCTAATGATGGATATATTGGATTGTTAAAAATAAAGGAAATATGACTCCGGAGAGAATATGACTCCGGAGAGAGCACCCGCTGAGTTTCTCCAGCATTTTTGTGTACCTAAGGAAATATGACTGTTGAGTTGTGGCTTTCAAACTTTCAAAATTGTCGCAATAACTACAGTATATGTAATTTAGTGATGTTTATTTAGTTTAGTTTACAGATATAGCGCAGTACCAGGTCCTCCGGAACACCGGGTCCATGCCAACCAGTGATCCCCGCACACCAACACTATCCTACACACACTAGGGACAATGTATAATTTTACCAAGCCAATTAACCTACAAACCTGTACGTCTTTGGGGTGTGGGAGGAAACTGGAGCTCCCAGAGAAAATCCACCGAGGTCATAGGGAGAATGTTCAAACTCCGTGCAGACTGCATCCATAGTCAGGATCAAATCTGGGTCCCTGGCGCTGTGAGGCAGCAACTCTACCACTGCACCACCTTGCCGCAATATTGACGCACACATATTGGCCAAGCAACCAGGATAACTTTCCTGCTCATCTTCGTAAGATGATGGAGTATTTTATAGCCATTTCTGGTAGCAGACAGGATCTCAATGTAATATTTTGCACAATTTGACAGCACCTTAAACAGCAAAACATCTTATTTGGATACCACTGTGCTTCAGCTATATTATTGGCAATGAATTCAAAATCTAAAATCAAGTAAGTGTATCGTAATTCCACAACTGTCCGACAGGCAAAGATGTCACCAACTAAGTCATAGTGAAAAATACTAGTGCACACTGACATGGGAAAACCATCTTATATTTTTTTAATTTTCCTTAGGACAGTTCATCGAGTCTATGACAGCGCTCAGATCACTTTTGTCAGTCCCATTCCCTTAGATTTCATGAGCACTTAAGTGTAGATGTTGATTTAGTGCGCTATTTTTGGTGGAGAATCAAAGTACGTAAAGAAAAGAAGGCATTTTGTGCCATTCATAAAATTATGGTTGATCTTTTATTTGGGGTGGGAGGGTTGTGGTGCTGGGAGGGTTGTGGGGGTGTGGGTGTGTGGGTGGAGGTGGTGTGGGGGCAGGGGAGGTGGGGGGAGGGGATGTGTGGGGGGAGGGGGGTGTAGGTGACGGGGGGTGTGGGGGAGGGGGTGGTGGGGGAGGGGGGATGGGGAAGGGAGATGGGGGGGTGGAGGAGGAGGTATGTGGGTGGGCGGGAGGCATGTGGGGGAGGGGGGTTTGTGGGCGGTGGTGCTTGGGGGGAGGGGGGTTGTTGGGGAGGGGGTATATGTGGGAGGGGGGAGAGGTGTCTGTGGTAGGGGAGGTGTGGGAGGGGGTGGGAAGGGGGGAGAGGCGGGAGGGGGGTGTGTGGGCTCAGTGGCTCCTGGCTCCGCTGCACTCACCGGTGCCACGACCTGGCTCTGGACTCACTCAGCGGCTCCCATCCCCGGCACCTGTCACACTCAGCAGCCCCCGCTCGCCCGCGAACTCAGCCCCCGCCCGCGAACACAGCCCCTGCCCACAATCTGCTGCTTCAGCTTTATTCTCGCCGTCGGTGTTTGAAAATCCGACATGACAGCGGGTGCCGGAATGGGCGTCGCCGTCCCGGCAAATGATAGGAGAGAAGACCAATAACTTTTGTAATATTTCACTGATCGGAACACTTGCTGCACAGGAGAATGGCGAGTAAGGTGGCAAAAAATCGTAGCGCTATTGGGTACCGTTTTTGTGCAAATTTAAAAACAACGCAAACCGGAAGAGGACAAGATGAGAGTTTTATAAGTATGGCTCTGAGCACTGAACATTTCACTTTTGAATGGCTCCCACAGGTTTATGTAAATCTACCAGTTTATTTTTGCTAGGTTCTGTCTCACAATATTGAAATTGGTCTTTCCCCAATCAGAATCTTAATTTCCAAACCATGCATTCATTTCCAAGACTGTTGAAACTTACAGATTTATGGTTACTATCTACAAAATCTTACATGGCTACATTCCCTCAGACTGCCCCTTGTGTAATTGGTCTATCTATGTACTGTTTCTAAAAGCTCTCCTGGACACAATTTAATACTTTTCTCCTTCTATGTCTTGAGCACTGAAGTGATCCCGGTTAATACTCAGGAACTTGAAATCCCCTGCAACTATAATCCCTATTACTCTTGCAATTCTCTGCAAAATGCTGATTCACCCTGAGAAGGGGCTTTGATTAAAAATCTCCAATAAATACAATTTTAACATACATTTAATATTTTCTTTGATAATTTCTCTGCTTTGTCTGTAGAGATAAACACTTTAACCCATTGATGAGTTACAGTTTGTTCATAGTTGTAGACAAGTAGTGAAAAGTACAGATAAAACTGCAAGTTAAATCACACAGCAAGAGTCGTTTAACCTTTAATGGAGCAGATTTCTGTTCTGTGCTTTATCTACTCTTCCTGCAATATCAATCTTGTGCAGCAGCAAAATTCAAAACAGAACTGCTGTTTGAGCTTGTTTTCTTTTTTTGGAAACTGCTTTTCCATAGATATTGGAATGATATCAAATTATTGCACAAGTATTTTTGGCTTCATTTTTTCTTTCTTTGTCTGTATCAAGGCAGGATATGTCAGCCTAAAACTCCAAAATGCAAATGTTGAAAACCACATGAAGAATGAACAGTGCTTAATTTTCTACCATCCCGATGCTGCCTGACATGCTGATGATTTCTAGAATGTCTTGTTCTTATTTTCCGAGATGTTAATGCTTCAAAGCACCAGAACATCCCAGATCTTGTTAAAAATGTATCAGGTGCAAAGTAAAATTTCCTTTTTGCAGAAAGCAGCGTGATGGATTGCTGAGATTTATCCAGCTGAAACTCTACCTTACCAGCCAGGATAAATTTGGGGCATTGCCTTCACGGGCTGTTTGGAACTGAGTGAGAAGAATCTCAATCTCTTGACAGTTAGGCATCAATAATGCAAAATAATATACTTTTAAAGTTGATTCTTTTCTAATTAAACCATCAATTTCAATGGATTATTGGGAGTGTTTAAACGATAAATATATTAAACATGGAATGTTAAAAAAAAGACCAAGAAATTCACTCAGTAGCTGACTATGCACAGAACACACCCAGGGTATGGAAAGCAATGGTATTTTCCTGGTGTTTAAAAAGCAGACATGACATTCAGAATAATTTTACAATGTAGCAGTTTATGAATTAGGATGCATGTTTAGCAGTTAATATTTTGAAATAAATGTTGATTTTCTCTTTTCTCTTTTTTTATTTGTATATACATAATGGACAATGCAAGTGAATGGATACTCTGCCATTCCGATCAGATACACAGGCTTCACAAATCAAACTAAAATGTATCCACACCTCATTGCCATCAATGTTGACCATATGATATTGTCTATTTTTTCCTGTATGGCTTTTCCCAAATTGTCCAATTAGTGCCAATTTGAGAAAGCTTTGGAGTTTTCTCTTGACTAATGAAAACTAGCTAGTGGGAATCCAAATGATTTTCATTTGTAATATTTGACAGCTACTGAGGATGAAAACACTCTCTGGTTTGTATTTGAAATCATGGTGTACCCTGCATCCCTGCAGCAATATACAGCACTTAATTTTCAAATGAAGAGTAATTTCGGTTTCTATTTTCATCTAGATTACATAAACTGCGGGCAATCTTATATAGAGCTGGACCCTAATACATGGACTAAGTAATCCGAAATATTAAAATGCACAACACTGGAATTCCACATAACGAGAATGGCAATCTATTACTGGCTTGGAAGGTGAAAAGCTGGTTCTGTACAGTAATCCTCACACGCTCTCTCTGTTAGTAATTTGCCCCTAATTAAAAGTTTCTCTGTTTCAATTGACTTGATACATTTGGTTTAACCAAATCTGTGCAAATGCCATCAGAATAAATAATTCGTTGACACTTCAGGAAACAATACACTGCCATACTTTTCTTGGGAGCGCGCCGTGATTAAACCGCTTGGACGCTAACATTTCCTTTCAATCTTATCCATGTCTGACACAGGCGAGTGAGGTAGTAAATGCAGATCCATAAGTGGCTCTGTGCAAGAATTGTTTTGTAACTGCGGCAATATTTTGTTTGTTAAAATACTCCAAATGAGATAAAATGGTAATGAATGTATATTGATACTTACTAAAGTGTAGTTAGTGTCTGCGTTTTATTTATTTATTTTTTAATTTAAACAGCTCGTAATATTGTTCCACTATTCCATACTATTTATATTTTAAGCAATCCTCTAGTTAATTTATTAAAGCATAACGCCTTCCCGAGAAAGGAGGACAGGTAAAACTCATTCTCTTTCTCGCTGTCTCTCCCTCTCCGCTTTTCGCCTCGCAGCACGCCAGGATAAGCTCCAAGATGTAATGTCATTAAATTGCAAATGCTTTTCATTTCCGACACACACTGTTTACTTATCTGGGAAAAACATATGTTCAGCGGAATCCGTTAAATTCTACCTATTGCCTCGGGTAAAAAGTGCAATGGGAACGCACCCACTGAGCTTTTTTCCCCTCTTATTTTTGGCACTTTGGTTATCTACAAGGCTGCTTAGCAGAGAACTGAAAATGAAGATACAGTATTTGATTAGAGAGAACAGTGAACAAAATTCACACTTTGAGGGTCAGTTCATTGCAAATGATTTTCTTTCCTTAGACATATGCATAAATTACTATTTTTAAGGCATCAGGAGAGCCTGTATATTTTTCTCACTCTGTCAAACATTTAATTTCACGCGGAATATTCTGAATATGCTGAATTCATATCATGGATGCACTTTTAGCTAAGAGGAGGAATGCAGAATGAAAGATAAAATGATGCGATTTGCACTACAAGCCCATTAGTGATGGTGTTAACATATTTATTTTTGAATATACATAATCTGTCGCCAAGTATTTTTCTTTTGATTTTTAAAGTACAAACCTATGTATTTTCACATAATGGAAACAAATCTTTGCAGATACTGTGAGCAATGTTCTTTAATTTGACCTCCTTTTTCCTGGTGTTATAACTGGAAATCCAATTTTGTAGAATGGCCACATTTTCAGATAAAACAGTCCATAGCTAACAAATTTCAGAATTAGAATGGCTGTGATACCAACTGTTTTCAATTTCTTTATAATGAATTCAACCTTTTGGATATCAGATAAACTAAATAATACTATTTGCTAGACCACTAGCTTATAAAAATATGCAAATATGAATGGCAGATTTTTTTAATAAAGTTTATTTTACGTGTATTTTGCCTTAAATTTCATAATCCAAGGACTTCATGCATGGATGGTATCTGTCATTAGCCAATGGTACATTTATTCAACAGGTCCAATTACTTACACCAGTGACTTGAGTATTTACAGTTCGATAAGATAAATTAGGGTGCATAGGAGAGAAATAAATAAACGGAAATGGTAAAGATGTGAAATGTAGGTCAGAGTCATTGCTCTGAAAACTGAATCCATTCACATCTGGTTAAATTTACAGCAGAACTGACCATCTCTGATCAAAACATAAGAAGCAACTCACCAGAAGTTGTTGAATGCAATAATGAGTTCCAAGAACTGCAATGTGCCCAACGGGGAGATGAGAAGGTACACAAAATTGCTGGGGAAACTCAACGGGTGCAGCAGCATCTATGGAGCGAAGGAAATAGGCGACGTTTCGGGCCGAAACCCTTCTTCAGACGGGGAGATGAGAAGTGCTTCTTTAAACTTGCACTGGGCCATGAACAGTGAAGGAGGCCACAATAAACAGGTTCAAAATAGGAGGACGGTGAAAAATTGATGTGACATGCAATTGGAAACAAGCTATTGTAAAGAACTTCACAGAAGGGTCACCCAATCTGCATTTCGCTTCTCCAAAATAGAGGAGACCACATTTTGAGTACCAAATGCTGTGCACTACATTGGAAGAAATAAATCTAGGACGGGTCTTACCCTGGTCACACACACTTCTCCCCTCTCCCATCAAGTAAGGGATATAGAAATGTGAAAACACACACCTACAGGTTCAAGGACAGTTACTCCCCAGCTGTTACCAGGCAACTGAACCATCCTATCAACAACCATAGCGTGGTCCTGAGCTACTATCTACCTCACTGAAGACCTTCGGGCTATCTTTAATCGGACTTTACTGTACTTTATCTTGCACGAAATGTCATTCTCTTTAGCATGTATCTGTGCACTGTGGATGGCTCGATTGTAATCATGTAGTCTTTCCGCAGTGCCGCAGTGGTAGAGTTGCTGCCTTACAGCGCTTACAGCGCCATAGACTCCGGTTCAATCCCGACTACGGGTGCTGTCTGTACGGAGTTTGTACCTTCTTCCCGTGACCGCGTGGGTTATCTCAGGGATCTTCGGTTTCCTCCCACACTCCAGAGACATACAGGTATGTAGGTTAATTGGCTTGGTAAAAATGTAAAATTGTCTCTAGAGTGGGTAGGATAGTGTTAATGTGTGGGGATCGGTTGTCGGTACGGACTCGATGGGCCGAAGAGCCTGTTTCCATGCAGTATCTCTAAATTAAACTAAACACAAGTAAACTAAATGAATTAATTGGCAATACAACTGAAAAGACTGTTTGAGTCCCAGGAAGGTGGGAAGGGTTGAGATTCTTTTACTGGCTCTGGAATAATCAGTAATCTTAAAGTGAGAGGGGAACGATTTAATAGGAATCTGAGGGGCAATTTATTCACACAAAGGGTGGTGGGTATATGGAATGATTTGCTAGAGGAGGTAGTTGCGGCAGATATTATAACAACATTTTAAAGATATTTTGACAAGTGTATGGATCGAAAAGGTTTAGAGGGATATGGGCCAAACGCAGTCATGTAGGACTAGTGAAAATTGGGCATATTGGTTGGCATGGGCAAGTAAGGCCAAAGGGCCTGTTTTCATGCTGTGCGACTATGACTAACTTGGGCTATCTTTTGTTTGGGCTGTAGGTGGCACTAAAGTGGATGGTATTGAAAATAGTGAAGATGGTTGATGATGGAAAATAGTCAAGAAGTTCAGCAGGATCTTGATCAGTTGGGCAGGTGGGCTGATGAATGGTTGATGGTGTTTAATACAGATACGTGCGAGGTGTTCCATTATGGAAAGTCTAACCAGAGCAGGACCTACATGGTGAATGGCAAGCTATAGACTTGAAGGATCAAGCAGTGTAGGTACTGTACATAGTTATTAGAAAATAGCGTAACAGGTACTGTATATGTGGTGATCAAGAAGGCTTGGCACATTGGCCTTCATCAGTTAGGGTGTAGGGGTTGTAGGGTGGCGCAGTGGTAGTGTTGTTGCCTTACAGCGTCAGAGACCAGATTTGAACATGACCATGGGTGCTGTCCATATGAAGTTTGTACGTTTTCCCAGGATGCTCCGGTTTCCTCCCACACTCCAAAGATGTACAGATTTGTAGGTTAATTGAATTGGTAAAATTGTAAATTGTTCCTTGTGTATGTAGAATAGTGTTAATGTGCAGGGATTGCTGGTCGGCGGGGACTCGGTGGACCGAAGAGCCTGTTTCCACGCTGTGTCTCCAAACTAAACTAAACTAAATCAGTCAGAGTATTGAGTATAGAATTTGGGAGGTTATGTTACAATTGTAAAAGACATTGGTGAGGCACATTTAAACTAATGTGTTCAGTTTTGATCACCCAGTTATAGGAAAGATGTGTTTAAGCTGGAAAGGGTGCAAAGAAGATTTGCCAGGATTTTGCCAGACTCAATGGCCTAAACTATGGGGAGTGTTTGAGCAGGCTAGGATTTTATTCCGTGGAGCACAGGAGGATGAGGGATGATCTTATAGAGGTGTATAAGATAATGAGAGGAATAGAAATGGTACATGTACAGAGTCTTTTATCCATAGTGGAATCAAGAACCAGAAGACATAGGTTTTTTTGTTTTTTGTTTTTTAATTTATTAGAAGTAAGTACAATACAGTGGCACCTTTTTACAGGTTCCCAAAATTATGTTAACATATTACATTCTCTGTACAACTTCCTTTTTTTTTGTTTTAAAGAGAAAAGTAAGAAGAGAAAAAGAAAAAGAGGTAATAAAGAGTGAAGGATAGACTAGTGTGCGTGAGTAAGAAGCAGAAAAAGGAAATAGTGAAGAAAATAAATAAGTGAGGAAGGAAAGCAGGAGGGAGTTTATCCAATCGCAACAAGGAGATGATTTTTTATATTCTAGGTCGTCTTTTTACCTGAAACTTTTAATTTTTACAATACTGTTGCACCACATGACTCCAAGAAATCAATTAATGGAGACCAACTCATTAAGAATTGGTCTTGTTTGTCTATTAGGAGGAGTCTCATTTCTTCCAAATGTGCTGTGTCCAACATATTACTGATCCACATTTTAACTGTTGGTGTATTAACATTTTTCCAAAATTTAAGTATATGTTTTTTTGCTATTATTAACCCATAATTAAAGAATGAGTTTTGGGGTTCATTTAATTTATTCCTGTCTCCCCTTACTCCAAATATAATCATTTCAGTATTCGGTTCCATTTTTATCTTAAATAGCTTTGTGAATATATCAAATATATCACACCAAAATTTATGAAGTTTTGTACAAGAAACAAATGAGTGTGGAATATTGGCATTTTGAGAAAGACATTTATCACAGATGGGTGAGATATTTGGATAAAATTTATTCAACCTAGTTTTTGAATAATATAATCTATGTAATATTTTAAATTGATTTAATTGTGTCTAGCGTTAATCGAACATTTATGTATATACTAGACTAAGTGGGACCCGTTGGGTCCCACGTTCACGGGAGGGCTGGTCCCCCGACGCAATATTCCACCTCTCCACCAATTCCAATATTGGTGGCCAGTGGGGGGGCTTTCTGGAGTGCTGGTATGGGTTCTTGGGGTGGCAGCTCAGTCCCTCAAGCCTGATCTGCTGGCAGCTCACTCACGGCTGGTGGGCTGGCAATTGACTCATGACTATTCCTTGAAATTCCTTTCCAAGCAGGGTGCAAGGCCACCAAACTCAAATCCATGTTCCTACCATTTCAAGCAGGGTGCAAGGCCACCAAATTCAAGTGCAGTTTCTTACCACTTTGAGCAGGGTGCAAGGCCACCAAATTCAAGTGCAGTTTCCTACCACTTCAAGCAGGGTGCAAGGCCACCAAATTCAAGTGCAGTTTCCTACCACTTCAAGCAGGGTGCAAGGCCACCGAATTCAAGTGCAGTTTCATACCATTTCATGCAGGGTGAAACCACCATAAAACCACATAAAACATCAAACTCACAGTTTAGTAGACATTCAGTGTGTTCAGTTGATTCACAGCTCAGACAGAGTCGTGACCTCTCCCTCCCCCATCATGCAGAGACTGAGCCACACTCACACTTCCGGGTTTTATAACCCCTCCCACTCCCACCGGAAAAGGTGTGGCTTTCATGGCGTGATTGACAGGAGAGAAATTCTCAACATTTTTTAAACACTAATAACACTTTTAGTTTTCATTGATGGGAAGAATTCTCTGCACCTGCTCAGCGGAGGGGGACTGAGTAAGATGGCCAAAAATCACAGCCGTAAGTGGTAACGTATTATCAAAAATCAATATACAGTGCAAACAGGAAGTAAGTGCATTTGCAGTAGTGCCTTTCAACTTCAAGCCAAAGCACCCAGGCCACCATTTGCAGTAAGTAGTGCCTTTCAACTTCAAGCCAAAGCACCCAAGCCACCATTTGCAGTTAGTGCCTTTCAACTTCAAGCCAAAGCACCCAAGCCACCATTTGCAGTAAGTAGTGCCTTTCAACTTCAAGCCAAAGCACCCAAGCCACCATTTGCAGTAAGTAGTGCCTTTCAACTTCAAGCCAAAGCACCCAAACAACCATTTGCAGACAGTGCCTTTTTACTTCAAACAAACCATATTTTCATTTTCAAACCACATTAAGGGAACTCACAGTTGTGTAGACATTTGTTCAGTGTTATTCAGAGCTCAGAGAGACGTGACCCTTTGCTTCATCCACCTTGCAGAGACTGAGTGAGGCACACCACTTCCTGGTTTTATAGTCCCTCCCCCTCCCTCCAGCAGGGGCAGCAGAGAGAATGGTGATTTGTAAAAAAACATTAATATCTCTCTAATTTGTCATCAATGGGAAAAATCCTCCGCACCTGTAAGGCGGAAGGGGGCTCAGAGCGAGGGTGGCCAAAAATGACGGCCGTAGGTGGCAGCGTTCTGTCGGAAATCGCAGCACAGTGGGTCAAAAGCAGTCAAGATCAGAGTTTTAGTAATATAGATATCAAATACTTTTCCCATGTTTCTTTTGAGATTTTTGTCATTAATTCTTTTTCCCAGTCTTCTCTAATTGCCTCTGTTGATGGTAGTTCTCCTTTTAAAATACTGTTATATAGGTATGATATTAATTTTTGTGACTCTGAAGACATAGGTTTAAGGTGAGGGGCGAAAGATATTGATTAGTAGGACTGGATGTTACAATCCCTAAGGTTCTTCACCACAACTGACACTCGGTATTCTTGGGGATGACCACTAGGTGATTTTGCTACCAATCAGACACATCTTCAGTTGTGTACCTCAACGTCACTGGGTGTTTCGGCCTTTTATCCCAAGACACCCTCAGTCGAGGCAGGCCCACCGCAGGGTGATCAGCCCTGGGTGTGAGTCTTATGGTTAGCCTCTAGATGGTCACATGGCAGCCCAGACAGCATCTTTTCTCTTCAGGCACAGCCAGTGACTACTCCATTCTGCTTTTTTCCTTCCATCTTCCTCTCTACCGCTGACTGTGGCTGGTTGGGCTCTGGACTTGTGTCGATTGGTGGGACAGTACTTGGTTGAGCTTCGCCTGGGGTGCTGGTACCCTGTGGACTGTGGTGGGTATCCTGCCACTGGGCTTCACTCGACTGATTTGGCCTACCTCTTGGAAGGTAATGGTCAATGCCAACACCAAGCTCTCCCAGGCAATTTTCCCTGCCCTGGTGGATCTTGAGACCCTTCTCTGATGTTATCTTTTCCCAGCCACAGATGCAGCTTCGTAGCTTATGTCCTGCCGGGGCTGCCGCTCTGTCAATTGCTGTGCTAGTTCTCTTATTCATAGTCGATTCCTTCCGTAGCAATATAAGGGTGGATCCAAAACGCTGATTAGCGATGGATCCTGCTGGCATGAGGAGCTAGCCCATGCCAGCCCCGGTGGGGTCTATTCCCTCCGGTCAGCAGTCTCTCCAGGCCGTCACTAGGTCTTTCCCTGGTTGTCAGCTGCCCTTTCGCAACATTTTTATACAAATCTGAGGGGTAGGTATATGGAACGAGATGCAGGAGGAGGTAATTCAGGCAGATGCAGGAGGAGGTAATTGAGGCAGGTACTATCAGAACATTTCAAAAACATTTGGACAGGTACATAGATAGAATAGGCTTGGAAGGATATGAGCCAAACGCAGGCAGATGGGACTAGTGTCGATGGGGCATGTTCGTCAGCTGCACAAGTTGAGCCGAAGCCTGTTTCTGTGCTGTATGAGTATATGATTCTATGAGGTGAACAATGCATTCAACCATATAACGTTAACTGCTAAACCAATCATACTTAAGTTCAAGAGCATAAGAGGTGATACAGTTTGATAGGAGGAATGAGAAGAGGCAGTATAAAATACTGTTCTAAAAGGAGCGGATGGGCCTTGTGTATGGGTACATTCACAGCGGCAGGGCAGGTTGAGGAAGCAATTAATAAGGTAATTACAATACTGGATTCTATTAACACACCCACATCATATAAAAGCAGGGAAGGGTGAAGGACAAATGGGGTCAGTGGGGGCGAGGTAAGAAATTGGATGATAGGGGGCTGGGGTTGAAAAGAAGGGTGTGTGTGAGCGATCACAGGTAAATTAGGAGAGAGAGGACAGAAGGCGTGTAAGTTATCTGCGAACAATCTGCTGGAGAAACTCAACGGGTTGAGCAGTATCTGTAGACCATAGTAGATAGTGACGTTTCCAACCGGGACCCTTCATCTGGACTGAAAGTGTAAACCAGTACAAAAAGGTGAGGAGTGCTGGACAAGAGCTGGCAAATGATGGGTGGATTCAGTTGAAATGGGGAATTACACTGAGGAAACTATAGAAGCTGACATTCAAAAAACATTTGGATGGATATATGAATAGGAAGTGTTTAGACAGATATGGGCCAAATGTAGGCAAATGGGACTAGCCAATTATGCCAATTTGGTCAGCATGGACAAGGTGGCCTGAAGGGCCTGTTTTCATGCTGTATAGCTCGACTCAATCTAACTGATCCAAAATGTCACCCATTCCCAGAGATGCTGCCTGTCCCGTTGAGTTACTCCAGCATTTTATGACTATCCTTGGTGTAAATCAGCATCTGCAGTTTCTTCTTAAACACCATTCTCCAATATTTCTAGGTCAGACCGAGCTTCAGAAGTGGTGAGAACGATATGGGATGCTGGCATTCATTAGTTGGGGCTTAGAATATAAGAGTAGGAAGGTCTTAGTGCAACTTTATAAAAGACTGGTTAGCCCACTGATGGAATATTGTATGTGGTCTGCTCACCAAGTTGTTGTATGGAAGTGATTGCATTGCCGAGAGTGCAGAGGAGATTCACCAGGATGTTGCTCCAAGAGGGAATGTTTCAGACATGAGGAGAGACTGGATAGATTGGTTGCTTTCCTTGCACAGTAGGTAGTTGGTACCTTATATAAATGTACAAAATCATGAGAAGCAATAAATACTAGACAGCTTTTCCCATGAAAGGCTTGTTTAAAACCAGAGGTTAAAGGCTTATGTTGAGGAGTAAGAGGTTTGGAGGGGACCTGAGGAAGATTGTTTCATCCACTGGGAAGTTGCATTCTGGCATATGTTGCCTGAGAAGTTGGTGGAGATAGGTACTCTCAGAACATTTAAGAAGCAAGTGAATGAGCATTTGAATCAACAAGGTTTTAGTAAACTATAGACTAAATGCAAGTGAATGGGATTAGTATGGATAGGGGTTTGATGGTCAACATGGACATGGGGTCTGATTCTGTGCTGTGTAACCCTATGAGATTACCTGTAAGTGCTCCAGGCTGCAAGGGAAGCATGCCGGATTTATTTGCTGCAGGCTAACTATAAGTGGGTTGTGGCGCATGGTACAGGCCGCCTAACAAGGCATAGTTAGAATAGAATGCCTTTTATTGTCATTCAAACAGACAAGGTTTGAACAAAATGTCATTCCTGCAGTCATGACATTACAAAAAAAAAAACCAAGACACACACTTAACACAATTTACACCAACATCTATCACAGTGAATTTCCAACACCTCCTCACTGTGATGGAAGGCAAAAGTCTTATCTCTTCCCTTTGTTCTTCTCCCCCGGTCCAGCAGTCCAACTGCAGCGTCGAGGCGAACTGGGGCTCATGATGTTAAAGCCCTCGGCGGGTGATGGTAAGTCCCGCGGCCGTTTAAGCCGCACGGGGCAATGTTAAGCCGTTTAAGCCGCTCCGAGTCATTTAAACCCCGCAATTCCGGCGGGAGAAGTTGCTGTTGCGGGAGCTCCGAAAAGCGGTCTCCCACCAGGGACCTGCGGCTGGAGCCTCCGAAGCTCCAAAGTCGGGTTGCAGCCGTGCGCCACTGCAGCTCTCCCCGCTCCGAAGTCGGCCAGCTCCGTGATGGTGAGTCTGCAGGCTCTGCGACTGGAGCCTTCAGGTTGGTTCCGGTTGGAAGCCACCGCTGGCTCCACGATGTTAGGCCCAACGACACCGGAGACCCGACAGGGAAAAAGTCAGGTCCCCGTACAGGGAAGAGATTAAACGGCTCCCCCCCCCACCCCCCACATATACACAGCTAAAAAAATAATAAATATTATAACCAAAAACATACATCTAACGGACAAAAAATTTAAAAAAAGATAGACGGACTGCTGTCGAGCTGCTGCCATTAGGCGCCGCCACTCCGCAGTTACTCAACAGTATGGTTAGCTCTCATAGCATGCAACAATGTGAACAATTAATTCAGTGTTGACAGCAGCTAAAATCAAAAGCCACAGGTGTAGGTAAACCATTTATCATGAACTTTGCACCCATTTTTTTTAGCTATCCAAATTCACCCCAACATGTTTTATGATTAATTATACCAGATTCAAAAAAGTGGCATAATTTTCAGCACGATTATAGTCTAGTCTGAAAAGCCTTGAAGAAGCTCACCTCCTCTCAAATCACTTTCCAGGCTTTGGCCTGCTCCTCCTCTCTTCCAGTTTTTTTCTCCCTCCGCCTCCATCAGTCTGAAGAAGTGCCCTGACCGAAAACACCATCCATGTTCTCCAAAGATGTTACCTGCCCTGTTCGATTACACCAGCATTTTGTGTCTTTTTTTGTAAAAAACACCATCTGCAGTTACCTTTTACTCTGAAAATTTAATGAAGCTTAAGATTCAGATGATACTTTGTCCATTAGATGACATTTTGATGCCCCATCCTCTTGCTATGTAGAACAAAACCATGTCGTAAATGAAACTGCTACCTGTGACCTCAGAACCAAGAAAATCTGCCTCCTGACACCATCTTATTTGTTACCTTCTACCCTGTTTAAATTGTGTATGCTTGCATTAAAAAAAACCTCTTCAAATAAATAAATATCTGTTATCAACAGTCAGAGGCATACAGGTGGAAGAAGGCCCTTCGGCCCAATTTGCCCACACCAAACAACTTATCCCATCTACACTAGTCCCACTTGCCTGCATTTGGCCCATATCCCTCTAAACTTGTATTATCCATGGACCTGCTTCTTAAACATTGCGATTGTCCTTGCCTCAATTACCTCCTCCGGCAATTTGTTCCATGCACCCACCACCCTTTGCGTGAAAAAGTTACCCCTCAGATAACTATAAAATCTTTCCCCCTTCACCTTAAATTTATGCCCACTGGTTCTCAATTCCCCCTTTCTGGGCAAGAGACTTGTGCGTCTACCCGATCACTTCCTGTCATGATTTTGTACACCTTTATAAGATCACCCTTCATTCTCCTGGGCTCCATGGAATAGTCCTAGCCTGCTCAACCTCTCCCTATAGTTCAAGTCCTCGAGTCCTGCCAACGTCCTTTCCAGCTTGACAACATCTTTCCTATAACATGGTGCCCAAAACTGAACACAATGCTCTAAATGCGGCCTCACCAACGTCTTATACGTCTGCAACATGACCTCCCAACTTCTTTACTCAATACTCTGACTGATGAAGGCCAATGTGCCAAAAGCCTTTTTGACCACCCCATTTACCCGTAACAACACCTTCAAGGAAGGAACACCTGCACTCCTAGATCCCTCTGCTCTACAATGCTCCCCAGAGCCAACCATTGACTGTGCAAGTCCTTCCCATGTTAGACTTTCCAAATGCAACACCTCACATTTTTCTATATTTAATTCCATCAACCATTCCTCAGCCCACCTGGCCAACCGATCAAGATCCCGCTGCATTTTTTGACAACCAGCTTCACTATCTGCAATACCACCCACTTTTGTATCATCTGCAAGCTTGCTAATCTTATCATGTACATTCTCATCCAAATCATTGATATAGATGACAAACAGTAATGGGTCCAGCACAGAACCCTGAGGCACACCAACAGTCACAGGCCTCCTGTCTGAGAAGCAACCTTCCACCATTACCCTTCTGCCTCCTTCAAAACTTGAAATGTTAATCATATCAATCATTAAACTAACCTCGCTATCCTGAGAATATCCTGATCTTCACATTGAAGGAGACATTTAAGGTCTATTGCTGGGTTTTCAGGAATCCATAAAACATGCCTCCCTTAACCAACTTAGTAAAATAGGGTTGTGAAGCAATTTCAGGCATTTGCAAAAGACACTCCTCTCAGTTTTCTCTCTTCAGATTGTTGTCAAATATTTCTAACATTTTCCATTCATATTTCAGAGTTCTAGATTTTGTATAACATTGTTTTTTTGCATGTCATTTTGACTGGTGGTGAATACTTTCTTGAATAAATGATCATAAATTTCTACCATTACATTTTCTAAGTAAATTTTCCTTTCAACAGGGCTTGCTATTTTAGTAGTTTCCCTCTACAAACGATTTGGCATCCATCTTTAGACAAACTTTATTAATTTGTGTCACCTGAATGAAGGTGCAAGGGCCTATAATATTCAAATCCAAATAACAATGGAATTGCCTTTGACTTTCAGCATCATTTATTTATCATAGGTAATTCAGATAATGTTCCAATGTGCTTCCAAGTGTCATACCAAACTTAACTTGACACTAAGCCATGTAAGGAGATACCATAGCAGATGAGCAAAAGCCTGTAGTTTTTAAAGGTGTGTCTTAAAGGAGGACGAGAGGGGAAGTAGTTGTGCAAGTTTAAACAGGAAATTCTAGAACTCTGGAATGTCTTTAGGTTGGTGAAGCCCAGACATCAATGGTGGAGAAACTAAATTTCAGGATGGTCAAAATTGGGCAGACCAGATACTCAGACTGAATGATTTTTTAGCATGCACATTTTTTAGCATTTAGAATGAGGTTGCAGAACTAGGAAAGGGTGTGTTTGGGAAGAATTTGAAAATTCAACTGTGAAAAATGTAATGCTGGGGGATTTATTTATTAGGGAACAATAATAGCAAGCAATCACAGGGGTCGAAAGTGAGTGAACAGGCACAAACTTGAGTTGTACAATAGTATGAGATCAGCCTGGCTGTGGTATAGTGATGTTTGGGTTAAGTCATGGATTGAGGTTTCAACCGTATTAAATGGCACTAGGAAAAATCAGAATGACTGATGGTCTCTTGAAACACAGAAGGTTCTGAGCCAAGATGCTCTATCTACACCAGTCCCACCTGCCTGTGTTTGGCCCATATCTCTCTTAACCTTTCTTATCCATGGTTGGTTTGGTTAGATCTACTATGTCCTTATGTAGCTTTACTACTGAGTACCAGTCGTTGACTGGGTATTCAATTTAAAGTATAGAATATATGCTATCGAAAATGATCTGCTAAAGCATTATTATTGTTTCTTAATTTGTCAAAGTAACAGATGGTTCCATCGATGCTTTCAGTACTTGAGAAATACTGTTGTTGAGGTTTCAGTGGCTTTATCTATTTGCAAGAGTGTTGATTTTTAATTTGTCATTATTAACAGCATTGATCACAAGGCTATATTTGATGATGATTACATTGAATTAGTTAATTAATTAAACAGATAACTGATGCACAAGCCTTTATTCATCTTCTTAAATATTAACAATGACTGGAATTACAATTGAAATGTACACATATTTAATTAACAGATTTCTTAAATATGAAGAATAAGACAATGTAGAACCTGCCCTGAATTGCAAATCAGGGCAAATTGAATGGTAACACAAAATGCAACCTCAACTTTATGATAAAAGTGGTTGAAAGAAATGGTTCTTTGCAAAAGGAAAGTACTTTTATAATAAAGCTGTGCATGCTAAAAAATCATTATTACAGTACAGTTGTGTCATACTTCATTTCCTTGTGCGAAACACAGCAAATGCATCCTTTTTTCCCCATAAAGGAACAATCTGTGATTTAACACAAGAATAAGATGCACGTGTGCCTTCATGTAAACACTTTATTGACTGGTTGTGGATTTAATTCCACACCCAACCCACTTTTAATTGACCATGCATATTAAAGAATGTAGGCCTGGAACAATACATAAACATTGCACTGCAAGAAAAGAATGGCTTAAAATGTCAATTGAGAGAGTGAAGATTTTGTCTGCGTCATGATATGAAATTTTAATTACAAACTAATTTTTTAAAGAAATAGTCAGTTAGAAAATAGATCATCTAAGTGTTGGGGATCATCATCCATCCTGAGCAAGCAGCCAAATTAGAAATCTCAACTGTGTCTAATCTGCACAATTATTTAAACATCACAATGATATCAATGTTCAGTGTACCCAAGGTGAAAATTGAACCTGTGCCCATGTTCACACATCAGGTGCCAATGTGCAAATCTACATCCATGATTATGAGCCTTCAGCCACACCGTGAAAATCTGTGCTGGTAGTGTTTTATGATTTTTCACTCTGGGGACCCTGCTGATATTAATGACACACTGACATGTTTTAATATGGAAATTCATCTTTTACTTCAATTATCAATGATCGATTTTATTGTTAGAATTAAAAATAATGTTTATCTTAAATTTAAGCTTATTCTGGTTAATTTTCCCCTTTAAAATACCCTGTCGGTTATGATTCTGAATAACCCACTAGTATAACTGAGAAATTAGATCGTTTGCCAACAAGGCCACAAGACTGAGGACTTCAACACAAAATAATTTATATTACAGAAATATGAAAATACTCCCCACCCTATGAGCATGTGACCACACAGCACCATTGAAAGAATAAACTGTCCTTTTGCTGATGCAGTGGTGGTGGTTTTGAGCAGTGACTTTGGGTGAGGGAATAAAACTTTTTTTTTAAATTACATTTTTCTAGGACTTATGGACCATGAATCTCAACAACAGATTTTGATAATATTTAGTTTATTTGTGTATTTGTGTTTTAGTTTTCCTATGGAATGAGATGGTACAATTTCCGGTATAAATACGTAGCTTTGACAATATAACATGTTAAATACATAAAATTACATTGTAAATATTACAAAAATACATAATGTAAATAAATCAATAATATTCATACATTAAGTTTATATGTTTTGTGTTTCACCAATTATTTTACAGAAATGAACTATGATGTAAACATACCCAATTAAATCACTTTTTCCCCCAAAGCACATGGATGATTCTATTTATCACATAAATGGCAGTTTGCTCTTTAAGAATTTGTTCCAATATTCTGAATTCATTGATTCAAGAGCATTTGACATAAATTAGTATTTATAAATGACTTAGACTGGATTGTTTTGGCATATATCAACTTGCAATAAAATGTTACTTAACACAATAGTTTTGCTACATATTATAAATAGATAATCTTTCTTTAGCTATGCTTGGAACGCTAGGATTGGTAGTGACATCTGTGTCCAGACGACATAGTGAGAGGTAGTATAACTGAAGAAAGCGATGAAACCTCCCAGTAAAGACTTCGAGAAAGGAAGAGTCTATACAAGATGGCCATGGCGACAGACTGACAGAAAGTGACAGCAATAACAATAATCTGGGAAGAAATTACAATTATTTTACTTAAGACTGATGCCTACTTTAAAGATATAACATGCTAAATCAACATTAATACATTTTAAGAAAATTGTCTTTGCTGGAAGGTACACAAAAATGCTGGAGAAACTCAGCGGGTGCAGCAGCATCTAGGGAGCGAAGGAGATAGGCAACGTTTCGGGCCGAAACCCTTCTTCAGACTGATATGGGGTGGGGGGAGGTGGGGAGAAGAAAGGAAAAAGGAGGAGGTGGAGCCCAAGGGCTGAGGGAGAGGTAGGAAGGGGAGGAGACAGCAAGGGTTAACAGAATTGTGAGAATTCAATGTTCATGCCACCAGGATGCAGACTCCCCATATGAGGTGCTGTTCCTCCAATTTCCGGTGTTGCTCACTCTGGCCGTGAAGGAGGCCCAGGACAGAGAGGTCGGATACGGAATGGGAGGGGGAGTTGAAGTGCTGAGCCACCGGGAGGTCAGTTGGTTAATGCGGACCGAGCGGAGGTGTTCGGCGAAACGATCGCCAAGCCTCACCGTGTAGCCTCACAAGTGTAGTCTCACCGATATAGATCAGCTGACATCTAGAGCAGCGGATGCAATAGATGAGGTTGGAGGAGGTGCTGGTGAACCTCTGTTGTACCTGGAACGACTGCTGGGTCCTTGAATGGAGTCGAGGGGGGAGGTAAAGCGACAAGTGTAGCATCTCTTGCGGTTCCAAGGGAAAGTGCCCGGGGAAGGGGTGGAGCGGGAGGGAAGGGAAGAATTGACAAGGGAGTTATGGAGGGTGCGGTCTTTGCGGAAGGCAGACAGGAGGGGAGATGGGAAGATGTGGTGAGTGGTGGGGTCACGTTGGAGGTGGCAAAACTGACGGAGGACTATTTGTTGTATGTGCCGGCTAGTGGGGTGAAAGGTGAGGACCAGGGGGACTCTGCCCTTGTTGCGAGTGGGGGGATGGGGAGAGAGAGCAGTGTTACGGGGTATGGAGGAGACCCTGGTGCGAGCCTCAGCTATAGTAGGGGAGGACAACCCCCGTTCCCTGAAGAATGAGGACATTTGCAATGCCCTGGTGTGGAACGCCTCATCCTGGGAGCAGATGCGGCGTAGACGGAGGAATTGGGAATAGGGGATGGAGACCTTACAGGAAGCACAGTGGGAGGAAGAGTAGTCAAGATAGCTGTGGGAGTCAGTGGGTTTATAGTGGATGTCGGTCAGAAGTCTATCACATGCGATGGAGATAGTGAGGTCAAGGAATGGTAGGGAAGTGTCGGAAATGGTCCAGGTGTATTTGAGTGCCAGATGGAAGTTAGTGGTGAAGCGGATGAAGTCAGTCAGTTGTGTGCAGGAGGTGGCACCTGTAGTCATTGAGATATCCCGCGTTGATAATATGACATTATTGCAGATTTAGTCAAAATAAAACAATGTTTTGTAACTAAAATCTGTGACAGATTCTGAAAGAAAAACTACATTCAGTCATGCAAATTACAAGTACATACCTTCTCTCGTTGGTATTCTGCAAAAACTAATGTTGCAGCTACAAAGACTGGATGACAGAGCAACCAAAGAATGCAGCCCTGGTATATTAAAAAGAAAGATTCCTTGTGTTGGTTATCGGTCCATAAAAACCCTTTACCAACATATAGTAAGGCCAAGAATCAAGAAATTATTGAATGTTTCTTCAATTCCAATTTACATGAGAAACTACCAGTCTTGGCTTCAACACTCATGCGTTGTAATATCAATAACTGAAAAGTCACAGTTTATTTTTGATTCGTACCTGCATTGTCAATAAATGCTGAGTAGGGGGGGTGGGGGCAGTGGATTAAGCTCACATTTTATTTTTTTGTGTTTATTTCATTAGAAATTATTTTTGCATACCTGTAATTAATCAACCAAATAACTTTTTTTTGTTCTTGTCATGATGTGCTAAAGAGATTCTCTGATTTGGGTTATGCCACGGAGGGCATATGGGAATCGTTTAAAGGCCGGCTGATCAAAGTGCAGGATCAGTATGTTCCAACAAGGAGATGTAAAGACAGGAAGGTAAGGGAACCTTGGATGACCAAGGAGGTTGTAAACTTGGTCAGGACGAAAAAGCCTTTAGGGCCTTTCCGATTTTTTCGGCGACTGCCAGCGTCATTGACTGACGTATCAGTGTCGCCGAAAGATTTTGAACATTTCAAAATCTAGCAGCGACAAAAAAAATCTTACGACACCTGAGGAAACACCGCACGTCAATACGTCATCACGCCGCGTCCCGTCGCGACTTTTTCCGTAACTTGATACGTCAGTCAATGATGCCAGCAGTCGCCGAAAAAATCCCCACGTGGGACAGGCCCTTGAGTCATGTTTAAGACGATGGCATCAAACAGGGATTATGACGAATGTAAAGAGAGTAGGAAAGAACTCAAGCCGGGAATTAGAAGGGCCAGAAGGGGCCATGAACTGTCTGTGGTGAGTTGGATTAAGGAAAATCTCAAGGCTTTTTATAAGTACATAATAAGAGGGTGACCAGGAAGAAAAAGTGATGCTTGGAGTCGGAGGATGTAGGTGAGTTACTTAACAAGTACTTTGCATCTGTATTCACTGAGGACTTGGAGGACAGTGAGATCAGTGTGGACAATACAACTATGCTAAGGCAGTTTGAGATCGTGAAGGAGGTGGTGCCTCACCATGTCATGAACATTAAGGTGGATAAGTCCCCAAGGCTTAAATCAAGGCCAGTGCTGTTCCTTGAGTTAAGAAAGGAAGTAGAGAAAATCCAGGGAATGATTGGCTGGTGAGCCTCATGTCAGTGGTACGGACACTATTGGAGAGAATTCTTTGAGATTGGATTTTCACCCATTTGGAAGAGAATGGGCTAATTAGTGATAGCTAGCATGGGTTTATGCATGGTAGATGATGTCTCACTAACTTGAATGAGTTTTATGAGGAGGTGACAAAAGAGTGGGTGCTTCGAACACATTGCCATGGGTAGTGGTGGAAGCAGATATAATTGTGGTGTTTAAGAGGCTTTTAGTCAGGCAGATGGAGTGCAGGGAACAGAGGGATATGGATCATGTGAAGACAGGCAAGATCACTTCAGCTAGGCATCATATTCAGCACAAACACTGTGGTCCCAAGGGCCCGTTCCTATGCAGTACTGTTTTGTGTTCTGTCTTGACAGAATGAACCATTTTTGGTATGAACCAGAATGCATGCATTTTTACTTGGTAGGAAACAATTGAAAAAAAAAGGAATAGTGCAAATCTTACATATTGACTTCTGAATCAAATGTTCTGATACATACTACCTTCACATTAGATTTCTAATGGTAGTGTAGACTAGGAAAACGACTCCGTAATGTCTTTCTTGATTTTGTATTCATCCTCACTTAAAGTAGCAATGTTACAAAATTTTGAGATTTAAAAAATCAAGTCTGCAATTTATCCCATCAGATAAAGCATAAAATAGAAGTTTAATTTGACACCTAATTCACTTTCATATCTTCAGTATTAAAAAGGTTATGGCCATTTTCAGACTCGGAAATTAGCATCTTGTTCCCTATTGCTTTTCCATTGACTTAACACAAAAGCTGTGATCAAGGACTGTCAAAAGCCCATAACTTTCTTAAAAATTAAGAAAACTGAATGAAATTTTCAGTTGTTATAGATTGAAGCATTCTGAAACAAATATGAAACAATCTTACTTGGATGACCTGAAATTAAAGCATATAATTAGTTAGTTACCCAATTGTAGCTAATTACATAATTCAATTACTAGATCTAAACATCTATCCATTTCTTAAGAAAAGATCAACATTTTTAAATAGCCTAAGTGTCCAAATAACACACACACGAGAATTCACAATATAACATGATTTTTAAATCTCATTGTCATTAATTTATAGGCCAAATGGAAGGAATTTAGTGTTTAATACCTGCAAATTAATGGGCATTTAAATCATCTTGCGAGTGGGATTTTGTGGAACGCGCTGGTTTGGAACGTTGCGGTTGCAGTGAATTTAAACCCCATATCGGCAGGAAAAATACTGCCGGATCGTATATTTACATAATGACATTTTCGCAACTTGAAATTTTGATCAAAGGCATCCTAAGAAGCAATAAATGAAAAAAATAAACGGCATACCTTGCCATGTCCCCTACGTGAGATTTGTCCCGTTGTCAGCGTTGACGGCATTTGAAGATTAATTTAATTTTACTCCAACAATTAAGTGATCCAGCACTAATTTTACTAAACTTAATAAAATGGCAGTCGAAGCGATTTTTCTTTAGCAACTAAATAGCCTAACAGAGATCGATTTGAATAGGCTGCAGAAAAATCACATTTTAAACCCGCCCCCCTCTCAAAGGCGCCAAAGTCGCGCACACGGGCAGCGGCAGAATTGCAGCGCCGCTGAAGGTAAGTTTTGTAACATACCTACTTAAAGGGACATCTCCTTATTTGTATCATAACATGGTCAATCATTATGGATGGAAAATCATGTCCGTAAAAATGCCCTACAAAAGCTTATAATATTATTTGTGTTATCAGAGAAGCAAGAACACCATCTCAAGTTTCTTTTTAAAAAATGTTATGAAATGAAGCTGATAATTTCTAATTATGCTTGCGATGTTGGTGATTGAACTGCTGCAATGATGTTTAAAAGTATCAGGATAATATTTATAGGTATGTTGCAAAGCTTACCTTCAGCGGCACTGCAGTTCTGTCACTGCCCGTATGCGCGACTTTGGCGCCTTTGAGAGGGGGGCAGGTTTAAAACGCCGTTTCCTACAGGCTGTTTAAATCGATGTTGATCAGCCTGAACCCCATGTCGGCATGAAAAATACTGCCGGTTTGGATGGGCTCCAAGTCACCTCCTCGCAACTTAAAATTTTGATTAGAGGGATCTTAAGAAGCACTTTTTAATGTAAAAATAAACAGCCTACCTTGCCTTGTCCCCTACGTGAGATCCGTCCCGTTGTCGGCTTTCACGGCTTTAGAAGATGATTTTTAATTTACTATAGTAATTAAATGATCCAACTTAGTTTAAAAATGTGCAGAAAACGGCAGTCGCAGCGATTTTTCGTCAAATGCGACTGCCGTTCTCTGCACTTATTTTTAAACTAAATTGGATCATTTAATTACTATAGTAAATTAAAAATCATGGTTATGGGTTTTGGGTTATGGGTTTTTGACTGTCCTCGATCACAGCTTTTGTGTCAAGTCAATGGAAAAGCAATAGGGAACAAGATGCTAATTTCCGAGTATGAAAATGGCCACAACTTTTTTAATACTGAAGATATGAAAGTGAATTAGGTGTCAAATTAAACTTCATTTTATGCTTTATCTGATGGGATACATTGCAGACTTGATTTTAAAAATCTCAACATTTTGTAACATTGCTAATATTTATGATATTCCTAATTTAAGCAAAGGAATATATTGCATTATTCGAAAATATTTATTAATGATTTTCATCACAAATTATTATTTGGTGGATTTAAATGGAACATGATGTTAAAAAATTAGGCCAGTCGCAGATCAAAAGAACTCATACTTACTTTAGCAAATCTGATGTAGAAATTTCTCTTGAGCACACTTCTTTCCATGGTAATGATCTGGTAAAGACTGGAGGTTAGGAGCAAGACCAGACACACCCGTAAAACCATGAGTAGCAGACTTGCCATACTATTAAATGCATGGTAGCTATGATGATCAATATCTTCAAACTGTTCCCAAAGCAATAAAATACCCTGTAAAAAGTGAACAAGGAGAATAGTTAGTGCGATATTTACTGAAAATATAAAAACAATATTGAAGATAAAGACATTTCTAGTGTTCTTCTAGAGATGAGGCCCGTCTTAGAGTAGAAAAAGTTGACAGATTTGATAGACACAAAATGCTGGAGTAACTCAGCAAGCCATGCAGCACCTCAGGAGACAAAGGGGATTTTTTTCGGGTCGAGACCTTCTTCAGACTTATAGATGTGTTGGAGTCCTAGAGACGGACAGCACAGAAACAGGCTCTTCAGCTCAACTCGTCCATACTGGCCAAGGCTCCTTCCTGCTTGTGTTTAGTCCATAACCTTTCGATCCATGTAGCTGTCTAAATGTGTTTTAAATGTTGTAGCTATACCCATCTCTACTACTTCCCCTGACAGCTCGTTTCTTACATTCACTGTGTGAAAATTCTGCCCCTCAGGTCCACTTTAAGTCTTTCCTATCTCAATTCGAACCTATGTCTTCTAACTTCCCTACCCTGGGGAAAAGACTGGGCGCATTTACATCAAATATGATCCTTCTGTTTTTAATATTTGTTTAGCACCTTTTCTGCTTCAGTCAGCACTATCAGGAAACCATGTACTTGCACCCATAGGTCACTCTGTTCTACAACATTCCCCAGGGCCCTGCCATTGACAGCAAAATGCATCATTCCACTTACGTCTGACCTGAAATTCCATCTGTCATTCGTTTCCCCACTTTTCCAATTGAACCTTAGATAACCTAATCTATCATCCCACCAATTTTGGTGTCATTGACAAACTTACTAATCATGCCAACTACATTCTTATCTAAATCATTTATATAATGACAAACAACAGGGAGCCTTTACCGATTTCTACAGATTACAGTCCTCTAATCTCATAAACAAACTTCCACTACTATCCTCTGACTCCTTCCAACAAAGCATTTTTGCATCTAATTGTCTAGTTCACCCTGGACCCTGTGATCCCAACTTCCAGATCAGTTTGCAATGCAGGACCCGTGTTAAAAGCCTTGCTAAAGTCCATGCAGACAATCTCTACCACCAACCACCCTCAATCCTTTTGTTCACTTCTTCAAAAAAAAATGATGAGGCACTTCCCATGCACAAGTATTAATCTTAATGGGTTTAGATAAGGAAAAGGAGAACATTGGTGAAGGAATCAAGAAGCTGAGTGTACCAGATTAACAGAAAATTTGAGGTTTTCCAAATGTATGCAGGTACGATCTAGTACACTCTGCCTTAAAGTGGTGTAGATGTAAACATTCACCTATTGTTCTTCAGAAGGTAGTGCATTGAGTATAGAAGTTGGGAGGTCATGTTGCAGTTGTCAAAGTTGTTGATGAGGCCACATTTAGAGTATTGTGTTCAGTTTTGGGCAAAGTCAAAGTCAATTTTATTCGTCACATGCACCCGAAGGTGCAGTGAAATGAATTTGCCAGCAGCGATACACTTAAAAAGAACACACAATACACAATAAAATTTAACACAAACATCCACCACAGCATTTTTCACTGTGATGGAAGGCAACAAAGTTCAGCCAGTCTCCTCCTTGTTTACCCGTGATCGGGGTCATAAACCTTCCGCAGTCGCCGCTACAGACGGCCGGATGTACAGGCCCTCTTGTCGGGATGATTAAAACTCTGAAGTCTGGACAGTCGAACACACTCCACGGCTTGGAGGTCTCGAATCGGCACTTTCATACCGGAGACCGCGGCTTCAGGATGCTATAGGCCGCAGGCCGGTGGTCCGAACTCTTCTCCGGCGATCCCCGGTGAGGGATTCCAGGCTCCGGATGGTAAGTCCATGCCATGCCCGCAGCTAGAAGCTCCGTAGACCACAATCCTATGATGCCAAAGTCACCAGAACTGCATTCGGAGGGAGCACTCCTCTCTGGCGACCCCTAGCAAGGGTTCGTCCACTCCGCGATGTAAAGTCCACGCTGCGCCTGCTGCTGATGCTCTGGGCCCGACTCCGGGAAAGGCCGCTCCAATCCATGCTGTTAGGCTGCGAGGGAGGCGACATGGAAAAAGTCGCCTCTCCGTGGAGGAGGTGACCGAAAAAGGTTCCCCCCTTTCCTCTCCCCACCACTCCCCACACACGACACACCGAGAGACACCCAAACCAACACGAGGCACCACATTATCGGAAAGATGGTGTCAAACTGGAAAGGAGGCACAGAAAATTTACGAGGATGTTGCCAGGACTCAAGGGTCTGAGCTATACGGAGAGGTTGAATAGGTTATGACTCTATTCCTTGGAGCGCAGGAGGATGAGGGGTGATTTCATAGAGGTGTACTAAATCATTGATCAGGAAGATCAGGTAGACACACAGCCTCCTGCTCAGAGTAGGGGAATCAAGAACCAGCGGACATAGGTTTAAGGTAAGGGGGAAAGATTTAACAGGAACCCGAGGGGTAACGTCTTCACAGCAAAGAGTGGTAGGTGTATGGAATGAGCTGCCATAGGAGGTAGTTGAGGCAGGTACTATCGCAACGTTTAAGAAACATTGAGTCCGTTACATGAAGAGAGCAGTTTTAAGGGATATGGGTCAAATGCAGGCAGGTGGGACGAGTGGAGATGGGACATGTGTGGGCAAGTTGGACCAAAGGGTCTGTTTCCACACTAAGACCAGAGTGACATAACTTAAGAAAGGATATAAGGAGGAATTTCTTTAGTCAGAGGGTGGTGAATCTGTGGAATTCATTGCCACAGAAGACTGTGAGGGCCAAGCCGATGGGATGTGAAATATATGCATTCTTCAGACTAGAGAAGAGTACAATAAACCCCCAAAAAAGAACAGTCCTCACAACTGTCCTCTCAGTGAGACATGGTTCGTTAATGAAGTTGATGCAAACCTAAGAGTGAGGACAGGATAATGGGGACAGAATAGGCTGCAGATGCTGGAATCCTGAGCCAAAACCTAACGGCAGATGACATTTCCAGTTGTGGCCTTTCTTCAGACTGTTGGAGTAGAGGGGATACAGCTGGAAGTAAGTGGCGAGGAGAAAGGGTAGGTAAGAGCAGAAAGTGGTGGGTAGATTCAGATTAAGAAGGATTGATTGGCAGATGAGTCACATGGAGTAAAGGTGGACATCAGTGGCGAGGCAAAAGGGTGAAAATGGTGGTCTGATAAGAATGGAAGGCGGGGAAAGAAATGTGGAGGTATGACAAATAGTGAACCCTAAGTAGTGAGGGTACCTATACTGTTGATCCTGCAGGCCTGGAATATTCTCACATTAGTCAACTATGAATGGCCTTGATCAACATCCATCGCTGGATGAGATTGAGAAAGCAATTACCCAGACCAGCTCTGGAAAGGCATCGGGCCTGGACAGTCTTCCTGCTAAACTATTGCCAGACTTTAGGTGCATTGTATGATATCCTAACAAGCACTTGGAAGGAAAAGACAATGCCACAACATTTTTGTGAGGTACATTTATCTCCCTCTTCAATAAATAAATGCAACAAAGTAGATTGTGGCAACTACTGAGACATTGTTGGGAAGATCCATGCGTGGGTAATTCTCAAGCACCTGATATCAGAAAAAACACTGCTAGAGGCTCCGAATGCCATTTAAACTTGGTCCCATCAGTAAAACATTCCAGGAGAAATGCTTTGAGCAGCACATAGACCTCTACGATGTCTTCATCGATCTGGCAAAGAGCTTCGACAGGGAAACACTCTGGGCACTCTTGCAAAGCTTGGCTATCCCCAGAAATGTCTTCCCATCATTCACCCTTTCCATGATGATATGCTGGATCTCGTCCTCTCTAGCTACAACACTCCAAATTATTTGACATTTTCAGGGCTGTGCACTTGTTCCGATCCTGTTCAACCTGTTTTTCCGCACATGTCCTGAACCTTGAAAGAGGAGGATACTTCAGAAAGAGACTGGGCGTCTCGCTCTTCGACCTCCAGAAACAGAAGGCAAGGATGATCTGAGAGGCACTGATGACAATATCCTTAAGGAAAATTCAGAGTTTGACCTTATTGTCATCTTTGACAAGTTTGCCAAAACCTCACGAATCTTTGGTCTTGGAATCAGTCTCAACAAGACTGCAGTCTTGCATCAATATGCTGCACGTGCTGTGACAGATACTTTCAGGATAAACTTCCATGCCATTCGGCTGAAGAAAGTCAATCACTTCAGACACCTGGGAAGTGTCATCTTTCCGATAGCCCTTTCAACATGGAAATAGCGGCTTGAATCAACAAGGTGGTCAGTCGCTTGGTTCCTGAACTCTCGGGATGAACCACAGAAACAGCTGCCAACCAAGATCAAAGTGTACAAAGAAGTTGTACTCACAATTTCTCTGTAAGGATGTTGGACCTGGAGCTTTACACATCAAACAACTCCAGTGTTTCCATACGCGATCTCTGCAGTCAGTCACGGGTCTCTGCAGTCAATCGACAGGACTGGTGTCAAGTCTGGAAACTTTGGACAGGGCTGACCTGGACAGCATCAAGGTAATGATTCTATGGGCACTGTTTCACTGGACAAGCCATGTGATCTGTATGGACAGTTTTCGTATGTCATGTAAGAGAGCATCTCTCAAATGAACCATAATGTGAACAACGAGCGAAAGCCCTTAATATCTCCTATAATTTCTGGGTTATGAAGTAGGACATAAGAGTAATCCATGAGCACTTAAACCTTGAGGAACCAGACATGATGGCAAACCACTGCTCCTTGTCTGCCCAATTTTCAAGGCTAAAGAAAATGTAAATTTTTTTTTTGTCTGGAACATGCAGCATCAGTGAATCCAGAAATGCTGTGGTGAATTACATATTGTGAGATATGGCATATATCAAAGGCAGCCGCCTGGAATAATCCTCTGACAAGCTGGCTAAATGTGATAGAGGACTAGTGTTGAAATGTCAGCACAGTCCAAGCATATATGCAAGTCTGTAGCTAAGAGTGTGGAAGAGCACAGATTTTGGTTAACCTTAACCTTGTAGTCACTGCTGTTGTAGTTGCCGCAAGAATTTCATTGCTCTATCTGGGACATATGACCATAAAACAGTCTTGATTCTTGACTGCACAGTGGACATCAGACTGGAGCTATAGTTCCTATGGGTACGTTCTTCCCTGGTAAGCTTGTCAATGTCTCCTGCTGCAGAGTCCTACTATGCCTGGGTTCCTGTTGACCTCTGGCATTTATGGTTCCAGTTCATCTCTTCCAACCATAGTAGTAGCAGCAGCCTCCAGTGACATGGACCACAATGCCAAAACGTCAGTGCAATTCCAGGAATTCCTTTAAATGACAGAGCAATATATGATTTGGGAGAGGGGGAGAGAGAGGGAGAGGGAGAGGGAGAGGGAGAGGGAGAGGGAGAGGGAGAGGGAGAGGGAGAGGGAGAGGGAGAGGGAGAGGGAGAGGGAGAGGGAGAGGGAGAGGGAGAGGGAGAGGGAGAGGGAGAGGGAGAGGGAGAGGGAGAGGGAGAGGGAGAGGGAGAGGGAGAGGGAGAGGGAGAGGGAGAGGGAGAGGGAGAGGGAGAGGGAGAGGGAGAGGGAGAGGGAGAGGGAGAGGGAGGGAGAGGGGGAGGGGGAGACACACAAGAGTGTTTAACTGTTATATGTACTTAAACGGAACAATTAAATTATTACGCAGCAGCACAACAGGTTTGTAGATAGATAAGAAGTGATAATAGATTAATGTGAACAAAACAAAAAGTTCAATAAATAGAAAACCCAATATACGTCAAAGCCTGAAGTCCCTAGTGCAACTAAGGCAGTCCGTAGTTTGGAGTTTAGTTGCAGTTCCTCGTGTTCAACAGCCTGATGGTTATGAAGAAGCAGTTCTTGAACCTGGACGTTACAGTTTTCAAACTCTTACACCTTCGACTCCCTGACTCTTAGATTCAAGACCCTTAGCAAAGAGACAAGCATACCATACGCCTTCTTAACCACCCTATCTATATGTGCTGCACCTTAAGTGAGCTATGAACTAGGACTCCAAGATCCCTCTACACATCAATGCTGTTAAGGGTCTTGCCATTAACTGCATACTCACTCCTTGCATTCAAACTAACAAAGTGGATCACCTCCAACTTGCTCAGGTTAAGCTCCATCTGCCATTTCTCCATCCATTTCTGCAGCTGGTCAATATCTCACTGTATCTTCTGACAGCATTCGTCACTGTCCGCAACTCCTCCACTTTTGGTGTTGTCAGCAAACTTACGCACCAACCCATCAACATTTATGTCTATAGACATAAAAAGTTCGAGTAACTCAGCAGGTCAGGCAGCATCCCTGGAGAAAAGGAATAGTAGACATTTTGGGTAGAGACCCTTCTTCTTCACCTATTCCTTTTTTCCTTAGATGCTGCCTGACCCGCTGAGTTACTCCAGCTTTTTGTGTCTATCTTCGGTTTAAACCAGCATCTGCAGTTCCTTCCTATACATTTACATCCAGGTCATTTATATATCACAAACAGCAGAGAGGTCCCAGCACAGATCCCTGCGGAACTCCACTGGTCACGGACCTCCAGCCAGAATAGCCACCTTCCACCACAACCCTCTATTCTATGCAGCCAGTTCTGAATGCATACGACCAAGTCATGAACCCTGTACTTTTTAATATTGCGGATAAGCCTACAACAAGGGACTTTATCGAAAGCCCTACTAAAATCCATGGATACAATATCCATCACCCTACCTTCATCAATCTCCTTAGCCAACTCTGCAAAAAAATCAATCTAATGAGACATGACCTGCCATGCACAAAACCATGCTGGGTATCCCTGATTAGCCCATTCCTACAACCACTACGCCCGGCAGCGCACTCCAGGCATTCATCACCTGCTGTGTAAAAAAACTATCCCCGCACGTCTCCTTTCAACTTTGTGGCAAAGTTATGTCCCTTAAAATATGTCCTCTAGTATTTGATTTTTCCATCCTGGGAAAAAGATTCTCACTGTCTACATTATCTCTGTCTCTCATAATTTTATAAACTTCTGTCAGGACCCCTCAACCTCCGTCGTTCCAGAAAAAAAAATCTGTCTGTCCAACCTCTCTATAGCTAATACACCTTAATTCAGGCATCATTCTGATAAACCTCCTCTGCACCCTTTCCACAGCCTCTACATCCTTCCTGTCGTAGGGCAACCAGAACTGCACACATTACTCCAAATGTGGTTGAACAAAAGTCCTAAAGCTGCATCATGACTGCCTGACTCAGAGCTCCCGTGGATTTTGAAGAAACAGCAGCAACGAGAAGCAGGAAAAAGCAGTGATTGACTCTAGCCCGAGTGGGAGGAGAGTTAGAAATGTCAGATGGGGAAAACAGTTTAAAAAGAGAGACAAAGTACAGACAGACTTAACTCAGAGCTCCCGTGGATTTAGAAGAAACAGCAGCAAAGAGAAGCAGGAAAATGCAGTGATTGGCTGTAGCCAGAGTGGGAGGAGAGTTAGAAGTGAGTCAGAGGGGGAAAATAGATTAAAAAGAGAGGCAAAGCACAGACAGACTTAACTCAGAGCTCCCGTGGATTTTGAAGAAACAGCAGCAAAGAGAAGCAGGAAAAAGCAGTGATTGGCTCCAGCCCGAGTGGGAGGAGAGGGGGAAAAACAGTTTAAAACTGAGGAGTTTGGTTTGTAAATTG
Source organism: Amblyraja radiata (assembly GCF_010909765.2). Lineage (NCBI taxonomy): Eukaryota > Metazoa > Chordata > Chondrichthyes > Rajiformes > Rajidae > Amblyraja > Amblyraja radiata. The sequence goes on from NC_045961.1 coordinate 57,038,444, forward strand.
GTAAATTGGGCAATTTATCAGTCAATATAAGCAAGACGGCTCTTAGGGAGCGGCCTTGAGAGTAAAGTGTGAGTCTTTGGCTCGAGAGTCTTCGGCGAGGAGAGGAGGCTACGCATAAAGCTCGAGAGGACGGAACGCGGTGAACACATGTCGGGGTAGATGAGACAGTGTGAGGCTTGCAGAATGTGGGAGCCCAGGGATACGGATGGAGCCTCTAGCTGCTACAACTGTGGCAAGTGCGTCCAGCTTCAGCTCCTAAATAACCATGTTGGGGCACTGGAGAAGCAGCTGGATGACCTCAGGGCCATCCGGGAAAACGAGAGTTTCCTGGACAGGACCTACAGTGAGGTAGTCACGCCGAGGATACGGAAAGAACCAAGGAGTGTGACGGAGAGAAAGGGTGGAAATCATGTAGTGCGGAAGACCCAGGTGGCTGTGCCTAATGAAAACAGGTACGCCGTCTTGGGAACTGTCCGGGGAGACGATGTTTCCAGTCCGAGCGGCGGACACGTCGGTGGCTCCAACCCTGGAGATGGGACTCGACTGGCGAGACCGACGTCGGGCAGAGCCATAGTGGTGGGTGACTCCATTGTCCGAGGAGCGGACAGGAGATTCTGAGGCGGCAGACGAGATGCGAGGATGGTCTGTTGCCTCCCTGGTGCCAGGGTTCAGGATGTCACGAGCCAAATTCAGAACATCCTCGAGAGAGAAGGTGAACAGCCGGCAGTAGTTGTGCACGTAGGCACAAACGACATCGGGAAGACGAGGAAGGAGGTTCTCCAACATGATTTCAGAGAGTTGGGAAGAAAACTGAAATGCCGGACTTCTAGGGTGGTTATCTCTGGATTGCTTCCAGTACCTCGTGCTAGTGAGGACAGGAACAGGGAGATAGGGGATCTGAATGTGTGGCTGAGGGGCTGGAGTAGGGAGCAAGGAATTAGATTTATAGACCACTGGGATCTCTTCTCGGGTAGGGGTGACCTGTACAAAAGGGACTGGTTCCACCTTAACTGGAGGGGGACCAACATTCTGGCAGGCAGATTTGCTAAGGCTACACGTGTGGGTTTAAACTAAATAATGGGGCGGAGGGATTGCCAAATTGGGAGTATAAAGATGGAGTTGAAGGGGAAGTGACTACAGGAAAAATTGCAAAAGATTCTCGAATTAATGGGAAGGAAATCTCAAGAATGGACAACAGAGTAAGGTCAGGGCCAATTGCGAGCGGTGTGAGGGGGGAAGTGAATATGGAGGTCAAAGTGCTGTATATGAATGCAGCATTTATGCAGTATAAGGAATAAAGTGGACGAGCTTGAGGCTCAGTTAGAAACTGGCAAGTATGATGTTGTGGGAATTTACTGAGACATGGCTGCAAGAGGGCCAGGGCTGGGAACTGAATATTCAAGGATATAACTCCTTTCGAAAAGACAGACAGGTGGGCAGAGGGGGTGGGGTTGCCCTGTTGGTGAGGAATGAAATTCAGTCCCTTGCAAGGGGTGACATTGAAACAGGAGATGTGGAGTCAGTATGGATAGAACTAAGGAATTGTAAGGGTAAAAAGACCCTAAAGGGACAGGCCCTCAAACAGTAGCCTGGACATAGGGCACAAGTTGAATCATGAGTTAAAATTGGCATGTAGCAAAAGTAATGCTGTGGTTGTTATGGGAGATTTCAACATGCAGGTAGACTGGGAAAATCAGGTTGGTACTGGACCCCAATAAAGGGACTTTGTAGAGTGCCTTTGTGATGGATTCCTAGAACAGCTTCTATTGGAGCCTACCAGGGAGAAGGCAATTCTGGATTTAGTGTTATGTAGTGAAGATAATTACAAGCAGTTGAATAAGGGGTGGGAATTAATAAGCTTTGGCTTCTTCCTGCTCCTTTTCGGACACATATGGTTTCATTTATTTATAGATATTGTTTATGACACTTTATAAATATTTTTGTTTTGTAACCTACAAATCTGTTCTTCTATCTCCAGTATGCTATTGGGGACCATTAGCACAATTCCATTAGAGCGGTCACAGTTGAGCAGCGGTAGAGTTGCTGCCGTACTGCGAATGCAGTGCTGGAGACCCGGGTTTGATCCCGACTACGGGTGCTGTCTGTACGGAGTTCTCCCCGTGGGTTTTCTCCGAGACCTCCGGTTTCCACCCCCACTCCAAAGATGTATAGATTTGTAGGTTAATTGGCTTGGTAAATGTGTCCCTAGTGGGTGTAGGATAGTGTTAATGTGCACGGATCGCTGGTTGGCGCGGACGCGGAGGGCCGAAGGGCCTGTTTCCGCGCTGTATCTCTAAACTAAACTAAGCACTTGGACCCTTCCTATTTATAAATTACACCCATACTACCAAAGCGGACAAACTCCCCAGTATGTCCTCTCTGAGTGACGCCATGAAGGTCTCCCTAATCAGTAGTGCAACTCCTCCACCTCTTGCTTCCTTGTCAATCATTCCTTTCAATGAGCAACCCAACATATCCTAGATTGTAACAATAACAGTTGACGTTTATATAGTGCCTACTGCACAGAACAATATGAGATCTCTTTAAAAGAGTATGAGAAGGAGAATGAGCAGTAGGACAGAGGAACATGACATTGAAAAGATAAACTACAGTCATGGAAATTAGTTTATGAATAGGTTTTCACAGTTTTTAATTCGATCCCTGGATTGTAACAGATTTGTGCAGTTTTCTCTCTTTGGCGGTTTACTAATTATTTTCATGGCTGTTAAATAATCATCAAATGTTGAAAGACGTTGATTATATGGAGCAGTGAAATAGCAACTGCACTGACCTGAGTAATAACGGCTACAATCGCTATTGCAGTTGATATAGGGGTTGAGTCCCACTCCAGAAGCCTACTTTGGGTTCTTCCCATTCTAGCAAGACTCCATCCCATACATAGACTCAGAAGCATGTACAGCATCTGATTTTGCGAGATCATATCACATACTGTTAAGGGAAAGAATCAACAGACCTGTTATTTAACCGTCTCCATCAATTTAATGGAAATTTGGAATTTAAGAATCTATAGCTTCAACAAATAATAAAATAAAGTGTACCACCAATTAAAAAAATTAAAACCACATGTGTAAAATAATGTCTAAAACAAACAGAGGGAGAGAATTACACCTTGTGGCGATATTTTAAGTCACATCACATATTACACTTGACTCTCTACTGAAATTTTTTTTTTAGTTCAGTATGTAATATTGAATGTTGTAGTAATTACAATCTGCTAATAGATATTGTCGGGGGCTTAGATGTATTTGCCATCTCACAGCAGTCACATGGATCACAATTAAAATTCCAGATGGTATCAAAATATCAGCTAATATCCATTTGCAGTGTGAACTTTGTTATTCATTGGCTTAATTGATTTCGTCAGCATAGGACCTATAATTTGAGTAGCAAGTTCCAGCCAAAACTAGCCCATATTTTCCACAGTTAGAAAAAAGTAAACAGGAGCAGGAATAGGCCTTTCAGCCTCTCAAATCTTGGCCAGCCATTCAACAGGATCATGGGCTGATCTGCTCAAGGCCTCATTTCCTCTTATGTCGGATCCACATAATGTTCAGTTCCTTGATCTTTCCAAAAATATTCTTCCTAAATACGTCCAATATCTGACCCTCCATAACATACTGGGATAGAGAATTTCACAAATTCTCCAAAATTCTGGGGATTCCCATGTACCTCTGTCTTAACGGACCATGCTCCAATTTTGTCAACTCATTTGAGATTCTCACACTCATGGAAACATCTTCACATTCACCCCCTAAAGATCGTGTTTCAATAAGATCACCTCTCATTCTCCCAAAAGCTAAAGTATATCTAATTTCTTTAAACGCTCCTGATAGGACAACACTCTCATCACAGGAATTAGCCTTATTAATCTCTTTTAAATTTGTTCGCTCGTGTGTCAGACGGCGTTCTGCCTTCGCTTTGCCAGCCAGTGCCACATTTGTGCCTCTGTGGAGATCGTCCGCAGTGCATGCCTCTCCGCGCAAGTCAGTAGGTGGGCCGTTGTCTGTACCTCTCCACAGTTGCACTTGTCATAGAGTCCGAGAAGCCCCACTTCTTCAGGTTGAGTCTGCAACGTCCCACTCCAGTGTGGAGGCAGTTTAGGGCTTTCCAAGTAGTATAAGGCAGGTGGTGTCCTGGTGCCATCTATTGTCTGGTTTTGGTGCCTGACACGGTTGGCTCTAGTTCCATGAAGCTGTTCCGACTCTTCAAGCGTTTCTTGGCATGTTGGTGATGTGCAAGGGGTGACGGGGGTCTGTGTCCGCATGAAGCATTCTACTGCAGCTGCCCGATCACGTCTTCGAGATGGTTTGTCGATGCCAGCCAGCTCGTACAGATGTGCAACCTTTGTCGGCTTCAGGCATCCTGTGGTTTTCCTGCAAGCAGTGTTCAATGTAGAGTCCACCTTGTGTGCATGTTTAGAGCAGCTCCAGACGGGGCTTACATATTCTGCCAATGAGAAACAGAGCGCCAGGGCTGCAGTGCGGATTGGTTGGGTCACTTCCAAATGAGCTGTTTCCCAATTTTTCGATGACATTGTTCCGGGTGTTGACCTTTGCCTTGGTTTTCTCAACATGTTAGCGATATGATAACGTGCGATCGAGGACCACACATAGGTACTTTGGGGCTTTGCATTTGAATTGCCTCAAATGTTGACATATTCCATCTTAAATAAGGGGACCGAATTTCTACACAAAACTCCTGGTGTGGTCTCATCAGTACCCTGTATAAGGCAAGGCAAGGCAAGGCAAGGCAAGGCAACTTTATTTATATAGCACATTTCATACACGAGGCAGACTCAAAGTGCTTCACATAAAAACATGTCATACAATAAATGAAATAATAAAATGAAATAAAATAGAAGAACTAAAAGAAAAGAAAAGCAAAATTAAAAATGCATTATAAAAAGTGCAAAAGTGTAACAATGCTTCCCTATTTCTAAATTTAAACCTTATAAAATGAGGTTGTATTGTGTCTGAAGCTCGCATTTGCTCTACAATTTAATCTGACCTTTGAGACATTCAGGCATGCTACACTAGACAATATACAAATAATTTCTGGTACTTCTTACGTGAGGAAGGTGAAAAGTAGAGTGGGTGCCCTAGTGAAGCCAAAAAAGAGAGTGCAGTTGAATACATAGATAAGGAGCCAGTACGAGAGGAGGGGCTTCAGATATACGAGTCATTGGGGTCTGTTCCAAGGCAGGTGGGATTTGTACAAAAGGGATGGGTTGCACCTAAACCAATTTCCTCACAGGGAACTGCAGATGCTGGAATATCGAAGGTACACAAAATTGCTGGGAAAACTCAGCGGGTGCAGCAGCATCTATGGAGCGAAGGAAATAGGCGACGTTTCGGGCCGAAACCCTTCTTCAGACTGATGGGGGGTGGGGAAAGAAAGAAGGAAAAAGGGAGGAGGAGGAGGAGCCCGAGGGCGGGCGGATGGGAGGGTGGGAGGAGACAGCTAGAGGGTGAAGGAAGGGGAGGAGACAGCACGGGCTCGTACAGTTGGAGGGCAGGGGGGATAGATGCTGCTGCACCCGCTGAGTTTCCCCAGCAATTTTGTGTACCTTCGATATTCCAGCATCTGCAGTTCCCTTTTGAACACTTTGTCTACTCCACTGCGATATCTCTTCAAGGTATGCCTACTTTGAAGAAGTTCTCCTCCTCTCTCCGGAGACAGTTTCACAACCTCCTCTCTAACTGCACACCTTCTGTGATCCCCCCTGCCCTCCAACTGTACGAGCCCGTGCTGTCTCCTCCCCTTCCTTCACCCTCTAGCTGTCTCCTCCCACCCTCCCATCCGCCCGCCCTCGGGCTCCTCCTCCTCCTCCCTTTTTCCTTCTTTCTTTCCCCACCCCCCATCAGTCTGAAGAAGGGTTTCGGCCCGAAACGTCGCCTATTTCCTTCGCTCCATAGATGCTGCTGCACCCGCTGAGTTTCCCCAGCAATTTTGTGTACCTCCTCACAGGGAAGTTTGTTAGTGCTAATGGTATAGTCTTTTTAGGCAAAGCCTGTGCATTTTTGGGGCATCTCACTCGACTTGAGGCTGAGTGGACACAATAATGCAGGGAGATGCTTTCTTCCAAAAATAGGTAAAAGACTGCCGACTGGTCATGAAACCAAGGAGGCATGGTTGAAAGTTGCCACTTGGCTGGTTGTGGTGACAAGGCTCATGGATTCAAAACTGTATATAAGTTCATAAGTCATAGGAGCAGAATTAGGCCATCCGGCCCATTGAGTCTACTCCACCATTCAATCATGGCTGATCTCCACCCCATTCTCCTGGAACACCACTAGTCACTGGCAGCCAACTAGCAAAAGCTCCCTTTATTCCCACTCTTTGCCTTACGTCCTTCAGCCACCATTCAAAAACATTTTAATAAGCTATGCATTTCAGGAAAGCCCAATGCAATGGCTCTTCCGTTTAATCCTATTCAGCATATCACCTACACCCCATTACAAAGAGTCTTCAATCTCACTACTGCTCATCATTCCCCGCAGTAATTTCCTTGCAGATTCATCCAAATCTTTCTGCCAAACTTCCCCAATCCAGCTACTGCCGCCATGCACTCTCATCTCTCTGCAACACCACATCTATTCATTACAGTCAAATGCTTTCTGTACATTCATCTACTTTTGCTCATAGGTTCCTTAGTTACCTCCTTGTAGAGAAAAATGAAGGAGTGCCAGAAACCAAAGGGAACCAACAGTCATCTCACAATTAGCAATTATCCAAATAGACATCTTGGATATCAAAGTCTTTAAAGGGCACCTAAAGACTGAATTAATGATCGTTCCACATGTCATTAGTGAATAATTTTGGTTCACCAGGGTACACTGCAGTCAACACTACTAGATATCCACAGGAGGCCAGCTTTTGCCCACTTACTCTAATTGGCATCCTCTCAGAAAATGTTGAAATCATTGCTTCAACTTGGCAAAGAAGATATCAGTCACTCAGTGAGTGATATGGCTATGAGTGCTCGTCTGTTAGGTTCTACAATTAATTCTAACACGGTATTGGAAAGCTCCACAGGCCAAAAGTGAATTTTAGAGTTGTTGAGTGAGTGTAGCCTCTAAGTATTTGGCAGAGATATTCAAGCTGCAAATGTCTACCATTATCTAGTACGAGACCCTGAACACCTTTGCCTTTTTGTGTTCAGATAGTTAGAGGAATTTTATCCTTTGCTCTTATAGCGCGAGTGAAGCTTAACTATGGTCCCCTTGAAGCTTAACTATGCTGATCCACTCACTCCTAACGAGATGTAGATCTGAATACAGGAGTTTGAAGCAGTCCCTACGCTCTGGCTCTCATCAATGCTACTATTCACCTTAGACCGCATCTGGTCTAATTAAGTAACGTAGCACAATTGGCACCAATGATGATCTGAAGCATTTGGGATTCAAAGTGGAGATGAGATATACAATTTTGAGGTAGACAAATAAGCTTCAAATGTGTCAATGTTATCTCTGAAGTTGTCAAAGTAACTCCAAAGTAGTCAGAGTAACCTCTCAGCGTGACTATTGTGAACAAAGCCTTTCAACAGAAGCAGCTGTGAGACTTTACTACTTATTGGCATATTTCCCTGCCAATTCTTTAGCCCTCAATTGCTGCTGTGTTCTCATTTTGATTTCATTAGCAAGTCCCAAGAAGCGTGGGAAACTCGTGGAATCACAGTTAAATTTGAAAAGGCAGTTTAACATAGCTCAAATTGAATCACTGACGTATTAAAATTGACAACCCATTTCTCCTGAAGTGATTGCTCGCACACAGCCGAATGCTTTGGAGTTAAATGCAAAAGTCAGTGGATTACAGCCCGCTCACTGTACATTGTCAATTCTCCTAGTTAAACACCACCAATCCTGCCCACACAGCCCTAAAAATCAATCATCCCCCCCCTTAAAGTATCTTTGAAATATAAATTCTTCAGAGTTTCCTCAAAAAAGGAGTGGAAGTTTTTCGATCAGAATATTTTTACAATCATTACTACTTGCTTTGAAGAGCCTGCAAGACCATTGACCTAATCATAGCAGGTAAGATCAAGCTCCTATCCGACCAGCAGAGACACAACAGGCAAAATAGCCTCACAAAATTCTCCAGCAATTTTGTGTACCTTCGATCTTCCAGCATCTGCAGTTCCTTCTTGAACAGGCTAAATAGCCTCCTTCTGCATTGAAGATATGCTGTGACTCTATTTTATTTGAATTCAGATTGATTGCGTTATACAGCATGGAATACTGGCTCTTTGGCACAACTCATCCATGCCAATCTATCTATGCTAATTACATTTGCCTGCATATAAATGCCCATATCTATATTACTAAAACTAAGATCTTGACTGCTTTTGACTCGCCGTGCTGTGAATTCCGAGAGAACGCCGCCACCTACGGCCGTCATTTTTGGCCACCTCGTTCAGAGTCCCCCTCCGCCGGACTGGACTGAACTGGAGGGTTTTTCCCATCGATGAAAAACCAGAGAGATATTAATGTTTTTTTTTAAATCGCCATTCTCTCTGCTGCCACCGCTAGCGGCAGGGGGGAGGGACTATAAAACCCGGAAGTGTTGTGCCTCACTCAGTCTCTGCCAGACAGATGAAGTGAGAGGGTCACGGCTCTCTGAGCTGCGAATAACACTGAACGCACGTCTACTCCACTGTGAGTCCCCAGGATATGGTTTTCAGCAAATGCGTTTTGTTGGCTTGCTAAGTGTTTTTGCCCAATTGGCTGGCTTTTTTAAGTGCTTTCAGCACACAAATGTGTTTTGTTGGCTTGCTAAGTGTTTTTACCCAATTGACTGGCTTTTTTAAGTGCTTTCAGCAAACGAATATGTTTTGTTCGTTTGCTAAGTGTTTTTGCCCAGTTGGGTTGGCTTTATAGGGCTTGCTTGCAACAGTTTTCGGATGGATAAAGTGAATAAACATTTTATTAGATCAGGACTGTGTTTAACTTCAAAATTGGCACTCATTCTGTGATTTTCACTTAGTTGCAAGATGGCGCCCATGATGTCATTTCCGGTTAGGGGCATGCTGGCGCTGAGTGCGTCATTTCTGGTTCGTGGCAAGCAGCAAGAGGGTGACGTCAAGATGGCGCCGTTGAATAATTCAAGAGAGCTGACTGCTCTGTCTATGGTAAGTGTTTTTGTTGGACGTTATTTAAAGCACGTTTTTGCTTCAGCAGCAGCAGCCTCTACAGTTGGCTTTAAACATTCGTTTTACACACTGTATATTCAACACGTTCTGAAGTTACTTGGCATTTTAGTAGTGTGTGTGTGCGTGTGTGTGTGTGAGATTTGTTTGTTGTTTTGTTGACGAATACTGAGATCAACGATCCTCGACAATTATGGGATCACTTCAAGAATTCAATGTCTGAAGATTACCTTGAAAAAGGAGAACAATGAATGATCCTAATATCATGATTGAAGAGAAGCATCATGATCAGGCTCTGTTGTATATTTAAGACAAGCTTGAGAATTACAACAAAACAATGGAATTCTTTAATTTGCCACAACCAAGAAATGGAAGGATGCACCTTGATGGTGACAATCCAGAATTTCTGCAGGAATTGCAATACGATAGAAATGAACAACAGCAGTTTGTTGAGGAGGAGGAGCCTCTGCTGAATGAGCAGAGAGCAGTGTATGACCAGGTGTGCAACTACTTGAAAAGGAATCTCCCTTCAATGTTTTTCATTGATTCACCAGGAGGGACAGGAAAAACATTTATCACCAATTTGATCCTCTCCAAAGTTAGAGGTCAAGGTGATGTGGCTATTCCTGTAGCATCCTCTGAGATAGCAGCTACATTAATGCCTGGTGGAAGAACTGCCCATTGTCGATTCAAGATACCCATCCAAGTGGCCGAGGATACATTCTGCAACATCGAGAAGAACTCTAAGACAGCACATTTCATGAGGCAAGTGAAAGTCATTGTTTGTGATAAATGTCCAATGATTAGGCGAGAAAGCTTTGAAGCGGTGGACAGAACTCTTCAAGGTGTCTGCAGCAACACTAAGCCTTTAGCGGCATTCTTATCGTTTGTTGTGGCGATTTTCGACAACTACTTGCTGTGGTGAAAAGGGGAAATGATGCTGATGTTGAAAATGCCTGCATCAAGAAATCCTACTTGTGGAGACATTTCACCAAGTTTCAATTGGACACAAATATCCGATTGACAGAGGGAAAAGGCGACCATTCTCAATTTTTGTTGAAAGTTGGAGAAGACAAGATTTTATAGAATGAAGACGATGAAATTGAAATACCACAAGACATGCTTCTATCATCAGAAACACTGGAGGATTGTATTGATTTCATCTATCCCACATTTGATAATCCTGTAGAATTATTCTCCAACAATTGTATCTTGGTTCCTCACAACGATACCATGAGAAGCATCAATTCTACATACATCAGACGCTTCCCTGGAATCGGTAAGGAGTACTTTTCTTTCAATGCTGTCACTGATGGAACTCATGATACTCGCTTCCCAACAGAATTCATTGATTCACTCGAGCTCTCTGGATTACCACCACACAAATTGGAGTTGAAAAAAGGACCTTCAATCATATTAATGAGAAACTTGGAGCCGCCAAAGCTATGCAATGGAACGAGGATGATTGTGGAAGAGCTACACAATAATCTGATCGTTGCAAGAATCAACATGGGAGCCTTCAAAGATGACATTGTTCTCATTCCTAGGATAGCACTCATTTTGACAGAAGGTGAAGACATTCCCTTTCAGCATACCCAATTCCCCATTCAATCAAGTTTTGCTATGATGATCCATAAAGCACAAGGACAAACAATGCAGAAGGTGTTGATCTACCTCGGCAAACCGGTATTTCAGCATGGACAACTATATGTGGCTCTTAGCCGAGGAAAGATGAAGGGAAATGTCAACGTTTTCCTGAAGGATGGAACATCGACCAAGAATGTTGTCATTAAAAGCGTGCTTCGTTGAATGATGACTTCTGAGATAAATTCTCAGATTTTCTTTCTTAAAATTTGACCGCTGAATTTCTCTATATTAAAATTGTCTCTTTTTATCAACAGGAAATAGTCATCAAGAGGCAGTGAGCAGCAGAACACAACAAGAGACACAACAAGAAATAACTTAATAATTCTCATCTTTAACATTTAAATTGTTCATATATTTTAAGAGTCATTCACATTTTAAACTTTAATAAATCCTTTTTGCACTTTTGATGCCTGTGTGTTCTTCATCACAATGGGAACCTAATAGGCAGGAATGGCTGCTCTGTGGGAGAGCCACTAAGAGTGCATGGGGGGAGGTTGTGGGGAGATGCACTAAATGTGTGGGGGGGAGGGGAATGGCAAGGAGCAGAGTGGGGGGGGGGTGAAGGGAGGAGGGGTGTCTGAGTGAACTGCCAGCGTACCAGGCATGAGTGACTGCACTGCCAGCCCACGAGCCATGAGTAAGTGAACTGCCAGCCTACCAGCCGTAAGTGCTTGAAGTGCCAGCCCAATAATCCATTCAGTCCATCCTCTCCCCCTTCTCTCTCACAGTCACCTGTTTTGGGCAGAATTTCTGGCAGTTTCTCAGCTGCCAGCCTGGCAGGTCCGAGTGACTGTACTGCCAGGCCTCAGTGACTGAGCTGCCTGGCCTCAGTGACTGAGCTGCCAGCCCAAGAATCCATTCGGCCCACAAACTCCATATTAGCCCTCTGGAAACCAGTACTTCGGTCCACAACACCCATACTAGCGCAACAGAAAGCTCCCCCCCCCCCCCCCCCCCCCACTGGCAAGCAATATTGGAATTGGTGGAAAGGTGGAATATTGCATTGGGTGGCCAGCCCTCCCGTGTGATGCTGGGACCCAATGGGTCCCACCGTCTAGTATCCCTCTAAATCTTTCCTATCCATGTACCTGTCTGAGTGCATTTTAAATGAGGTAATTGTACTTGCTTCTACCACCTCAGGCAGCTTGTTCTATATATCCACCACCCTCCGTGTTAAAAACCTGTCCCTCAGGATCCCCTCTAAATCTTTTCACTCTCATTTTAAATCTCATACATCACAATTACTCCAGGCAGCATTTCTCTTAATCTTTTCTGCACTCTCTCTAGCTTAATCACAGCCTTCCAATATGGCAACCATAACTGTACACAGTTATATCTCACTATCGTCTAGAACAGCTGTACCGTGAGGTCCCAGCTGTTGTATTCCGTGCCCTGACAGATGAAGGAAAGCATACCATTTGCCACCTTCACCACCCTGTCTACCTGTGTAACCACTTTCAGAAATCTATGTACTTGTACCCCGAAGTCTCTCTGTTCTGCAGCATTGCCCATGGCCCTCCCATTCACTGGGTATGTTCTGGACTGGTTTAACTTATTAAAATGCTTAACTTTACATTTGTCACAGTTAAATTCCATCAGCTCTTCCCTCCCCCACTTTTCTTGTTGATCTATATCCTGTTATAATCTCGCCAACCTTATTTCCACTCTACCACTGATTTTCATGTCATCTGCAAACTTAGTAAGCAAGCCACATACATTCCCTTCCAGATCATTAATACATACGACAAACAATAATATACTCACTCATCCCTGCAGCACATCAAATGTTACAGGTCTTCAATCTGAAAAGCAACCCTCCACTACCATCCACTGCCTCCTACCACAAAACTAAGCTTGTATCCAATTTGCTTTCTCATCCTGGATCCCATGTATTGTAAACTTTTGGACCATCCAACTATGCAGGATGTTGTCAAACCTTGCCAAAGTCCATCACCCTGACTTGTCAATCCTCATTCACCTCCTCAAAAAACACAATCAAACTTGTGAGATATGATCCCAAGAAAACAGTCTTGCTGACTAGCACTGATCAGTCTCCAAGTGCATATAAATCCTGTTCCTCAATCCCTTGCTGTAATATCCCCACCACTGATGTAAAGTTCACTGGTATGTATTTCTCACTCTTTAATAAGCTAATTCCACAATAAAATCAAAATTTACACAATATTTAAATATTAACATTTATGGTTATGTGTTTAGTCAGTAAACATAACAGGAATATGTAAGGCATGTAATGTTCATCATGCTGAGCAATCATAAAATGAACATCTACTAATCAGTAAATATATAGAATTGCATTTATGTACAATATATTTTATATATATTATAATTTTCTTTACATCCAATTTAAATGTACATAGATGCATGCTCTGTATTGTACTTCCGTAAATTAAAAAATGGTAGTTTGAAATTCTATTACAAGATCAGTGTTTATTAAGAGCCAAGTTAGCTGGAATATCTGAAATATTCAGAGGAAGTTTTGATCTTACATTCAGCCAAACCTCCCAGTAAAGGAACTCCAATTCCATCCACTGAGTATCTGAAAAAAAGTAGATGATGTGTAGCTGTTTTAAGGGAAAAACAGTGATTTTTCATTTTAATCACATGCATTTTTGTAGGAAGGTGTTATGAAAATATTTCCCAAAGAAAAACCAAATAAACATTAACATACATCTTACAACGTAGTGTTGTAGTTTTATGTATTGAATGATTTATTCATTTCATTCAAAACCACATAATCAACTATCTTGCAAATAAAAATGGCAAAATAATCTAAATAAAACGTGTGATTCTGCTCCTCTGCTGATCTACAATCACCTCCCCTGTTCCTAACCTGATCAATACCTCCATGCATACCTGACTTTAAAGCCTTCACCAGTGCCAACCCAACCCAAGTGGCATTCACCAGTGCCAACCCAAGATTTTTTTTTTACATTCTATTCCACTTTCTTTTCATATCTTCCAGCCTGTCTTCGGACTGGTCTTATGATTAGTTCCACATTCAGTTCCCTTTTCTGATATCACTATTTAATTTCAAGAAAGTTTTTAATTCCTCATTGCTAGCTCAACCATTGCTCCATCAATCTACATCTCTGACTCAACATGAAATTCAATTTGGCCTAAGATTAACTACCACACATCTCTTTTCTGCTCACAGGAACTCCAAGGCCAAGGTCCAAAGAATCTATAAAACCACCCCAATTTCAGGTAGATTAACATTTATTTATACTGGATATTACAATCTATAAAACCTGGGTGCAAGTTTTATTACTGTTCTTGAGGAACATGAAACAATCTAGTGCACAAATTGTCTATAAATCCTTGTACTCAGAAAGATTGTAAATTTTTGGCACCAAACAGAGTAGGTGTTCTCTTGTCTGTTTGCATTGTTCTGTTGTCAAGCTGGAAAGGGTGCAGAAAAGATTTACGAGGGTGTTGCCAGGACTCGAGGGCCGGAGCTATAGGGAGAGATTGAGCAGACTAGGAGTCTATTCCTTGGAGCGCAGAAGGATGTGGGGTGATCTGATAGAGTTGTACAAAATCATGAGAGGAATAGATTGGGTAGATGCACAGAGTATCTTGCCCAAAGTAGGGGAATTGAGAACTAGAGGACGCAAGTTTCACGTAAGGGGGGAAAGAATTAATAGGAGCCCGAGGGGTAACTTTTTCACACAAACAGTGGTGGGTGTATGGAACAAGCTGCTGGAGGAGGTAGTAGGCAGGTACTATCACAATGTTTAAGAAACATCTCGACAGGTACATGGATAGGACAGTTTCAGAGAGATATGGGCCAATCACAGGCAGGTGGGGCATCTTAGTTAGTGGGGGCAAGTTGGGCCAAAGGGCCATATCCATAGTGTATGACTCTACGACTCTCTATGACTATGACTTTCCTTATAGTCAATGCTCTTTTAATCCAGGCAGCATTCTGGTATCATCTTCTGCAACCTCTACAAAGGCCCCACATGCTTCCTGCAATAGGGTGACCAGAACTGCACAGAATACTCCAAAGAAAGATTTATTCAAGATTCTTTATATATCAGTATGTTTTTTCAAACATGCAGAGGCATGAATCCTCATCATATTAGAAAAAATAGCATTTGAATATGCACTTGAACAGTCATGACCTGCAGGGCTGCAGTTCAAGTGATGGAAAACGGGAAAACACTTTTTCAGGCTTCACAAACTCAAAAGATTGAACGGTCATGTTCTGTGTGGTGGGAGGCAAATCCATGCTGAGCAATACAGTGACAGAGATGTAGCTCTCCCTGGATCCCACTCTCCATCCTGTCTCTTCTCCTCCAGACCCAATGTTCATTAAGGATAGCTCTACATCTGTACATCTCCAGTTTAAATTCCATTTGGAATATTTTGGAGGACCAAGAAACCAAGAACCAAGAAGAACCTGACTCTGGAGGAAATTGAGATATTGTCAGCCTCATGAGCACAAAAACTACGGCACCGAGCATCAAGCATGGAACAGGTTTGCAGGCAAAGTTGCACCCAAGGTGATAAGGCCTACGGCCACAGTCTTGCAGCACAAAGTGATCCTGATGCCAGGTGATTGGCTTCAAAGTTTTCCATTTGCTCCATAATTATGAACCTTAGTACTTCCTTTATGGTATTTGGGCTGGCTTAAGGATTCCAGGCTACTCTCCAGCTACTCTGATGATTTTACAGGAAGATGGCTATTCCACACCAAAATAATCAGCCATGTTTCCTTCCAGATAAGGGAAACACTGTACAGAGTGAGACTGTTAGCAAGCTGTGCTGGTGTAGACTGTAATCAATAATTCACAATCTTCACAACTCAGTGCCACAGTGCCACCTTGTGCAAGAAATCCATATTGTAACAAAATAATAGAAAGGTTGTAAAATCACACCAAGGGTGTCAAAATTCCAAGTACATAGAACTGTACAGCACAGAAATGAACCCTTTTGGCACACATCATAATTTGTCAATCATAATACCTATCAAAGCTGATCCCTTTTACCTGCAACAGGCCCATACCGCTCAACACCTTTCCTGTCCAAACATCTTTAAATATTGTACAAGCCCTCGTACGGACCATGGAGGGGATGTAGTCCTTTATTGCTTATTGCCATTTTTGATGCTGAATGGACACTGCTTTTAGTACGAGAGAAAATTCAGCTGCAATTTGTACCATTTCATACTAGCATGAATAACTTACACATTAAATTCCAGTACAATTGATTTACAAGGACTCTGCCTTTCATTTGGTATCTGCAGGAGAAACAGTGCTACCAGAGATGTAGGTCTAGCCATGAAAATGCAACACTCTTCACAATCCTGGTGCAGTCATTTAAAAATATTATTTAAGAGCATCCAACTGTGACCGAAGAGTAGATAATAAAAATGTTTAAATATTGTTTTACTATTTTTCCACCAAAACGAAACTCACAGTTTCTTAAGTATTTGTTTTTTTTTGCCCAATTGCATAACCAGTTCGTATTACTTTGTAGTGTTTTTACTTCCCCCCCCCCCCCCCCCCCCCCCCCAATAGTTAATTTACTTGCCTGGCTTTGGGTTGCGAACAACTGATTTGTAAAGATTATGAATAGCTGAGGACTTATTGCTGATTTCTATCAAACCCAACTAATAACAACTTGCTAACATGACAAATAAAATTAACCTGCTCTCAATTTCCTGACCTCAACCAATCCTTTATGAATGCACGTACATTATTCCCATCACAAGTCCTTATTTTACAGTGATACAGAACAGAATCAGGGCCATGACCCATGGAGTTCACACTAACTATCAACTGGCCATTTGCACTAATCCAACATTCATCCCATTTAAAAAAAATTGTTTTCCCTACATTTTCATCAACTCTTCCCAGATTTTATAACTCATTTGGGACAATGTACAATAACTAATAAACACACCAACTTGCAGCTCTTAGGGATGTGGGAGGAAACTGAAGGACCAGAGGAAATTACAGTCACAGGGAGAATGTGCAAACTCCACACAGATAGCAACGAAGGACATGATTGAACCCAGGGCTCAGGTGCTACAAGGCAGCACTCGACTAGCTGTACCACTATGCCACTCGAGTTTTGTGACAAACATTTATGTGGTGACTTATTTAATGTCTCTTGGAAATCCAGATAAAGAGTTAACAATGGGGACTCTTAGTACAGTAAAGAATATAGTTAAAAAATAGGAGAGTACAGCTACTTACCAGACTCTTCTGCACTGAAGTGATCTAGTGGATTGTTAGCTGCGTCTGGGTTCAGTAACACAAGTTTAAACTTAATGGTCTCTGCACCAAAGCTGTCATTATCTCTTTTATCTTCATTTTCTAAGCATGTGTATTTATCAGCATACACAATGTAATAAGCCTCAGGGTGTGTAAACGGAGCAAGGGTTTGATTGTTTTCCACATCATCCAATGAAACTGGGGAAAGAAATTACTGTTATATTCCATCAATCAATGCGTGCACTGGATTAAATAAATATGAATTATTTATAGGTGGGGCGGAAGAGTGGGAAAACAGGGAGGGAGTGAGGTGGTAGGAAGGGTGGAGCGGGGGAGCAAGGGGGAAGCGGGGGAAAAGAGAGAGAAGGGGAAGAGTATCTTTTAAACATTTACAATTATCTGAATACATGTATCTAAATTACATGTATTTACATGCATCTAAATTACATTTCTGATAAAGGTAAATAACTTGAGCACTCAGATCACATTAAGGGCATAAAAAACAATGCAGAACTTTATCTAAACACTCCACAAAGCAAGATGAATGTGATAATATCCAAAAGATTCTAACAATTGGTAACAATCCACTACATTTGCTATGAGTTTACACACCTGCTCAACTGGCGTCTGCTGGGAGATTAAAGCTATTGTGGAAAGAAGGAACTGCAGATGCTGGAAAATCGAAGATACACAAAAATGCTGGAGAAACTCAGCGGGTGCAGCAGCATCTATGGAGCGAAGGAAATAGGCAACGTTTCGGGCCGAAACCCTTCTTCAGACTGATTAAAGCTATTATTATTTCTGGCTCTTTAATCCAGTCAGGACTCTTACCTTGAATCCATGCAGACAGCGCATCATATAAATCACTAGTAGATTTCTGAACAATGTTTTTGATGCCTACACCGCACTGAAAATGTACCTTTCAGTACAGTGCTGAGCAAATCTTGTTTCATGTTTAAAAGTCAGAATACAAATAGTGCAAGGCCACGTTTGGGTCAGGATCCTACATCAGGTCTAGACCCAAGATGTTTTTTGATCTGTTGAGTTCATCCAGCATTCTTTTTTTTCTTCCCGATTTGAATCTCTGGAGTCTCTTTTGTCTCGGCTTCAGCCATCACAATTTTCCTGGCTTGTAAACGGGTCCTAATCCTATTATTATTTTGCACAACACGGGATGACAAGATAAAAAAGGAAGAGAGAAAACGAAAAAGAGCTCCCTATGACCCAACTTCAAAGATTTATCGGGTGTGAAGACGGGGTAAACAAGATGGAGTTGCTGCTTTACTAATCAGGATGAATATCACAACAGTACTCAGAGAGGATATACTGAAGGGGACGTCTACTGACGCATTATGGGTTAAGGTCAAAATTAACAAAGGAGCAATTGCTCTAACGGGATTATATTATAGGTCACCCTCTAACTAGCGGGAGATAGTCAGATTTGTAGACAGATTATGGAAGGATGCAAGAACGCTGTACTGGGTGACTTTAACTTCCTCAATATTGACTGGGACTTACTCAGGGCAAGAGGATTCAACGGGGGAGAATTTGCCAGGTATATCCAAGGAGGTTTTCTAAACAGTATGTTGATAGTCCAACTCGAGGAGGGACTATACCAGACCCTTCTCCCCACAGTCTGTCACCCTGTACGTAGAACATTAGGTGTGTTTTCATCATGGATAGAGTAATGTAGCGACCCTAATCCAGAGGGTAGACGATATGGTATTCATGGAACTTAGTAATGCATTCAACAAGGCCTCTCATAATAGGCTGATCCAGAATATTAAAGCACACGTGGACTTGGTGGATTGGATTCAAAATTGATTTGGTCATCAGAGACGGTGGGCAGTGATGGATGGGTATTATTCTGACTGGAGGTTGTTAACCAGTGCTGGTCCACAAGGATCAGTGCAGGAACCTCTGAGGTGAGGCATCAAAGGATTTAGACCAGAATCCTCATGGGGATATTCGCTGATTCTGTGGGAGGAAACTTTAATTAACATCTCTCTAATAATTAGAATTGCAGAGATGTTGCAGCAAGGAAATAGGCCCTTCAGCCCATTGACCAATGATCTCCCATCTTACATTAATCCATTTTTAAAAACTTCTCCCTTCACTATCTTCAAAACTCCTCCTCCTCTCAAGATTCTATTATTTACCAAAAATTTAGGGGCAATTTATTGTGATCAATTAACATAACAAACCACAATTCATTGGGATATGGGAGAAACCCAGAACACTCAGAGGTAACTCCAGGAGGTCACAGGTTAAACATGCAAACTCCACACAGAGAACACCAAAAGTCAGGATTGAACTGAGTCTCTGGCTCAGTGAGGCAGTGGCTTAACTAGCTGTGCCACTGTGTCACCAACAATGTAAATGTTTTCGACAAAAATGTTGGTTGGCTGATGTTAATACCCGGGATGGCAGGACTGTCATATGTTGATAGAATGGAGCGGCTGGTCTTGTATACTCTGGAATTTAGAAGGATGAGAGGATATCTTATTGAAACATATAAGATTATTAAGGGTTTGGACACGCTAGAGGCAGGAAACATGTTCCCGATGTTAAGAGAGTCCAAAACCAGGGGCCACAGTTTAAGAATAAGGGGTAAGCCATTTAGAACGGAGATGAGGAAAAATTTTGTGACACGGAGAGTTGTAAATCTGTGGAATTCTCTGCCTCAGAAGGCAGTGTAGGTCAATTCTCTGGATGCTTTCAAGAGAGAGTTAGATAGAGCTCTTAAAGATAGCGGAGTCAAGGGATATGGAGAGAAGGCAGGAACGGGGTACTGATTGTGGATGATCAGCCATGATCACTGTGAATGGCGGTGCTGGCTTGAAGGGCCGAATGGCCTACTCCTGCACCTATTGTTTATTGTCTATTGGGTCATTTTGAAGATGATACAAAAATTGAAGTTGAGGATAGTGAGGAAGATTGTCAAAAACAGCAAGATATGGGTCAGTTGGAATATGGATATGGAAACGGCAGATGAAGTTAATCCAGAAAATGACTTTTACTTTTAGAGGAAATAACGAGGTAAATGGCAGGATCTTTAGGAACAGTTCCTACAGAGGGTTCTTGGGAGGCAAGTCCATCTATATTACTAAAACTAAGATCTTGACCGCTTTTGACTTGCTGTGCTGTGATTTGCGAGAGAACGCCGCCGCCTACGGTCGTCATTTTTGGCCTCGGTCAGAGGGGGGCTCTGACCGAGGCCAAAAATGACGACCGTAGTGGCGAATTTTTGTTAAACATTAATATCTCTCTGATTTTAAGGAGGGGGGGCTCCGCCGGACTGGACCGGAGGATTTTTCCCATCGATGAAAAATCAGAGAGATATTAATGTTTAACAAAAATTCGCCATTCTCTCTGCTGCCCCCGCTGGCAGCAGGGGGTAGGGACTATAAATCCCGGAAGTGTCGTGCCTCACTCAGTCTCTGCCAGACGGAGGAAGCGAGAGGGTCACGGCTCTCTGAGCTGCGAATAACACTGAACGCACGGTTACTCCACAGTAAATCCCCGGGATGTGGTTTTCAGCAAACGAATGTGTTTTGTTGGCTTGCTAAGTGTTTTTGCCCAATTGACAGGCTTTTTAAAGTGCTTTCAGCAAACAAATGTGTTTTGTTGGCTTGCTAAGTGTTTTTGCCCAATTGGCTGGCTTTTTAAAGTGCTTTCAGCAAACAAATGTGTTTTGTTGGCTTGCTAAGTGTTTTTGCCCAATTGGCTGGCTTTTTAAAGTGCTTTCAGCAAACGAATGTGTTTTGTTGGCTGGCTAAGTGTTTTTGCCCATTTGACTTGCTTTTTAACGGGCTTGCTTGCAACAGTAGTGCGTTTAATTTCAAAATTGGCGCTCATTCTGTGATTTTCGCTTAGTTGCAAGACGGCGCCGATGATGTTATTTCCGTAGAGCAGCATGCTGGCGCTGAGTGCGTCATTTCCGGTTCGTGGCAAGCAGCGAGAGGGTGACGTATTCTCATATTAATGAGAAACTTGGAGCCGCCAAAGCTATGCAATGGAACGAGGATGATTGTGGAAGAGCTATACAATAATCTGATCATTGCAAGAATCAACATGGGAGCCTTCAAAGATGACATTGTTCTCATTCCTAGGATAGCACTCATTTTGACAGAAGGTGAAGACATTCCCTTTCAGCGGACCCAATCCCCATTCAATCAAGTTTTGCTATGACGATCCATAAAGCACAAGGACAAACAATGCAGAAGGTGTTGATCTACCTCGGCAAACCGGTATTTCAGCATGGATAACTATATGTGGCTCTTAGCCGAGGAAAGATGAAGGGAAATGTCAAAGTTTTCCTGAAGGATGGAACATCGACCAAGAATGTTGTCATTAAAAGCGTGCTTCGTTGAATGATGACTTCTGAGATAAATTCTCAGATTTTCTTTCTTAAAATTTGACCGCTGAATCTCTCTATATTAAAATTGTCTCTTTTTATCAACAAGAAATAGTCATCAAGAGGCAGTGAGCAACAGAACACAACAAGAGACACAACAAGAAAGAACTTAATAATTCTCATCTTTAACATTTAAATTGTTCTTATATTTTAAGAATCATTCACATTTTAAATTTTAATAAATCCTTTTTGCACTTTTAATGCCTGTGTGCTCTTCATCACAATGGGAACCTAATGGGCAGAAATGGCTGCTCTGTGGGAGAGCCACTAAGAGTGCATGGGGGGAGGTTGGGGGGGAGATGCACTGAATGCATGGGGGGGGGGAGGGGAATGGCAAGCAGCAGAGTGGGGGTGTGAAGG
Organism: Amblyraja radiata; assembly: GCF_010909765.2. Lineage (NCBI taxonomy): Eukaryota > Metazoa > Chordata > Chondrichthyes > Rajiformes > Rajidae > Amblyraja > Amblyraja radiata. Next base: position 57,060,276 of record NC_045961.1, read on the forward strand.
GAGGAGGGGTGACTGAGTGAACGGCCAGCGTACCAGGCGTGAGTTACTGCACTGCCAGCCCACGAGCCGTGAGTAAGTGAACTGCCAGCCCACCAGCCGTAAGTGACTGAACTGCCAGCCGAATAATCCATTAAGTCCACCCTCTCCCCCTTCTCTCTCACAGTCTGTCACCTGTTTTGGGCACAATTTCTGGCAGTTTCTCAGCTGCCAGCCTGGCAGGTCCGAGTGACTGTACTGCCAGGCCTCAGTGACTGAGCTGCCAGCCCAATAATCCATTCAGCCCACAATGTCTATACTAGCCCTCTGGAAACCAGTCCCTTCGGCCCACAACACCCATACTAGCGCAACAGAAAGCCCCCCCCCCCCACTGACGAGCAATATTGGAATTGGTGGAGAGTTGGAATATTGCGTTGGGTGACCAGCCCTCCCGTGTGATGCTGGGATCCAACGGATCCCACTTAGTCTAGTGGCTCCCTAGAAGTGGCAATGCAAGTGGAATGAGTAGTAAAGTAAGCATATGTCCAGGTTTGATTAATGGGTCGGGGCCTTGAGTATAAAAGTTGCCATCCTGTTGCAGCCGCATAAAACCTTAGTTAGACTAAATTTACAGTATTGTGTGCAGTTCTGATCATTGCATCACCGGAAGGATATAGAGAATTTTGAAAGAGTGCAGAAAGGTTTTCCAGGACTTTGCCTGAATTAGAGAGTATTGGCTTCAGTAGAGATTGGACAAACTTGGGTTGTTTCGTCAGGAGCGTAAGAAGCCAAGGGGCGACGATAGCATTATATAAAATTATAAGAGACATAGATAGGGTAGATAGTCAGAGTCTTTTCCCAGGCTGGAAAGGTAAAATACTGGAAGGCATGGCTTTACAGTGAGAGGGGAAAAGATTAAAGGGAGGTTTACAAGGCAAGTTTTTATTTGACACAAAGACTGCTAGGTATCTGGAACATGCTGCCTGGGGAGGAAGCATATACGATAGCAGTGATTAAAAAGCATTTTTGACATGCACATGAACAGGCCGGGAATCGAGGAACATGTACCATATGCAAGCAGATGGGATTAGTTTAGTTTGGCAACATGGTTGGCACAGACATTCTGGGCCAAAGGGCCTGTTCCTGTGCTGTGCTAAAATACTATTCTATGCTCTGTCCATAATACCAGATGGATAACCATTAGCTTGACAAACTGTTGAAAGATAATTTCATTGTTATACTTCCGTGTAGCTTAATCTTAAAAAATATAATTAAAATTTATCTGATAAAATATTTAACATCGCAGAAGGAAACAATCACGTCGTTGCTGTCACATTTCGTACAAAATGGAACCTTGAATAGCCAGCATTAATTTCATTGCAGAATGGTGTTAAAGGTTTTTTTTTTTAACATTTTAGGACTAGTATTTTGCTTTGTTCAGTTCAAGCTGAATTTGCTTCATAATAATAGTCATAATAATTTAATACTTAATTATATAGAATTACGAATTGCCTCGATCACAGGAGCTTTGAAATGCTGTTAAATAGGTTTCTCAATTTCATGACATCAAAGGCTGAGTATCTTTTGTTTCATGAAAAGATATGCTGGCCTTTTATTTTCTTTTGTAACATTTTAAACAATGCTCTTTAAATCATGGCTTAAAAATAGTCTCTTGACAGGCCAAGTATTATTGTTGGGAAATGAAAGACAACTTGACACGCATATTCTGTTGGAGCAATTAGCTGTCACAACAGCTCTTGAATAACAGTAATTTAGTGTTTCAAATTTAATTTCATAATCAAAGAGGTCAGAAGGAAATTTAACTTAACCAATAATGGTAAAACATGAATCTCAGACAATGGATATCACAAAGGAGCTTGAGAAAAGCAAATCAATTGCATTTGAAGTAGATTTCTATGAATTATAGAAAAGGTTATTTTTAAGCTTAATTTAAATTTATTCAAATGCTGTTTCTTGTTTTACTCAGAAATTAATATATTTTATGTATAAATATTTCAAATAACACACTTTCTCCCTATCCTCTTCTAACTTATTTGCTTTTAAGGGTGACACAATGGTTAGAACCATTACTTCAAAGCTCCAGTAACCTGGCACATCAGTACTGGCACAAGGAAAACAACCGGCAGGATCTCATCGGGTCAGTCAACATCTCGGAAGACAAAGTTAGGGTTAAACATTTCAGCTCGAGATCCTGGATCAGGACTGTTTTTAATATAGAGAAGGAGTCTTCAGAACGGGCTGATTTCTCCTTGCTAAAGAAATAGACATGGAAGTGGAGGCATTATAAGAAGTGCTCGTCATTATGATGTATCTTGCTCGTCATTAGGATTTATCTTATATTTTATGCGTCTTATTCTATTTTAGCTTATTTTTATTTTCTATTCTTTTTAATTACTGTTTTTAATTGCTTTTGATTGCTTTTTAATGCTTTGTGTAAAGCACTTTGAATTGCCTTTTTGCTGAAATGTGCTATATAAATAAACTTGCTTGCTTGTCCAAAATTCAATCGCGACTACAGGTGCTGTGTGTACAGAGTTTGTACGTTCTCCCCGTGACCATGTGGATTTTTTCTGAGATCTTCGATTTCCTCCCACACTCCAAAGGCGTACAGGTTTGAAGGTTAAGTGGCTTGGTATAAATGTCCCTAGTGTGTGTAGGATTGTGTTAATGTGTGGGTATCATTGGTTGGTGCAGACTCGGGCTGTTTCCGTGCACTATCTCTAAAATAAACTGGCAAGGACAAGGCATGAGGTATGAAGAGGGTAATGCAGAGACGCCTCACAGGGTGGTGGGGGGAAAGCAGCTCAGAGAAAGATTGAGGGTTGTGTCGGGCTGGGGTTGGAATATGCCATTGAAATTTGGGAATGGGTAATGATATTGGTGGAAGAGTGGATAACCCCTTCACATGCAGTCCTGGTGCAGGGCTTCAACCCTAAATATTGACCATCACTCCTCATCCACTCTCTCTACCTCTGTCCCGCCCCTCTAACATCCCCTCCCCCCCTCTCCTCCCACACGCCCTACACCTCTCCCCCCTTCCCAACCTCTACTCTCACTCCCACTCTCCTCACCCCTCCCATCGCTCTTCCCCTTCCCGCTCACCTCTCTCTCACCCATCCTCTCCCGTTCCCCCTCCCCTCCCCCTCCCTCCCTCTCCCCACCCCGTCTCCCCCTCCCTCCCTCTCCCCCCCTCCTCCCGCCTGTGTGTTTGGGGGGTGGTTCGTGTGAGTGAGACGCCGCAGCCCCCCCCCCCCCCGTTGGGGAAACAGACCCAACGGGTCCGCACTTGGTCTAGTATCTTCTATATTACTAAAACTCTGTTCATGACCAGTTTTGGCGATCTGTGCTGCGATTTCCGAGAGAACGCCGCCACCTACGGCCGTCATTTTTGGCCACCTTGTTCAGAGCCCCCCTCCGCCGCATGTGTGCCAAGGATTTTACCTGTCGATTAAAAATGACAGACATATTAATGTTTTTACAAAATTCCCCATTCTCTCTGCTGCCCCCGCTGGCGGCAGGGGGGAGGGACTATAAAACCAGGAAGTGGTGTGCCACACAGTCTCTTCAAGATGGAGGAAGGCAGAGGGTCACGTTTCTCTGAGCTGTGAATAACACTGAACACATGTCTACTCAAATGTAAGTGCCCTTAGTGGTTCTAAAATGCTTGCAGAATGTGTCTATTGGTTCTAAAGCTTGCAAAAAAAAGTGTCTATTGGTTCTAAAGCTTTAAAAAAATGTCTATTGGTTCTAAAGCTTGCAAAATGTGTCTCTATTGGTTCTAAAGCTTGCAAAAAATGTCTCTATTGGTTCTAAAGCTTGCAAAAAAATGTCTATTGGTTCTAAAGCTTGCAAAAAAATGTCTATTGGTTCTAAAGCTTGCAAAAAAATGTCTATTGGTTCTAAAGCTTGCAAAGAAAGTGTCTATTGGTTCTAAAGCTTGCAAAACAATGTCTATTGGTTCTAAAGCTTGCAAAAAAAATGACTATTGGTTCTAAAGCTTGCAAAAAAATGACTATTGGTTCTAAATCTTGCAAAAAAATGTCTATTGGTTCTAAAGCTTGCAAAAATATGTCTATTGGTTCTAAAATGGTTCATAGGCTTGGGTGTGACTTGACATTGAAAGGCACTACTTACTGCAAATGGTGGCATGAAGTTGAAAGGCACTACTTACTTCAAATGGTGGCTTGGTTGCTTTGGCTTGAAGTTGAAAGGCACTACTTACTGCAAATGGTGGCTTGGTTGCTTTGGCTTGAAGTTGAAAGGCACTACTTACTGCAAATGGTGGCTTGGGTGTGGCTTGAAGTTGAAAGACACCACTTACTGCAAATGGTGGCATGAAGTTGAAAGGCACTACTTACTGCAAATGGTGGATTGGTTGCTTTGGCTTGAAGTTGAAAGGCACTACTTACTGCAAATGGTGGCTTGGTTGCTTTGGCTTGAAGTTGAAAGGAACTACTTACTGCAAATGGTGGCTTGGGTGTGGCTTGAAGTTGAAAGACGCCACTTACTGCAAATGGTGGCATGAAGTTGAAAGGCACTACTTACTGCAAATGGTGGCTTGGGATCTTTGACTTGAAGTTGAAAGACACCACTTACTGCAAATGGTGGATTGGTTGCTTTGGCTTGAAGTTGAAAGGCACTACTTACTACAAATTGTGGGTTGAAGTTGAAAGGCACTACTTCCTGCAAATGATGGCTTGGGTGTGGCTTGAAGTTGAAAGGCACTTCTTACTGCAAATGGGGCGCGTGGGTGCATTGGCTTGAAGTTGAAAGGCATTACTTACTGCAAATGGTGGCATGAAGGAGGAGGAATGGTGGCATGAAGGAGGAGCGGGCGATGCCTTTCCTGGGTCGCCGCGCTGGAACTCCAGTATGCTGGGACCGCCGATAAGAACATTGTGGAGCCGCGGTTCTGCGGAGCGGCCAGCTGCGACGCTGAACGTTACATCCCGGAGCCTGGGATCTCTTGCTGAGATCGCCAATGTGCGGAACTCCGTCCGGCGCGGTCTGTTGGCTTGGATGCCGCGGTCTCCGGTGGGAAGGCGGCCGTTCCTGGCACCCCAAGCCGCTGGGGGTTCTCCCGACGCCAGCGCACCATCACCGGGCGAGAACATCGGGCGCCGTGGCGGCGACTGTGGAGGCCTCAATTAGGCCCGACTTTGGGTGGACAAGAGGACAAGAGGATGGGGACTGGACTTTGTGCCTTCCCCCACAGTGGGAATCACTGTGGGGGGATGTTTTTGTGTTGAACTTCTTTTTGAATGCTATGTTGTATTTTTATTAGTGTGCTGCAAGGACATCAGAATTTCCCCTGAATAAGGGGATTAATAAAGTTTAATCTAATCTAATCTAATGAAGTTGAAAGGCACTACTTACTGTAAATGGTGGCTTGGGTGCTTTGGCTTGAAGTTGAAAGCACTACTTACTACAAATGGTGGCTTGGGAGCTTTGGTTTGAAGTTGAAAGGCACTATTACTGCAAATGGTGGCTTGGTTGCTTTGGCTTGAAGTTGAAAGGCACTACTTACTGCAAATGGTGGCTTGGTGTGGCTTGAAGTTGAAAGACACCACTTACTGCAAATTATGGCTTGGGTGTGGCTTGAAGTTGAAAGACACCACACTGCAAATGGTGGCTTGGGAGCTTTGGCTTGAAGTTGAAAGGCACTATTACTGCGAATGGTGGCTTGGTTTCTTTGGCTTGAAGTTGAAAGACACCACTTACTGCAAATGATGGCTTGGGTGTGGCTTGAAGTTGAAAGACACCACTTACTGCAAATGGTGGCATGAAGTTGAAAGGCACTACTTATTGCAAATGGAGGCTTGGGAGCTTTGGCTTGAAGTTGAAAGGCACTACCTACTGCAAATGGTGGCTTGGGAGCTTTGACTTGAAGTTGAAAGGCACTACTTACTGCAAATGGTGGCTTGCATGCAATGGCTTGAAGTTAAAATGCATTACTTACTGCAAATGGTGGCTTGGGTGCATTGGCTTGAAGTTGAAAGGCACCACTTACTGCAAATGGTGGCATGTAGTTGAAATGCACTACTTACTGCAAATGGTGGCATGAGGTTGAAATGCACTACTTACTGCAAATGGTGGCATGAAGTTGAAAGGCACTACTGTAAATGCACTTACTTCCTGTTTGCACTGTATATTGATTTTAGATAAAACGCTACCACTTACGGCTGCGATTTTTGGCCATCTTACTCAGTCCCCCCTCCGCTGAGCAGGTGCAGAGAATTCTTCCCATCAATGAAAAATAAAAGTGTTATTAGTTTTTTTTTAAATGTTGAGAATCTCTCTCCTGTCAATCACTCCATGAAAGCCACACCTTTTCCGGTGGGGGGGGGGAGGGGTTATAAAACCCGGAAATGTGGGTGTGGCACAGTCTCTGCAAGATGGAGCGGTCACGACTCGCTGTCTTTAGTGGCTTTGCACCCTACTTCAAATGGTATGAAACTGCACTTGAATTTGGTGGCCTTGCACCCTGCTAGAAGTGGTAAGAAACTGCACTTGAATTTGGTGGCCTTATACCCTGCTTGAAATAGAATTTCAAGGATTAGCCGTGAGTCAACTACCAGCCCACCAGCCGTGAGTGAGTGATTTGCCAGCACAACAGGCTTGATTGACTGAGACGCCAGCCCAAGAATCCATTTGGCGCACAATTTGCATACTAGCCCTCTGGAAACCAGTCCCTTCAGCCCACAACACCCATACTAGCGCTCCAGAAAGCCCATCCCCCCAACTGGCCACCAATATTAGAATTGGTGGAGAGGTGGAATATTGCGTTGGATGACCAGCCCTCCTGTGTGATACTGGGACCCAACGGGTCCCACTTAGTCTAGTATATTACTAAAACTCTGATCTTGACCGCTTTTGGCCCACTGTGCTGCGATTTCCGACAGAACGCTGCCACCTACGGCCGTCATGTTTGGCCACCTCGCTCAGAGCCCCCTTCCGCCTTACGGGTGCAGAGGATTTTTCCCATTGTTGACAAATCAGAGAGATATTAATGTTTTTTTTTAAATCACCATTCTCTCTGCTGCCCCTGCTGGAGGGAGGGGGAGGGACTATAAAACCAGAAAGTGGTGTGCCTCACTCAGTCCCTGCAAGGTGGATGATGCCAAGGGTCATGTCTCTCTGAGCTCTGAATAACACTTAACAAATGTCTACACAACTGTGAGTCCCCTTAATGTGGTTTGAAAATGAAAATATGGTTTGTTTGAAGTAAAAAGGCACTGCCTGCAAATGGTTGTTTGGGTGCTTTGGCTTGAAGTTGAAAGGCACTATTTACTTCAAATGGTGGCGTGTGCTTTGGCTTGAAGTTGAAAGGCACTACTTACTGCAAATGGTGGCTTGGGTGCTATGGCTTGAAGTTGAAAGGCATTACTTACTGCAAATGGTGGTGTGGGTGCATTGGCTTGAAGTTGAAAGGCACTACTTACTGCAAATGGTGGCATGAAGTTGAAAGGCACTACTTACTGCAAATGGTGGCTTGGGTGCTTTGGCTTGAAGTTGAAAGGCACTACTTACTGCAAACGGTGACGGGTGCTTTGGCTTGAAGTTGAAAGGCATTACTTACTGCAAATGGTGGCTTGGGTGCTTTGGCTTGAAATTGAAAGGCACTACTTACAACAAACGGTGGCTTGGGTGCTATGGCTTGAAGTTGAAAGGCATTACTTACTGCAAATGTTGGCTTGGGTGCTTTGGCTTGAAGTTGAAAGGCACTTCTTATTGCAAATGGCGGCTTAGGTGCTTTGGCTTGAAGTTGAAAGGCACTACTTACTGCAAATGGAGGCATGAAGTTGAAAGGCACTACTTACTGCAAATTATGGTTTGGGTGCTTTCGCTTGAAGTTGAAAGGCACTACTTACAACAAATGGTGGCTTGGGTGCTATGACTTGAAGTTGAAAGGCATTACTTAATGCAAATGGCGGCTTGGGTGCTTTGGCTTGAAGTTGAAAGGCACTAACTGCAAATGGTGGCATGAAGTTGAAGCACTGCTTACTGCAAATGGTGGCTTGGGTGCTTTGGCTTGAAGTTGAAAGGCACTACTTGCAACAAATGGTGGCTTGGGTGCTATGGCTTGAAGTTGAAAGGCACTACTTACTGCAAATGGTGGCTTGGGTGCATTGGCTTGAACTTGAAAGGCACTACTCACTGCAAATGGTGGCATGAAGTTGAAAGGCACTGCTTACTGCAAATGGTGGCTTTTGTGCTTTGGCTTGAAGTTGAAAGGCACTGCTTACTGCAAATGGTGGCTTGGGTGCTTTGGCTTGAAGTTGAAAGGCACTACTTACTGCAAATGGTGGCTTGGGTGCTTTGGCTTGAAGTTGAAAGGCACTACTTACAGCAAATGGTGGCTTGGGTGCTATGGCTTGAAGTTGAAAGGCACTGCTTACCGCAAATGGTGGCTTGGGTGCTTTGGCTTGAAGTTGAAAGGCACTGCTTACTGCAAATGGTGGCTTGGGTGCTTTGGCTTGAAGTTGAAAGGCACTACTTACTGCAAATGTTGGCTTGGGTGCTTTGGCTTGAAGTTGAAAGGCACTTCTTACTGCAAATGGCGGCTTGGGTGCATTGGCTTGAAGTTGAAAGGCACTACTCACTGCAAATGGTGGCATGAAGTTGAAAGGCACTACTTACTGCAAATAACCATATAACCATATAACAATTACAGCACGGAAACAGGCCATCTCGGCCCTACAAGTCTGTGCCGAACAACTTTTTCCCCTTAGTCCCAACTGCCTGCACTCATACCATAACCCTCCATTCCCTTCTCATCCATATGCCTATCCAATTTATTTTTAAATGATACCAACGAACCTGCCGCCACCACTTCCACTGGAAGCTCATTCCACACCGCTACCACTCTCTGAGTAAAGAAGTTCCCCCTCATGTTACCCCTAAACTTATGTCCCTTAATTCTGAAGTCATGTCCTCTTGTTTGAATCTTCCCTATTTTCAAAGGGAAAAGCTTGATCACATCAACTCTGTCTATCCCTCTCATCATTTTAAAGACCTCTATCAAGTCCCCCCTTAACCTTCTGCGCTCCAGAGAATAAAGACCTAACTTATTCAACCTATCTCTGTAACTTAGTTGTTGAAACCCAGGCAACATTCTAGTAAATCTCCTCTGTACTCTCTCTATTTTGTTGACATCCTTCCTATAATTGGGCGACCAAAATTGTACACCATACTCCAGATTTGGTCTCACCAATGCCTTGTACAATTTTAACATTACATCCCAGCTTCTATACTCAATGCTCTGATTTATAAAGGCTAGCATACCAAAAGCTTTCTTTACCACCCTATCTATATGAGATTCCACCTTCAAGGAACTATGCACGGTTATTCCCAGATCCCTCTGTTCAACTGTATTCTTCAATTCCCTACCATTTATCATGTACGTCCTATTTTGATTTGTCCTGCCAAGGTGTAACACCTCACATTTATCAGCATTAAACTCCATCTGCCATCTTTCAGCCCATTTTTCCAAATGGCCTAAATCATTCTGTAGACTTTGGAAATCCTCTTCATTATCCACAACACCCCCTATCTTGGTATCATCTGCATACTTACTAATCCAATTTACCACCCCTTCATCCAGATCATTGATGTACATGACAAACAACAAAGGACCCAACACAGATCCCTGAGGCACCCCACTAGTCACCTGCCTCCAACCCGACAAACAGCCATCCACCATTACCCTCTGGCTTCTCCCATTCAGCCACTGCTGAATCCATCTTGCTATTCCTGCATTTATACCCAACAGTTTAACCTTCTTAACCAACCTTCCATGAGAAACCCTGTCAAAGGCCTTACTAAAGTCCATATAGACAACATCCACTGTTTTACCCTCTGCTGTAATATCTTCCCTGACTAGCAATGCAACACCTCCACCTCTTGCCCCTCCAATTCTATCACACCTGAAGCAACAAAATCCTGGAATATTTAGTTTCCAATCACAGCCCTCCTGCAACCATGTTTCACTGATCGCCACAACATCATACTTCCAGGTGTCTATCCAGACTCTAAGCTCATCCACCTTTCTTACAATGCTCCTAGCATTAAAATATGCACATTTAAGAAACCCCCCGTCTCTTCTTCTGTTTATTTCCTTTTTTTTCTTTCTCCTCTTGTGTCCGAGTGCTTCCCTTTTCTGCTTCCTGCCTCCCATTCTGTCTACTAGCTTTCTCTATTTGAGTCCCTCGCCCCAACCATTCTAGTTTAAAGTCTCCCCAGTGACCTTTGCTTGGTGGCTTGGGTGCTATGGCTTGAAGTTGAAAGGCATTACTTACTGCAAATGGTGGCGGTGCATTGGCTTGAAGTTGAAAGGCACTACTTACTGCAAATGGTGGCATGACGTTGAAAGGCACTACTTACTGCAAATGGTGGCTTGGGTGCTTTGGCTTGAAGTTGAAAGGCACTACTTACTGCAAATGGTGACTTAGGTGCTTTGGCTTTTAGTTGAAAGGCACTACTTACTGCAAATGATGGCTTGGGTGCTTTGGCTTGAAGTTGAAAGGCATTGCAAATGGTGGCTTGGGTGCATTGGCTTGAAGTTGAAAGGCACTACTCACTGCAAATGGTGGCATGAAGTTGAAAGGCACTGCTTACCGCAAATGATGGCTTGGGTGCTTTGGCTTGAAGTTGAAAGGCACTACTTACTGCAAATGGTGGCTTGGGTGCTTTGGCTTGAAGTTGAAAGGCACTACTTACAGCAAATGGTGGCTTGGGTGCCATGGCTTGAAGTTGAAAGGCATTACTGCAAATGTTGGCTTGGGTGCTTTGGCTTGAAAGGCACTTCTTACTGCAAATGGCGGCTTGGGTGCTTTGGCTTGAAGTTGAAAGGCACTACTCACTGCAAATGGTGGCATGTAGTTGAAAGGCACTACTTACTGCAAATGGTGGCTTGGGTGCTTTGGTTTGAAGTTGAAAGGCACTATTTACTGCAAATGGTGGCTTGGGTGCTTTGGCTTGAAGTTAAAAGGCACTACTGCAAATGCACTTACTTCCTGTTTGCACTGTATATTGATTTTTGATAAAACGCTACCACTTACGGCTGTGATTTTTGGCCATCTTACTCCGTCCCCCTCCATTGAGCAGGTGCAGAGAATTCTTCCCATCAATGAAAAATAAAAGTGTTATTAGTGTTTAAAAAATGTTGACAATTTATCTCCTGTCAATCACGCCATGAAAGCCACACCATTTCCGGTGGGAGGGGGAGGGGTTATAAAACCCGTAAGTGTGGGTGTGGCTCAGTCTGCATGATGGGGGAGGGAGAGGTCACGACTCTGTCTGAGCTGTGAATCAACTGAACACACTGAATGTCTACCGAACTGTGAGTTTGATGTTTTATGTGGTTTTATGGTGGTTTCACCCTGCATGAAATGGTACGAAGCTGCATTTGAATTTGGTGGACTTGCACCCTGCTTGAAATGGAATGAAACTGCACTTGAATTTGGTGGCCTTGCACCCTGCTTGAAATGGAATGAAACTGCACTGAATTTGGTGGCCTTGCACCCTGCTGAAAGTGATATGAAACTGCACTTGAATTTGGTGGCCTTGGATCCAGCTTGAAATGGTAGGAACATGGATTTGAATTTGGTGGCCTTGCACCCTGCTTGAAAAGGAATTTCAAGGAATAGTCATGAGTCAATTGCCAGCCCACCAGCCGTGAGTGAGCTGCCAGCAGATCAGGCTTGAGGGGCTGAGCTGCCACCCCAAGAATCCATACCAGCACTCCAGAAAGCCCCCCCCCCCCCCCACTGGCCACCAATATTGGAATTGGTGGAGAGGTGGAATATTGCGTCGGGGGACCAGCCCTCCCATGTGAACATGGGACCCAACGGGTCCCACTTAGTCTAGTACAGCATATAATCCTCCAACATTTTCACCACCTTCAACGGGATCCCACTACTGGCCACATCTTCGCACTCCACCCTTTTCTGCTTTCCACAGAGACCGTTCCCTCCGAAACTCCCTGGTCAACTCGTCCCTTCCCACCCAAACCACCCCCTCCCCAGGTACTTTCTCTTGCAACCACAGGAGATGCAACACCTATCCCTTTACCTGCCCTCTCGACTCCATCCAAAGACCCAAACAGTATTTCCAGGTGAGGCAGAGGTTCACTTGCACCTCCTCCAACCTCATCTACTGTATCCGCTGTTCCAGGTGTCAACTTCTCTACATCGGCGAGACCAAGCACAGGCTCGGCGATCATTTCACTGAACACCTCCGCTCAGTCCATCTTAACCTATCTGATCACCCGATGGCTCAGCACTTCAACTCCCCCGCCCATTCCCAATCTGACCTTACTGTCCTGGGCGTCCTCCATTGTCAGAGTGAGGCCCAGTGCAAATTGGAGGAACAACACCTCATATTTCGCTTGGGTAGTTTACACCTCAGCGGTATGAACATTGACTTCTCCAATTTCAGATAGTCATCGCTTTCTCTCTCCTTCTCCTTCCCAGTTCTCCCACCAATCTTACTGTCTCCGACTATATTCTATCTCTGCCCCGCCCCCTCCCCTGACATCAGTCTGAAGAAGGGTCTTGACCCGAAACGTCACCCATTCCTTCTCTCTAGAGATGCTGCCTTATCCGCTGAGTTACTCCAGCATTTTGTGTCTACCTATCTTTTCCTGTCACCTCTTATTTTTAATGTACGTATAAAACACCTTGGGATTTGCCTTAATCCAACTTGCCAATTACATTCCATGGCACCTTCTGGTACTTCTAGTCACCAGCTTGAGTTCTTTCCAACTCGCTTTATATTCCTCATAAGCCCCGTTTGATGCCACCTTCTTAAACCTGACATATGCTTCCTTTTTCTTCCTGGCAGTTAATAATTTCCTTGGTCATCCACAGTTCCCTTACCTTTCCATCCTTATCCTTCCTTCTTACTGGTACATGCTGATCCTGCACTTTGATCAGCTGGCCTTTACACAACACCCACATGTCCTTTGTGGACTTATCCAATAACAACTTATTCCTATCTACCCTCCTTAGCTCCGCCTAATGACATTGTAATCTGCTTTTTCCCCCAATTAAGTTCCTTCCCCCAACATCCAGACCTATCCCTATTCAAGACTACTTTAAAATTAATGGAGTTGTGACCACTATCTCAAAATTATTTTTCTATCGCAACACAAGTCACCTGGCCAGGCTCGTTCCTCAATACAAATTCTGCCCCGTCTAATCCTCTTGCCCCGTGTATGTCCCAGTCTGTGTTAGGGTGGATGTGTGAGGAAACCAGAGCAAGCAAAGAAAACCTACACAGTCATAGAGTACATGCAAATTCCACACAGACATGATCCAAGGTCAGTATTGAACCTAGGACTCTGGCCCTATGAGGCAGCTCCACCAGCTGCTACTGATCACTTTCAAATAAAGTTAGAGCCTCTTTGCATCCACCTTACATTCTTCTCCGACAGTTTCCCCTTCCCTCGTAGTATTGGACATCGATTTTGATTTGTTTTTCAAATTCGGGATCCCAATTTACCATGTTCAGTTCTCATCTCCTTCTGAGACGAACGATTTGGAGATAATAGTTGTTCTGGAGTCATGATGCGTTGGCAATGCCGACGCACCCGCGCACAGACACAACCCAGCCTATCCTTGTGGTGTTCCCAACCCAAGTTACGCCACTAAGGAGAATTCGCTGCTAAACACCAGCCACGCGTCAATTACCTGTTGTCATTTCATATTTCCAGTGCCGTAAGTTATTAAAAGTAGTCGTACCTAGGCTGATAAAATGCAGTTAAGTCAATATCGATAATAGCGGACTGCTGTTCATTTTTTAAACCAACAAATGACCTAAAAAATGCTAACAAAGTACCAAAACGATTTGCAAAATGTTTGCAACAAATGCTTACAATTAATTATATCAGTGCCTACCATGAAACAGAAACTTAGCAACTTGCTGTGCTCCACTCTGTCTCGCCATATCGCTGCTGAAAAATCCAGTCACCGTTTTCCCATCACACATCAACACCAGCACCGCTGCAAAAGTGGACAGGATTAGAAGCTTCTCCTTCTTCTTCTTGTAGGATTCCGGCAATGTAGACGCTGCTATGCGTATTACTGCCCTCCACAGGTCAAAGTTTGAACGAAATCCTTACATACAGTCCTGTAACTTGCAGGAATTGAAGAACAGTCCTGGATATCAGTTGATGTTTCTCACTGTGTCCAAACAAAGATGAAACAGAAAAAGCCTCAACTCCAAGTCCTGTCAGTCTAACAAACAATACTTCTCTTTCTACCCTGTACTTTTTACATTCTAGGAAAACATGCTTAACTGTCTCATTACTCCCACATTCACACAAGCCAGAAACATGTTTCCCTACAATGCACAAATAGTAATTTAACCCACAGTGTCCCAATCTACACAGTTTAACTGAGTCCCTACGGGACAGAGATGTACAGAAACATATTTTCCTAACTTCAGATTGTATAGAAAAGTAGTGTCTACCCCTGACTTCCATTTCCCATCCTCTCTGCCATTCTTTTGTTAAGCCCTCTTTAATTATTTCTCTCAGTTCCACTCTCCCCAATAATACATGGATATCTATTTCTCTTCTTAAACTCTCCTTTGCTATGAGGTCCACCTGCTCATTCCCCCTCACCCCAGCATGCCCGGGAACCCAGCAAAAAGTGATGTTACACGCAAACCCAATTCTAGAAAACACACTCATGATTTCATTTAGAATGTCAGGACGAGCTTTAGATTTCCCTACTCTTAAAGTTTCAAGAGCAGCTGCAGAATCAGAACAGATAATGGCTTCACTAAAACTGGCTTCCTCAATCCACCATAGAGCCCATTGAATTGCCATTAATTCAGTCGTGAGAACAGAGCTTCCATCAGAAATGCGCCGGCCAATCTTCAACCCAAGCTGCTCCACATACACTCCAAACCCAGCTCTCCCACTAACTGGATCTTTAGATCCATCTGTAAAAACAATCAAAGTGCTCTCACTGATTGAATTAAGATATTCCACTATTCTTGGAGTCACCTCGCGCTTATCTTTTTCCTGAAGAAAAGCAAGCTCAATAAACAGTTCAGGAAGAACCCAATAGGGCACAGGTAACCATATTGTATGCTCTATAATACCCCCTTGTTCCAAACCCAGCTTCCTAGCCCACTGATTTATAGTGACAAAAAATGTGTTATATTTGTTACCATCATCAACCTCTTGCAACAAACACCTTGCTGGGAAGGTATCATTA
Source organism: Amblyraja radiata (assembly GCF_010909765.2). Lineage (NCBI taxonomy): Eukaryota > Metazoa > Chordata > Chondrichthyes > Rajiformes > Rajidae > Amblyraja > Amblyraja radiata. The sequence continues at coordinate 57,075,500 of NC_045961.1, forward strand.
CACCCACAAAGTTTAGCCCAGTAATGTAACCCTAGCTTAATGCGCCTTAACCATAAGGGCATTTCTCCCATTTCAACAATCAGGGCAGGGACTGGGGAAGTCCTGAAGGCTCCACAGCAAAGCCTCAAAGCCTTTGCCTGCATCACATCTAGCCTAGCCAGAACAGTTTTAGACGCAGACCCATACACAAAACACCCATAGTCAAGAGAAGATCTGATCAATTAGAAGCTTCATTGCTTCGGTTGCTTATTAAAAGCCTTAACTCTGCCACCTCCTGTCACAGCTCCTGTCACAGCTGTATAGCGACGCCACCCACCCTCGCGGCGGAGGCGGAGGCGGACTCTCCAACGTGTCAACGGTGTCGCAAAGTGCTCTTGAATAACACTGTGGTAAAGATCAGCCCATCAAATGTTGGAATAGAATAAATCGCATCGTCGCAAAACAATGTCGTTATTGATTTTGTAAAATGAGTCATTAATTGTGTACTGCATGTGTTTCACAAGCATCTGAATTTGGGATGTTGGTTGGAATATGATGTTTAAGTCATGAACGTGTACACTTTACGGCGGTTCAGGCTGCGGTGGAGGAGGATGTCCGAGGTTGCCAGGGGAGCCGGCGCGACCCCCTCCACCTTCCACAAGCGGCTGCTGGTGACGGGCGGTGCCGGCTTTATGTAGGTATCGGATACTCTGGCAGTGTGGGGAGGGGTACGCGAGTAATATGGGATAGCTGACACAACAGCAACATCTAGCTACCGTGAAAGCAGGAGCATCAGAATGAAACAAATGCTGGCAGAGGGGCTGCTATAGGATTGGTATTGGTATTGGTCTGACACGGGAGTCACTGGGATTAGATAGACACATAAAGCTGGAGTAAAACTCAGCGGGACAAGCTCTGGAGAGAAGGAATGGGCGACGTTTCGGGTCGATACCGATACTCTTCTTCAGACTGGGATTTGTATGGTATAACACGGAAATTGACAAACTGGTTGTTCAAGAAGGAACTGCAGATGCTGGAAAATGGAAGGTACACAAAAAAGCTGGAGAAACTCAGCGGGTGCAGCAGCATCTATGAATTTATAGGTAGAAGGGTTTCGGCCCGAAACGTTACCCATTTCCTTCGCTCCATAGATGCTGCTGCACCCGCTGAGTTTCTCCAGCTTTTTTTGTCTACCTTTGACGAACTGGTTGTCGTCATTTACCAGGAAGACAAAGAAAATACTCCAAGGTTTTTAAACTTTGAAAAAGTGAAAGATCTCCATCAGTTTGTGGAATATTTGGCGATGAAAATGTTGAATGAACATGCCGGAAAGTTCTGGGAACCAAAAGTTGGAATTAGTTGGAAACGTGTAGAAGCTGAAAATTATGGCAGGAGTGCCTCACTTTCCACACTGCCACCCATCAGCTTGGTTCAACACCAGCTGCCCCACATGTGGTAGAGTCTGTTGTTCCCATAAATACCTCTTCAACTACCTAATAATCCACATGATTAGATTAAAAGCAAGCCATCCTTGATCCAGAGTGATTACTGAAGATAAACATAATTGACCAAGTTGATCATAGCGAATCAGAAACAGGGAACACAGAAATAGGCCCCTTCTCATCCATGCAAACAAAGATGTATCATCCAAGAGAGTCTTAATTGGCCATGTTTGTCCCATATCCCTCTAAACCTTTCCTATCCATGTACCTAAATGTTTTTTAAATTTGTTGTACCTGCTTTGACTACTTCCTCTGACAGCTTGTTCCATATACTCATCACCTTTTGAAAAGGTTGCCTCTTGGGTTCCTGTTAAACCTTTCTCTTTTCACCTTCAACCTATATCATTTAGTGCTTGTTTTCCCCTACCACGTGTTAAAGACTGTGCATTCACCCTATCTATTCCCCTCATGATTTTACTTATCTCTATAAGGTCACCCATCAGTGTTTTGTGCTCCAAGGAATAAAGTCCTACCCTGCCCAACCTCTTCCTATTGTTCAGGCTCTCCTGTCCTGGCAACAATCTTTTCAATCTTTGCCCTCTTTCCAGCTTAATAGTGAAAAGCCTAGTGAAAAAGGTTTTTGACTTGACTACAATGCCCTTCATAATCTTATATATTTCTACCAGGTCATCCTTCAGCCTTCTTCGCTGCTGGGGAATAAAAGCCCTGTTATTCCATTCTCTCTCAATTTCTAAATGTCCCCAATCCAGGCAATATCCCATTGAATCTCCTCTGCCCTCACTCCCATCACAATCATGTCCGACCTATAGTGTGGTGACCAGAACTCCAGACAATACCCTGAGTGTGGCCTGACCACTGTTATGTGGAGTTGCAACGTAACATCCCACATTATTTGTCCAAGCCAATAAAGCCAAGCATATTACATGTTTTCTTCACCAACCTATTGCCCTGTGTTGTCAAGTTCAGGGAACTACTGGCCAGAGGGCCTAACATCTGTGGTCGGAAAGTTACTGGAGAGTATTCTGAGGGATAAGATATATATGCATTTAAATGGACAATGGCTGATTAGGGATAGTCAGCACAGTTTTGTATATTGGAGATCCCGTCTCACGAATCTGATCGAATCTTTTGAAGATGTGCCCAAAAAGGTTGATGAAGGCTTTTGGCTGAAGAGCTGGAGAAGTTGTATATATGGATTTCAGCAAGGCATTTGACAAGTTTTTGCATGGTGGACTGCACTGGAAGGTTAGATTGTATGGGATCCAAGGAGAGATAGCTGACTGGATAGAAAATTGGCTTGATGGAAGGAAACAGTGGGTGATGGTGGAAGGTTGGTTTTTGGACTGGAGACCTGTGACTGGTGGTGTGCCTCAGGGTATGGTGCTGGGCCCATTGCTGTTTGTCATCAAACTCAATGATTTGGATGAAAATGTAAAAGGCATGATTAGCAAGTTTGCAGATGATACTCAAGTGAGTGCTGTTGAAGATAGTTGTCAAAAATTACAACAGTATCTTCATTGGTTGGGCAGGTGGGCTTACGAATGGTTGATGGTATTTAATACAGAGAAAGGCGAGTTGGTGCATTTTGGGATGTCTAACCAGGGCAGGACCTGCACAGTGAATGGCAGGGCTCTGGGGAGTGTGGTAGGGCAGAAGGATTTGGGATTGCAAATACACAGTTCCTTGAAAGTGGCGTGACATGTAGATACATAGAAACATAGAAATTAGGTGCAGGAGTAGGCCATTCGGCCCTTCGAGCGTGCACCGCCATTCAATATGATCATGGCTGATCATCCAACTCAGTATCCCGTACCTGCCTTTTCTCCATACCCTCTGATCCCCTTAGCCACAAGGGCCACATCTAACTCCCTCTTAAATATAGCCAATGAACTGGCCTCAACTACCCTCTGTGGCAGAGAGTTCCAGAGATTCACCACTCTCTGTGTGAAAAAAGTTTTTCTCATCTCGGTTTTAAAGGATTTCCCCCTTATCCTTAAGCTGTGACCCCTTGTCCTGGACTTCCCCAACATCGGGAACAATCTTCCTGCATCTAGCCTGTCCAACCCCTTAAGAATTTTGTAAGTTTCTATAAGATCCCCTCTCAATCTCCTAAATTCTAGAGAGTATAAACCAAGTCTATCCAGTCTTTCTTCATAAGACAGTCCTGACATCCCAGGAATCAGTCTGGTGAACCTTCTTTGCACTCCCTCTATGGCAATAATGTCCTTCCTCAGATAGGATGATCAAAAAGGCCTTCACTCCTTTCCTTATCTAACATATTTTTGTCTTCTTTTGTCCTCCAGCTATTGTCACTAACTCGACCCATCTACCAATCAACCCTCCCCCACTGCCCCCATCACCTGTATCCACCTATCACTTACTTGCTCTGCCTCAATCCAGCAATCTAAATAGGGATCCTGATCTGAAACATAGTCTGTCCATTCCCTCCACATATGTTTCCTGATGCAGAGAAATCCTCCAGCTCTAGATTATTTGGTCTTGAATGCAATTGGCTAGCTCGCCTTGGAGGGATGCAATCTAACCTTATAGACTGACAATTTGTGATGGTGATTAAATTTGTGAAGTATTGACCACTGATAAATTGATGAAATTGTCATGGAAGCTAGGAAAAAGGAAATGTCTTGGAACATATCCACATTACGAAGGTGGAGGTGCAATCATAAAGCATATTAGAATGGATAAATCCCCGGGCCTAAGCAAGTGTGTTCTAATTCATTGTTGGAAACTAGGGTAGAAATTGCAAGGATTATAGTAGAAATATTTGCATTATTTTTAGCCATGGGTCAGGAAGCGGACGACTGGAGGTGACTAATGCTGTAGCTTTATTTTAAAATGGGTGCAAGGACAGGCCAGGTAGCTACAGGTTGGTGAGTCGAACATCAGAGAGTTACTGGAGAGGATTCTGAGAGACAGGATCTACCATAAATTTGATAGCCAAGGACTTAGGGATGGTTAACATGACTTTGTGCATGGGAAATTGTGTCTCATAGGTTTCATTGCATCTTTTGAAGTGGTTCATTAGAGCATGTTGGGTGATGTTGTCTACATAAACTTCAATAAAGCATTTGACAAGGTCTTGCATGGTAGGCTGGTCCAGAAGATTATGTCTCCTATGATCTGTGATGAACTAGCCAATTGGATACAAAATTGGTTTGGTGGAAGGAGTAAGTGGGTGGTTGTTTTATAGATTAGAGGCCTGTGACAAGTGGTGTGCCATAGGGATCGGTGCTGAGTCCACTGTTTGTCATCTAAATTAATGATTTGAATGCCAATGTTTTTAACAGATGCCGATAAAGTTTGTGAATTATACCAAGATTGGTGGTGTACTGGACAATGGTGAAGGTTATGTAAGATTAGAACAGGATCTAGGCCAATTAGTGCTGAGGGAATTAAACTAGGCCAAGTACAAGGTGTTGCACTTTTGGAAAATAAACCAGAGCAGGATTTGCACAGTCAATGAAAGGGCCGTGGTGAGTGTTGCAGAACGGAGGGACCTAGGGGTACAGGTATAAAGTTCCCTGAAAGTGGAGACACAAGGTGATGAATAAGGCATTTGGCCCACTTGCATCCATTAGTTAGGGCACCGAGTACATACAGGATCTGGAGTATAATGATTCAACATTCATGAGATTGCACTTAGAGTGTTGTGTGCAGTTCTGTTCACTGAGGAATGGGACGAATTTTGTTGCTAGAAATTATGTAGAAAAGTATTGTGAAGGACATTAGACACAAAATGCTGGAGTAACTCAGTGGGACAGGCAGCATCTCTGGAGAGAAGGAATGGGTGACGTTTTGGGGCGAGACATCAGTCTGAAGAAGGGTCTCGACCCGAAACGTCACCCATTCCTTCTTTCCAGAGATGCTGTCTGTTCTGCTGAGTTACCCCAGCATTTTGTGTCTACCATCGATCTAAATCAGATCTGCACTTCTTTCCTACACATTTTGTGAAGGACGTCACCAGGACTGAAGGGCTTGATTTAAGGTGAGGCTCGAAAGGCCTGCACTTTTTTTGTAAAGCATAGGAGGCTAATTGGCATCCTTATCGAAGTACATGAAATGATGAGGTGCAAAGATAAAGTGAATGGTCACAGACTTTTCCCAACATAGGGGACTAAAACTTGAGGGCAGACATTTAAGGTGAGAGAAGAAGGAATTAAAGGCAGGGCAGCTTTTTCCACACAGTGAGATGGGTGTATTTGAACAAGCTGTCAGAGGAAGCTGTAAAAGTGGGTATAATCATAATGCTTAAAAGACATTTAAATAGGTACGTGAGTAGGAGAGGTATGGGTAACATGCAAGCAAATGGGACAAGCTCAGTTTGGTTTGAACAAGTTAGGTTAAAGGGCATTTTCCATGCTGTATAAGTCTTCCAATGACCAAGTAAATTTAAAATATGGGGTTCAAATGAAAATCTTATTTAGCTTTACGAAATCTCCAAGTCTAATAATTAAATATTCAGCTGCACTAAATTCTTGCATTAATAAGTATTCGGTTTCAAAACAAAATGTCAATTGATTTGTCTGTATTGGATGGCTTTTACATCACTAAACTATAATACAAGTTTCTCTTTAGTACGAGAATGATTGAAATATACAAATCCCAGATACATTTTTATTAAGTGAGTGATCCAATTTGTTTTTCTTTTGAAGTGCATCGCATGTGATTATTTGCCTGTTGGAAAGATATCCAGATTATTTGATCATAAATTTAGACAAGGTAAGTCTGGTGAAAACTATGAAGTTGTAGAGCATTGTCATCGGTACTTGTAAGAATGAGGACACAGTCTTTCCTTGGATAACAACAAAATCTCAACTCGAATGCCCAGGAGTGAAAGAGATTACAAAAGTGGTGGCCTCTGCCCAGTCCATCACAGGTACTGATATCCACCATGTCCAGAATGAGGCAATTCAGCCCATTAAGTCTACTCTGCCATTCAATCATGATCTAATTTTCCCTCCCAGCCCCATTCTCCTGCCTTCTCTCCGTAACCTTTGACACCCTCAGAAATCAAGAACCAGTCCTTGCGTCTGCTTTTTTCTGAGCCTATGCCATTTGGTAATAGACTCTCACTAGTGGAAACATCCTCTCAACATCCATTCTATCCAGGCCTTTCATTATACGGTAAGTTTCAATGAGATCTCACCTCATCCTCCTAACTCCAGCAAGTGCAGAGCCAGAGTCATCAATCGTTCATCGTACGCTAACCCTGGGATTATTCTAATAAACCTCCTCTGGGCCCTCCCAATGCCAGCACATCCCTCCTCAGATGTGAGACCAAAAAACATCACAGAGTTAACTGTGATGTCCAGATGTCCCCTCAATTGTTAATATGTGTGAGGGTTTTGCAGAAAAAGTTGAGCTGGGTTGCAAATGCATGATCAGGATTGGTTACAGAATGGGGTGTTGTAAAGTATTGTTAATTATGTTGCAGAGCATTTGCACTGTTATCTTGTGATTGGTCAAAGTATGGAGCCTTGCTCATATTGTTTATATTATCTGGGGAAATGTTTCTTTACTTTGGTGAACTGTCTTCCAACTAGAACCTTCTGTGGAAACAATGTAATGGGGTATTTTGTGATTAGGTTAGTGAGCTGTCAATAAATGTATTATATTATCTTTATTTGTGATTGGCTTGTAGGGGTTGCCTCCCCCCTTCCCCCCATGTATTTACACGCCACGGGTCTGATACAGTATAAAAGAGGGGACACCACATGGATCGAGGCCGATCTTCTGGAGGTGCACTTGGGACTGTGTTGACCGTCTAGAGGTGTCCATTCGCACGAGGCTGAAGGCCTTGGACGAGTAGAGACAAGCATCGGACCCGTGGTGTTGGTTAGGTATCGTATAGGTATTCGTTTGTGAGTGATAATAAAGAGTTTAATTGATCCAGTGCTTGACTCAGTGTTTTACTGAACTAGACTAATGGGGTAAGCTTTAGGAGCATAATTACAATTGAACTTTTTTTGTTTTTGTTTATTATGCTATCCAGTGAGTATTGTGTTTATAAACCTGTAAGAATTTCATTGTACCATTTCGGCACATATGAGAATTAAACACTCTTGACTCTTGATGAAACTGAACCTACAATGATAAACAGCAGCTCTCCGTCCATGGATATAACAATTTTAAACGTGTCATCTTGTCAAGCACTCTATATTTTCCTTCTGGCTGCAAACCCTTACAAATTCCTGACACCCTGTGTCCCAAGCCCTGGTCTGGCCTCGCAGCTGGTCTGTGCTTGAAGTCCCAGCTCTAGCGTCACACCTCTGTGGTGCCACCCGGTCGTTAGGCCACTTATTGAGCGAACCCTTGGTCCTCGGACTGGCAGGGTCACGTGACAAGGTTTGGCGGGAAGAAGTCGTCACGTGACTCGGGTGTGCCCGGTGATATATATAGAACTTTGGGAGAACCCTCCCCAGTCGCGTGTGAGCTGTCCATTGTTCAACTTAATAAAGATCACTTTGTTTAACAACACGTGTCTCTCTATATTGGTGACCCCGACGATCCAAAACTGTTATTTTGGATTTGAAAAATGGAAGCAGCCAACGCTCAACCCGAAGTTGCCCCCGATCCATCCCAGCAAAACGCTGTCGCTCTTAAGCTGCCATGTTCTGGACATTACAGCCCCAAGTGTGGTTTCAGCAGGCTGAGGCCCAGTTCCACATTTGCCGCATCACGGCTGATGACACCCGGTATGATTATGTGGTCGGTGCGCTGGATCAGGAGATGGCTGGTCGCCTGGTCCCTTATCTACTTGCACTGCCTGGATCGAGCAGCACAGCGCATGCACATGGGCGGGCTCGGCGATCGCAAGCCGTCGGTGCTCATGAGCGAAATGCTCACTCTGATGGACGGTCATTAGCCCTGTCTCCTGTTTGAACTTTCTAGAGCAGATGCCGGATGGCATCCGCCTGCTCCTCGCGGGTGAGAATTTTGAAGACCCCCTGGAGCTAGAGGAGCGTGCGGACGAGCTGTGGCAGTCCAATCAGCAGGAGATCGGGTGCCGGCAGTGCCTTGGAAGGCTCAGCGACCAGGCCCTGTATCCACCGGAAGCTCGGCTGCGCCGCTGGTCCCAGGAGGAGCCGGTAAAGGGAAGTGGTGTTACTACCATCAACGCTGGAGTTTCGCAGCCCATCAATACCACCCGTCCTGCTCGTTTCCGGGAGAGCCACCAGTAATCGCTGCGGCGGTCGGCCAGATACACCGCCTCTACGCTTGGGACCGACATTCAGGACGACGGTTCCTTGTTGATATGGGGGCGGAGGTTAATGTTTTGCCCCCATCGGGGGTCGATACTTGTTCTGAAAAGCAGGGGCCCTTGTTAACCGCAGCAAATGGCAGCTCCATACGGACGTATGGGTTTCGCATGGTCCCGCTCATCTTTGGCTCCTTTTATGTGGCCGTTCACAGTTGCCGACGTCTCCCAACTGTTGCTGGGAGCCGATTTTCTCTGCGCTCAATCCCTGTTGGTGGATGTGAGGGGGCAGCGCCTCGTTCATGCTGCAACGTTTAAGTCGATCTCCTTATGCCATGCCGCATCCGCTACGCCCCAACGTGACCCGATGTCTTCCGTGGACAATATTTATGCTCCAGATATTGGCAGAATTTCCCCACCTTTTGACCCCCCAATTTCATTCGGTCAGCCCTAAACACGATGTGGTGCATCACATCCTCACTTCAGGTCCGCTGCTCCACGCATGTGCGCGATGGCTTCCTCCCGACAAGCTCCCTATTGCCAAGGTGGAGTTCTGCCAGATGGAGGCCTTGGGAATTGTACAGCGCTCCGACAGCCCGTGGGCTTCTCCGCTACACATGGTTCCCAAGTTCTCCGGGGGCTGTAGGCCTTGCGGAAATTACCGACGCCAGAATGAAGCCACGACTGCAGATCAATACCCTATCCCACACATTCAGGACTTTCCCGCCCATCTGGCCGGGGCCAGGTTTTTTTCAAAGGTCGACCTGGTACGGGGTTATCATCAGATTTCTGTGCGACCGGACATGCCTAAGACTGCCATCATCACTCATATTGGAATTCCTCCGTATGCCTGTTGGCCTGAAGAACACCGCGCAGGCTTTCCAGTGCCTGATGGACACGATGGGGCATGGCTTGGACTTTCGCCAGTCGTTCTCGCCAGGAGCATTGGGCCCACCTCCGATTACTCTGCCAGCGGCTCAGCGAGCATGGCCTGGCCATCAATCTGGACAAATGTCAGTTCGGACTCAATTCGATTGATTTCCTGGGTCATCCCAGTGCAGTCCTGCTCCCGGATAAGGTAGAGGCCATTCGCCAGTTCCCAAGGCCTCCACGGTGCGAGGAATCCAGGAATTCATGGGTATGGTGACTTTTTACCATCGGTTCGTGCCCGCGGCAGCCCGGATCATGCGGCCATTGTTTCAGTTACTGGCCGGCAAGCAGCGGGACATTACATGGAACGATGAGGCTGTGGCCGCTTTCGATGATGTGAAGGTGACGATGGCATGGGCGACGATGCTGATCCACCCGGGGGCTGATGCCCCGACCGCCCTGATGGTTGACGCCTCTAACTGTGGTGTGGGTGGTGTGCTGGAACAGTTGTTCGAGGGCTGCTGGCGGCCCCTAGCCTTTTTCAGCTGGCAACTTAACCCAGCGGTGCTGACGCACAGTGCCTTTGACCGGGAGCTCCTTGCACTATACTTGGCGGTGAGACATTTTCGCTATTTCCTTGAGTGCCGGGATTTTACTCCCTTTACTGATCACAAGCCCCTCTCCTTTGCATTTGCGAAGGTGTCAGATCCCTGGTCCTCTCCGCAACAGCGTCAGCTGGCATATATCTCGGAGTTCACTACCAGCATCCGTCATATCGAGGGTAAAAGTAACTGGGTCACTGATGCATTGTCCCGGCCCGCCATCGGTGCCGTCTTGGATGTGGCCCCGGGTATTGACTATTCCTCCTTGGCGGCTGCTCAGCTGGAGGATGGGGACATGCCCACCGACCATACTGCGATTTCCGGCTTGGTGTTGGAAGACATGTCGTTTGGTTCTGCTGGTGCTACAGTCCTATGCGATATGTCCACCGGTCAGCAGCGGCCCATCGTACCTGCGATCTGGCGCCATCGGGTGTCAAAGTCAAATGTATTAGTCACATGCACCCGAAGGTGCAGTGAAATTAATTTGCCAGCAGTGATACACTTAAAAAGAGCACACAATACACAATAAGATTTAACACAAACATTCACCACAGCACAGTCACCAGTCACGCGATCGGAGCACTCCTCTCTGGCGATCCCCGGCGATGGAAAAGTCCACGTGGCGCTGGCTGCTGAAGCTCTTGGGCCCGACTCCAGGAAAGTCTCCAGATTACTATATAAATGGCGTCAAGTTGGGAAAAGAGGAAGTACAACGTGATCTGGGGGTCCTTGTTCATCAGTCTATGAAAGTAAGCATGCAGGCACAGCAGGCAGTGAAGAAAGCGAATGGCATGTTGGCCTTTATAACAAGAATAGTTGAATATAGGAGCAAAGAGGTCCTTCTGCAGTTGTACGAGCCCTAGTGAGACCACATCTGGAGTATTGTGTGCAGTTTTGGTCCCCTAATTTGAGGAAGGACGTTCTTGCTATTGAGGGAGTGTAGCGTAGGTTTACAAGGTTAATTCCCGGGATGGCGGGACTGTCATATACTGAGAGAATGGAGCGGCTGAGCTTGTACACTCTGGAGTTTAGAAGGACGAGAGGAGATCTCATTGAAACAGAGAAGATTGTTATGGGTTTGGACATGCTAGAGGCAGGAAACATGTTCCCGATGTTGGGGGAGTCCAGAACCAGGGGCCACAGTTTAAGAATAAGGAGTAAGCCATTTAGAACGGAGACGAGGAAACACTTTTTCTCACAGAGAGTTGTGTCTGTGGAATTCTCTGCCTCAGATGGTGGTGGAGGCAGGTTCTCTGGATGCTTTCAAGAGAGAGTTAGATAGGGCTCTTAAAAATAGCGGAGTCAGGTGATATGGGGAGAAGGCAGGAATGGGGTACTGATTGAGGATGATCAGCCATGATCACATTAAATGGCGGTGCTGGCTCGGGCCGAATGGCCTACTCCTGCACCTATTGTCTATTGTCTATTGAAAGGCCACTCTAATCCAAGCTGTTATGCCGCAAGGGAGGCGACAGAAAAAGTCACCTCTCCATCGAGGAGGCGACCGAAAATGGTCCCTCCCCACCACCCCCCACACAAGACATACCGAGAGACATACCAAGAGACACTAAAACAAACATTTGGACACACAAAAAAAAAAAAAAAGTCGACCTCATCCACGGGTTAGCTCACCCTTCCACCCGAGCAACGATTGCGTTGGTGGTGGCTCGTTTCATGTGGCATGACTTGTGTAAGCAGGTTGGTCATTGGGCCCGGGCGTGCATTCCATGTCAGACATCTAAGATTCAGCGGCATGTCAGGGAGCCTGTTCAGGATTTTGCTGTGCCTCAACGGCGGTTCGATCACATTCATGTGTATATTGTGGGTCCGCTGCCCCCGTCCCTGGGTGTCTCGTATCTCCTTATGGTGGTTGATCGTTTCACGGGGTGGCTGGAGGCTATCCCACTGGCTGATACTTCTGCTGTGACGTGCGCCCGTGCCCCCGCTGCCCACTGGATCGCCCGTTTTGGTGTCCCGGTGGACATTTCTTGGTTCGGTCGGGGCTCAGTTCACCTCTGAGCTGTGGTCTGCTATGGTCCGCCTGTTGGGGGCTAAGCTCCACCAAACCATGGCCTATCATCCCCAATCCAACGGTTTGGTGGAGCGGTTCCACCGTCATCTCAAGGCCGCTCTGAAGACATGACTCACGGGCCCGGAGTGGATGGACGAGTTTCCGTGGGTTTGCTGGAGATTCGTACCGCCCCGAAGGAGGATTTGGCTTGTTCCTTTGTGGAATTGGTTTATGGTGCTCCACTTACAGTTCCAGGGGATTTCGTTCCAGCGGCCCGTGGGTTGCAGGAGCCACCTTCGTCTGTGTTGGCCCGTTTGCGGGAGAAGGTGAGCACTCTTTCTCCTGTCCCAGCATCTTGCCATGGGGTGCTTTGTTCCCATGTTCCCCCTGCTCTTCAGGACTGTTTGTATGTGTTCCTGCACCACGTCACTCCCCGGTCGCTGATGCAGCGTCCGTATGAGGGTCCTTTCCGGGTGCTGCAGCATGGACTTAGCACTTTTGTTTTGGACATGGGAGGTCGGCGCGAAACTGTCGGTGGCTCGTCTGAAGACGGACGATTTGGACATTAGTGAACCTGTGCAGGTGGCCCAGCCTCGTCGCCCGTGGTCCTGGCCACTTCCGATTCGCCTTTACCGGTTGTGTCGGGGGAATGTGCGTACACGGTCCGGCCGCCTCGTTTTGTGCCTCTGGTTCTGGGAGTGTCCTGTGACGCCTCCCAGTGGGTAGGCCACTTATTGGGCGAACCCTCAGCCCTAGGACTGGCAGGGTCTCGTGACTAGGTTTGGCAGGAAGAAGTCCCGCCAAACCTAGTTTAAGGGTGTGCCCGGTGATATATATAGAACTTTGGGTGAATCCTCACCAGTCGAGTGGGAGCTGTGGGTACACAAAAATGCTGGAGAAACTCAGCGGGTGCAGCAGCATCCTTGGAGCGAAGGAAATAGGCAACGTTTCGGGCCAAACCCCTTCTTCAGACTGATGAGTGTGAGCTGTCCTTTATTCAACTTAATAAAGATCACTTTGTTTAACAACACATGTCTCGCTATACCTCCTTCATTCATGACTTCGTGTTCTGGATGTTGATGCTAGCTCTGTCTATTGAGGGGATATGTGGATAGCTGGTTAGCGAGAACCTGGTGTGAATGTCATGCTGTGGTAAATCGAGTCAACTATTTTATTCCAATTTCTTTAATTACTTTCCCCCCACTGCAGCTTGATTACTGTGCAAGCCTAAAGAATTTGAAAGCAGTTTCCAACAGAAAAAACTACAAATTTATACAGGTATGTAAATCAGTGTTAAGCTGTTAAGCTTCATATTGGAACATATAACAGTGCAGCACTGGAACGGGCCCTTCGGCCAATAATGTTTGCACCAAATATTATGCCAAGTTAAACTGACCTCATCTGCCCATACATGATCCATATCCGTCTATTCCTTGCACTTCCATGTGCCTATCAAAAAGACTCTTAAATGCTACTAATGTATCTGACACCACCACCACATCTGACAATGCTTTCCAGGCCCTCACCACTCTGCGTAAAAAAAGAAACTTGTCCTGCATATCTCCATTAAATTTTCCCCCTCTCACCTTATATCTATGCCCTCTAGTTGGACATTTTCATCTGAGGAAAATTACTGTCTACCCTATTTTCGCCTCTCATGATTTTAAATACTTCAAGTCTCCCCTCAACCTCTGACATTCCATAGAAAACAATGCAAGTTCATCCAACTTTGCCTTGTATTTGAAATCCTCTAATTCAGGCAGAATTCTGATAAACCACCTCTACATCCGCTCCAAAGACTCCACATTCTTCTTGGAATGGAGCGACTAGAACTGCACAATGCACTCCAAATGTGGCCTAACCAAAGTCTTATAAGAGCCGTATCATGAGACGGCGACGTGAAGAAACAATGTCCCCAGGGGCTACAATGTGAGTTATAACAACAGCCGTATCATTGAAGTGGGTGAAGAAGGGCTCGCTGGTCGGGAGTCGGGAGTGGGGTTGGAAGACGGCAGGGGAGATGGTGGGTGCCACGGATGGTTCGGCAGGTCATTCCATTCACATTCATTTTACATTTTATATTTGATTTAAGTTTCTGGCGCTCCATGGTGCTTTAGAGACACAAGAGGGGCGTTATTAAGGGCCTGTCCCACTTTCACGACCTTTTTTACCCGTGGGCCTACGCCCCGACCTACTTGATGCCACGAGTACCTACGACTAGCATCACGGCCTGCTACGACCTACCTACGACCTCCTACGACCTCGTGACGACCATGTTGCGAATATGAGTCAAGGGCAAACTCGGCAGAGGTCGTGAATTAGGTCGTGAAAGTGGGACAAGCCCTTTAGTGGGCCAGGGTTGTATTGTCGTTTCAATATCATGTGACCTCTGTTGGTCCAGAAAAACAGAAAACCCAGAAATGCTCTGGAACCGAGCTTGCTAGAAAATCGGTGTTCAACCGTGACCTCCATTACCTCACCTCTCATCCTCCTTTGCCTTAGGGAAAATAGATCCAGCTTATTCAATCTTTGCTCATACTCAAACATCCTCATTAATCTGTTCTGCATGCCCTCTTGCATTCCATCATTGCATTAATTGCATCTTTCCTATAGTTCTAAATGTAATGTTTGCACTGTTTTTAAGGGTGGGGTAAGGATTTAGTCTTGAATTTTGAAAAATGGCAATCCTTGAAGTTCAGAATGCTGTCATTATTATCCTTTATATTAGACATTGATTGTTATGTTGCTGCCATCGTGTGGAGATTAACCATTTCATAAATAAATGTTCTACAGGAATTCCAGCCATTGTATTATAGTGTTTCTAACCAGGCAAGGTTGGTTTGAACAATACCACTGGAAGAAATCCAGCATTAATGATCTAATTTTTAGAATAGTTGGAAAGATATTACATATTTATTTGATTACCTTTATCTCAGTAAACCACATTTGAAATGTATTCTTGTTTATGAAACATAAACAGGGATACGTATCTACCCTTCAGTCGTTACACAATTCCAAATAATCTTATATGTTCTAATATTTCCAGTTGTCCAAAACATTATCAATTTGGGATTTTGAAAAGTAACTATTGTCTTAAGTTTCAATTGCCGTTGTGGAAGATTGTTATAAATTTCTATTTTACTTCGGAGTCACGTGAGTGACTACGTGAAGAACCCCGCCAGGATGCATGCGTGCCATATCGCTACACGCATTGCAACGAGTCACAGCAGGGGGAACGACGTTCCCCTTAGCGGCAGAATTTGAAAGCCGGGAACAGCAGGTAAGGAGACTCTGCGTTCCTTCTACTTACCTTACAGGTGGAGACATGGACCAGATCCACGAAGGCTGCGAAAAAGCTGGCGGGGGAGAACCGCGGAGTTGCGGGCAGCCGGCAGCAGCAGCCAACGGCACGCCAATCTCCCGAAATGGGAACAGCTGTCCCCGACTTCGCTCCCGCACCGGCCACGGCCGGGCGGTAGAGCGAAGCAAAAAACTAACAGAGTCGTTGACTCCGATGAGTCCGACTCTGAATAGCCGCGAGCGGCCAGTGCCCGTGAGCATTGGGGCCGGTTGGAGCGGCTTCAGGAGCAGCCGCGAGCGGCCAGTGCCCGTGCGCATTGGAGCTGGTTGGAGTGGCTGGGAGCGGGGAACAAGAGCAGCCGCGACGGCCAGTGCCCATGAGCATTGGAGCCGGTTGGAGCGGCTGCAGGATCAGGAACAGCCACGAGCGGCCAGTGCCCGTGAGCATTGGGGCCGATTGGAGCGGCTGGGGGAACAGGAGCAGCTGCGAGCGGCCAGTGCCCGTGAGCATTGGAGCCGGTTGGAGCAGCTGCAGGATCAGGAACAGCCGCGAGCGGCCAGTGCCCGTGAGCATTGGGGCCGGTTGGAGCGGCTGGGGGAACAGGAGCAGCCGCGAGCGGCCAGTGCCCGTGAGCATTGGAGCCGGTTGGAGCGGCTGGGGGAACAGCAGCAGCTGCGAGCGGCCAGTGCCCGTGAGCATTGGAGCCGGTTGGAGCGGCTGGGGGAACAGCAGCAGCCGCGAGTGGCCTATGCCCGAGAGCATAAGAGCCAGTTGGAGCGGCTGCTGGAGGAAATACTCCAAAGTGGCAGGCTCCGGGAGATGGAGGCTAGCCACAGTGGGCAGTTAGTAAGCCCCACAGCAGTACCTCTTGTGGGGCTGCACAGTGTTTCTCCCTCATCAGAGGGGAGCACGGAGGGTCAATTCTGGGCTGACCCCGAAGAGGGGAGTGATCAACATACCCCTAGTATGCCTGGGGTGAAAGAAAACATGTTGGATATGGTGTCCCAGTTTATCCAACCCGACCAAACTGGCCTAAACCTGGAGCCGAAAATAGCGGCAAGCATTGACTACATGTCTCTTATCCAACTACAGGGACAGGCATTATCGGACACCACGGCACGACACTTACCACCAGGGAACTGCAAGTCGCTAAATGTTCCCAGTGTCAACCAGTGCATCTGGAAACATGTCGGGGCATCAATTAGAACCAGGGACTTAAAAATATAGAAAGTCCTAAAAGTCCTAACAGCAGGAATTACGGCTTTTGCCCGCACATTGAATGAGCAAAACATGACCCAAGACCACCAAGATGCATTGGCTTTACTCTGCAACTCACAATACGAGTTAAACAGTATTAGGAAAAGTGCTATCCAACCGGCTTTAGACCCCAAATTTGCAGGCCTCTGCAAACCTGGAACCTCCAAACCATCAATACTACTATTTGGAGGGGATTTATCAAAACAAGTCAAAGAACTTGACGAAGAGGCGAAAACCCTGGGGCTCGTAAAAGCAGCATCCAAAAGCTACTACGGCCAAAAACATCACCCCTACGCACCCACCAGTCGGCCAAGACAAACTGGAGAAAGCGCAAAAACCAGGAACACCCAACATCGGTCTTTTTTAGGCCATGGCCCAGACCGACCTTCCTGGAAAATGCGCAAGCCCTCAACACCAACCCAACTACAGACCCAGACAACGGCGCCTCAACGTCCACGGAGGATGCCGAAGAAGTAACACACCTACCACTGGTAACCATGGAGGTAGGTGGGTCTGGTTCCTTAAGAATTAAAGGGAGCATGGAAGTTGGTGGGTGATTACGATATTATTTGGATGCATGGAATAAGTTAACTACCGACACTTATATTCTAAGCCGTATCCAGGGTTATACCATAGAATTTATACAAAAACATAACCCTCCAGTTCAGCAGGCACCGAACCGAATGTCCGTGCTCACAGGCATAGAAAAATCTAAAGCACATGCTGAACTACAGCGGCTATATAAAAAAGGAGTAATTGAGAAAACCCAACACGAATCACAGGAATTCGTGTCCAACATCTTTATAAAAAACAAGAAAGATGGTGGTTGCCGCATCATCATCGATTTGACTACTTTGAATACCTTTGTACAATATATTCATTTCAAGATGAAAACCTTTGTTACTGCTAAGCAATTGATTTCCGAAAGCTACTACATGGCAAGCATCGATTTAAAAGATGCTTACTATACAGTACCCACAAGAGGTGACCACAGATGTTATTTAAAATTCAACTGGATGGGTCAGGACTGGCAATACAGGGCACTACCTAATGGTCTAACATCAGCCCCAGGCTGTTCACAAAAATTTTGAAACCAGTCCTAGCGTTACTGCGGAAACAAAAACACATGGTAATGGCATATCTAGATGACACACTTATTGTTGGCAAAACTTTGGAATTGGCTAAACAAACGGTAACAGCCATAAAACAATTGTTTGGAAAACTGGGGTTTATCATCCATCCAGTTCAGTCTAATCTAATGCTTCAACAAAAATGGATTATGTGGGGTTCACCATTAACTCAGTTCTCATGTCAGTGACTTTGCCGAAAGAAAAGGTTACAGCCTTAATAGAGGCTTGTAGCGAAATCATTGACATCACCAAACCACCCATTAGACTGGTAGCTAGAATAATTGGGAAGATAGTGGCTGCATTTCCAGCCACACAATTCGGACCTTTACACTATCGAAATTTACAGAGAGCAAAAATAAGAGCACTCAAAATTAATGGTGGCCATTTTAACAGACCAATGAAGCTACCAACAGAGGCCATAATGGAACTAAAATGGTGGGAACATAACATCAGGTATCGTTCCAATCCAATAATTATCAGCAACCCGTCTATGGTACTACAAACTGATGCCAGTGCACTTGGTTGGGGTGCTACCAATTCCATCTCCAGCTGTGGAGGGAGATGGAATGCACAGGAGGCATCATTATTACAAACACTGGGCATAAACTACCTGGAAATGTTAAGTGCATTCCATGGCCTTAAGTCATATTGTTCTGGGTTAAATCACCAGCACGTTAGACTACAAATTGACAACACCACCGTGGTAGCATATATCAACCATATGGGTGGAAACAAATCGACATCATGTGACAATCTGGCCAACACAATTTGGCAATGGTGTATCCAGAGAGATATTTGGATATCAGCTACCTACTTACCAGGTAAACTAAATTTAGTGGCAGACACCAGGTCATGCAAATTCAATGAAAACACTGAATGGATGTTGGATAAAAATGTATTTGCTGAAATTACAGCATGGTATGGAACACCAGATATCGATCTTTTCGCATCCAGGCTCAATCACCAGTTATCAAATTATGTTTCATGGGAACCAGACCTGGGGCAGCGGCAACAGATGCATTTTCGCTGCATTGGGGGAAATTGTTTATTCATGCATTCCCTCCTTTCTGCCTCATCAGTCGGGTGTTAAGGAAAATACAGCAAGACTGCGTCTGGTATTTTGATAGTACCCGATTGGCCTACTCAACCACGGTTCCCGGTGATACTAGACATGGCATTCGAACCATGCATCACCATCCATCATAGACCTAATTTACTGGTCCATCCGGTAACAAAGGAAAGATCACCCACAGATCTATGAACATCTGTTCTGGAATTCCTGGCAAGCCTCCATTACGATGAGAGGCTCAGTCATAGTGCCATCAACTGCGCCAGAAGTGCTCTGTCAACATACCTGTGGCAAGGAACAGAGCGGCATTCTGTTGAGACACACCCTGATAACCAAACTCATGAGGGGCATTTTAATGTTAATCCCCCAAGAACCAGGTACTCCCAAATATGGGATGTGAGCATTGTACTGACCATGTTAAGAAACTGGTCTCCAGCTACAGCTCTGTCCCTACAGAAACTGACTATGAAAACAGTCGTGCTGATGGCCTTGGTCACGGCACAAAGGGTCCAGTCACTACAGAACCTAAGGCTGGACAACATGACTATTTCATCTGGAAATTTAACTTTTCACATCAATGAATTAGTCAAACAGAACAGACAGGGGTCAGCTGGCCTAAAAACAGAATTCAGGGCATAACCGACAGATGATCGTCTCTGTATTGTAACACACTTACTATTATATATGGAGTATACTAAGATCATCAGAGGGAAAGAAATGTCACTTTTAATCAGCTACAAACAGCCACTCAAAACAGTGACAGTCCAGACCATCTCTAGATGGCTAAAACAGGTCCTAATAAGGCTGGAGTAGACACTAGCATTTTAAATCTCACTCCACCAGGGCTGCCGCTACATCGGCAGCTATGAAGTTGGATGTTCCTATGGACCAAATCCTCAAGACAGCCGGATGGTCAACGGAGAAAACTTCCAATGATTTTATAACAAACCAGTCATTAAACCTGGAACATTTGCAGAAACAATTTTAAGTTCTGTAATATAATTTACCCCATAAATAGGGGCTATAATTTGGTGTTAATATATTTATCGTTGGGTTTTCAATATCGTATTGATGTCTAATGATGTTAACACTATTCTCCCCATAATCAAGGCAGATGTGATGCATGTACTCGTTTCCACGGCATGAAATCACAGAGCTTTAAAATCTTCACATAGTCACTCACGTGACTCCGAAGTAAGATAGTAAGATTAAACGAGAACTTACCAGTTTGAAGTTTGATCGTTATTTTATGAGGAGTAACGTTGAGGGATTACGTGCCCTCCGCTCCCACCCTTGATCATATACTCAACTGGTATCTCTTCTCTAATCTTACTATGTTTAGTCATTACAGTTATCTGTGATTTCACACCGCTGCTTTGAAGAATGATACGCATGCGTCCTGGCGGGGTTCTTCACGTAATCCCTCAACGTTACTCCTCATAAAATAACGATCAAACTTCAAACTGGTAAGTTCTCGTTTAATCTTACTATTAATACTTGTATCCTAACTTCACTTGAAGTTAAATATTTCCTAACTTCACTCCTGAAAGGCAGCCAATTCACACACTATAAAATCATGTAAACTTCAAGCATGAGAGCTAACTTGTTTTGGTGAAATTGGTTGAAAGGTGAATTGGTTGAACTCGCTTTTAAGGAAGCATCCTGGCATCTTTTTAATCCACTCTAGCAAGCAAACATGATGAAATGTTAGAAAAATTATCTCTATAATCTTAATTCATTGCTTTGTTTAGCTACTTTTAAAAGCAAGGGTGAGGAATAAATGTTCACCATTTTGTCAAAACACACTTCCATTGAAAACCTAATGTTTAAGAAAGAGCTGCAGATGCTGGAAAAATCGAAGGTGGACAAAAATGCTGGAGAAACTCAGCGGGTGAGATGCTGCCTCACCCGCTGAGTTTCTCCAGGATTTTTGTCTACCTTCCATCTGAAAACTAGTGAAGCGGTTTGAAATAAACCAGAATTTATTTTTTCCACATCTCTCTCCATAGCTGCATGAGAAACTCAGGATCAACAAGAGTTATATGTTTTTAAAACAAAAAGATGCTGCATATTTCACTTTGTAGGTCATTTTATCTGTTTGTAAATTTCCGTTTATTTTCTTTTGTAACATTTGTTGGTGTATTTTAAATGACATTCAATACTTAAGACTTTAATGAAACATAAATGCAGGACTTTTATTGTAAGCATGTAAATAAATAAATATGATTTCTTATTTGTAGGGTGATATTTGTGACGAATATTTTATGAAGCAATTGTTTGGAACTGAAAACATTCATATAGTTCTACATTTTGCAGCACAGACTCACGTTGGTAAGGCATTTCAGTAAAAAATATTTTCAGTATATTGCTTCCTATTACAAATTCATTTTATACATAAAATTGAAGAATTTTGGCTTTATCCACACGCCGTTCAATTTTACTATGTTAATACGCTCTTAGTTATGAAGTCCAATGTGAAACTAATTTTTTATACTTAAGTTAATGTACTTTGAAGCACAATTGCATAATACTCTTTTTAACTTTGCTGAACGTGATTGCGAGCACTTCAAAATCATCATTAGAGTTTATGATGGATCATTAAAGGGGAGGATATTCTTGGATTTGTCTTTCTTGATAAAGGCCCGTTGAGCTGAAGTGTTAAATCTGTTTCTCTTTTTCTCAGATAATGCCAAGCCTATTGCCAACATTTCTGCTTTTCATTCCTCCTGTTGATTATTTCCTTTTCTGCCACTACTCATGACAATATATGTTAGGAATTTGATGTGGGCAGTTGGTTGTTGGATAGCTTAGATCTGTTGTTGTAAGTTGTTTAGAACACATGTAGTTTTCTATCACAACTTTACCAAGATGGTACCTCACTTTCTGCTACGTTTGATTCTGCTGCTAGTATATCTTTTGCAATCCTCATTGAACCTGGCGTTATTGTATCAGTAGAGCGAGGAATATACCAAGTGTTAAAGAAGGAACTGCAGATGCTGGAAAATCGAAGGTACACAAAAAAGCTGGAGAAACTCAGCGGGTGCAGCAGCATCTATGGAGCGAAGGAAATAGGCAACGTTTCGGGCCGAAACCAGTCTGAAGAAGGGTTTCGGCCCGAAACATTGCCTATTTCCTTCGCTCCATAGATGCTGCTGCACCCGCTGAGTTTCTGAGGAATATACCAATATGGGTTACAGATCATACTGGTGTAGACTTCTGCCACAAAGAGCAGTCAGAAGCTTACAGATAAAGTGATGTTATCAGAGCAGCAAGTAAATTTAGATCCGGTGTGATGGTGTTGTGCCTCTTTTTATTCTTTTGCCTAGAATTTTAACACAGAATCAAAATCCCTTTTGATCATAAGGCGGCACAGTGGTGCAGCTGGTAGACCCGCTGTCTCTCGGTGCCAGAGACCCGGGTTCAATCCTGACCTCAGGTGTTGTTTGTATGGCGTTTGCTTGTTCTCCCTGTGACCCTGTGGGTTTCTTCTGGTTGCTCCGGTTTCCTCCCACATCCCAAAGATATGCGGGTTTGTAAATTAATTGGCTTATATGTAGCTTGTATAGTATTTAGGGAGTGGATGAGAAAGTAGAATTACATAGAACAGGGGTAAATGGGTAATTGATGGTCGGAATGGACTCGGTGGGCCAAAGGATCTGTTTTCTTGCTGTATCTTGCACAGATTATCTGAAAATATTATCAACAGATATCGGAATTTAATTTCGGTTTTTTATTTCGGTCCCCGCCTCAAAGCCAAATTGATTCAGCAGATTTTCAAATTATCGCAATTTAAGGATCTTTTTTCACATACTTTTGTATAATCAGATAGTTTTACCTGGAAATAAAATCCATTGGTCTAGATTCTGTCCAAGTCTTACTGTGTGTCGTAGAGTCATACAGCATGGAAACAAGCCCTTTAGCCAACTTGTTCATGCCAACCAAGATCTCCATCCAAGCTATTCCCATTTGCTCACACTTGCTCCATATCCCTTTAAATATTTTCTATCAACGTACATGTCAAAATGTCTTTTAAATGTTGTCATTGTACCTGTCTCAATACTTCATCTGGCAGCTCGTTCCATATACGTACTAACCCCCTCTGTGAGAAAAAGTTGTTCCTCAGGTTCCTCACCTTAAACCTATGTCCTCTAGTTCTTGATTCCCTTCCCATAGGAAAATAACTGTGATGTCTCTCTCTACAAATGTTATTATAAATATACATCAGGCAATAAGATCACATGTAAACAAATGATTTTGAGGTACTTGCCCACATCTAAATCAGATTAGGATTTGTGTATTTGGGTGTTCAAAGAAAAATATATTAGCACATAAATAATTTGAACTTTCATTTTATATTGTTGTTATATGATCAAGACTTCCATGCTGCTGGTACATTAATTTGTTTTGATTTTCTGTCCCCCAGATAAGTCATTTTGGTGCTCCTCAGAATTCAAAAACGTGAATATTTATGGTACAGAAATCCTAGTGAAAGCTGCTTATCAGGCTAATGTTGAAAAATTCATTCATGTTAGTACTGATGAAGTCTATGGAGGAAGTGTTGAAGAGGTAACTGATGAACAGATGTTTCTTTTTGTCTTGTACTCAGATCATGGGACCTTACTACAATTTAATCCCACTCATTATTGCACAAAAATCAGTGATGAGCCATGGCACTGAACTGTTAAAATCCTTTCTGGCGAACCTCCATCTGCTATTAGCTGTTTAACTTTACTTTAGACTTTAGACATACAGTGGGAAAACAGGCCACTGGGCCTGCTAAATCCAAGCCAACTAGCAATCACCATGCATTAGCACTATCCGACACACTAGAGCCAATTTTTACAATTACAGAAGCCAATTAACTTACAAACCTGTACGTCTTTGTAGTGTGGTAGGAAACTGGAGAACCCGGAGAAAATCTACTCCTTCACATGGAGAATATACAAACTCTGTACAGGCAGCACCCGTAGTCCGGATTGAACCCAGCTCTCTGGCATGGCAAGGCAGCAACTCTACCGTGCCGCCCACGGTTATGAAGGGGGACAGCAGAGCTTTGATTTGTATTGTAGAGGGATTGCTGAGCTTTATCACTGTTAAAGATGATTTCCATAGGATTTACCTCAGAAATAACAGTGCAATTGTAGCTATATGAGATAGAGCAAAAAGATCAATAGACAATTCTATGTATTTTCATTAGTTATGAGAATACAGATCAGATGTTTGGAAATATTTAATCATATGTCTAATATTCAGTTTAAAAATAGCTAAGTGTAATGTTTTCATAAATATAGATTCATTGATTCTTATGATTGAGCATTTTGTCTCCATTTGGGGTGAGACTAGAGATTGTTCAGAAGACATATGAGCAGAATTAGGCCATATGGCTGATTGGGTCTGCTCTACCATTAAATCATGGCTGATCTATCTTTTCCTCTCAACCCCATTCTCCTGACTTCTCCTTGTAACATTGCACATCCTTACTAATCAAGAACCTATCAATCTCCACTTTAAAAATAACCTAAAACTTGACCTCCATAGCTGCAGATTCACAACCTTCTGGCTAAATAAATGTTTCCTCATCTCCTTTCTAAAGGTACATACTTTTATTCTGTGGCTATGCCCTCTGGTCCTATCCTCTCCACACCAATCTATCCAGGCTTTTCACTATTCAGTAAGTTTCAATGAGATCCCTCCTCATCCTTTAAAACTGCAGCGAGTATAGGCCCAGAGCCGTCAAACATTCATCATACGTTAATCCAATCATCCCCGGGATCATTCTCGTGAACCTCATCGGGAACCCTTCCAAACCAACACGTCACTTCCTCAGGGGTGGGGCCTAAAACTGCTCACGATACCCCAAAGGCAGTCTGACCAATGACCTATAAAGCATAAGCATTATATCCCCGCTTTTGTATTGTAGTATTAGCACATATAAGATTATTAAGGGGATCTTATTTAAACATATAAGATTATTAAGGGTTTGGACACGCTAGAGGCAGGAAACATGTTCCCGATGTTGGGGGAGTCCAGAACCAGGGGCCCCAGTTTAAGAATAAGGGGTAAGCCATTTAGAATGGAGATGAGGAAATACTTTTTCAAACAAAGAGCTGTGAGTCTGTGGCATTCTCTGCCTCGGAGGGTGGTGGAGGCCGGTTCTCTGGATAGTTTCAAGAGAGAGCAAGATAGGGCACTTAAAGATAGCGGAGTCGGGATATGGGGAGAAGTCAGGAATGGGGTACTGATTGGGGATGATCAGCCATGATCACTTTGAATAGCAGTGCTGGCTCGAATGGCCTACTCCTGCACCTATTATCTATTGTCTAGTCCATCATTCAAATCATTAAAAGTAATGTGAAAAGACCCAACACCAACCCATGTGGAATATCACTAGTCATCGGCAGCCAACCAGAAAAGGCCCCCTTTATTTCCACTCTTTGCCCTCTACCCGTCAACAAATCTTCTACCCATGCTAGTATCCTTCCTTTACTACCATGGGCTCCCATCTTGTTTAGCAGCCTCATGTGCGGCACCTTATCAAAGGCCTTCTGAAAATCCAAGTAAACAACATCCACTGACTCTCCTTTGTCTATCCTGATATTCACTTCCTCAAAGAATTCCAATAGATTTCACATGCAAGATCTCTCCTTCACAAAACCATGCTGACCTCAGCCTATTTTATCATGTGCTTCTATGTACTCAAAAACCTAATCTTTACTAATGGGAGTCTAAAATCTTAATAAATACTGAAGCTAGGTTAACCAGCCTATACTTTCCCCTCTTTTGCTTCGCAACTGGAATTTCTGGCATGTTGCTGGAGTCTTCCGCTGTGAAGATTGACACAAATGACTTATTGAACTTGCATGCTATTTCTTTATTCTCTATTACTACTTCATTTTCCAGTGGTCCAATGCTTACTTTTGCCTCTCTTTTACTGTTTATATATCTGAAGAAACTTTAGGTGTCCTCTTTTATATTATTGGCTGGCTTACCTTCATATTTCATCTTTTCTCCCCTTATTGCCTTTTTAGTTGTCTTTTGTTGGTTTTTATAAGCTTCCCAATCCTCTAGCATCCAACTAATCTTTTCATCTTCATATACCTTCTCTTTTACTTTAATGTTGTCTTTTGACTTTCTTTGTCAGCCATGGTCCCCTTTTTATTCCCTTAGAATCTTTCTTCCCCTTTGGCATGAAAAGATCCTGCATCTTCATAATTACTCCTAGAAACTCCTGCCATTGCTGCTCCACCATCATTCCAGCTAGGGTCCCTTTCCAATCAACTTTAGCCAGTTCCTCCTTCATGTCTCTGTACTTACCTTTACTCAACAGTAATACGGATACATCTGATTTCCTCTTCTCCTTCTCAAACTGCAGGTTGAATTATATCATATTATGGTCACTACCTTCTAGGGGTTCTTTTACAGTAAGCTCTGTAATCACATCTGGTTCATTACACAATAGCAAATCCAGAATTACCTTTTCCCTAGTAAGCTTGACTACACATTGCTCTAAGAAACCATCTCGTAGGCCCACTGCAAATTCCTTTTCTTGGGAACCAGATCCAACTTAATTTTCCCAGTCTATCTGCATTTTGAAATCCCCCATGACCACTGTAACATTGCCTTTCTTATATGCCAATTGTATCTCCTGATTTGTACCCTACATCTATCCAGCCGTCTGTATATACAATAACTCCCATCTGTGCCTTTTCACTCTTGCAGTTCCCTAACTCATCCTTCAAGGATTCTACATCTCCTGATCCTATGTCATCTCTTGCTAAGGATTGCATTTCATTCCTTACCAGCAGACCCACCCTGCCCCTTCTGCCCACCTGCCAGTCTTTTTGATAGTGTGTATCCTTGGATGTTCAGCTCCCAGCTCTGATCGTCTTTCAGCCACGTCTCTGTGACGCCACAAAGTTGTACCTACCAATTTTTAACTACGCCACAAAAGCCTCCACCTTGTTCAATATACTGTGCATAGTCAAATATAACACAATTAATTCAGTATTCACCACTCCTCTTCTCGAAATGGCCCCCCATTTTGCCTGACATTAGTCTCATCCTTTTTGAAACTTTCAGTCCTATTACTTCTGGAGACATTGTGAGTTACTTGGTAATTAAGGAATATGCTTTGACGCATTGAATAAGTATAACTAAGCATAACTAAGTATAGTTAAGTATAGCTAACTATAACTATGCAAACCATCAAAAACATTTCAAGATAGTCAAGACTGTTTATGTACTGGGAATGGGTAAATAAAATTTTGACGTTGCAGCTTACAGGCCTGTAAGTAAGTAAGTAAGTTTATTGGCCAAGTATTCACCTACAAGGAATTTGCCTTGGTGCTCCGCCCACAAGTAACAACATGACATACAGTGACAGTTACGAATGACTCAGAAAACACTAAACATTAATAATAATAAAACATTAATGATAAAACACCATCGATCAAGCATGTGAACCAACAAAATACCAGATCAAGGGGAGGCTACAGATTTTTGGCTGTTGAGTAGAGCAACTACTCGTGGATAAAAACTGTTTTTATGTCTGGCTGTGCCAGCTTTGACAGTTCGTAGTCGCCTTCCAGAGGGAAGTGATTCAAAGAGTTTGTGGCCAGGGTGAGAGGGGTCAGAGATGATCTTGCCAGCTCGCTTCCTGGCCCTTGCAGTGTACAGTTCATCAATGGAGGGAAGGTTGCAACCAATAATCTTCTCTGCTGATCGGACGATTCGCTGCAGCCTCCAGGTGTCGTACTTGGTGGCTGAGCCAAACCAGACCATGATGGAGAAGGTGAGAACAGACTCTACGATGGCCGTGTAGAATTGGGCCATCATTGCCTGTGACAGATTATGCTTCCTCAGTTGCCGCAGTTGTGTTGTGCCTTTTTGACTGTGGAGTCGATGGTAGCCCCACAGTTAAGGTCCTTGGAGATGATGGTTCCCAGGAAATTAAAATACTCCACAGATGTGACTGTGGTGTTGATGATGGTGAGTGGGCTGAGGGGAGTGGTAGCTATCCTAAAGTTTACAATCAATTCCACTGTCTTAAGAGCATTGAGCTCTAGGTTGTTGCTACGGCACCAGGACGCCAGCTGTGACGCTTCCTGTCCGTAGGCAGATTCCTCCCCATCCTGGATCAGTCCAATCAGGGTTGTGTCATCCGCAAACTTGAGAAGCTTGACAGAGGTGTCTGTGGAGATGCAGTCGTTGGTGTAGAGAGAGTAGAGGAGAGGAGAGAGTACGCAGCCTTGCGGTGCTCCTATGCTGAGTGTTTGTGGGTCCGAAATGTGCTTTCACAGCCTCACATGCTGCTTCCTGTCTGTCAGGAAGTTGGTGATCCACTGACAAAGGGGTTCAGGCACAGTCAACTTGGAAAGTTTGGAGTGTATTAGCTCTGGCACAATGGTGTTGAATGCAGAGCTAAAATCAACAAACGGGATCCTTGCATAGTTTCCCTGGCAGTCTAGGTGCTGTAGGATGAAGTGCAGGCCCAGGTTGACTGCATCATCCACAGATCTATTGGCCCGATATGCAAACTGCAGAGGGTCCAGCAGGGAGTTTGTGATATTATTCAGCTTGGCCAGCACAAGCCTTTCGAGTGTCTTCATGACTAAAGAGGTCAGTGCGACAGGCCTGTAGTCATTAAGACAAGTAAATCTAATGCACACAGATAAATTAGGGCTCGAAATTAACGGTTGCCCGGGTGCTAATAGCCACCTAAAGTCCCGCCAGGCAACCTAAAAGCCGTGTCATTTTGCCTGGCTTGGCAAGCACCCGGGACACCTGCCGTTCAACTCTGAGCGGGGCCCCCCTCTCTATCTCTCTCTGTCACTCTCCGTCTCCGCCCGCCATTCGTGACCGGGCCGCCGGGATTCTGCCCTCCGGCCACTCCTCATCTGCTGGCACGGCCCGCCGCCTTGCACATGCGCACTACCATGGCCTGCACATCCTCCCCCTGCACATGCGCACAACCACGGCCAGCACATCATCGGCCGCCGCCTCACCGCGACAGCTGAAAACTATCGCAGAATCACTCCCTGGAGCTGGAGTAACTCCCTGGAGTAACTCTTGCTTCTTGGTTTCCTGGTCCTCCAAAAATATTCCAAATGGAATTTAAACTGGAGATGATGGAGCGTCCACCACCAAACTCTGAACAATAAAAGCCTATTGCACTTTATCTGTTTATTTATATATGGTCTATGGTATATAGACACACTGAAATTTTATCTCCTGTTCTGTATTATGTTTACATATTCTGTTGTGCTGCAGCAAGCAAGAATTTCACTGTCCTATCTGGGACACATGACAATAAAACTCTCTTGACTTGACTTGGACTTAAGCAAAAAATGGTTCTTGGGAAAAAATAGCTACCTTAAATCATCTGGTTGGGTAACTATGGTAGGGTGAAGACTATTCCATGCTTTAATTGTGCAGGGAAAACTCCATGGAGCAACCAGCATCTCTGCATAGAAGAAATTGGGTGAGGTTTTGGGTAGAGACCCTTCTTTAGACTCCCTCTGGTTTTAGTGTATTTAGTTTAATTTAAAAATACAGCGTGGAAACGGGCCCTTCGGCCCACTGTCCACGCCGACCCGTACACTAGTTCTATCCCACACATTAGCGATGCGTCAAGAGTGTTTTATTCCCTCACGTCCCAGTTAGAACAATAAATTCCTTACTTACAGCAGCACAACAGAATATGTAAACATAGTACCCTATATATATATGTGTGTGTGTGTATTATATATATATTGCCCAACAATTGCGCTCGTTCTGCCAGAGCCTACTGGATCTCCCAGTTGCTATAAACTTTAATTCCCAGTCCTGTACTGACCTTTCTGTCCTGGGCCTTCTCCATTGCCAGAGTGAGGACACATGCAAACTGGAGGAACAGCACCCCAATTTCACTTGGGTAGCCTAAAACTAAATTATATGAGCATTAAACTCTCCAATTTTAGGTAACGTATTCAAACACCTCCCTTCCCCGTCCCCTTTCTTCCACCGGCCTCTTCTCACCCCTGCACTTACTTTTCTGTGCCCGCTCCCTGTCCCTAAACCCTGGCTGATCTGGCACCAGTTTCCCTCTCTCTCTCCCCCCCCCCCCCCCTTCATTAAAAGTCTGTTAACTAGCTTCATATTTCATAACAATGTATCCCTCTTGGGCTCGCACCCGTTTCTCTAGTCTTTGACCAACAATCTGCTTATCAGGGAACCTCCTCGCATGAGACCCTCTGTTGCCTGCCGTAATTTGTCCTGCCTCTTTTCTCTTCTAGTATTTTACCCGCTCCCCCTCCTACAATCAGTCTGAAGAAACATCCCGACCCGAAAAGTCACCTATCCGTTTTCTCCAGAGATGCTGCCTGACCTGCTGAGTTACTCCAGCATTTTGTGTCTATCCTTGTGCTCTCTACCGTACACCTGTAAAAGTATTGATGGAGTATTTGTTGACCTACTGAATCTTCTCAAACTTTTTAGGATGTAAAGGCATTCATGAGCTTTCATTCTGATTGCCTCAATGTGCTGGGTCTAGGACAGATATTCAGAGATATGCATCTTGAAGCTTTTTTTAAAATAGTTTTACAATTTCATATCCCAATTGTACATCCAGTAAATGTGTTTTGTCTTCTTTTATATAGGAATTCAATGAAACATCACCCAGATGTCCCACAAATCCCTATGCAGCAACAAAAGCAGCAGCTGAATGTATAGTTTTGTCCTATTGGGAACATTTCAGGGTATGTTTTATATGTTGTCAGAATATACTCTTATGGATTTCTGCTATGCTTACAAATATTTTTGACTCGTACTTTAAATTCATCATGAACCTTATTTTTGACTGATTTTTGTTTTCTGATTTCTGGCTGACAGACTTTGAATAAGTAATTTCACATGCTGCACATGTTGTGCCATATCTTGCTTGCATAATGACTTTGCATGGAATCTCCACCTTCTATCTTTCCATACCTGTACCTACTAGGTTGAGATTTAGGGGGTTAGTCATGCTGACCCAAAGCACTTTGAATTTCAACGGTATAGGGCCTGTCCCACTGTCCCAACCTAATTCGCGAGTTTAGAAGAGTTTGCCCTCGATTCATACTCGCAGCATGGTCGACACGAGGTCCTAGGAAATCCTAGGAGGTATTTGTAACTCTCCTTCATTGTCGAGTGTAGTCCCCGCGTACTCGAGGCCTCAGCCAGGTCGCGGCGTTTTTTTCAGCATGCTGAAAACATGCCCCCTCTCTTCCCTTCTATCCCCCTCACCCCCTCCGTGCTCACCAAAGGACTTACCATAACTGTGCCAGCCATCTTTTACCTTCCTGTTCATCGCGGGTGTGAATTTCACACAGCGCTCCCCCGCTTTCCCTGGCCCCCGCCTTAGCGATGTGTTTGTGTGTGTGTGTAGACGGTTGATCCAGCTCGCGGTTTTATCGCTGACGGTCGATTCAGCTCGAGATTTATCAGGCGAGTGCCCTCGAGCTTGAAGGTCGAAGATAGTCGCTGAAAAGTCGCGTTAGTGGGACAGGCCCTTATCTATTTATGCAGTGACGGGACTTCTGGCAATCAACAAAAGAGCTATATTTAGCAGTTTTGACAGCCAGCAAAGCACTACCCCAGCTTTGTTAGCAGTAGAAGCTGTGGAAACATTTCATGATTTTCTAAATATCCCTGAATTAAAACAAGATAATTTAAATATTAAAAAACGATTATATTTAGAACAAATTAATGCAAAGTTATCTAATGCATTCAAACAAGTAGAAATAATTAAATACATTAAACTGAACAAGATTTTTTTAACTGAAGGAAAGCACACCTTTGCCTTCTAATCTGCGGCCACACAATTACCATTGCATTCTTGGCATGATCTCCGCATTGTGTAAGTGCTGGGGAATCTCAAGACGACTGTGCTCTTCAAGTCCAGTACTTTCACCTTTGACAGTTTGTGCCTGGAAGTCTTCAGCTTGCTTCCATTTAAATGAGTAAACAAAGCCGGTTCTGTTCAGAATCATCTGGACCCTGGCAATAGTATCAGTATAGGTTCACCTCTGGTTATGGCAGTGTTCCATTCCTGAGAACTGTTCATAACCTGAAGAGTTCACGTCAGAAACACAGCTGTAAACTGAGTTTCAAAGGCGAAAGATGCCTGGAGCTCTGCAACAACTGCAAATCCCAAATGCTCGCTCATTTATACAGACTGTACATAAGTTAGGTGTTTGCTAGGGAGGACCTGTATTGTTATAATGGTAACAATTGTAACTTTTAGAGGATTATCAATTCAGCTCCTATTTAAGACATTTGAGCTTAATTAAAGTTTCCATTTCCATTCATTTCTATCTGGAGATCAACATTTTGGATGAGATTGTAAGCAAAAGCATTGATTGCCTTGAAGATGGATGAAAAAGTCTTCGAAAAATAGAAAATGACAATTAACACAAGTTTGTTAACGGCATATACTCTGGGTTTTAAATGAGTTCAGAATGGGTAAAGGATAATATTATGCACATAGATTTTCAAGAGGTTTGAAAAAGTGCAATCACTGCTTCTCTTCTGGTCAATTGTGCCATCAAAATGCACATCCTTTTTCTGTTACTCTAACCACCATCTCTTCCAATCATTGTTCTCCCCTTCCTTCACCACCAATCACTACCAGCCTTTTTCATTAATTGCTATTCACCTGTCCTTTGCTACTCTTACTACTCAGCCTTCCCAGTCACTCTTATCCACCCTTATGATCATTATCATTGTTAATGCACCGGCGACACAGTCTCTGGCATCTTATTTCTTGCTGGATATATGTGTTAGACCCAACTAGAGGATTATCAAATTAGATGTTTTGAATTGTTCTTTGCTTCCCTTGCATATTTAGGCCTTGGCATCCAGAGTAACTTTTATATTTGCGAAATTTTCTTCTTATACAAGGACTGCATAAATATATGAAATTCTTGTTTAGGAAATGCACGATCACAATTACTTTCTATTATTTCATTTATAGTTTCCTGTTATTGTGACCAGAAGTAGTAATGTTTATGGACCACATCAGTATCCAGAAAAAGTAAGTTATTTAACTTGGCAAAGTCTGCAATGCATTGTACTTCCTGGAATAGCTAAACAATTTATTTAGAAAAGTAGGATTTTGACATACATGAATAGGCAGGAAATGGAAGGATTATGATCATGTGCAAATATTTGGGATTAATTCAAAGAGACATCAGAGCTGGCACAAAATTTGTGGGTCAAAGGGCCTGCTCCTATGCTGCACTGTTTTATGTTTTCTGTATCAATAGACAATAGGGGCAGGAGTAGGCCATTCGGCCCTTCGAACCAGCACCGCATTCAATGTGATCATGGCTGATCATCCCCAATCAGTATCCCGTTCCTGTCTTCTCCCCATATCCCCTGACTCCGCTATCTTTAAGAGCCCTATCTAGCATTCTCTTGAGAGTATCCACAGAACTGGCCCCCATCGCCCTCTGAGGCAGAGAATTCCAGACTCACAACGCTCTGTGTGAAAAAGTGTTTCCTCATCTCCGTTTACCCCTTATTCTTAATCTGTGGCCCCTGGTTCTGGACTCCCCCAACATCGGGAACATGTTTCCTGCCTCTTGCATGTCCAATCCTTTAATAATCTTATATGTTTCAATAAGATACCCTCTCATCTTTCTAAACTCATGAGTATACAAGCCCAGCCGCTCCATTCTCTCAGCATATGACAGTCCCGCCATCCCGGGAATTAACCTTGTAAACCTATGCTGCACTCCATCAACAGCAAGAATGTCCTTCCTCAAATTAGGGGACCAAAACTGCACACAATACTCCAGGTATGGTCTCACTAGGGCCCTATACAACTGCAGAAGGACCTCTTTGCTCCTATACTCAACTCCTCTTGTTATGAAGGCCAACATGCCATTCGCTTACTTCACTGCCTGCTGTACCTGCATAATTACTTTCATAGACTGATGAACAAGGACCCCCAGATCCCGTTGTACTTCCCCTTTTCCCAACTTGACACCATTTAGATAATAATCTGCCTTCCTGTTTTTGCTACCAAAGTGGATAACCTCACATTTATCCACATTAAACTGCATCTGCCATGAATCTGTCTACTCACCCAACCTGTCCAAGTCACCCTGCATTCTCATAGCATCCTCACAATTCACACTGCCACCCAGCTTTGTGTCACCTGCAAATGTAGTAATGTTACTTTGAATGTATATTGTAAATGGCTGCAGTCCCATCACCGAGCCTTGCGGTACCCCACTGGTCACTGCCTGCCATTCCGAAAGGGACCCGTTAATCCCTACTCTTTGTTTCCTGTCTTATATGTTAATAATTCTCTAATCTATCTCCAATGTTGTATTATTAGTAAATTATTCCATTCTTCTTTATGACACCGATGTCAGGCTAACTGGTCTATAATTCCCTGTTTTCTCTCTCCCACTCATCTTTGCTACGTTGTACTTCTATTCTCTTATTTTTATACTTTCCCTGACGTTCCTTGTCAGCCATGGTCGCCCCTTACTCCCCTTGGAATCTTTCTTCCTCGTTGGAATGAACCGATCCTGCACCTTCTATATTATTCCCAGAAATACCTGCCATTGTTACCCAACTATCATCCCTGCTTGGGCATCTTTCCAGTCAACTTTGGCCAGCTCCTCCCTCATGGCTCCATAGTCCCCTTTATTCAATTGTAACACTGACACCTCCAATTTACCCTTCTCCCTCTCCAATTGTAGATTAAACCTGGCCGTATTATGGTCACTACCTCCTAATGGCTCCTTAACCTCAAGTTCCTTTATCAAATCCGGTTCATTGCATAACACTAAATCCAGAATTGCCTTCTCCCTGGTAGGCTCCAATACAAGCTGCTCTAAGGCATCTTGGAGGCACTCCACAAACTCCCTTTCTTGGGGTCCAGTACCAACCTGATTTTCCCAGTCTACCTGCATGTTGAAATCCTCCATAACAACCGTAGCATTAACTTTACTACATGCCAATTTTAACTCCTGATTCAACTTGCACCCTGTATCCAGGCTACTGTTTGGGGGGCTGTAGATAAGTCCCATTAGGGCCTTTTTACCCTTACAATTCCTTAGTTCTATCCATACTGACGCCACGTCTCCTATTTCAATGTCACCCCTTGCAAGGGACTGAATTTCATTCCTCACCAACAAAGCTACCCCACCCCTCTGCCCACCTGTCTGTCTTTTCGATAGGAGGTATACCGTTGAATATTCAGTTCCCAGACCTGGCCCTCTTGCAGCCATGTCTCTGTAATTCCCACAACATCATACTTGCCAATTTCTAACTGAGTCTCAAGCTCATCCACTTTATTTCTTATACTTCACGCATTCATATACAGCACTTTGACCTCCGTATTCAATTCACCCCACGCACCGCTCGCAATTGGCCCTGACCTTCCTCTCTTATCCCTTCTCGAACTTTCCTTCCCATTAATTCGGGAGTCTTTTATAACTTTTCCTGTACTCACTTCCCCTTCAACTCCTTCTTTGTACTCGAAATTTGTCAATCCCTCCCCCCCATTATTTAGTTTAAACCCACACGTGTAGCCCTAGCAAACCGGCCTGCCAGAACGTCGGTCCCCCTCCAGTTAAGGTGTAACCTTAATCATAGATGTATCATAGATGTGTAGGAGGGCTTTAAAAATGTGTAATCTTGTATTTGCAATAGATGAACAGTTTGGATGTGATCTGTTTCTTTAATTTTCTTTAGGTTATTCCAAAATTCATTGCTTTATTACAACGTAACCAAAAGTGGTAAGTAGGTTTGAGATTCGATGTTGTGTGAAAGTAAATGTTCATTGGTTTGAGCTTAAAAAAAGGACACCGATTGATGGAGTAACTCCATGCGTCAGGCAGTACCTCTAGAGAACATGGATAGGTGACATTTCAGGTCTGGACCCTTCTTCAGAAACATCACCTATTCATGTTCTCCAGGGGATGCTGCCTAACCCTCAGTTACACCAGCACTTTAGGGTCTTTGTTTGTAAACCAGCATCTGTGGTTCCTTGTGTATACATGGGTTGTGGCTGTTCATCTTGTTTTGATATATATATTTCATATTTTGTGCTCACTGAAAAGAGCAGATGGGCTTTGATTTATAATTGACAATATACAGAATTATTGGTTGGATAATGTGCTCTGGTATGATATTTGAACCCACAATTTTCTGTAAATTTAGGCAGAAATTCTGACATTGTCTCAAATTTGATAGTCATAGAATCATACAGCTTTGGAACAGGCCCTTTGGCTGAAATTGCCTACACCGACCAACATATCCCATCTATACGTCCCACTTGCTTACATTTGGCCCATATCCTTCCAAACCTATCATATTGCTTCTTAAATGATGCTGATGATTGTTTGCTGTACCATCCAATTAAGTCAGCTGATGATGAAGATGATCTCCAAAAGGATCTCAATATTATGTTTGAGTGGTCACAACAATGGGGCATGCAGTTCAACCCTTCCAAATGTGAAACCATGCGTGTCACCAGAAAGAGGAATCCAGGCTAAACATCTTACAATATACTTGGTGCCACCCTTGAAGAATCCAAACAAACCAAGCATCTTGGCATCAAATTGCAGAATGATCTGCATTGGAATGGTCAGACTCATCATGCAACGGTGAAAGCAACAGGTGTCCTAAACTTTCTGAGACGTAACTTTCATCATTGTTCAACTTCTGTCAAGGAGAAGCTATACTTCACCCTCGTTAGTCCTCATTTGGAGTACGCAGTTGCAGGCTGGGACCCATATACAAATAAAAACATTTATTCCATCGAACGTGTCCAAAGACAGGCAGCTCGATTTGTTACTAATACCTATCAGAGTGAAGCGAGTGTTACCAAACTTCTGAATTCACTGGGGTGGAACCCTCTCCAAGACAGATGTGAAGCTCACCGTTTGTTAAAATGTTAAATGGCCAGCTCGACATAGATTACAAAACCTACACCAAACCCAAACCAATTAGGAGCAGACGAGGCCATTCGATCCAATTTGAGATACCAGCTACCAAGACAGATGTGTACAGCAATTCATTCTTCCCCCGCACAATTAAAGCATGGAATAGTCTTCACCCTACCATAGTTACCCAACCAGATGCAACTAAATTTAAGGTATTTTGGAGGACCAGGAAACCAAGAACAATAGTCCCTGCCTCAACTACCTCCTCTGGCAGCTCATTTTACTCACCCATCATCGTGTGAAAAAGTTACCCCTCAGATTCCTAAATTTGATACCTGATATAATCCATAGAGTTTGGTGAGTCGAGTCGATTGAGTGAAGTAAGATTCTTTATTTTAAACGATAATAAAGTGATTTACTCAACCGCATTCAGAACAGCCAAAAATACGAAGCTCCTGGAGGAGCTTGAATGAATGCTATACAAAAACCGGCGAAAACACTCCCGCGATCTCGTGACCACGCCAGCCAATAACAAGAGTTCGTGATACCCCAAGCTACCACTAGGTGTCGCTACAGGACACCCCCCCCCCCAGAACCCGAGGTATGGAATCGAGCGGGAGGCCGGATAAGGCGACTGGACCGAGTGGAAACAAGGGATAGGACAGACGATACAAGTGAGACTGGCGAAACAGAGCCAGGAAACGGTGCAGGGTAAACAGGCACAACAGGTGAAGGGGAGACAGGCACAACAGGACCAGTGGATGGCCCCTATGCCAGGGTTGAGCCACCACCACCGGGCTATCGACATCCAGGTGGGCGGGCTTGAGACGAGTGACCAAGACGCCTTCCTCCTAGCCCCTGACATCCAACAGGAAAGTCGCGACGCCAGGGCGCAACACCCGGAAAGGACCTTCATAAATCCGCTGCAGCGGTGACCGGTGCGAGTCCCTGTGGAGGAATACAAACAGGCAGTTCTTAAGCTCCGGTGGCACATACACCGGAGATGTCCCATGTCGCGAGGTGGGAACATGAGCCAGTCCGCTCATTTTCTCCCGAAGACTCGCCAGAACAGCAGAGGCAGGCTCCGGCTGCCCCTGAGCCGCAGGAAGGAAATCCCCAGGTACCCGCAGTGGAGAGCAGCTCAGCGGACGACGTGTCCAGGTCCACTATAGGGGCCATACGGATGCCCAACAACACCCAAGGCAACTGGTCGACCCAGTCCAGGCCAGTGAGCCGCGCCTTTAGCGCCGATTTCAGATGCCAGTGGAAACGTTCCACTAACCCGTTCGCCTGAGGGTGATAGGCGGTGGTGTGGTGCAACTGCACCCCGTACAGCTGCGCCACAACCGCCCACAAAGCGGAAGTGAACTGGGCCCCCCGTTCGGTGGAAATGTCCGCAGGCACCCCAAAACGAGCAATCCAATGGGCCACAAGAGCCCGACAACAAGACGCGGCGGAGGTGTCAGTCAGCGGAACAGTCTCAAGCCACCTCGTAAAACGATCCACGATGGTGAGTAGATGCGTGGCACCGCGAGATAGCGGCAGTGGACTCACCAAATCCACGTGGATGAGCCGGAAACGGCCAGAGGGAACCATAAAATCTTGTACTGGTGCCCGCACATGACGCTGGACCTTCGACGTCTGGCAGGGGATGCAGGCTCTGGCCCAAGCCGCGACCTGCTTACAGAGGCCCTGCCAGACGAATTTGTCCGCCACTAGCGCAGAAGTTGCCCAGATGGTCAACACGGTCTCCACCCCGCAGATGCTTTAGGGACCATGTGCAATGGGGATGCACACAGACTATCAGAGCGCCGCACGATTCCCATGTCCTCCATCTGTCTGAACTCCTCTTTAGCGATCCGCAGCTTGTCAGGCGGGAGCCTGCGTGCCGGTGCATGCCCACGGTGGGAAAATGGTGCACCACCCCGTGCTTAAGGGCGGTCGCACGAAAACGGAGGGTGCGAAGCCCCGGGAACCTGGCGAGCAGGGAGGCATACGGGCCATCTCAATCGGCCACCGCGCTCAGCTGTGGGCTGTGAGGGTTCGCGGGCCGCGGGGTCGGGGACCTGGGGCACACCGGTGGAACAAGTCACCTGCCCCGCACATCCACCAGTAGCGAAAAGGCCCGGAGGAAATCGGCGAGAGTCAAAGATGAGGGAAAGAGTCCGCGTGCCATACATGCGGATGGTCGTATGGTTGACGGTGGTCAGGATGGGGCCTCGCTTACCAGCACGGTTGTCGAGTCCAGTCGGGCGGAAGATGCTCACGACGGCCCCGGAGTCCACAAGGAAACAAAGTCTGGAACAGCGATCCCGAAAGTAGAGGCGGTGATTCTGCCCGATCATGATAGCCTCTACTGATGATCGGCCGAGGCATTTCCTGCAAATGAGCAGGGGGCGCGGCATCGTCGGGCCTCGGCACTCCAGTGTTGGTGGTAGTTGCACCACTGGCGCTTACCCTGGTCTCCAGCAGGCGGCTGTGGCGCAGCGACGGCAGCGGAGGGTTGGACGTCTCTGCGAGGCTGCTGGTGCACGGGTGCAGACACCCGATTGATGGACCCGCCGTCCTGCTGCTAGGCGAGACACAGTTCGTCGGCCCATTTGGCGAGCTGCAGGGGGTCGGCGGAGTCCGACCCAGCGAGGACCAGGCGGATGTCATCGGGCATCAGCTCCAGGAAGGCCTGCTCGAACAGTGGACAGCCTCCGATCGCCAAGGCCGTCCATATGGAGTAGGCGACTGGCGCGATCGCGGCGGCTGAGCCCGGAAGTGTGGAGCAGCAGCACCTTGAGGCCCTCGTACTTGCCGATTGCTGGAGGATCCTGCAGGTAAGGCAGCAACCAGGAGCCCGGCTCTTGGCTAAGC
The DNA here is from genome assembly GCF_010909765.2 of Amblyraja radiata. Taxonomy (NCBI): domain Eukaryota; kingdom Metazoa; phylum Chordata; class Chondrichthyes; order Rajiformes; family Rajidae; genus Amblyraja; species Amblyraja radiata. Next base: position 57,115,181 of record NC_045961.1, read on the forward strand.
GCCTTAACCACGTGGAAATATCGGGTGGCGTCCGCGACGATATATATATATTTTTTTAATATTTTATTTTATTAGAAGTACAATCATATGGCACCAAAGTGCCTAATATATATTTGCATAATATATTTTATGTACAGCTTCTTATTTTTTTTTTGTTATATTAAAGAAAGATTAGAATAAGAAAAATAAATTAGATAGTAAAGGATAGAAAAGCGTGAGATATATAGTGTGTGAAGAAAAAGAAGAAAGACGAATGAGTGAAGAAAGTTGAGGAAAAGAAAATAGAAAAAAGAGAAGACATAAAGAAAGAAAAAAAAAATCAAAAAAAAAAAATCATTGTTTATAATCTTGACCAACCCTCGTCCAGTCCTGAAACAGTTAGTTTTTACAATTGTATTGCACCATATGATTCCAAGAAGACGACAAATGGAGACCAACTCGTTATGAATTGGTCTGATTTATCCATTAGGAGGAATCGCATTTCCTCTAGATGTGCGGTGTCCAACATATTTGCAATCCACATTTTAAGCGTTGGTATTGATGTATTTTTCCAAAATTTAAGTATTAATTTTTTTGCTATTATTAAACCATAGTTAAAAAATAAATTTTGAGATGTGTTCAATTTATTCCCATCTTCCATTACTCCAAATATAATCATTTCAGTATTAGGTTCCATTCTTATCTTGAATAATTTTGTAAATATTTCGAAAATATCACTCCAAAATCTATAAAGTTTTATGCAGGAAACTAAGGAGTGTGTTATAGTTGCGTTTTGGGATAGACATTTATCACAAATAGGGGATATATTTGGATAAAATTTGTTCAATCTTGTTTTTGAATAATATAATCTATGTAAAATTTTAAATTGTATTAGATTATGTTTTACATTAATCGAACATTTGTGAATATTTATCAAATACTTTTCCCATGTAACCTTCGTAATTTTTATCATTAGTTCCCGTTCCCACTCTTCTCTAAGTACCTATGTCGATGGTAGGTCTATATTTAGAATACTATTATATAAATATGATATTAATTTTTGTGAGTCAGCTTCAATATTCATTGCTTCTTCCAATAATTCAGGAGTTATTTTTTTGATATCCTTGTATATATTTTTTCATGAAATCGCAAATCTGAAGATATTTAAAATATTGGTTGTTTTTCAGTTTAAATTTTAATTGTAATTGTTGGAATGATAGTAGGTTTCCCATTTCGTACATATCCCCGATCCTTCTAATTCCGTAACTTTCCCATTGGTTATATGTTTTATCAATAAGAGATGGTTTAAATAAAGGGTTATTCGCTATTGGAATTAACAATGATAAATTTCTTAGTTTTAAAGATAATTTTATTTGTTTCCAAATTCTTATTATACCATATATAATTGGGTTCTTCTTATATATTGTGTTATTCAGTTTTTTTTCATGGAGAAGAGGATGGTTCCTATATTACAAGGATGACAATCCTCTTTCTCCATTTTTATCCATTCTGTCTGTTGGGTAATAATAATAATAATAATAATGCATTTTATTTGCTGGCGCCTTTCTGGACACCCAAGGACACCTTACAGGACATAAAATCACAATACATTTATCAATATTAAAATCAAGTTGATTAAAAACAAAAAACAAAAACAAAAAAAAAACAAAAAAAAAACTATCCAGCCAATAAATTATATTCTTAATATGCACTGTCCAGTAATAATACATAAAATTCGGAAGTGAAAGTCCCCCGACCTCTTTTGGTTTACATAAGTGTTTTTTTATAATTCTATGTGATCTATAGTCCCAAATAAAATTAGTAATATTAGAGTTTAATTTAAAAAAAAAATATTTTGGTATATATACCAGTATAGACTGAAATAGGTATAGTAATTGTGGTAGGAAGATCATTTTTATTGCATTTATTCTACCTAATAATGATAAAGGAAGTGTTTTCCAAAATTTAATCAGCGACGATATTTTTAAGTTGAAATTGGGCCTCAATGTGAGTGAACCACACTTGAGGCTGCTCCGCCCAGAAAACGGGCAGTTTCAGGCTCACGGCATTTTGCTGGGGCGGCTGGGCGTCGGGGTTAGTGGCGGCTTGCATGATCGAAGTCCGAATAAACGATCGGACTGACGCGTCACCGCTTTGGCGAGTCAAGTCGATTGAGTAAAGTAAGATTCTTTATTTTAAACGATAATAAAGCGATTTACTCAACAGCGTTTAGAACAGCTAAAAATACGAAGCTCCTTCTAACAGGGTGGAGCTTGAATGAATGCTATACAAAAACCTGCGAAAGCACTCCCGCGATCACGTGACCGCGCCAGCCAATAGCGAGGGTTCGTGATGCCCCAAGCTACCACCAGATGCCGCTACAAGAGCATCATATTTTGTTGAGTATTTTGTTGTTGATTGGTTGAAAGATGTAGCATGGAAACAGGCCCTTCAACCCATTGACTCCACACCAACTATTGATCATCCATTCTCACTAGTTCTATGTTATCCCACTTTCACATCTACTCACCACACACTTGGGGCAATTTACAGAAGCCAATAAACCTACAAACCCACATATCTTTTGGATGTAGTAGGATCTGGAGGAAGCTCAGGCAGCCATAGCCATACAACATGGATACAGGCTCTTTGGACCGACTCACCCATCCCAACCATGATGCCCCATCTAAGTTAGTCTCGTTTATACGCATTTGGTCCATATAATTCCTAACATTTCCTGTCCATGTACTTGTCCAAGTGTCTTTTAAATGTTGTTATTGTACCTGTCTCAATTACTTCTTCAGGCGGCTCATTCTATATTCCCACCGCCCTCTGAGTAAAAGAGTTGCCCCTCAATTTGTTATTAAATTTTGCCCCCCCACCTTAAACCTATGTCCTCTGTTTTTTGATTCTCCCACCCTGTGTCAAAGAGTCACAGGGAGCATGTGCAAACTCTTCAAAGATAGCACACATGGTCAGGATCGAACCTGGGTCTCTGGTGATGTGAGGCAGCAGCACCGCCAAATGCACTGCTGTGCTGCCATAATCCTGGGTTAAAAGGCTTGAGCTATAAAGAGTGATTGGACAGGCTGGGTCAATTTTCCCTAGAGCAAAAGAGACTGTGGGGTAACATTATAGAAGTATATAAAATTATGAGAGGCGTGGATAGCTAGAATCTGATTCCTGATTTTGTGTCTGAATAGGGATTGTGAACCAAAACACGCCTGTCCATTACCTCCCCAGATGCAGCCTGATGCACTGATTTCCTGCAGCACTTTGTTCTTTGCTCAGGATTCCAGCATCTGCAGTTTCCTGAGTGGCCTGAAACTGTTTCCCATGGTACAGGTGTTTTAAGAACTAGAAGGCGCAGGTTTCAGTTGAAGGGGGAGAATGAAAGTGGATCCGTGGAGTGTATTTTTCATACAAAGAGCAGTTAGTATCTGGAACAGTCTGCCAGATGAAATGGTGGAGGCAAGGACAGTAACAACACTTGAGGTATTGGATAGGTACTTGAATGAACAAGAGACAGAGAGATCTGAATTTAATGCCATGTTGGTTGGTATAGACTGGTCCAAGGGGCCTGTTTCTACAAACTCTGTTACCCTAGGAGTGATCAAAGATGCTACTTATGAAACCAGCTGAGGAAAATTTGCCAGGAATATGTTTCTTTAAACTTTATATAGGATTCATTTTGAGGATGTGATGTTTGTACATAATCAGTAAATATTAACATTTTGAGGTAAATTCATATTAATTTCATTTTTGGAAATCAATATTCATTTCTTTTCAACTTTCAGCTGTATTCATGGAACAGGAATTCAAGCACGCCATTTTCTCTATGCCACAGATGCTGCTGAGGCGTTCCTCACAATCCTTGAAAAGGGTGAACCTGGTGAGGTGTACAATATGGGCACAAACTTTGAGTTGTCAATTTTTCAACTTGCCAAAGAGTTAGTTCACCTGGTAAGTTACATTGAGATAGATTGCTGAATTTCCCAAATGATATTCTTCATTATTGATCTTGTTCGTTTGCCTCTGAGTGCTCAGGGTGCTCAGTTGTTGAGTTCAGAATGTCAGAGATTGGAGGGTAATGAGTCCCAGTGGGAAAGTGACAAGATACAGGGTCAAATATGACCTTATCAAATGAAGGAGCGTGCTCAAAGTTCTTATGCTTAAACATCTGACAAGTTGCAATGATTGTGGCATGACTCTGTTCCAAACATTCTGTGAGGAGATGTACTGTGCTGGTGTTAGCTTTCCCTGGTCCATCCTTAGCGGATGATTGGAACCATTCTGACCTATTGAAGTCACCCAGGAGGATCAATGTCTCCCAATAATATCATTCTGGGGTTGAGGAAGGTACATGGAAGAGTGTTCTTGGAAAATGAGAATTTGGTACTAAAGTATTAGCAGGACATTGTCTACACAATTGTTGCCAAACCCCCAGATGTTTGTAGCAATTTATGTGCATAGTGTCTAAAAAATAGCTCTTCTGGCAAAGATACAACAGACATCCTGTGCCAAATGTGATTGAGAACAAGGTTTTCTCCATTTTCTCAAACTGCCTTCAGCCTTTGCTGCATACTGTTATTCTCCTCCGACACAAATCCACTCCATCATCCAGTCAGATGAGGTGATAGTCTCCTGATTACATTCCCTCTCTCCAATCACTGTCAGCAGGGCTTCTATTCCTGCTCCCACCCCAGGTCACTGATGATTATATAATGGATTCCTGCATGGGCTCCCCTCTTTCTTACCTGTAAACAAAACTCGGATTCCCAACGCATTCAGCCATCAATGTTTGCCTGCTCTCCTACATTAGTTTTTGCTTAGTACGCCTCAATCTTAAAGCACAAACATTAATGTGCAAATTATCCCTAGAGCCTGTTCCTTCATACAACAAGTCATAGATAGACGCAAAAAGCTGGAATAACTCAGCGGCTCAGACAGCATCTCTGGAGAAAAGGAATAGGTGACGTTTTGTGTCTCAACCAAAGCCATTTGATCTCAGTAGTAAATCTAGTTTGAATGTTCATTTGTAGTCACGTTTCATATGGTTTCAGTCTTTTTGTATTCTTGAACTAATGACCTGCACATAATACTTCAAATAAGTCTAACCATAATCTTATACAGCTGCCTCCTGACTCTTATACACAATAGCCTTCCTGATGAAAATAAGAATGCCATATGCCTTCTTTACCATCCTGTCCACGTGATGCCACCTTCAAGGACCAATGAACTTGTACCCCAAGATTTCCTCTGAAAGGCGTTGCTGTTTACTGTATACCTAACATTTGATCTCCCAAGCTGCAACACCTCACACTTGTTCATTCGCAACTGTATTTCTGCATCCATATCCACAATTGATCTGTTGGTTGGAATTGGATACCTGTTGTATCATATGACAATCCTTTTCACAATGCACTACTCTCCCAATTTTTGTTTTCATCTGCAAACTTACTAATCAACACATTTACATTTTTGTCCAATATACATCAACAGGGGACCTACCATTAAACTCTGCGGGACACGGCTGATACACATCTCCAGTCTGACAAAGACCGCTCCAACAGTCTTCTATCTCCTCCTGACCACTACCATCTGTCTTCTTTGGCCCAACCAATTTTGAATCCAATCTACCAAGTCACCATGGATTACAGGCATCGGAATCTGGTTCAGCCTACCATGAAGCACATTGCCGAATGCCTTACATGTTGTCTCCATTTAGCCAACATCCATTGCCCTAACTTCATCTGTCATCTTCGACACCTCCTCAAAAAAATGAAATCAAGTTTATAAAACATGACCTTCCTGCACAATGTCATGCTAATTATCCCTAGTAAGTGTGCATTTCCAAATGCCAATAACTCGTATTCCTAAAAATCCTCATCAGTAGCTTCCCAATGAAGTTGTGTTCACCGTCCCATAATTTGTTAGATTATCCCTATTGGCCGTTTTAAACAAAGGAGTACAACACTGGCTATTCTCCAGTCGTCTGGGACTCGCCGATGGCTAGAGACGTTGTAAAGAACTCCATGAAGTCCCCAGCTCTCCTCATTTGCCTCTCTCAATAACCTGGGATAGATCCCATTATTATTTCTTGTGATAGGGCTCTTAACGATAGCGGAGTCGGGATATGGGGAGAAGGCAGGAATGGGGTACTGTTTGGGGATGATCAGCCATGATCACATTGAATGGCGGTGCTGGCTCGAAGGGCTGAATGACCTACTCCTGCACCTATTGACATCATTCCATCAAGTTGGCAGATGAACCAGGTAGACTGCTCTTCCCTTGACTGGCAATTCCTTGTTTTCGTAATGATGAGCATGTTTTTTTATGCAATTCTTGTCAAAACGCAACCAAATGATTGTTCTGAATTGTCAAGTTATTAACTAGACAATTCAGACCACAAATTCTATTGAACTTGCAAGAAAAATATAGTCTTATGTTTTCTGTTTATTCTTTCTCTGGTTTAAACATTGAGTTAAAATTTTCAGATTAAAGAAATTGCTTCAGAATCTGAATTTGAACTTTGGATTGATCATGTCAGTGACAGGTTGGTGCTAATGCTTGAAATCAATAATCTTTATCAATAATTGAGCATTTATTTTTTTCAATTCCCTAAAAAAATTCAACAAATTATTGTGGAAAATATTCAGGGTAATTCTTATTCCATTGTCATAATTACATCAAAGAACATAAAACAATCTGATAAATCGATGTCCATGAAAAAAGAGAAGAGTTGGGTAATTTCAGAGTTATGACTCCCAGAGTCCTATACCACTACAGCTTTCCTAGTAGTTGGCTGGGTTTGCAAATTACTAATTGCTTTTATTAGACAATAGCTTCTTTATCACAATACGAGAATGGGAATCAATTATTCTATAGTTTTTGTATGAATTTAATATTTCCTGTGCTGCTGTTCCTAATCCCATTTTTTCTTTTCCTTGTATCCCTTTCATTCAACCATTTTTCCAGCATCTGAAATGTTGATACAACAATAATTGAAATAGAGAAGAAACTACTCATTATTGTCTGGCAAGTTATCAACCTGATGGGGCATTTCTCTCTTCATATATGCTGCCTGAGTCCCAAACGCAATAAGCAGCAACTCCACCTTGCTAGATGCCTTCTAGGGATTGAGCATGATTGACTCATTTGGCCTTCCATATCGTGGAAATGTAAGGGCTTGTGGGTGGAGCCTAGATAGAATAAATCAAAAGGACCTATTTCAGTGGTCAAAAACCAGGAAGCCAGCCTTTATAATAATTAGCAGAAAAATTAGAAAAGGGGTGAACATTTTTTTATTCATGCATGAATTCTGCCTGATTTTTCCCCTTTTAATGATAGATCACCAACCCGTCCCACCTTTTCGGTCTCTCAGAGAACTTACAATTTTATTTCTTCTGGTGTATTTTTTTGACATTTGGTAAAAGAGGGACCAGTATTATCTGGGGTCACAGCAGCCACTAATCCTGACTGGCATTGAACCCACAGCATGTTTTTTTTTTCCAGATTCCTCGGTGCCAATTCATCAAGCTGGATTGGGTGTGGGGGAGGGATGGGGGTATAGAATTGACACCAAGGAAATCAGTCCTGGTTTTATTCAATGGTGGGGCAGGCTGGATGGTTTTGTGGCCTTCTCCTTTTCCTATTTATTTGGATTTTATTATCTTATGTAGTTGCAATTACACATGCATAAACTAATTTATGTGGGAATTGTGAGAAAAGATTCCTAGAAAAAAATGCACATGATAATATTTTTGAATAATTCGTATTTGAAACATTCAAGTTATCTTGCTTCATTGCAGTAATCTGTTTTAATTTAGAAATGTGATTAACAATGTTTTGTGCACTAATTATATGCTTCTCCTTGCATTTTATTAATATTGATTTTGTCCTCTAGACCTTCTAATGACCTGCGATATCCAATGAATTCAAAAAAGCTGCATAGACTTGGATGGAAACCCAAAGTATCTTGGGAAGAGGGAATTAGAAAGACAAGTATGATTAAAACATTTTTTACAGGTCCAAGTTTTCTAAATCAAAAATCGAGCAATTAGTACATAGCATTTGGTATTTCATTTCTCTTATATTAGCATGAGTCATGGCTGAGGTATTTTTCTATTATTGGAAAGGGGTAGGGGTGACCTGTACAAAAGGGACAGGTTACACCTTAACTGGAGGGGGACCAATAATCTGACAGGCAGGTTTGCCAGTGCTACACAGGTGGGTTTAAACTAAATAGCGGGGGGGGGGGGGGGGGGAATTGACAAATTGGGAGTATAAGGATGGACTTAAAGGGGGAGAATAGACAATTGGTGCAGGAGTAGGCCATTCGGCCCTTCGAGCCAGCACAGCCATTCAATGTGATCATGGCTGATCATCCCTAATCAGTACCCCGTTCCTGCCTTCTCCCCATATCCTCTGACTCTGCTATTTTTAAGAGCCCTATCTAGCTCTCTCTTGAATGCATCCAGAGAACCTGCCTCCACCGCCCAATCAGGCAGAGAATTCCACAGACTCACCACTCTGTGAGAAAAGGTGTTTCCTCGTCTCCATTCTAAATGGCTTACCCCTTATTCTTAAACTGTGACCCCTGGTTCTGGACTCCCCCAACATCGGGCACATGTTTCCTGCCTCTAGCGTGTCCAAGCCCTTAACACTCTTATATGCTTCAATGAGATCCCTCTCATCCTTCCAAACTCCAGAGTGTACAAGCCCAACTGCTCCATTCTCTGAGCATATGACAGTCCCGCCGGGAATTAACCTTGTAAACCTACGCTGCACTCCCTCAATAGCAAGAATGTCCTTCCTCAAATTAGGGGAACAAAACTGCACACAATGCTCCAGGTGTGGACACACTAGGGCTCTGGACAACTGCAGAAGGAGCTCTTTGCTCCTATATTCGATTCCTCTTGTTATAAAGGCCAACATGCCATTCGGTTTCTTCACTGCCTGCTCTAACTGCATGCTTACTTTCATAGACTGATGTACAAGGACCCCTAGATCCCGTTGTACTTCCTCTTTTCCCAATTTGATGCCATTTTGATAGTAACCTGCCTTCCTGTTTTTGCTACCAAAGTGGATAACCTCACATTTATCCGCATTAAACTTCATCTGCCATGCATCTGCCCACTCCCCCAACCTGTCCAAGTCACCCTGCATTCTCATAGCATCCACCTCACAGTTCACACTGCCACCCAGCTTTGTTTCATCTGCATATTTGCTAATGTTACTTTGAATCCCTTCATCCAAATCATTGATGTATATTATAAATAGCTGCGGTCCCAGCACCGAGCCTTACGGTACCCCACTAGTCACTGCCTGCCATTCTGAAAGGGACCCATTAATCCCTACTCTTTGTTTCCTGTCTGCCAACCACTTCTCTATCCATGCCAGCACTCTACCCCCAATAACATGTGCCCTAATTTTGCCCACTAATCTCCTATTTGGAACCTTATCAAATGTTTTCCAAAAGTCCAGGTACACTACATCCACTGGCTCTCCCTTGTCCATTTTCCTAGTTACATCTTCAAAAAAATTCCAGAAGATTAGTCAAGCATGATTTCCCATTCGCAAATCCATGCTGACTCGGACCGATCCTGTTACTGTTATCCAAATGTTCGGCTATCTCATCTTTTATAATTGACTCCAGCATCTTCCCCACCACCGATGTCAGGCTAACTGGTCTATAATTCCCTGTTTTCTCTCTCCCGCCTTTCTTAAAAAGTGGGATAACATTAGCTACCCTCCAATCCACAGGAACTGATCCTGAGTCTATAGAACATTGGAAAATTATCACTAATGCATCCACGATTTCTAGAGACACTTCCTTAAGTACCCTGGGATGCAGACCATCAGGACCCGGGGATTTATCAGCCTTCATTCCCATCAGTCTATCCAACACCATTTCCTGCCTAATGTGGATTTTCTTCAGTTCCTCTGTCACCCCAGATCCTCTGGCCACTACTATATCAGGAAGATTGTTTGTGTCCTCCTTAGTGAAGACAGATCCAAAGTGCCTGTTCAACTCATCTGCCATTTCCTGTTCCGCATAATAAATTCACCTTTTTTGGTCTTCAAGGGTCCAACTTTGGTCTTAACTAATTTTTTTCTCTTCACATACCGAAAGAAGCTTTTACTATCCTGCTTTATATTCTTGGCTAGCTTACCTTCGTACCTCATCTTTTCTCCCCGCATTGCCTTTTTACGTTGGATGACAGGTTGGATGAGTGGGCAGATGCATGGCAGATGCAAGATAATGTGGATAAATGTCCACTTTGGTGGCAAGAACAGCAAGGCAGTTTATTATCTGAATGGAGTCAGGTTAGGAAAATTGGAAGTACAAAGAGACCCTGGTGTCCTTGTACATCAGTCAGGGAAAGTAAGCATGCAGGTACAGCAGGCAGTGAAGAAAGCTACTGGCATGTCGGCCTTCATAACAAGATGAGTTGAGTATAGGAGCAAGGAGGTCCTTCTGCAGTTGTACAGGGCCCTGGTGAGACCACACCTGGAGATTGTGTGCAGTTTTGGTCTCCTAATTTGAGGAAGAACATTTTTGCTATTGAGGGGGCACAGCGTAGGTTCACGAGGTTAATTCCCAGGATGGCGGGACTGTCATATGTTGAAAGAATGGAGCGACTGGGCTTGTATTCACTGGAGTTGAAAAGGATGAGAGGAGATATTATAGAAACATAAAATTATTAAGGGATTGGACACACTAGACATAGAAACATAGAAAATAGGTGCAGGAGTAGACCATTTGGTCCTTCAAGCCTGCACCACCATTCAATATGATCATGGCTGATCATCCAACTCAGTATCCTGTACCTGCCTTCTCTCCATACCCCCTGATCCCCTTAGCCTCAAGGGCCACATCTAACTCCCTCTTCAATATAGCCAATGAACTGGCCTCAACACTAGATGTAGGAAACATGTTCCCGATGATGGGGGAGTCCAGAACCAGGGGCCACAGTTCAATCATAAGGGGTAGGCCATTTAGAACTGAGATGAGGAAAAACTTTTTCACACAGAGAGTTGTGAATTTGTGGAATTCTCTGCCTCAGAAGGCAGTGGGGGCCAATTCACTGGATGCATTCAAAAGAGAGTTAGAGCTCTTAGGGCTAGCGGAATCAAGGGATATGGGGAGAAGGCAGGACGGGGTATTGGTTATGGATGATCAGCCATGATCACATTGAATAGCGGTGCTGGCTCCAACGGTCGAATAGCCTACTCCTGCACCTATTGTCTATGTATCTATGTTTGATTGATGCGTAAAAGGAAGCAAACCTGCCATGCACCTTTTTGTTCCCTTGTTAAAAAAAATAAAGATTATTCTTGACCTTAAAACATTCCAATGTGTCAGGATACAATATAACAAGAATACATTAAAGCCAATTCTCACATTTGAGTAACATTCAGGCTTTTAAATTGGGCAATTAAATCACTAGCCGGATAAGGAAACTCCTGGAACATGTGTATTTTTAAGGGTGGGATCACCCAGGACATGAGCTCAAAGGACAAGTCCAAAGCATTCAATACTGGCAAGAACATACCTGGAGTACTGTGCATAACTGTAGTCCACTCATTTCATGAAGAATTTTAGGTAAACCCTCCCCCCCCCCCCTTCTCCCCCCCCCTGTCTTTCCTAGTGCACATCCATTTCTCCTACTATCCTGCCCCCGTTTCCTTTTTGTCTCTAGCATTTGTCTACCCATCTGCCAATCAACCTCCGCTCACCTATCATTTGCCAGACTTTGTCCCACTCAAACTCTTTTCCAACTCTCTCTTCTACAATCAGTCTGAAGAAGGGCCTTGACCCGCAACATCAAGTATCCATGTCTTCCAGAGATGTTGCCTCACTCACTGAATTACTCCTGCAATATTTTCTTTTGTTAACCAACATTTGCTGTTCCTTGTGTCAGCATCTTCCAAACCCTCAGTTTATCACCTATTATCAAGAATGACACATTGGAACACTACCACCTGCATGTTTCCCTTCAAGTGCTGATGATAGTGGTTAGGACAAATGCTGCATGATATAATGGCCAGCATTCCCCAGGGCAAAGTCTTGGGCCCAACCATTCTTGTTGCTGGATCTAAGTCCTGGATTTCTCTACCACCAACACCTTGGGAGACGCATGCTGGGATTTAGATCAGTTCTGAAGGAACTTAGCAGGTCAGGCAACATTTGTGGAGGGAAATGGACAGGTGACATTTTGAGTCGGGACCCCTCTTCAAACTGAGAGTAGAAGGGAGACAGCTGGTAAAGATAGGTAGGGGTTGAGCAAAATCCCGCAAGTGGAACACTCTGGGAATTCCTTCCCACGTCGGACCACAGTGTCCTAGAGCTACGCAGCAATAAATGTGTCCTTCTGCCCAACTTGTCTATGCCTAGCAAGGTACCTACTTGAGATAATGCTATTCGCTTGCATCTGACCCATACACTTCAGAAACATTCTTATCCATTTATCTGTTCAATGCCTTTCAAATATAATACAACCACTGCAAGCACTTCTCTGGCAACATGTACCATATACCCACCACTCTTTGTATGCAAAACATGTGGTTTTGCCAACATCCTGTGCAGCTTGTACTCCTCGCCCCAACTGATGTCATATGCCCTATTCACCACCCTGTCTAATTGTGTTGCCGCTCTCAGGAACCTGTCCAAACAATTCCCGTGTTGAAGCCATTCAGGTTCTGGAAATTCACCCTTACAGAATTCACAAATCACCACCCAAACGTTTGATCTAGGGGTAATATTAATTCTTATAGAATTTATGGGAGGGAGGGGGGTGATAAATAAACACATTTTCTGAACTTTTATTTTTAGTCGCTTAACGCAATGGGGCAATAAGATTTGGAAATTATGTCACCACATTGATTGGGTTGGCATTTTCTCTTGATATACAACATTGTGAGGAGCAGCAATAGCCATGGCCAGCTCCTTGAAGAAATCCCTCTGCCTTTTCTCCACTTTCACTACATCACTGTGCTTTATCCTATTGTTCCTACATCATCTTTCTCCTGTGAACCCAAAACTTCAATAGTCATAGAGTGATACAGTGTGTAAACAGGTCCTTCGTTCCAACTTGCCCACCACTTCCCTCGAGCTCTGGAAGCAATCAACTACACCTAATGCAATACCACAAATCTAAAGGCTGCTACTGAACAGAAAAAAACACTAACTATGAGAACATTAAGGCATTCTGCAAAAGCATAAACTTGGTCAGGCTAGATTACATGGTGAAATGGCAACAGCACTGCATGGAATTGCCAGCATTCTCTTATCTTAAGTACCACTACTTTTGGGATTACTTTTGAAGTCTTTACTGGCTGCTTTCTTACCCACTGGAGACAAACAACTTAAAAACCTGCACCAAATAATAAAGTCAATTATACATTAATTCAAATATGGTTCTGTAAGCGTGTCCATTACAATGTTACAATGCAAAAGAAAATGGTGCAAGTATATTGAACTAATTCATACAGTCACACGATTATAACAGAAAATTGGAATGTCAAGTACTGATTAAAATTATCCAATGTAATGGGAATCAGAAGAGACATGATTAGTCAGGAGATTCATGACTAAGTTTTGTACTACACAACTTTACTTACACATGTACATGCAGAACTCATTCAGAAGTCAACAAACATGCATACTGGCCGTGGACCAGTATAGTAAGATGTGAAAACGCCACAAATACTTTTCATATTATCTATTTGTGTGGGTTCATATTATCTAATGTGTGGGTGTAAACTAAATAATGGGGGGGGGGTTGACAAATTGGGAGTATAAAGATGGAGTTGAAGGGGAAGTCACTACAGGAAAAATTACAAAAGATTCTCGAATTAATGGGAAGGAAAGATCGAGAAGGGATAAAAGAGTAAGGTCAGGGCCAATTGCGAACGGTGCGAAGGGGGAATTGAATACGGAGGTCAAAGTGCTGTATATGAATGCGCAAAGTATAAGAAATAAAGTGGACGAGCTTGTGGCTCAGTTAGAAATTGGCAAGTATGATGTTGTGGGAATTACAGAGACATGGCTGCAAGAGGGCCAGGTCTGGGAACTGAATATTCAAGGGTATACCTCCTATCGAAAAGACAGACAGGTGGGCAGAGGGGGTGGGGTTGCTCTGTTGGTGAGGAATGAAATTCAGTCCCTTGCAAGGGGTGACATTGAAACAGGAGATGTGGAGTTAGTATGGATAGACTACGCAATCCAGGCCATTCACTATTCGGTAAGTTGAAATGAAGTCCCATCCCCCCCCCCCCCCCCCCCCCCCCCCCCCACCATCCTTCTAAATTCCAGAACTCTGTCATTGCCGATAAAATACCTTAATGAGAGCTTAATAGACAGCATCTGTTCTCCTTCCCCCGTCAATCTTCTTGGTTACCTTTTCAAGAAACTTGATCAAATTCGTGAGACACGATTTCCCACACATAAAGTAGTTCTTTATGTCTTCCCACCACCTTCTCAAGAGTAATTAAGGACTTTTAAGCTAAATAAATGCCATGCATGCAACCCCAAAAATACATTGATTAAAAGCATTAAATGAAGATTTGATCCTTTGGATAAAATACATTCGTTGAAAGAAATGGCATGCCTTTCCTCACAACTGCATGCCCCACTCTAATCTACAGTTAATAAAGTGCTTGTTTTATTTTATGTGGACACTACTGAAATTTATCAGCAGATTTGTTGTCATGTGAGATATACATTCATGAAGAAAATTATTGGAAGTTTTTTGATCTCTGAGATAAATATGTTGGAATTGTTTGAAAGTAACCTTTTTTCCTGAATCTAGTTCAGTTTTGGTCTTTGTTGCACTATGTACTGAAATAGTCCAGCAGATGCATGTACAATTTATTTTACAAAGTTCAGTAACTCTGCTGTTGCTCTATTTTCCCCTTTAGTTAAATGGTATGAAACAAACTTCAACAACTGGTCAGATGTAGAATACGCATTGGCTCCCTTTCCATCATCAGCGCTTCAAAAAGGATGCCAGCATTTATAATATTTATTTAGATGTCAGCAATTCTACCTCGTTAGCAGCTACAAATGGATCTTTTAATTTGTCACGAAGAACACAAAAGTGGCTAATGCCAAAGTACTGTAATTTGTAAAGTTAGTTCACCTCTTTCAAATATAAGAGGATTTATTTCATGTGTGGCAATATTTAAGTATTCAAATCGCTGTATTAAGAACCTGGTGATTTGTGGATAGTAAAATTGAATTCAAACTAATATAATCATGTAAACTGGATAAATAATGTACTTCAGGAAAGAAAATAGACCACTCCTTCAGCTCCCTATACTTGGCCAGTCCCACATTTCTTTTTTGAGTATGAATGTCATTGGGACTACGGTGACAGTAAATACGATATAAGGATTTTGGCCCGAAACGTTGCCTATTTCCTTCGCTCCATAGATGCTGCTGCACCCGCTGAATTTCTCCAGCTTTTTTGTGTACAATACGATATAAGGGTTGTCTACAAATATTTTCGTAATTTGTTTTCTTATCATGTAGTCATGGAGCTATACAGCACAAAACAGGCATTTTGGCCTACTTTGTGTTCTGGGCTAGTCTCATATGCCTGCATTTAACCCATTGTCCTCTAAATCCTTCCTCTCCATGTATCTGTCCAAATGTCTTTTGAAAGTCTGAATTATATCTGCTTCTAAAGCTTCCTCTGGAGCTCATTCCAGGTATGGACTGCCCTCCGAGGGGAAAAAGATGCCCCTGAGTTTCCTCTTACATCTCTCCCCTCTCACCCTAAACCTTTAGTTCTAGAATCCTCCACCTGGCAAAAAAGATTCACTTTATCCATGCCCCTCATGATCTTGTACACCTCAATAAAATCACCCTTCTTATGCTCCAAAGAAAAAAATCCCATCCTATTTAACCTTTTCCTATAAAGCCCAGGGTTGAGGGGAGCTGGTTGGGTCTTGGTTTTAGGAAGACATACTGAGGTATTCCTAATGAAGAATCGAGGTGTAAATGGATTAGATGTCCATAGTAAAGATAAGGTGGTGGGGGCAAAGGATTTGAAGTTCTTGAAGTGGTGGAGAGCAAAGAGTCATAGTCATATAGGAAATCATACCACCCATTGCGTCTGCCTAAGCTCATTGCCCCTTCTCCCACTTATTTTGCCATAACCTGTTCTCTTCTCTCAGCCCCATAAACTCCCTTCATTTATTTTACCATCCACGTACATAGAGGCCGATCAACCAGTCTTTGTAGGAGGAAACTGGAACACTCAAATAAACATATGTGAAATGCCAACCCAGTAATGCTCCTGTTCAATTTTTGAAGGCATTTAGCATTGATTTTCTTTTTCCCCCCAATATAATTATAGAATTATTTTAGTTGCATCATTTTTGGACAGGGATAATATTAACTTGAAGATTTATGTGTAACACCTTTATTAAATGGTTTATTTCGAGGAAACACTTTTTCTCACCGAGAGTTGTGAGTCTGGGATTCTCTGCCTCAGTGGAGGCGGGTTCTCTGGATACTTTCAAGAGAGAGCTAGATTGGGCTCTTAAAGATAGCGGTTGGTATATCCCTTTTTGTGGAGTTGTTTTTTTTAAATAATAGAGCGATTGTTACTCTTTCTTTCTTTCTTTCTTTTCTAGGGTCTATTTCTTAACTTTCTTCTCTAACTCCTTTTCTAATGGGCTTTCTTTTCCCAACACTTTCCTGCACCTTCACGACTCTTTCTCACTTTCCTTACTTCTTTTATTTCTATCTTTTTTAAAGTTCAAAAAATGAAGGGGTACAACAAATGTAATGAGATATATGTGGTGTGTATTACTGCAACTTATTGTACTTCTAATAAAAAAAAAAAAAATAATAAAAATTAAAAAACAGATAGCGGAGTCGGGATATGGTGAGAAGGCAGGAACGGGGTACTGATTGGGGATGATCAGCCATGATCACATTGAATAATGGTGCTTGCTCGAAGGGCCGATTGGCCTACTCCTGCACCTATTGTCTATTGTCTATCTAACATTTTAAACTGATAATTATCAAAATATTTTCAGGAAAGTAATTTTTTCAAATAATTTTTCACTCCTGAATATTAAGGTGTCTGGGCAAAAGGTTCTTATCCTTTCTTTCTCATGTCTGGCCTTCTATTATCCCAGGTGGGGAAAATCACAATTAGCAACAGGCCAAATATGTCACCAGGAGGTGAGTCAGTAAACAGATCTTGTCAAATATATGCACTATGTATCGTCTGTCCATTTTTAAATCTATTGATATTCACTACATAAATTGCTGGGTAATAATGTGATTCCATTATGAGTCAATAAAATATATGCTTGTATTTATCATCCTGTTCTTGATTTTATCCATGCTCACTCCTTATAACTGTGTAAAGGGATTCATGAATAAATGATACAGCAGTTAATATTACTGCCTAAGAACAGGGACCCACAGGCTTAGTTTAGTTCAGATTCAGATTCAATTTTAATTGTCATTGTCAGTGTACAGTACAGAGACAACGAAATGCATTTATTTAGGGATACAGCACGGAAAAATGCCCATCTGCCCAGCAAGTCCACACCGATCAGCAATCATCCCGTACACTAGCGCTATCCTGCACATTAGGGACAATTTACAGAAGCCAAGTAATCTACAAACCTGTACGTCTTTGGAATGTAGCAGGAAACTGGAGCTCCTGGTCCAGTGACCTATAAGTGGTCACGGGGCGAATGTACAAACTCCGTACAGCATCCCTAGTCAGGATCGAACCCAGGTCCCTGGTGCCACCATGTTGCTGTGTGTGTAGATTTTGCACATTCTCCCTGTGATCAAGTGTGTTTCTTCTGGATGCTCCATTTTGCTCCACACCTCAAATTTGTGCTGGTGAGTTAATTGGCTGCTTTAAATTATCCTTTAATGTAGGAAAGTGGCAAAAGAACAATGGGGAGGTAATGGGATTGGATATGTGAGAGAAAATAAAATATAGGGGCACAGGGAAATGAGGAGGTAGGGTATTAGGATTCTTCAGTTGAGATTGGCAAAGGACTTCCTTCTGTGTCAATATATATATATATGAGAAAACATAACTTGGATCTTGGTTTCTTATTCATCAAATGTATCCCCTCAACAGAATAAAATCAGAAAACACCATAAGGTCTCATCTTTAGATAAAAAAAGAAAAACATTGCGTGTTAAAAATATTTTGTCAAAACTCTTTAACCTGAAAAGATAAGCTGTTTTTCTTTCCACGGATACTGCCTGATCTGTTGAGTGTTAACAAGATTTTCTGTTTTTACCTCAGATTTCCATCATCAGTTTTTTTTTAATGCCTATTTCATTTATTTAATCTTCTAGGTAAAAGCTGTATTAAGGTTTTAGAACCGTTATGCAATACGATTAGGGAAGCTGTCTTTGGAGTGTGTAGGGAGCCACATTCTGTAGACAGTTCAGGGAGAACATGGATTCCTGATGCGGTCTTTATTCAGGATAATAAAGCTGCATGTTAGACGTATCTTTGTTTTGAAGACAAGATCGGGTCATTGGGGGCTGTGTATCTTGAGAAGTCTAATAAATATCACCGCTTAGAAGTAGCTGTTATGGACAAACATAAGTTTGTCATGGTTCGCTGTTTCAGAGTTGTAATCTGCACTTGGTTCTCAGAGAATAAGAATGTTTTGGATTTCCTCATTATTCAGAATTACAAATCATTTATTGCCCAGATTACTAATCTGCATTTATTAGATCAATGTCTTTAGTCGGACTTTATTATATTTTTGATTATTTTGATGGTGGTTGGTTGCAAAAATAGTTTAAAATTTTGTACTGTTTTAATTTTTTAATAATATAATAACATTTATATTATTATAATTATCAATTGCTCACAGTGGATTGTCATTATTTGTTTTCATAGTGGACGACTTTAACTTCCCCAATGAGTGCGGCACAGTGGCGCTGCGGTAGAGCTGCTGCCTCACAGCGCCGGAGACCCAGGTTCCATCATGACTATAGGTGCTGTTTGTGGGGAGTTTGAATATTCTCCCTGTGACCGGATGTGTTTTCGCCGGGCACTCTGGTTTCCTCCCACGTTCCAACGACGTGCAGGTTTGTATGTTAATTGGCTGCTGTAAATTGCCACTAGTGCTTGGATACACAAGTGGGAAAACTTAGAGCGGGTGTTTGGATATTCGCTGGTCGGCGTGGACTCGGGGGACCAAAAGGCCTGTTTCCATGCTGTACCTCTAAACTAAACT
Source organism: Amblyraja radiata (assembly GCF_010909765.2). Taxonomy (NCBI): domain Eukaryota; kingdom Metazoa; phylum Chordata; class Chondrichthyes; order Rajiformes; family Rajidae; genus Amblyraja; species Amblyraja radiata. Next base: position 57,134,408 of record NC_045961.1, read on the forward strand.
TAAAACTAAAACTAATATTGACTGGGAATTGCTTAGTGCAAATTGCTTAGACTAGGCAGAATCGGTTAGATTTATCTAAAACAGTATGTGGATAGTTCAACTCACATAGGGACCACTCAGAGAGAGCACCTTATGCTTGGAAACGAGGATGGCTAGGTGACTGATATTTCAATGGAAGAATATTTTGAGGATAGTGATCACAACTCCAGAAGTTTTAAGAATAGGGACTCGAGGGTCCGAGCTATAGGGGAATGATGGGCAGGCTAGGACTTTATACCTTGGAATGCAGAAGGCTGAGGGATGATCTTATAGAGGCGTATACAATCATAAGAGGAATGGATAGGGTGAATGCACAGAGTATTATACCCAGGGTAGGGGAAACAAGAATGAGAGGATACAGGTTTAAGGTGAGAAGGCATGATTTAATGGGGACCTAAGAGTCAACCTTTTGACTCAGAGAGAGGTGCATTTATGGAAAGAACTGCCAGACGAGGCGCTTGAGGCAGGTACTGTAACAGAATTTAAAAGGTCCTTGAACAGGTACATGTTTGTGAATGATCCACAGCAACACACATAGTGAACGATCAATCTTTATTCCATAAGCAATCAGGAACATTTAAACTGCCAGCCATCCACTTCCAGCTCTGCGTGGTCGGCTGACCTTGCTAGTGTAAAGCTGTGTAGTACCATAATACCATGTAAAGGGTGGCATGCATATATGTGTAGTGGAGATTATAAATGGCATGGATTAATAAGGGTTAATCTACATCCTTCCTCTTAAAGAAGCAGAGCATATATAGAGTGGTAGTGGAGCATATTGGAAAGCCCATGTCCCACTTAGGAAACCTGAACGGAAACCTCTGGTGACCTTGCCCACGACCCAAGGTTTCCATGAGGTCGCCGGAGGTTTTGGTCACTCTCCCTAATGGTCGAAAGTGGTTTCCGCATGGTCGAGGCTTCTTCTAGGTTGCTTCGATTGTTTCAACATGATCAAACCGGCCTCGACTGAAAATAGGTTGCCGTTTGGTCTAAGCCAGTGGAGTGGGGTCGCTATTTACTTACAGGCATTCGAAGGCCATCTCCTTCGCTGACCGACCATTTTGATTGGCTTATTGGAGTTTCACGACCCAGAAGACCCACCGGTAGGTAAAGTGCCCGCTAAACTTTATTAAACTTCTTAAAACTGTCTCCACTCCTTCTCCCCCCCCCCCTTCTCTCTCCCCTTCTCTCTCCCCTTCTCTCTCTCTCCCCCCCCCCCCCCGCGCTCTCAAAAGGACTTACCGTGATCTGTGGCAGCCGTTTACCTTCCTCTTCATCGCGCAGACAGCACTCCTCCGCGTTCCATGGCCCCCACCTTTGCGACGTGTGTGTGTGGGCGGTCGATCCAGCTGGAGGCTTTCCAGGCGAGTGACCAAAACCTCCGGCGACCTCATGGAAACCTTGGGTCGCGGGCAAGGTCACCAGAGGTTTCCGTTCAGGTTTCCTAAGTGGGACAGTGGCTTAAAACACCAGTATAGGGTGTGGGCATTTATTATTTTACGTGTACATGCTTGTGCATATGTGAGCACATAATACGAAATGGGACATTAAAGTTGACATTTTTTGCAAGCTTTAGAACCAATAGACTTTTTTTGCAAGCTTTAGAACCAATAGACATTTTTTTGCAAGCTTTAGAACCAATAGACATTTTTTGCAAGCTTTAGAACCAATAGACATTTTATTGCAAGCATTTTAGAACCAATAGAGCCACTTTTTGCAAGCTTTAGAACCAATAGTCATTTTTTTTGCAAGCTTTAGAACCAATAGACACTTTTTGCAAGCTTTAGAACCAATAGACATTTTTTGCAAGCTTTAGAACCAATAGACATTTTTTTGCAAGCTTTAGAACTAATACATATTTTTGCCAGCTTTAGAACCAATAGACATATTTTTGCAAGCTTTAGAACCAATAGAGACATTTTTTGCAAGCTTTAGGACCAATAGAAACACTTTTTGCAAGCTTTAGAACCAATAGAGACACTTTTTGCAAGCTTTTGAACCAATAGACATTTTTTTGCAAGCTTTAGAACCAATGGACATTTTCTTGCAAGCTTTAGAACCAATGGACATTTTTTGCAAACTTTAGAACCAATAGACATTGTTTTGCAAGCTTTAGAACCAATAGACACTTTTTTGCAAGCTTTAGAACCAATAGACACTTTTTTGCAAGCTTTAGAACCAATAGAGACACTTTCTGCAAGCTTCAGAACCAATAGACACTTTTTTGCTAGCTTTAGAACCAATAGACATTTTGCAAGCTTTAGAACCAATAGACATTTTTTGCAAGCTTTCGAACCAATAGACACTTTTTTTGCAAGCTTTAGAACCAATAGACATTTTTTGCAAGCTTTAGAACCAATAGAGACACTTTTTGCAAGCTTTAGAACCAATAGACATTTTTTTGCAAGCTTTCGAACCAATAGACATTTTTTTTGAAAGCTTTAGAACCAATAGACATTTTTTGCAAGCTTTAGAACCAATAGAGACACATTTTGCAAGCTTTAGAACCAATAGACATTTTTTGAAAGCTTTAGAACCAGTAGACACTTTTTTTGCAAGGTTTAGAACCAATAGACACATTCTGGAAGCACTTTAGAACCACTAAGGGCACTTACATTTGAGTCGACATGTGTTCAGAGTTATTCACAGCTCAGAGAAACGTGACCCTCTGCCTTCCTCCATCTTGAAGAGACTGTGTGGCACACCACTTCCTTGTTTTATAGTCCCTCCCCCCCTGCCGCCAGCGGGGGCAGCAGAGAGAATGGGGAATTTTGTAAAAACATTAATATCTCATTTTTAATCGACGGGAAAAATCCTCGGCACACATGCGGCGGAGGGGGGCTCTGAGCAAGGTGGCCAAAAATGACGGCCATAGGTGGCGGCGTTCTCTCAGAAATCGCAGCACAGATGGCCAAAATCGGTCAAGAACAGACTTTTAGTAATATAGAGAAGATAGATATTGTCAAGTTGGAAAGGGTGCAGAGAAGATTTACAAGGATGTTGCCAGGACCCTAAGGTCTGGGCTAAAGGGAGAGGATGAGCAGGCTGGGACACCATTCCCTGGAGCACAGGAGGATGAGGGGTGATCTTATAGAAGTATATAAAATCATGAGAGGAATAACCATATAACCATATAACGATTATAGCACGGAAACAGGCCATCTCGGCCCTACAAGTCCGTGCCGAACAATTACCTTCCCTTAGTCCCACCTGCCTGCACTCATACCATAACCCTCTATTCCCTTCTCATCCATATGCCTATCCAATTTATTTTTAAATGATACCAACGAACCTGCCTCCACCACTTCCACTGGAAGCTCATTCCACACCGCTACCACTCTCTGAGTAAAGAAGTTCCCCCTCGTGTTACCCCTAAACTTCTGTCCCTTAATTCTGAAGTCATGTCCTCTTGTTTGAATCTTCCCTATTCTCAAAGGGAAAAGCTTGTCCACATCAACTCTGTCTATCCCTCTCATCATTTTAAAGACCTCTATCAAGTCCCCCCTTAACCTTCTGCGCTCCAGAGAATAAAGACCTAACTTATTCAACCTTTCTCTGTAACTTAGTTGTTGAAACCCAGGCAACATTCTAGTAAATCTCCTCTGTACTCTCTCTATTTTGTTGACATCCTTCCTATAATTGGGCAACCAAAATTGTACACCATACTCCAGATTTGGTCTCACCAATGCCTTGTACAATTTTAACATTACATCCCAGCTTCTATACTCAATGCTCTGATTTATAAAGGCTAGCATACCAAAAGCTTTCTTTACCACCCTATCTATATGAGATTCCACCTTCAAGGAACTATGCACGGTAATTCCCAGATCCCTCTGTTCAACTGCATTCTTCAATTCCCTACCATTTACCATGTACGTCCTATTTTGATTTGTCCTGCCAAGGTGTAGCACCTCACATTTATCAGCATTAAACTCCATCTGCCATCTTTCAGCCCATTCTTCCAAATGGCCTAAATCACTCTGTAGACTTTGGAAATCCTCTTCATTATCCACAATCTTGGTATCATCTGCATACTTACTAATCCAATTTATCACACCTTCATCCAGATCATTGATGTACATGACAAACAACAAAGGACCCAACACAGATCCCTGAGGCACCCCACTATTCACCTGCCTCCAACCCGACAAACAGCCATCCACCATTACCCTCTGGCGTCTCCCATTCAGCCACTGTTGAATCCATCTTGCTACTCCTACATTTATACCCAACAGTTGAACCTTCTTAACCAACCTTCCATGAGGAACCTTGTCAAAGGCCTTACTAAAGTCCATATAGACAACATCCACTGCTTTACCCTCGTCAATTTCCCTAGTAACCTCTTCAAAAAATTAAAGAAGATTAGTCAAACATGACCTTCCATGCACAAATCCATGTTGACTGTTCCTAATCAGACCCTGTTTATCCAGATGCTTATATATATTATCTCTAAGTATCTTTTCCATTAATTTTCCCACCACTGAAGTCAAACTAACAGGTCTATAATAGCTAGGTTTACTCTTAGAACCCTTTTGAAACAATGGAACAACATGCGCAGTACGCCAATCCTCGGGGACTATTCCCGTTTCTAATGACATTTGAAATATTTCTGTCATAGCCCCGGCTATTTCTACACTAACTTCCCTCAATGTCCTAGGGAATATCCTGTCAGAACCTGGAGACTTATCCACTTTTATATTTTTCAAAAGTGTCAGTACTTCTTTTACTTTGAAACTCATAGTAACCATAGCTACTCTACTAGTTTCCCTTACCTCACATAATTCAATATCCTTCTCCTTGGAATAGATCAGCTAGACACAGAATCTTTTGCCCAGAGTAGGGAAATTGAGAACCAGAGTAGGGGAATTAAGAACCAAGGTGAAAGGGGAACAATTTTATAGGAATCTGAGGTGTAACGTTTTCCACACAAAGGGTGGTGGGTGTATGGAACAAGCTGCTGGAGGAAGTATTTGAGGCAGGGACTATCGCAACATTTACAAAATAATTAGACGGTACATGGATAGGACTGATTCAGAGTGATATGGACCAAATGCAGGCAAGTGGAACTAGTGTAGATGGGACATGTTGGTTGGTGTGGGCATTGGGCCAAACTGCCTGTTTCCACACTGTATGACTCTACGCTCTATAACGCTCCTGTTCCACTTAGGAGATCTAAACAGCAACCTCTGGTAATCTTGCCCGCCACCCAAGGTTTCCATAAGGTCACCGGAGGTTTTGGTCACTCTCCATTATAGTCGAAAGTGGTTTCCGCGTGGTCGAGGCTTCATCTAGGTTGCTGCTATTTTTTCATCATGATTAAAACCGGCCTCGACTAAAAATAGGTTGCCGTTTTAAAAATCGATCATTTTTTACTCGCATGTCTAGTCGAAGCCGGTTTTCTTCATAGTCGAGGAAGGTTTTCAACATATGCGTGGGAAGTGGTAGGAGGTTGCAGGTCAACTCAACCTATTTTTTTTTTTTTTTTGGGTGGCGGGCAAGGTCACCATAGGTTGCTGTTTAGGTCTCCTAAGTGGGACAGGGGCTTTACTCACCTCATTTATCAACATGCAAAAGGCAATTTGGAGTAACCTATTATCCTACCAATCTGCATGTATTTGGGCATGTGGAAGGAAATCAGAGCACCTAGAGAAACACATGCTCACGGGGAGTATGTGCAAACTACATTGCTCAGATTGGTAATGTGATTTGTTTTAAATTAACTTGTTAACTTCTGACTACATCTCAGTGTTCGCAGAATTAGGAAGGTTAAACCTAGAGGCTCCTAAGTCACAGGTTTTTGCAATGAATCGTTTCTGTATTCAGTTTGATCACAAGGTCATCTTTCATTAATGTCTTGCTGTCTTCTTGCGTATGACGTGCACAGCCTAAAGTTATAGATCAACTTGTTTTATTGATCTTGTTTGTGCACGTCGGGTTGATTGCATTAGTCAAAACAGGGTCGACCACGTGAAGGTTGCTGTTACAAACCTGAACAACTATTCTTTACAATTTTCAAAATTTTCTGAGACATTCACGATCGTATTCAACTCGAGGCATGTGATTATTGGATTGAATTGCTGACATTCATTTCAACCAAATCATTCTATGGTTTGGAAATTGTGAATACAACAGAAATTTGCTCTAAATTGAAGCTCTTGAACCTTCCTTTGCCACTCTGTCTGAAGTTATTAAAGTCAAACTGACCCGACACGTTTTGCCTCTCAGGTAGTTTTCTGCCCACATTTTTCTCTGTCTTGCTCTTGCTGTGTGCCAGAGGTTGGGTTGTCTGCAGTGAATAATTCATTTCCTGACTTCCCAAGATCTCCACCAACTCGTAGGAAAAACCCAGGAGTGTCATTAAATGCTTCTCATTTAGTTGGAAGTAGTGCAGCTTCAAACACCACTCATATCACAGCATCTGCAGTCTCTTGGGTTTCCATTATATATTATTCATAGGATTATACATAGAGAGTTATACAGGCCCTTTGGTCCACCAAATTGTGGCCGATCAGGAAACATCACTTCACATTAGGGCAACAGAGTGGTGCAGCTAGTCGACCTGCTGCCTTACAGCGCCAGAGACCTGGGTTCAATCCTGACCTCGGATGTTGTCTGTGTGGAATTTGCATGTTATCCCTGTGATCGTGTGAGTCTCCTTCGGGTGCTCTGGTTTCCTCCCATGTCCCAAAAATGTGCGTGTTTGTAAGTTAATTGGGCTTTATAGATTGCTCGTGTGTGGGAAGTGAACACAAAAGAGGGATAACATAGAACTAGTATGAAGTTAGTGATGGTCTATGTGGATTTAGTGGGCCGTAGGACATGTTTCCTTGTTGTTTCTCTAGACAAAGTAAACTAAACATTAATCCCACACTAATCACTATACAGTGATTCTAGGGGAAGAATTTGATTGTTCCCACTCCCCCAACTGCCCCTGATTCCATCACTCATATACACCTACACAATCTTCAGTGGCCAATTAACCTATCACCCTCCGTCATTGAGATAGAACATAGAATAGTATAACATGGGAACAGCACTTCGGCCCACAATATCCGTGTCGCACATGATGCCAGATTAAACTAATCTCCTCGGCCTGCACATGATCCATATCCTTCCTCCCATCCAAGATAAGTTCATGACATAGGAGTAGTATTAGGCCGTTTGGCCCTTTGAGTCTCTCATGGCTTTTCTATCTTTCCCTCTCAACCCTATTCTTCTGTCTTCCCCCTGTAACCTTTGACACCCTTACTAATCAAGAACCTATCAATCTCCGCTTTTAAAATATCTAAATATTTGGCCTTCCACTCTCCAAACCTGTCCAAGTCGTTCTGCAAACACCCTGCTTCCTTTATTACACTACCTGCCACTCCACCTATCTTCATTTCATCTGCCAACTTGGCCACAAAGCCATCAATTCCTTCATCCAAATCATTAAAATACAACGTGAAAAGTAGCGGACCCAACTCCAATCCCTGCAGAACACCACTGGTCACCGACAGCCAACCACAAAAAGACCCACTCTACCTTCTGCCATTCAGCAAATTTTCTATCCATGCTAGTATCTTCCCTCTAATACCATAGACTCTTATCTTGTTTAGTAGCCACATATGCAGTACCTTATCAAAGGTCTGAAAATCCAAGTAAACAACATCCACTGACTGTGTAGGAAGGAACTGCAGATGCTGGTTTAAAGTAAGGAACTGCAGATCCTTTCTGTCTGAAGAAGGGTCTCGACCCGAAATGTCACCCATTCCTTCTCTCCAGAGATGCTGCCTATCCCGTTGAGTTACTCCAGCTTTTTGAGTCTAACCTGCTATTATTTCCTCAAAGAACTCCAACAGATCTGTCAGACAAGATATCCCCTTCACAAAGCCAAGCTGACTTCGGCCTATTTTATTATGTGGTAAGTACACAGAAACCACATCCTTAATAATGGAATCTATAATCTTACTAACTTCTGAGGTCAGGCTAACCGGCCTATAGTTTCCCCTTTTGCCTCCCTTGTTAAACAGTGGAGTAACATTTGCAATGTTCCAGTCCTCTGGGACTGTTCCTGACTTCTTGTGATTCTTGAAAGATCACTACTAATGCCTCCCCAATTTCTGAAGCTACCTCTTTCAGAAACTTGTGGTGTAGTCCATCTGGTTCAAGTGACTTATCCATCTTCGGAGCTTTCAGCGTCTCAAACACCTTCTCCTTAGTAATAACAACTCCACTAATTTCTGCCCCCTGACTCAAGAATTGCAGGCATGTTGCTTGTGTCCTCCATGGTGAAGACTGACACAAAAATGTATTCAATTCATCTGCCATTTCTTTATTCCCCATTATTACTTCTCTAGCATCATCTTGCAGCAGTCCAATATCCACTCTTACCTCTCTTTAACTCTTTATATATCTGTAGAAACCTTTGGTATCCTCTTTTTTAGTATTAGCTTATCTTCTTATTTCATCTTTTCGCCCCATTGTTTTTTTGGGTGCTTTCTGTTGTTTTTTTAAGAATTTCCCAATCCTCTTGCTTTCCACTAATATTAGCAATATTATATGCCTTCTCTTTTATTTTTATGTTGTCTGACTTCCTTTGTCAGCCACGGTCACCTCATTCTCCCCTTAGAATTTCTCATCCCCTTTGGCATCACAAGACACTGCATCTCCTGAATTACTCCCAGAAGCCCTCACCATTGCTGCTCCACCATCATTCCCGCTAGGGTCCGAAGAAGGGTCTCAATAAGCAATAGACAATAGGTGCAGGAGTAGGCCATTCAGCCCTTCGAGCCAGCGCAGCAAAATAAATGTCACCCATTTTGTCTATCCAGAGATGCTGCCTGTCCCACTGAGTTACTCCAGCATTTTGTCTCTATCTTCAGTGTAGGCCAGCATCTGCAGTTCCTTCCTAAGGGTCCCTCACCAATCAACTTTAGCCAGCTCCTCCAACATGCCTCTATAGTTACTTTTAGTCAACAGTAATACCAACACATCCGATTTCATCCTCTCCCTCTCAAACAGCAAGTTGAATTTTATCATATTATGGTCACTACCTCCTCGGGGTTGCTTTGCCTTAAGGTCCCTAATCAAATCCAGTTCATTACACAAATCTAGCTTCAGAAGCGTTTTCTTTTTGCATGTACAAACCCACTTCAGAACCATGGGCGATTTTAAAATTTTACAGCCAGATTTATCACTTCTGAAACTTTTTAGATACCAAAGGAATCAAGAAAAAACACAAATAATGCCTTATTGTTGATGAAATGCAGTGAGCAAATGCGATAATTCCCAATATTTTCAATCTTGATATCTGCACAGTCAATGTCCGCCAAGCACTTTAGCTGTTGTTGTCCTTTCAGCTCTCGCTTCTCTCTACCATCATTTCTCCTCACTTTTGCTATTCTGAAGTAGGATAAATGTCTCTCACGCTTACCCCGATTTCCACAATTATTTACAGTGCAAAAAATTACCTTTTCATCGGTTTTAAACGGGTAAGAAATTACGCGTTTCATGTATTAACAGTATATGCCGGAAGCTGCCATGTCCTCCACATGGATTGAGCTGGTCCGTGCGTCACGCCCTTTGACCCGATGACCTTATGTGCAATCCCCCTATACTAGACAGATGGTTAAATAGATGGTTAAGTATTTAGATGGTTAAAATATTTAGCTATGAGAAAACTGGAATTGGAAACTATTTAATTTGTTTCTGATTGATATCTGTGAAATAAGTAATTGATTTTTATTGCTTGTCCCGCTGAGTTACTGCAGCTCTTTGTGTCTGTACTGATCTATGCCTGTGATCTATCTGATCCATTAAATCTTAATTTCACGTTATTTACATTATTTTTAACCAGAAAATATCTGTTATTTTAAGTGGTGTATTGATTGGAATTTAAACTTTCATCTTTAACATAGAACATAGATCAGTACAGCCATAAAGTGCTGGATCAGACATTCAGTGGGTCGGTCAGGCAGCATCTTTGGAGATCATGGATAGGTGATGTTTTGGATCAGGACCAACCGAATTACTCCAGCTGCCTACCTGCTGAGTTATTCCTGCACTTTGTGTTTTTTCTGTAAACCAGCATATGTGGTTCTTTCTGTCTACATCTCTCTCTATAGATCAGTACACCACAGGAACAGGCTCTTCGGCCCACAATGCCAGCCCACAATGTCCGTACAGAACATGGTGCCAATTTAAACAAATGTCCTCTGCCTGCATGTTATCCATATCCCTCCATTCCCTGCCTATCCGTTAATACATGGGAGCCCCACGGTGACTGTGTCCCACTGGCAGCAATGGCTGTAAATCCGACCATTTTGCTTCTTTTTTTTTTTTTTTTGCATTTCAATTTTAATGTTTACTAGACCAAGTGCAGACCCGTTGGGTCTGTTCCCCCAATGTGTGGTTGCGGGGGAGGGGGGGTTTGGGGGGGAGGCATGCGGAGTCACACACACTAACTACCCCCCGCACACACGCTAACTACCCCCCTTGATATATTAATATTTTAATTTTCTCCTTTTACCCCATAGCCGCCCTATCCACCGACGCATAGCCCCCAACTCGCAGGCGCGTCTACATAGGGGGGGGGGGGTTAGAGAGTGAGGGCAGAGAGAGAATGGGGAAAGACAAAGAGAAAGGGGCAGAGACAGAAGGGCAAGTGACAGAGGGAGAGAGGGTGGGGGAGGAGGGGGGAGAGAGAGGGGAAGGGAAGGGAAGGGGGGAGAGGGGGGAAGGGAAGGGGGGAGAGGGGGAAGGGAGGGGGAGGGGTGGGGAGGGGATGGGGTGGAGGGAAGGGGTGGGGAAGGAGGTTTAGGGGAAGGAGGGTGGGGGAGCGCAGGGGGGCTGGGGGAGAGAGAGGGGGAGGAGGGAGGTACAAAGGCATTGTGAGGTCAGCAGCAGGGCAACTTTAATATTTTTTTAAAATGTCAGTTTGGTAATAAATGTTAGTAAATATCTCTGGAAGTAATCGACCAAATTGAAATCATAAGGAATTTTTCTACCAGAAGATGTAAAAATTTCACTTTTATTGTAACGTCAGCAGCAGGGCAGCGGTCAGATATTTAAAAAAGGTCAAATTGGTCAACAATTTTAATTAAAAAGTCAGGAAAATAATGTACCAACGGTGCAGAGGAGCGGATTTCTAAACTCGTAACGAAAATCTCTACTGAAATATGTAAACACTTTCCTGTTTCGGCGTCTGGTTTTCGAGGAGATACGTTTCACATGCAAAATGTAACCCACACACACACAGTTTTAATAGATATAGGTATGTTACAAAACTTACCTTCAGTGGCGCTGTAGTTCTGTCACTGGACATGTGTGCAACTTTGGCGCCTTTGAGGGGGGGGGGGCGGGGTTAAAACGCGGTTTTCTCCTGCCTGCCGGCGTTTTATTTTCTCGGGGTGCGAGCTTATGCTGAAGATTTGTTCTGACTGCTGGTCTGTGATAAATAAAAATAAAAATTAGCTTCTAATGCTGTGAACGGCGACAACGGCGACGGATTTCAGATACTGGACAGCTAAAGGAAAGCTGTTTATTTTTCATATAAATGTGCTTCTTAGGATTACCTTAATCCACATTTCATGTTGCGAAAAGGTGATTTTGGACGCATACGAACCGGCAGTATTTTTCCTGCTGATATGGGGTTTAAATTCACTGCAACCGTAACATTCCAATTGATCGCGTTTCACAAAGTCCCACACGCAAGATGATTAAAATGGCCATTAATTTATGGGAATTAAACACTAAATTCCTTCCATTTGGCCTATAAATTCATGACAGGGAGATTTAAAAATCATGTTATATTGTGAATTCTTGTGTGAATGTTATTTGGACACTTAGGCTATTTAAAAATGTCAATCTTTTCTTAAGAAATGGATAGATGTTTAGATCTAGTAATTGAATTTTGTAATTAGCTACAATTGGGTAACTAACTAATTATATGCTTTAATTTCAGGTCATCCAAGTAAGATTGTTTCATATTAGTTTCAGAATGCTTCAATCTATAATAACTGAAAATTTATTTCAGTTCTCTTAATTTTTAAGAAAGTTAGGGGCTTTTTTGACTGTCTTCGATCACAGCTTTTGTGTTAAGTCAATGGAAAAGCAATAGGAAACAAGATGCTAATTTCCAAGTATGAAAATGGCCATAACTTTTTTTTAAACTGAAGAAATGAAAGTGAATTAGGTGTCAAATTAAACTTCTTTTTATGCTTTATCTGATGGGATAAATTGCTGACTTGATTTTTTTAATCTCAAAATGTTGTAACATTGCTAATAGATATATATGATTAATTCCTCTATATTTCTGAAAAGCCCGCATTTAGAAACACGACGCAGGGCTGTTTTGAAACAGGCCAGTACTTAACTGCGAATTCCCAAAGGCAGAGGCTTTCATGGATCAGTGGCGAATAATTCTGGGCCACTGATCACTGAACCTTTCCACTGTGCTCATTTATCGGTTTAGTTTTTCAAACCAATACAGAACCGCCAAGGTTTGGAAAGTGTCAACAATCATATTAGCCGTGGTGTGAACGCGACTTCGAGAGCTTCATCTGTGTCCTTTGCACAAAAGGGAAAGGACTTTGTGAATTCTGAAATCCAAGTAATTATTTCTAATCATAAGGTTATCAGAATCAGAAGTACTACATCGTTTCAAGTTAATGAAAATGTGCTATCGGCAAAAGGGGCCCAAATCATGTGCAAATCATGAGACTCGTCTCATGCATTATTGGTGACCGCTGGGTATGCACATTCCAGAGAGATTTAACTGATGACTTTACACGTGTCCTCACTTTGAAAGAGACTGAAAGTACGAGCGAAGACATTTCGCAGTCGTTAAGTGTATGTCAGATGCATTGCCACACAATGTGTGCATCTCTCTGGCTGTGGGTGATTTTGGGAGGTTTCCAGCTAGTTGCCTCTCAGTTTCCCCGTGCGTGTGCCACGGTATCTGCTTTGCAATCCAAACAATGCTGCCCTTCCCACGGCTCCGATCCGGCGGTGCTCTGCGGGGCAGAATCCAATCGGGGCATATGCGCTGATGTGCAGGTCATCAACAAACCCTGGAGTGGCCCTTATAACTTGCGAAACGTGGACGATCGGGAGAGGTGGCCGCTCAAATTCTTTAATCGGACCTGCAGGTGTACCGGTAATGGGGTTTCATATTTCTGCTTATCTATTAGTCATGGTTCCAAAACTAATTTTAAATGTCGCATATCCATGTTCTCCAGAGATGCTGCCTGGCACACTGAATTACTCCAGCACTTTGTGTCTTTGTAAACCAGCCACTCTGGTTCATTGTGTTTAATGTTAATCTTACCATCCTGAACCTTATTCAGGATTTCCTGATACGTCTATCTTCCTGAGTTCTGGCAACCTTGTTTATCTTTCTCTGTTACTTTATCTGCTGTAAAATGTGTTTCAATGGACATCAATCAATTTATAAATCGATTGTTTAGAAATGTTATAGTTATACTTGTCATCGTGAATCAACAGATTATATAATTTATCTTGCTAAGTGTAACATATGTAAGAAATGTTTACTCATTAGATTTCGTGCAAATAGCTTAATCTTTTCATCGGCTTGGTGGTATAATTACATCGCCGATCGCCGATGTAACTATTTTGTATTCATTGCACTAACTATATTCTTACCTGGATGTTGTACGTAGACTACCGGCTTACTGTCACCTTTGCTCTGTGGTTAATTGGCCAGCGTATTGTTACATATCTTGATGTAGTCTATCAATGATCATACCTGCCCAACAGAAGTAAAACTGATATAAACCGGCCCGGAGAAACAAGGAACTGCAGATGTGAGTTTACAAAAAAAAGTTACTCCACCATTTTGTGTCTATCTTCGGTGTAAACCAGCACCTGCAGTTCCTTCCTACACCTATCAAAGTTCTCACCGTTATACTTGAAACCAGGGGAAGGTACAGCACCAAAGTGGGCAGGGCAGGGCCCACTTTGTCCATACTGTTCATGATTAGGCCTCTAAACACCTTCCATGTCCAAATGCCTTTTAAATGTAGTGTTATCTGATTTCACTGCCTTCTCTGGCAGCTCATTCCAAATGGCCACCACCTTTCTGTATGGACAAACATCCCCCTCGGACCTCCTTTACATTTCTCTCCTCTCATCTCATCTCACCTATGCCTTAATTTTTAATACTTTTAACCATGTGAAAAACAATCTGACTATCGGTCATACCTATACCCTCTCATAATTTTGTAAACCCCCACAAGGTCCCTCCTCAGCCTCCTATGTTCCATGAAGAATTGTCACTGCATATCCAATTTCTCCTTAACTCCATCCCTGTATTCCATACAACGCCCAGGTGAACCTCTTCTGCATTCTCTATTGTTAACACATCCTCTCATTTTGTTTCTTTTACCCTTGGGAGAAGGTTGGAAAGCGTGAAAGCACGTATAACCAGATTCAAGAACAGCTTCTTTCCAGCCATTATTGAAAATTAGATTTTTGAGTTTGTTTCCATGTCACTGAAGTTATAGTATAGATTGAGAATGCTTAATAAGACATGCACAATTGCGGGGTTTATCAACACAGCCATACAATATAAAAGAGGGAACTTGTCCTGAATGTTTTTGAAACACTGTTCAGACTTAGCTGGATTATTGTGGTCTAATTTGCAGTGTTATACAAAGTATGTGAAGACAGTAGAGGGTGTTATTTATGAGAATGTTTCTTTGTGTGATGAGCTACAGATATTGGGATATGTTTGGGAAGCTAGGACTCCTGACAAAGAAAGTAATGGCTGTAAAGGGATTAAAAGGTATGTAAAACGATGAGGGATCTGGACAGAGTGGATAGTGGGAGACTGTTCCCATTGTTAGAGGGATTGAGAACAGGCATCAAATACAATGGAATAGATTTTCAGGAGTAATGTGAGGAAAAACCTTTTGACACAGTATATGGTTGGAATCTTGATGTGAATCTAGAAGTAGGGTTTGGTACAGCAAATACAGAGATTAATGATTCTATGTTGTAGGAAGAATTGCTAAATTTAAAAATACTCTCCTTTGATGCTGTAACTATTTTATGATTATATGAATTATAAGGAGATAAAGGAGGGGGAAATGGGGGAAAAAAAGGAATTAATGCTGGAAGTGAGATACAAAGCACTGCAATGGCTGAAACTCTAACATTAAATACAGTGCTGCAAATGCCTATCATATGGGAATGGGATGGATAATTGAAGTGATAGGCAAAGGTCATTCTGAGCTTACAGTTGCTTGTCATTTTTAATTTTTATTCTACTTAACTGTCTTTAATTCCATTCCCATATGATAGGCATTCATAAAATTACACAAAATTCTGAAATGGTATCATGTCTTCCACCTTGGTTCTTAGGATTGAATACTGAATCCACACAGAATTAAAACATTTCCGATAACTAAATTGGCCAATTCTGATCAAAGGCCATCAACTTCCATTTTTCTGTCTGCACGGATCCTGCTTGATTCATTTAACATTTCCAGTAGTCTCTTTAATTTCAGATTCAGTAATTGCGATGTTTTGTATGACTTTTTTCTTCTCTTCCCAGTCCTTCAATTTCCACTTCAGTCAGACAGACACAAAAACTTCTTAAATGTCAATTAAGAAGCTCTTCAGCTGCCATCTGTATCTGTCTCTTTTGGTCTCTATCCTGTCAGGAATGTTTCCTGTTCTCTCCACCTCTTTCCTTTCTCTGCAACCTAAAGCATATTTAATTTCAAATTATTTCCGAATCTGATAAAGTAATTGACTCTGTTTCTTTCCTTTCATAGATGTGGCCGAACCAGCTGATCGTTTCAAGCATTTCCCGGTTTTGTTTTAAATGATTGTAATGTCTTGTTTTAAATGGGTGGATCATTGTTGAGCAGAGTTGATAACATTAGAGCCATAAAGTCATTTTTCCACCAGTTGAACAGATCTGTACTGTTGTTAATGAGCTCATAATTTTCAGTAAGCAGCGAATCTTTCCGTTTCACTTAAATAGGAAATTATGCCGGATACAACTGCGGAGGGTGCAAATTTGGATGGGCTGGTTTGAACTGTGACCTGAGAAAACCACCAGTGATAAGAAAAAATATTCTTTCATTAACCCCAACGGAGCAGGAGCAGTTCTTGGATGCTTTAGATAAAGCTAAAACGACAATCCATCCAGATTATGTCATTGCAACCCAACACTGGCTGAGTTTGCTGGGGCCAAATGGAACTCAGCCACAAGTTGCAAACATATCAATATATAATTATTTTGTGTGGCTTCATTACTATTCTACAAGAGACACACTACTAGGTTAGTTTACTCTTTATATATTTGCTTTTGTGCCTAAAGTTTTCCTTGATATTATCTGTATTACCAATTTTATAATGAAATAAATGAATAACCTAGCTGCCACTTAAAATGAGTAATTAATTTGTATCTTCTCATAGCATACTAGCACATTCAACAATGGTATTTTGTAACCATGACACAATATCTCTATTGTGTGGGCACAATTAAAACATGCTCTATGAAAACCAGTTTTATTGTAATTGATTACTGTGAATATCAGAACAGGAATAACTGGGTTTTGCCATTCACTTTGATCTTGACTAACCAGTACCTCAACTCCATTTACTTGCATTTTCTCTATATCCCAGCACGTTGTGGAATATAACGTCCCAGAGGAATGGAAAATTGGAAATGTTACTCCATTGTTCAAGATGGAGCTGAGGCAAAAAACAGGAAACTATAGGCTAGTTAGACAAAAATGCTGGAGAAACTCAGCGGGTGAGGCAGCATCTATGGAGTGAAGGAAGACTTCCTTCGCTCCATAGATGCTGCCTCACCCGCTGAGTTTCTCCAGCATTTTTGTCTACCTTCGATTTTCCAGCATCTGCAGTTCCTTCTTAAAACATATAGGTTAGTAAGCCTGACATTAGTCGTTAGTAACATTTTAGAGTCCATTTTTCAGGGTGAGGTTTTGAATACTTGGAAGCACATGATAAAATAGGTCAAAGTCAGCATGGTTTTGTGACGGGGAGATCTAACCTGACAAATCTGTTGGAATTCTTTGCGGAAGTAAATAGCAGGATAGACAAAGGAGCGTCAGTGGATATTGTTTATAACCATATAACAATTACAGCACGGAAACAGGCCATCTCGGCCCTACAAGTCCGTGCCGAACAATTACCTTCCCTTAGTCACACCTGCCTGCACTCATACCATAACCCTCCATTCCCTTCTCATCCATATGCCTATCCAATTTATTTTTAAATGATACCAACGAACCTGCCTCCACCACTTCCACTGGAAGCTCATTCCACACCGCTGCCACTCTCTGAGTAAAGAAGTTCCCCCTCATGTTACCCCTAAACTTCTGTCCCTTAATTCTGAAGTCATGTCCTCTTGTTTGAATCTTCCCTATTCTCAAAGGGAAAAGCTTGATCACATCAACTCTGTCTATCCCTCTCATCATTTTAAAGACCTCTATCAAGTCCTCCCTTAACCTTCTGCGCTCCAGAGAATAAAGACCTAACTTATTCAACCTATCTCTGTAACTTAGTTGTTGAAACCCAGGCAACATTCTAGTAAATCTCCTCTGTACTCTCTCTATTTTGTTGACATCCTTCCTATAATTGGGCGACCAAAATTGTACACCATACTCCAGATTTGGTCTCACCAATGCCTTGTACAATTTTAACATTACATCCCAGCTTCTATACTCAATGCTCTGATTTATAAAGGCTAGCATACCAAAAGCTTTCTTTACCACCCTATCTATATGAGATTCCACCTTCAAAGAACTATGCACGGTTATTCCCAGATCTCTCTGTTCAACTGTATTCTTTAATTCCCTACCATTTATCATGTACGTCCTATTTTGATTTGTCCTGCCAAGGTGTAACACCTCACATTTATCAGCATTAAACTCCATCTGCCATCTTTCAGCCCATTTTTCCAAATGGCCTAAATCACTCTGTAGACTTTGGAAATCCTCTTCATTATCCACAACACCCCCTATCTTGGTATGCTATCTGCATATTTACTAATCCAATTTACCACACCTTCATCCAGATCATTGATGTACATGACAAACAACAAAGGACCCAACACAGATCCCTGAGGCACCCCACTAGTCACCTGCCTCCAACCCGACAAACAGCCATCCACCATTATCCTCTGGCTTCTCCCATTCAGCCACTGCTGAATCCATCTTGCTATTCCTGCATTTATACCCAACAGTTTAACATTCTTAACCAACCTTCCATGAGGAACCTTGTCAAAGGCCTTACTAAAGTCCATACAGACAACATCCACTGCTTTACCCTCGTCAATTTCCCTAGTAACCTCTTCAAAAAATTCAAGAAGATTAGTCAAACATGACCTTCCAGGCACAAATCCATGTTGACTGTTCCTAATCAGGCCCTGTTTATCCAGATGCTTATATATATTATCTCTAAGTATCTTTTCCATTAATTTGCCCACTACTGAAGTCAAACTAACAGGTCTATAATTGCTAGGTTTACTCTTAGAACCCTTTTTAAACAATGGAACAACATGCGCAGTACGCCAATCCTCGGGGACTATTCCCGTTTTCTAGTTTAGTTGTATTTTCAGAAGGCCTTTGATAAAGTGTTGCACATGAGGCTGCTAAACAAGATGAGAGCTCTTGGTATTAGAGGGGAGACTAGCATGAATAGAAGATAGAGACAAAATGCTGGAACAACTCAGCGGATCAGGCAGAATCTCTGTAGAAAGGGAATAGGTGACGTTTCGGGTTGAGATCATTTCCTCAGACTAAGTTGGGGGAGAGGGAAACTAGAGGTATGAAAAGGTTCAGAACAAATCAGAGCTCGCATAGGTGGAGCCCACAATGGTCGATTATTGGCTGTGGAAGGGGTAATAATTAAGAGATATATGGATGCAAACAGTAGAACCAGTTGGACAAATAGGGTGGAGAAGTGGGCGGAAAGAGGGAATACACCAGCTACCTGAAATTAGTGAAATCAATATTCATACCACTGGGTTGTTAGCTGTCCGAGCGAAATATGAGGTGGTTTTCCTCCAATTTGCGTGTGGCCTCACTCTGAAAGTGGAGGAAGCCCAGGCCAGAAAGGTCAGTGGGAATGGGAAGGAGAATTAAAATACCGGGCAACTGGGAAATCAGCATTTTCTGTCTCTCTGAGTTACTCCAGAATTTTGTGCCTTCCAGAAATGCTATCTGTCCTGCTGAGCTACTTCAGTATTTTGTGTCTATCTTCGGTGTAAACCAGCATCTGTAGTTCCTTCCTACACACTTGCATTTTTTTTAATTTAAAAAAAAAAAAAAAAAAATTATTTATTAGAAGTAAGTACAATACAGTGGTACCTCTTTACAGGTTCCCAAAATTATGTTAACATATTACATTCTCTGTACAACTTCCTTTTTAAAACAATTTTTATAAAGAGAAAAGTAAGAAGAGAAAAAGGAAAAAGAGGTAGTAAAGAGTGAGGGATAGGCTAGTGTGCATGAGTAAAAGGCGGAAAAAGAAAATAGTGAAGAAAAGAAATAAGTGAGGAGGGAAAGCAGGAGGGAGTTTATTTAATCGCCACAAGGAGATGATTTTTTATGTTCTAAATTATCTTTCACTCATACCTGAAACTTTTAATTTTCACGATACTGTAGCACCACATGACTCCAAGAAATCAATAACTACACACGTGCACGAGTAGAAGGTTGGCTGAATAGCAGAAGGCAAAGAGTGGTCTTTTTCTGGTTGGATGCCAGTGACCAGTTGTGTTCCACAGAGATCAGTGGGGTCTGCTGCTCTTCACTTTATGTAATAATAATTATTATTATTATTAAAGCTTTATTTCAGACACAGGTCCACATAACACATCATACAGTATAAGGAGATACAAAAATACATTAAAAATTGCATATTAGCCTAAAAAATATACAAGCTATTGCATCAATGCCGTCTTAGCCTAGAAGTGAATCTATAGCAGCTTTTCAGAGGGCTGACTAGGGCTTCAATTATGTGGTTCTCTGACTTGTCCAGGCGATACATAAAACTAAACATCAGCTGTCTTAAGAGTGCCTCACAGGTTGGCACTCTAGTGGACACAAACAATTGACTGGCACTATGCCACCTAGGGACACGAAGCAGCAACCTCATTGCATCATTGTATGCTACCTTGAGCCTCTGCATACTCTTTTTCTTATAGTTAGACCACAATTGAGCAGTATATAACGGTGTGATGTAGGTTCTGAACAGGGAACACTTCACAGAGTCAGAGCACATAGAAAACTTCCTTATAAGCATGTTAGCTTGAAGATAAATTTTACAGCGCTGTCGGTAGAGGTCTTGATTTCTCTCTTGGGGAGAAGGCAGGTGGATGAGGTTGAGAAGGAAAGATAGATCAGCCATGATTGAATGGCGGAGTAGACTCAATGAGCCAAAGGGCTTAATTCTGCTCCTATGACTTATGAACTTATTTTCTTTTAACAAATGTAATGCTGCAGTGTTTTTATTCTCGCAGGACCTGGTCGACCATTTAAAGGTATTGATTTTTCACATCGAGGTCCATCTTTCCTTACTTGGCATCGATACCATTTGATGTTACTGGAGAGAGATTTACAAGTTGGTATTTTATGATCTGGTTTGGTTTAAATATTATGGTGCATTGTTTTATGTTACGCATGGGTTCATTAACTGTGAATTGAATGTTATAAATTAAGGGAGGATAGAGTTCTCTGCAAAAAGTAGGAATTGTCATCTTTGTGAGAGAACAGTGCAGCAAAGGAACAGGCCCTTCGGCCCACAATGGATAGACAATGTATGATTTTGTATATATTTTTTTATCTCTGGTCCCATTACTTATAAATTATTGTTATTCTTATGACCTTTTCATCAGAATACTATTTGAATTTGGTTAAGAGAACATATTTCAATTTGAGTTCAATACTGGGTAGCATAGTGGCGCAGCGGTAGAGTTGCTGCCTTGCAGTGCCAGAGACCCAGGTTCGATCCTGACTATGGGTGCTCTCTGTACGAAGTTTGTAGTTCTCCCTGTGACCATGTGGGTTTTCTCCAGGTGCTCTGGTTTCCGCCCACATTTCACAGATGTGCAGATTTGTAGGTTAATTGGCTTCTGTAAATTGCCCATAGTGTGTCGAATAGAACTAGTGCACGGGTGATCGCTGGTTGACACAGACTCGATGGGCCGTAGGGCCTGTTTCCATGCTGTATCTAGAAACTAAACTGGAAAGCCAGCTTGGCTTCTGGAAGACTGAGACGTGAATCGTAGGAACAATTCTGAAGACCAAGCATATCTTGTTGTTGTCATTTTACTCTATACTTTTGAGACATAGACAGTGTACAGTAGACATTCCAGACAGTGTAGCCAGATAGCATAACCACTTACATGTGACTCGTCACACATAATACTTTACATCAAAGGGCAAGACCAGATCACAGACACACTGATTCCATCCAGGCAAACCTTCCCAACATCAATACATTGCTGATAGAATTACAGATCAGGTGGGCAAGACATGTCAGAAGAATGTCTGATGGCAGATTACAAAAGCAGCTGCTTTATGGAGTGCTGAGTTAGGGCAAGCTAAAGAATTTCAAAGACTCTCTTAGAACTTCCCTTGAGAGTTTCAACATTGCAAGCACAATAACAACATTGAAGGAGCATTTGCACAGGTATGTGGATAGGAACGTTTTAGTCGTATGAGCCAAATTAATGTTGGCAAATGGGACGCGTTGATGGGCACCATGGTTGAGTTTGGTCAAAGGACCTGTTTCGATATTGTATGACTGTGACATACATCACTGGGAACAACAAGGATCGGGTTGTCCTGTTTGGCGTACTCTCATAAAAAGCTAGAATAGAGGAAGCAGAGATAAATGTAGTAATTGTCATTGATAGTGATAGTAATTGCCATTGATGCCACAGCATCTCTATCTCTCTCTCACCTCTGTGGAAGGAACACTGGAGCCTTGATTGGTCTAATCAGTCATCTCAATATGCTTCAACATTAATGATGAGGTCTTTATCGTCTTACTCGAACGAGTGACGAACAACAATATTTTTATTTTTTATGACAAAAGAGAAGGCCATTCATTTCCTTGAGCCCATGCCAGAGCATCGCATTCCCCCACATTCCACTGTCACCTATTCTCTCTCACTTGCCCATCTACTTCACACTGATTCTCCTACTCACCCATTTATACTGGGGAGTAATTTGTAGTTTTCAATTAACCTACGAACCAACACTTCTTCGTATGTGAAAGGAAATTTCAACACCCAATGGAGACCCTATGAGGTCACATGAAGATCATGAATGAGCCAAGTCATTGGAGCTGTGAAGCAACTGCATCACACTATCACCCTTGGCTATCTTATATTCATTCAAAGCCTGAAATAGGCATTTCTGTGTCTTTCTCTTTTTCCCCATACAGGAACTCATAGGAAATGAATCATTTGCACTTCCATACTGGAATTTTGCCACAGGAAATAAGGATTGTGATGTGTGTACAGATTCTTTGTTGGGATCCCAACGTCTTGATGAACAGTCATTAATAAATCAGAGCTCTAGGTTCTCGCGATGGGAGATTGTATGCGACAGGTTAGTAATTGAATATTGCAAATCGCATTAGAATTCTGCATTAAACATAATTTTAATATTGAATATCTTAGAATTAAATCACTGGCTGTATATTGGAAGATCCTGAAATCAGGAAAGATGCTAAATGCGAGAATCTAAAAATTGTATCACACAACACAACATGCAATTGAATCTCTGAGCAAAATATTTAGTCACCAACTGAAATCGGCGTCTTACATTGTAGATTGTGAAATCCACAGTTTTCCTCCTGGGACTTCCATGCACCTGATGCACTAGGGCATGAAGATGCCCAGAATGTACAATGGCAAAGATAGGCACAAAATGCTTGAGTAACTTAATGGGTCAGGCAGCATCTTTGGAAAAATGGATAGTTTGTGTTTTGGGTCAGGATCCTTCATCAGACTGATTGGGGGGGGGGGGGTGAAAAAACAGGACAAATTAGGGCCAGCCACAGATAATCTCAAGCAAGGAGGATCCCTGATAGGCCGTTTTTTTGGATAGGGTTGTAAACTACCCAAGAGGAATAAGAGGTGTTCCTCCTCCAGTTTGTATGTGATCTAACCCTGGCAATGGAGGAGGCCCGGAACAGAAAGGTCATTATGGGAATGAGATGGGGAGTTAAAAATGGTTGGTAACTGGAAGATCCAGTAGACCTTGGTGGGGACCTAGTGTAAGAGTTTGGTGTACAATAGCACCCACTGCATGTGACCATCAGACTTAATCCTGAGCAGGTTAAGCTTATGGAATGCAGCTCCAAAACTGATTTTAGAGTGGTCCATTTTAACTTAAATTTGCCATAGGGAACAGTTTTTCCGTGTCCCACCCCTTCTGATGTGGACTGAGTGGAAGAAAAGCATTTAAGTGTTTTGTGTACAATAGATTTAGGTTGAATGCATTTTATCAGACCTAAATTGATACCCTTTCTTCATTTCTAAAACTGCTTCTACCCTCCAGAAGGTTTCCAGCATTTTTTGTTCCTTTACCTAAGAATATCGAATCCTGGCATCATAATGCACAGAAACTGTACCCATAGCGTACCATGTCCAGAGTGACCATCTAGTGCCCACCTACACTAATCCTATTTGCCAGCACTTATTCTGTGACATTTTGTGCAATGGCACTTCAAGTGCCGCTGTCAAGGTTCATTAGACTTGTACAACAAATCCTTTTTGTTCCCCAGTGTTCCCTATGCCCTACCAATCACTGTGTATGCAATACGCTTACTAGTCCCAAAGTACCTCTGTTCACCTTCAGGATCTGGTCACCTCACCACCTGATCAATATCATCAGGTAGTCAATGACTATCCTCATTATCAATAAAACCAACAATTTTCTTGTCATCTGAAAACTTTGTAGGCCCCCCTCAGTCATGACTGACCATGGGTGATGCATCCTAGTTGTTGGCTGCTTGCTCCAAACCTTGGCTAGAGCAGCGTGGCTTGTGGCTGAAGAGACCAGTGCGGGAGTGACAGTCGCTGTTGCAAAGATCACATTTGTGTGTGGTCTCTGGTCTGTTGAAGTTGCTGCGCTCCTTCCTGCGTGCCCGCTTGTCTGCTGCTGCGTTCAACAGTTTCTCTTCCCCCGTTTTGAGATGTTGGTTCAGGGTACCTCTCCACCTCGTGCGGTCAGCTGCAAGGCTCTCCCAGGACTCCGCAATCGATGTTGAGTGCCTTCATATCTCTCTTGCAGACATCCTTGTAATGTAGCTGGGGGCGGCCGATGGTTCTCCTCCCAGATGTCAGCTCTCCATAGAGGATGTATTTTGGAATACAGCCATCCTCCTTGTGGTGGACATGGCCCAGCCACCGCAGTCTGCACTGCCCGAATAGCGTGTACATGCTGGGAAGGCCAGCGCCAGACAGGATCTTGGCATTGGATATTGTCTTGCCAGGATATGCCTGAAAACTAACATCAAATTCCTATTCTCATATCTAAATCATTAATGTACATAAGAAACAGTCAGGATCACCGTACTGTTCCTGCAGTGTTCCACTGGTCACAGGCTTTAACAAACTGGCTGCCCCCTTTATATTTCTAAACTCTATCCATATGATCTAATTTGAACAGCCTTCCAGGATATCTCCCTTATTACTGCAGTAATGGAATTCCTTTATCAAAATTGCAGTGTCACCCCTGCTCTTATGCCTCCTTACCCTGCCATGCCTGGAGATCTATTCCCCTGAAATGTTGAGTTGTTAATTCTGCCCTTCTTTCAGCCATGTCTCTGTTTTAGCAACATTATTCTGTTCCTAGGTGCTGATTCCCACTCTTAACATAATCCGCCTTACTAGTCAGTTTCTTTGCATTAAAACAGACCCGTTTAGCCTGTCATTCCACACGTAAGCAGGTTTGATTAATGGAAAGCCTTTCCTTCTCTGATAAGAATGTAGGGAGAATAAAATGGAATTTGTGTAAACATTTGTCTGATAGTTGGCATGGACGATAGGCCGAAGGTCCATGGCTCTTCTATTTCTATACACATAGTTCCCCATTTTAAACAAAACAGCTGGACAAAACATATCTGCTGCAGGTAAATTTGCAAATGTTGTAGTACTGTGCTACTGTAAGGTTGAAATACGTAGCTCCATTATGTTGGAATACTGAATTGCTGATCCGTGACCTTTCAAGCCTACTTCTCCAAAATACGTTAATTTTACTGCAGTATTTTTAATGCCTTAATGAAATTAAAATGTGGGATTATTTCCTTTTGAGTTATCCCCAAGAAAACAGTGGGCCATGGCAGTTCATGTGGTGAAGGTACATTTGAAACATTTGCAAACAATAGGACATTTGCAATGTTTTGATACAACTGAATAGCTGATTTGGCTATTGTAATGGATAGTTAGTTATACATTGTCCACATCATTGACAATAGTATATTAATTAGATTGGGGTAACAATGGAAGACCTTCTTCCCTGAAATACATTATTGAAACAAATGGATTGTTATAACAATCCAGTACTTATACGGTGACCATCACCAGATTTTTTTTTGTTTGTTTAAATGTATTTATGTTAACATTGAAGTTAAACTTTCCAGCTGCTAGAATGGGATTTGTCTCCATTTGATTACTCCAGGCCTCTGGAATACTGGTTCAGCAACATTAACGCGGGCTTATAGTAAGGATGTATTATTATGTTCTAATATTCTATTTTGTGCTTTTTCATGCAAATCTATAGTTTGGATGATTATAATCGCTTTGTTACTCTTTGTAATGGAACAAATGAGGGTCCGATCAGGAGAGGGTTCATGGAAATGAACAACGTCCAGTTGCCAACCATGGAGGATATCTACCATTGTTTATCTGTCAAAGACTTTGATTCTCCACCTTATTTCCAGAATTCTAACTTCAGCTTCAGGTAATATATTGGAAACTTAAGCCTGAAGTGAGAAATGAGTATTAACTGGCTTTACAGTACTTAATAAAGAACTTAATGAAAATAGACTTACTTGAGGAAAGCAGAAGAAACCCAGGACACAGAGGCTCGTGAATTCAAAAGTTTATCAGGAAAATGTGCTCATGATTCCTAAGGTTAACTGTGGTCATGACGTACTTGTTATTCAGGTGCCAATTAGGACTCAAAAATGTGGTCCAAAATATCTGTTCACGTATTTGACAGGAATGATTGTGGGCACAATCCTCACAACTACTGACAAGCGAGCAGAGCTGTAAGATCATGAAGAAAATCTATGAATGAAACCAGAGTCATTTTACACTTTTTAAACTTTTGCCCCTCGCATCTTAAAGCTATGCCCTGTAGTCTTTGACATTTCAAATGTAGGGAAAAACTTTCTCTTTACTACATGTATGCCTCTCATAATTTTATATACTTCATTTCTTACCTCTTACTTCATTTGGGTGTCCCCTCAAGCTCGGACGTTCCACAGAAAATATCCAACTGTGGAGAATAAAATGGACCTAGTGCAGGATTAGTTGAAACAGTGCTTAAAGTTTGGTGTAGACTCAGTCGGAAGAAGGGGCTGGCTCAATAACTCCATGACTGCTGAGGAGCTAAACCCTTACTTCCCCAAAAAATATAGCCGAACTAAAGAGGTAAGAAACAACATTGCAGAATAAAAAATAAACTCAAATGGCAGAAGATATTAAGATTTTTATTTTGTATTGGGTGGTTCTGGTCGCCCCATACCAGGAATTATGTGGCGGCTTTGGAGAGGATGCACAGAAGGTTTACCAGGATGCTGCCTGGGTTGGAGGGTTTCGGCTACAGGGTGAGGTTGGGTAGACTTGGATTATTTTCTCTGGAATGTCAGAGGTTAAGGGCAGACTTGATAGAAGTATATAATATTATGAGAGGCAGAGACTGGGGAAAAATTAGACCGTTTCTCCCAGGGTGTTCATGGCTTGTTCCAATGGATACTTTCTGTAACTATTTAATTGTATGTTGGTGACTGGCATGTAGGATAATCATAATCATCAAAATATCGTCATCTAAACTTTATGGCAACAGTTGCTTAGTGTTTTTAAGTAACTTTTTGAGGAAAATCATGTTATGTGTAACATACAGTAGGTGTACGCCCAATACATCACTGCCCATAACTGCATTTGCCTCAACATGCATGTGGGGTAGGCTTTCCATTGATTAAAACCATTTTCCGCACACAAGAAGTTTTATTAATTTGAAGATTAGAGAGCAGATCCATTCTGTCCAATCTCCATATGTAATGTAAAGAGCTTTCAGTATTTAATATATTTTCCCTGATGACACTTATAGTGATAGGTATGGATGCATTCCAATGTGTATAGAAGTGAGACCCAGACATATCCAAATTTATTTCTAAATATTCAGTGGAATTTAATATGGTTTTAAATGCTTGGTATCTTTTGAAATAGCTGGATGAATGAAGGTAATATTGACTCCTTTATTACTCATGCAGAACTGAAAGAGATAAAGAACCACAAACTATTAATGTGGTCTTGAAATGCCTTATTTTGATATCCTGTGAGAATGATAATTTTTGGAATGAGTAAATATAAATATTGTACAGTAACTATTGCAATGATCCTTAATTAATACATTATTTACTAAAGATAAGCAGTTGACAAAACTGAAATTAAAGTGTTGAGTGATCTTTGCTCTCATCTTAATCCAGAAAACTGACTACATTTCTGATGCCTTTTGATCAAAATTGCCAGATTACTCTGCTATCATTTATGGCTTCTAGATGTATAAAAATAAAATAAAATAAGAAAGAACTGCAGATGCTGAAAAAATTGAAGTTAGACAAAAATGCTGAAGAAACTCAACGGGTGAGGCAGCATCTATGGAGAGAAGGAATAGGCCATGTTTCAGGTCGAGACCCTGCTTCAGACTGATGTCGGGGAGGGGGGGGGGGGTTCTTTCCACCCCCCCCGACATCAGTCTGAAGAAGGGTCTCTACCCGGAACGTCGCCTATTCCTTCTCTCCATTGATGCTGCCTCACCCGCTGAGTTTCTCCAATATTTTTGTCTACCTAAAATAAAATAAATCCTCCTTTTCAAAGCTTGCTTTTTTGCCCTCGGTTACATGTTGTAGGTTAGGCTCACTGCAGGAAGCCAATTAATACCATTATGAAAATCTGTTATGTCACAATTGGAAAAACTGTATGATTCTTAAAACCAGCTTTCAAAGTTTTGATTTGCAAAACTAAAACTTGCTGTATCAATGCAGATTTGTAATATAGAATTCATTATTTTTGCACAAATGTTCTTCCTCCTCTCCCCTTTTCATTAATGAAATGAGAATGCATTGGTTAGGTTAGTTTATTGTCATGCACTCTAGTGTGCAATGAAATTCCTTGTTCACATGAAGGTCACAGAGTTAACAGTATACATTCAGTAATGATAAATCCAACATTGAGTGCAATACACTAGAATGGTGCCTTATTCTAATGTAATCTGAAGTACTTGAGCACAATAGTGAAATAACAAAATGAGGTAGAGTTAATTGTAAGAGGATGTGGCAGCACCTCTGTTAAAAGGATGCGAAAGAGTCTAATCACAATGGATAAGAAGATATTCTTAAATCTGGACGTCTGAGCATGCAAGCTCCTATATCATCTCCTGGAATTAGAAGAGAGTAAAGGGAATGGCCAGGGTGGCAGGAATTTCTGATAATACTGCCAGCCTTCCTGATGCAATGCACTCTGCAGATGGACTGGATGGAAGTGAAGAGCCTGTGATGGGCTTGGCTGTGTTCGCCACTCTTGGCAGGTTCAGGCAGTCAGGAGCCGAGCAGTTGTTATACCGAGCAGAGGTGCAGTTTTCTCAAGATTTAATTTGTTACCTTTATAAGTACTAAAAATTAATGGGAATTTCTACTCCCTTTTGATTTGCTAAATTTAATACAAAAGCTGTGTAAAACTGGAACATAACTACCTCCCTTTTTCTTTCAGAAATTCGCTTGAGGGGTTTGCTGCACCAGATGGGGAAACTAAATCTAATGAGTTTCAGAGTCTTCATAACCTGGTTCATTATTTTTTAAATGGAACAAATGCACTTGCGCACTCTGCAGCAAATGATCCACTTTTTGTGGTATGTTTGTATCTTAAATTAAATTTTAAATTAAATTTCTTTATTTATATAGCACATTTTTAGTCAACTTGCATTGACCCCAAAGTGCTTCACATAATTACATTCACACACACAGGCAAAGGTGGGTGAAGTGTCTTGCCCAAGGACACACACAGGCAAAGGTGGGTGAAGTGTCTTGCCCAAGGACACAACGACAGTATGCACTCCAAGCGGGATTCGAAC
Organism: Amblyraja radiata; assembly: GCF_010909765.2. Lineage (NCBI taxonomy): Eukaryota > Metazoa > Chordata > Chondrichthyes > Rajiformes > Rajidae > Amblyraja > Amblyraja radiata. The sequence goes on from NC_045961.1 coordinate 57,163,804, forward strand.
CAGCTACCTTCCGGTTGCCAGCCGAACACTTAGCCCATTGTGCCATCTTACCTAGAATGATTGAACTGCAATGATTTTACCAAATCAACGGACTGTAATTCCAATTGCCTTGTTCCTTCCTTCAAAATGGTTGGAGTTGCATTGACTGAAAAATTCATATTGATCTAACAAATGTTTTAAATCTGAAAATTAGTTCAGGCCAACAGATTCCCTTTCGTGTGAAAGGCAAGTGCAGTAATTCCAAGGAACCCTGAATGTTAATAGATTTTAGATTAGACAAATGATGGAAAAAAGAGACTTATGACATTTATTGAGAACGGGAAGCTTATACTACAATTGGGTAAAACATTCATTGGGTAACCATTGGAGTACTGTGTATTGTTCTGCTCCACACACTACAGGAATGATGTGATTGCTCTGGAAAAGTTGCAGAGGTGATGCACCAATATATTTCTTGGCTGGACTGGTTTAATTATGATGGAAGATTGAATACGGTTTGGTTGGTTGTCTTTGGAGCAGAGGCGGCTAAATAGGTCCTTGTTAGATGTGTACAAAATTGAGAGATGTGCAGGGTGAAGAGTAAGAAAGTTTCCTCATTGCAGATACAGTATATCTGAAACTAAAGGGTATAGATTTAGGGTGAGGGATGAAAAGTGCAAAGAGACCTGAAGAAAGTTTCCACCCAGAGGATGCTTGAAATCTTGAAAGCACTACTTAGAGGGGCTGGTGGCAGCAGGACTCTCACAACACTTAAACTGTTTATAGATGAGCACTTTAATCACCAAAGCATAGAAGGCTACTACCAAATGCTGGTAAATTAGATTCGTAGGGATAGGTACATTACTGTTAATATGGTACACCTATAACTGTTGTATGGCTTCTGAATTATTAAATATGATTAGTTGTCAAACTTGGGGAAGTAAGCCTACATGGAAGACGAGAAAATAATGTGAGGCTCAATGAGAATATTTGTGTTGCAAGGGTTGAAAATTCTATCTTATTGAGTTTGCATTTAAGAGCATTTAATAAAAAATCAATTGTTCCAGTAAGGACCTTGAATGACAAGAAAGGTTCTAACTCTGGTCAAAAATAAAAGTGAAGCATGTGTAAGCTGCAGAAAGATGAAATCAGACAGGACATTTGAGGATTATAAAGCAAGCACGCAATTGGAAGGGCCTAAAAGGGTCATGACATCACATTAGAGATTTGGATTAATGAAAATCCAAATTATACAAGAGGGTAAGTAAGGAGAAGGTAAGATTGAGATAAAGGAGGAATTAATGCTTGGAGCCAGAGGATGTATGCCATTAACTAAACAAGTACTTTGCAAGGAAAAGAAGATGGAGGCTAGGGAGATGAATGAGGGAGATACTAATATACTAAGGCAGGTTGAGATCAAGAAGGAGATGGTGTTGGATCCCCAGTGACAGATGGAATGTATCCCAGGTTAATGAAAGAGGGAAGCGAGGTGCTTGCAGGGGGCTTCACAAAGACCTTTGTTTCATCTCAAGCCATGGGTGAGATCCAGGAGGATTGACGAGTAACTAAAATTGTTCTTTTGTTTAAGGGAAGTATAGATAATCCAGGAAATACTGACGACAGCCGTACAACTGAGATAAAGTTTACTGGTATCAATGTTTTACATTGTAATAGGTGCTTCATGCCTTTACGGATGCTATTTTTGATGAGTGGATGAAACAAAACAGTCCCTCCATCAGCGTGTGGCCTGAAGAGATGGCACCTATTGGCCACAACAGGCAATTTAACATGGTGCCGTTTTACCCATCTATGACTAATGAGGAGCTCTTTGTACCTTCCAGTGAGCTTGGATATTCATATGAAATTGAGTTATCAGGTATGTTTTAAAATATTTTGTTCCATAAGTTCATTATTTTGCCAATCAAGAAAAATATTGCATTGAATCATGTTTTTAATGACTTCTCAGTTTGGATATATATTTTTAATGAATGTTATTATGAAAATGAATGCAAATAATTTGAAATATTTTGTATATTTTAAATGTTGGGAGCCATATCATATATCTATTAAAACTCCCCCCCCCCCCTCTCACCCCCACCCCTCCCCTCTCTCCCCCCTCTCTCCCCCCTCTCTCCACCCCTCTCCCCCTCCCATCTCTCCCCCTCCCATCTCTCCCCCTCCCATCTCTCCCCCTCCCATCTCTCCCCCTCCCATCTCTCCCCCCTCCCATCTCTCCCCCCCCCTCCCCTCTCTCTCTCCCCTCCTCCCCTCTCTCTCTCCCCCCCTCCCCTCTCCCCCCTCCCCTCTCTCTCTCCCCCCCTCCCCTCCCCCCCCCCCCCCCCCCCCCTCTCCCCCCCCCCCTCTCCCTCCCCCCCCCCTCTCTCCCCCCCCTCCCCTCTCTCTCTCTCCCTCTCTCCCCCTCTCCCCTCTCTCTCCCTCTCTCTCATTCTCTCCCTCACCTCTCTCTCTCTCTATCCCCCTCTCCCCTCTCTCTCCCCCTCCCCTCTCTCCCCCCCAAGATAGACACAAAATACTGGAGTCACTAACATGGGCAGGACCTACACAGTGAATGGTAGGGCTCTGGAAAGAATTGAAGGGTCTAACATGGGCAGGACCCACAGAGTGAATGGTAGGGCTCTGGGAAGAATGCAGGTCCATAGTTCCTTGAAGGTGACATCACAGGAAGATGGGGTGGTCAAGAAGGTTCAGTTCTGGGCAGCATGTTACAGGAAAGATGTTGTTGGGTTGGAAAGGGTGCAGAGAAAACTTACAAGGATGTTGGCAGGACTCGAGGGTCTGAGCTATAGGGATAGATTGTGTAGGCTGGTACTCTATTCCCTGGAGAGCAGCAGGATGAGGAGTGATCTTATGGAGGTGCATAAAATCATGAGAAGAATAGATCGGGTAGACACACAGAGTCTCTTGCCCAGAGTAAGGGAATCAAGAACCCAAGGGCATAGATTTAAGTTGAAGGGGGAAAGATTTCTGAGGGGGTCACACAAACGGTGGTGGGTGTAATGAACGATCTGCCAGAGGAGGTAGTTGAGGCAGGGACTATCACAATATTTAAGAAGTAATCAGACAGGTACATGGTTAAGACAGATTTGGAGTGTTGTGGGCCAAACGCAGGTAAATGGAACTAGTATAGATGGGACATGTTGGTCAGTGTGGGCAAGTTGGGTTGAAGGGCCTGTTTCCGAGCTGTATGATTCTAAAAGTAGTATTGTTTTGTAAACAACTTTGTGTCAAGTGCTACCTGTGTCGTACAGAGTGACCCAAAGAAGGCATTAGTCACCTTAACTGCTTATGCTAAAGACCTAATACCTGCTTCACGCTTGGTAAAGAAAGCCACTTGCTGCTTAATGTTTAGGTTATTTGGCTTAGGGAAAACACATTGGAGTGGAAATTAATTTTTACATCTAACTGTGTGATAAATGACTATATTTAAAGACGAATAATCTGAGTTACTTTTTTTTATTGCCATGAGAATAAATATTAACTTGTTTCATGGATTCTACAGAACCTCAAACTTCCTTGAGTATAATACTTGGTGTGACCTTCAGTGGAATCTTCGTGGGTCTTGTCTTTTTGATTGTCATGCTGATAATAATTCCACACCAAAGAAGAAATCGAGGTTTTGAATACTTGTTGAATTCAAAGTTTTCCAACAAAATGTATACTGAAGAAATTTAGCTTATGCTTGATATAACTATTATTGCCATAATTATGTTACTTCAAGGGTGATTTAAATGTATTACATCAAAGCATGACCAATAATGTTTTAGACATTTCAATTTATCTGCTTGTAGTGCTATGATTGAACTGACAAATTAGCTTCTTATTGCCTGTGTACTCAGATTAAAATTGGATTCAATTAATTTGAATGTTTCAAAATAATGATAAAATCATCGCATGAAATTGTTTCATCTTCTACAGCAATTACATTTATATTCCATATGTATTTGATTTATATGATCTGCCATCAATGATAATATATTCTTAGAAATTTTGGATATCACTGCTGGAATTTGTGGGATTTTTTTCTTTTATTTACTGATCTGTAAATCGCTTGGATCTTTCATTTTTGAAGTGCTTTCAAATTGAAAATGTTGATTCAATATGGTGGAAATGTTACATTTTATTTCCAATTCATGATCTATATTTTAAAATAAACCATCTATAGTTATTATCCCTTAACTATTCTGCTGATTGGCTGGATGATTTATCTGACGGCCTGTTCTGGAATATTCCAAAAATGTTTCTTTGAATGTTTGTCATGAGTTTTCTCCCATATTTCCAGTCACAAGGTCTACAATGTAACTTGAATGATTTCTATTGCTTTTAATTTACCATGTTACCATATTTCTTAACAACATAGAAGAAGACCTATAAAAACTATTTTTACCACATTCCCATCAATCATTTCTATGTTCTAGCACTCAACTGTACACCAGTGGACAATATACAGCAACCAACCAAAATGCAAGTCTGGGAGTGAGAGGAAACTCGCAGAAGTCCCAGAGAGGCTATGAGAACGCTACACTCATATAATACTACAGTTCAGTATTGAGCTAGGTGGCTGACACAGACACCTGCTCTACCCGCTCTGCTACTGTGTCACAGACTGCAGTTAGAGTTAGCAGTAACTTGTGCTGTAACTCCACATTACCAAAAGGTTACCGTTCTGCAGACAAGGGATTAGTGATTGATTAAATCGGGAACTGGTTCTACTATTTCTCAGTTTTCAATCACAATATTATAGATGTGCATCAACAGGTCTTCAGGAATATCTCAACAGGAATATGCTAGAAACATAGAATCAAGACCAGGACCAAGCTATTCAGCTCTGGAGCATGCTCTAACCATGAATACAATTAAAAACAGTGCACCTACTTCAGTACCTTGTGCCTGCCTTTATACCATATTGATCTATTTAATATTATGAAATATATCTACCTCGAATATATTTATTAATGGCCTCCACTGCCTTATGCAGATGAAAATTCCACATGTTCACAACCTCCTTTATCTTGATTCAAAATGGCACATCTGGAGGCTGGTATGGTTTAGTCTCTTCAGCCAACAGCAACATCCTTCCAGTATCTAGTCTATCTGGGCCTTTCAAAATGTTGTAGGTTTCTAAATAATTCCCTTTCATTCTATAATGCTCCATTGAATAGGGGTGCAATGCACCAAGTCTCTTTGCATGGTCCAGAGGGACACTCTGAGAGGAGATGGGGTTTGCAAGTTGAGAAAGGGCAGGCTTTTGGAGCACCAGGCCTTCTGAGGAAATAGAACAAAGTGAGCAAGGACACTTTTGGCTTTGACTCAAACATGATCAGACCCACGAGGGAAGATTGGAATAATTATTTTAATTGACATGCTGAGTCAAATGTTACTTGATGAAGTAGAACTTGAAAAGAAACAGTGGCTTATTTAATTGCTCCCCAACTGAACCAGAATGTCTGGTCTGTTTAGTTCATTCCAGCATTAGGTGAAAAGTTAATTCTCAAGGGAAGTGGCAATTTTGTACAGTAAGTAAAAAATATTCTCTTACACCAAAATTATTTGTGGATGATTAGCCATGATTATATTGAATGACAAAAGGACTGGCAGGAATGGCCATGTATTTCTCTACATAACATTTGCCATCCCAGGAATCAAACTGGTGAATCTGACGTGAACCAGAAACATCACCCATCCTTTTTCTCCACAGATGCTAGCCGAACCTGCTGAGTTACTCAAGCACTTTGTGTCACAGCATCTGCATCTTTGATATCACAGCATCTGCAGTTCTTTGTTTCTAATGTTCCAGGATAAAGGTGCTACAAGAGAGGGGGGAGAGGGGGGGGGGGGGGTAGAAGAGGAGAGGGGTGTTGCTTTATTGATTTATGAGGATGTCATGGCAGTAGTTCAAGCTGTCTATACTGATGGTTTGGCCAGTGAGACTATATGGGGGGAACTGAGAAATAAAAAGGGCATGATCACCTTGTTTGGAATGAACTACACACCACCAAATAGTCAACTGGATTTAGAAGAGCAAATATGCAAGGAGATTACAGCTAGCTGCAGGTCTAAGAGGGTTGTCATTGTAGGGGATTTTAACTTCCCCTAAAAGGCTGGGATTGTCATAATGCTAAAGGTTTAGATGGGGTGGAATTGGTCAAATATGCTCAGGAAAATTTCTTCAGGGCCCTACACAGGATAGGGTAATGCTCTCTGATCTGAGATTGACTGACTCCAACAATCCAACAGCTACGTTTTAAATTCTCCCACTCGAACTCTCAGGAAATTGCGAAGGACAAGTGACTGATGTGTTTAAGGGTGAGCCTTTTGGGATTAGCGACCACTACTCTATTAGCTTTAAGATAGTTATGGATAAAGATGGAGCGGTGTTCAGCTAAAATTCTGAATTGGGGCAAGGCAAACTTAGACGGTATTAGATAGGAACTCGCTCAAGTTGATTGCAATGGGTTGATGGCAGGCAAAGGAACGTCTGGAAAGTGGGATGCTTTCAAAAGTGGGATGCATGTTCCTGTTAGAATGATGTACAAAACAGCTGGGAGTAAGGAAGGCTGGATGACAGGAGAAAAAGGCTTTAGTCAGAAAAAAGGAGTCATGGGACAAGTATTAATTTGTATCACTGGAGGAGTTTCGGGAACTGAGGAGCATATTTAAGAATGAAATTAGCAGGGCAAAAAGGGGAAGATATTGGAATTTGACCCAGAGCGCTAAATGATGCGTCAAGATATGGCAGAATATAGTAAGGTATAGAACAAAGAGACCTTGATGGGTATGTTCAATATTCATTGAAGGAAGCAGAGTCAGTCAATAAATGGTGAAAAAGGCACATGAGATTCTTTTCTTCAATGGTCAAGAGCTGGAATATGAGAGAGCACAAATCTAGTTAAATCACAGCTTAAGGTTCAATTCCCCACATTACAAGAAAGGTCTGATTGAGTTGGAGAGGAAGGCTTCTAGTTAGGGAGCACTCAAATGGTTTCGGTGATCCTCCCCTGCTTATGAAGTCAGTAACAACAGTGGTGGATTAATTCTGTTCCATTATCAAGTCCTTGAACGTCGCTCAGGCATCTGATTTCCCAAAATGAGGTTGAGGAATGGAGCGATAAGCAGCTTTAATGCTGGAGTAGAAATGGTTGAGAGTAGTAGATCCTCTAATGTCTGGACAGGTAGCGGTGGTAGTTAGTTCATAAATTCATGTAAAAGGAACAGAATTAGGCTTACTCCGCCATTCAATCATGGATGATCTATTTTTCTCTCTCAACCCCATTCTTCTGCCTTGCTCTCCATAATCTTTGACACCCTTACTAATCAAGAACCTGTCAATCTCCTCTTTAAAATACCCAATGACTTTGCCTCCGAGGCAATGAATCCCACAGATTCACCACCCTCTGGCTAAAGAAATTCCTACTCATCTGATTTCTAGTTAGTTTAATTAGTTTAGTTTATTATTGTCACGTGTACTGAGATATCGTGAAAAGCTTTCTAAAGGTACATTGTAAAAAGTGACTTCTTCAAATTGTCCTTGTTGAATTCAGATTCAGATTCAGATTCAATTTTAATTGTCATTGTCAGTGTACAGTACAGAGACAACGAAATGAATTCCCCGGCCATTATAGGAAAGGCATTGGTTTGTTGGTGTTTATTGACTATGGTGTGCAGACTCCTTCAGTAGTAGCTGCTTCGGGGATATAGACTGTGGTCATGATGATGGAGGTGAATTCCCTGAGGAGGTAGCAGGAATAGCACTTCACTGCTAGATATTCCAGGTGCGGAGAGCAGGAGTTGCACAGGACCACTATGTCTGAACACCATAAAGAATTTACAGTGAGGCAGATGCCGCCACCTCTCCCTTTCCCTGATGCCACAATCTGGTCCATAGGATGAAAGTAGAAGCATTCGGATTGGAGGGCTGAGTCTGAAGAACTGGAGAAGAGCTGTGAAACAGAGCACACGGCATTCCCTCATGTCTCTTTGGTAACGTAGCCCTGCCCTAAAGTCCTCCACCCTGTGTTCTAGGGACAGTTCTTTGGCCAGTAGGATGCTACGTTGTCCCCTGAGCTTCAGTCTTACTTGAAGGCCACCCTGCCATCTATGTTTATGGGCACAATGCAGGCATCTCTGGCAGTTCCAGATATTGTACTCACTGTAAGCGTGAAGGTCTGTTCCAGTGCTATGCATCCTTATTTAGTGCAAGGTTCTTGACAACATCGCATATGAAGCAGTGACACCTTCAGTCTGATAATGGTTCCTGACCTGAAAAGTCACCTCCACAGGTGCTGCCAGACCCACTGAATTACTCCAGCACTTTGTCTTTTCCTAAAGATTCCAGAGAATCAAAAGAACCTACATTTCTTTGTGTCTACACCTTCAATCAAGATTGATATCCCTGCAGTTGTTGAGTTTGAAGATAAGCACTGAATCTTTAGTTGGGGACTCTAGACCTCCATCATCCCTGACGGGTGTTTGATTCCAAAGGCACACAATGACCAATTTAACACTGAGACAAGGGAAAGTTACTCTAATGTGACATAACTGGTTGAAGAGCTTCTGCCATGCGTCATGCAAGACTTTACTGCTAACAGTTAATGCATGTGTTTCCAAAAGGCCAGGATGTGTGATATAACAGGATGTCAGAAGGCCAGCATATTGGATATAATAGAATGTCACTACTCCATAGGCTTAAAGCACGCAGGACTCCTCTGCAGATGTTTTAATCCCATTTTCACATGTAGAGGAATATCAATCTCATGCAAGAGTGAGAATCGTTGATGGGAGTGCAGAAATGATAAAAGGAAACTAAACATTTTAATAATGATAGATTTCAGCCCATTTGCTTGCTTTTAATTGTTTTCATCTTTTCAGTTTTATTGTAAACTAGACTAAGTGGGACCCGTTGGGAGGACTGGTCCCCCAACTCAATATTCTACCTCTCCACCAATTCCAATATTGTTGGCCAGTGGGGGGTGGGGGGGGGGGGGGGGGGGGGGGGGGGGGGCTTTCTGGAGTGCTAGTATGGGTGTTGTGGGCTGAAGGGACTGGTTTCCAGATGGATAGTATGGACATTGTGGGCCGAATGGATTATTTGGCTGGTGGCTCAGTCACGCAAGACTGGTGTGCTGGCAGCTCACTCACTCATAGCTGGTGGGCTGGCAGTGAACTCACAGCTATTCCTTGAAATGCCACTTCAGGCAGGGTGCAAGGCCGCCAAGCGCAAGTGCGGTTTAATGCCACTTCAGGTAGGGTGCAAGACCGCCAAGCGCAAGTGCACTTTTCAATAAAGCAACGTGGCACACTTTAGCATTTTCAAAGCAACCCACACTAACATTTTCAAAGCAACCCACACTTTAGCATTTTCAAAGCAACCAACACATTAGCATTTTTTTTTTTTTTTTTTTTTAATTTTTATTAGAAGTACGGTAAATTACAATAACACACAACACATATATCTTAATACATTTTTTGTACCGCTTCATTTTTTTTTTTTTAAAGCTTTAAGAAAAAGATAGAAGTAAGGAAAGTAAAGAAGGTGCGCAAGAGTTGTGAAGTGCAGAAGAGTGTTGGGAAAAGAAAGCCCCTTAGAAAAGAAGTTAGAGAAGGAAGTAAAGTAAGAAAGTAGACCCTAGAAAAGAAAGAAAAAGAAAGTAAGGACAATCGCTCTATTATAACATTAAACTCCGCAGAAAGACTACCAACCAAGTCTGTTTTTGTTGTTTTATCTCCCAATGCCAGGTCCTGATACCATTTATTTATTTATTTATTTTTTTAAATTACTATTGCACCTCATGCTTGTAATAGGTCCATAAACGTAGACCACGTCTTTTGGAATTGGTTTGCTTTATCTGCTAAGAGGAATCTCATCTCTTCCAGATGTAATGTTTCAAACATATTTGATATCCACATTTTTATTGTTGGTGTGGGCGCATTTTTCCAGAATTTAAGTATGAGCTTTTTTCCCATTATTAGCCCGTAATTGAGTAAATTCTTCTGATACACGTTTAATTCAGGGATACCTTCCGATATCCCAAAAATGATCCATTCTGGTTTTGGTACCAGTTTTATTTTAATTAATTTTGAAAAAATATCAAATATTCCATGCCAGAATTTTTGGATTTTTGTACAAAAAACAAAAGAATGCGCTATGGTAGCTTCTTGACACAGACATTTATCACAGATTGGTGAAACATTGGGAAAGATTTTATTTAATTTAGTTTTTGAATAGTATAGTCTATGTAATGTTTTGAATTGGATAAGCGTATGTCGTACATTGATCGAGCATTTATGCACCTGTAGTAAATGTTTATCCCAGCTCTCTTTTGAAATTTTTATAGCTAATTCTTGTTCCCAGTCTCTTCTAATTCCATCTGTTGTGGGTATTTCTATGTTTAAAATGTTTTAATCCCATTTTCACATGTAGAGGAATATCAATCTCATGCAAGAGTGAGAATCGTTGATGGGAGTGCAGAAATGATAAAAGGAAACTAAACATTTTAATAATGATAGATTTCAGCCCATTTGCTTGCTTTTAATTGTTTTCATCTTTTCAGTTTTATTGTAAACTAGACTAAGTGGGACCCGTTGGGAGGACTGGTCCCCCAACTCAATATTCTACCTCTCCACCAATTCCAATATTGTTGGCCAGTGGGGGGGGGGGGGGGGGGCTTTCTGGAGTGCTAGTATGGGTGTTGTGGGCTGAAGGGACTGGTTTCCAGATGGATAGTATGGACATTGTGGGCCGAATGGATTATTGGGCTGGTGGCTCAGTCACGCAAGACTGGTGTGCTGGCAGCTCACTCACTCATAGCTGGTGGGCTGGCAGTGAACTCACAGCTATTCCTTGAAATGCCACTTCAGGCAGGGTGCAAGGCCGCCAAGCGCAAGTGCGGTTTAATGCCACTTCAGGTAGGGTGCAAGACCGCCAAGCGCAAGTGCACTTTTCAATAAAGCAACGTGGCACACTTTAGCATTTTCAAAGCAACCCACACTAACATTTTCAAAGCAACCCACACTTTAGCATTTTCAAAGCAACCAACACATTAGCATTTTGAAAGCAACCAACACTTTTGCATTTTCAAAGCAACAAATACTTTTGCATTTTCAAACCAACAAACACTTTTGCATTTTATAACTAAAAACAACTTTTGCATTTTCAAACTGCATTTTCAAACTACATTTTCAAACCACATTAAGGGCACTCACAGTTTAGTAGACATGTGTTCAGTGTTATTCACAGCTCAGACTGAGAGACGTGACCCTCTTACTCCCCCATCTTACAGAGACTGACTGAGGCACTCAACACTTCCGGGTTTTATAGTCCCTCCCCCCTCCCACCAGAAGGGGCGTGGCCTTCATAGCGTGATTGACAGGAGAGAGAATCTCAACAGTTTTTAAACATTAATAAGTCTTTTATTTTTCATCGATGGAAAAAACTCTCTTGTCCTGCCCAGCGGAGGGGGACTCTGAGTAAGATGGCCAAAAATCACAGCCGTAAGTGCTAGCATTTCTTCTAAAATCAATATGCAGTGCAAACAGGAAGTGGTCAAGATGACACTTTTAGTAATATAGATTTAAAGGGTTAACTCAAAGTCAAGATTGAATCCTGTGGTCCAATGTGGTCCAATGTGGTCTCACTCTTCTTCCCAGTCATTCAGTGTAATAGACGCTTAGTAATTTAGATTGGAACGGTTGGTAGCGCTCCTGAAAAAAAGCCATGAGATACTTATCAGCCTGTAATTGCTTCATCATTTAACTTAGCCTGTGTTGCATGACTGGATATTCTAGGATATTAATCACAAAAGGCATTGTCATATTTAATAAAATTATTTTGTCCATTATTTTAATAAAAGTGTTTTAAAATCATGCCAGGCAGATAAATATAGAACTTATAAGGCTGCTTCTTATACTCCTATTTTCCTGTGCTATTTTATTATCTGTTTTATCCAATTTGCCTTAACAAATTTAAGAACATCCTTGGGATTCCTTGAATTTCTTTTTCAATATCTTCATCCATCCCCTTTGCCTTTTTTATTTCATTTTTTAAATTTCCGACCTGCCACAACTTTGCAGATTATCGCTCTTCAGGTACTCTTCATTTATTTTATTGAAAGTGTTTTAAAATCATGATTCAGGCCAACGAATACAGAATGTGTCATTTTACAGTCATGTTATGTTACTAAATGACCTACTTCTTATACTTCCTATATCCTGTGCTGGAGCAGTTGAAAGCAGTTAACATCCCAGAGTGAACGCTCCCAGAAGAGAGACACTAGCAGAGTGGCCTGTTGTGAGCAGCCATGTGATGGGTAAGTGTTGAAGCTTCAGCTCAAGAGGCTTTGTGGAGGGTAAATGTAGAGGATAATAAGACACAAGGTGCTGGGCAATTCAGAGGGTCAGGCAGCATCTCTGGAGAACATGGAGAGTGTAGACCATGATACATGTAGAGGCTTTGGTGTGAGTGTGACGGTGAGATAAGTTGCAGTCCATCTTCTTTGTCTAATGTAGTAGAGATGGCAGCTAGAGCAGCGGTATGTTCGTTCTGCAGGATGTGATTCTCTTTCCTTCTCCCCATAACCCCTGACACTCTTTACTAATCAAGAATCTGCCAATATCCTCCTTAAAAATATCAATTGACTTGACACTTCCCAAAGGGAGAGTTTAGGTTGTCTGAAAGCAGTTCAGGCTCTGTTTCACATAATGAATTCACCACTTATCAACAGCTTTACTTTGGTAATAGGCTGTTTTAGACTGTTTTACTGTTTCTACAAATACAACAAATGAAGAAAGATCACATTGGGAGAATCCTGTGTCATTAAGATGATTTAAATGGAATTGGATGGATTGATTGAGTTGTGTCCACTAAGGAAAGTACAAGAATAGTGAGCAGTGTGTTAAGATCATTCAACAACATGACTAATTCCAGGAGCTACACATCTTACAAGAAGAGAAATGTTTCCGTACTGTGTGCAGAGACAGAGGGTGAGAAGGCGATCATATTGAGAAATTATTCAGAGAGTGGATCAGGAGAGTTGTTAGAACAATTGACCAAAGAGGTGTGTGTGTCAACCAGGTCAGTGGCCATGCAGATAAGAGTGGGTTAGTGTCAAGTCAAACTGAAATGAAAGAACAGGTGCAGAGAAATGCTACATTGAAATCACGAGACAGTGATTAAAGTGGGCGGAACCCCAGCCTGCCGAGTTCTGCCCGGGGCTTTCAAAAGGGCACACAGCACCAGAAGCCAGGGAAGAAGACGGAAGAGACTTGCGGGCGGCAAAACTTGAACAGTAAATCAAAAGGACTGTCCGAAAAGACTGCCGCGATAGCCAGAAAAAGCAAGCAGGACTGATTTTCTACAGACCCGATTGGCAGCCGGTTTTTCACCTGGTAAAGACTAAAACTGCTAAAAACTGCTAAAGACTAATCTGCCAAAATAAAAGGAGGAGAAAATAAAAGGTGGAAAAGAAGTGTTTGGTCTGTGTGAATCCAGTTCATCATTTCGGGGTAGATAAATCAAATCCCTTTCAAGCGGGGAATCTGCAAAAACATTAGAAGACTTGACAGTGAAAAACCGTTGTGACCAGGAGATCTGGAAACCTGGAAAAGAGACAGTTAAGTCAAGATAAATCATGGCTGATGAAGTTGCTGGAAAGTCAGCTGAGCAGCTCAAGGTGGAGAGGACAACAGCAAAACGGGCATTCTCTCGCCTTGTTAACAGCATCATTAGGAACCATAAAGAAATGTCTGAAGAGGAGCTCAGGAACAATTTCAACAAACTCATGCAGGAGGCCGAAAAAGTCATAAAAGCCAATGACGATGTGGAGGCTGGACTCATTGCAGAGCTGGAGGCGGAGCTGGACACAGATGAGGAAACTGTGTTAACTGAACAGCAAAAAGCCGACCTGGCAAAGACTGCAAAGGAGTGTGAGTCGAAACTAAAAGAGGTCAAAGGGCTCATCCAGGACACTCTATGGGCAAACTTTGGAAATGTTGAATTATCCACCTCACTACAGACAGCAGATGGTGCATGTGAACTTGCTGCTGCCACCACACCATCAAATAGCAACCAAGAAGCATATGAATTCATGCTTAACCACCTGCAGAAACTGGTAGAGACTGCAAAGGAGACGTACAGTCGGTGGTAACGTTGGGTCCCTCTGGATGAGCAAGAGAGCTTCCAGAAACACCTAAGAACACTCGAGCTTCTCGTCCCCAAGCTGGTTTCCAGGAAGGCTGACTTCATACAGGCAAGAATAAAGAAGGACGCTGAAGGATTAGCACAAGCGGCGAATGCTTTCAATTATCCTTCACCAGTCATCAGACAGAGACCCATGGCCCTTCCTAAGTTTACTGGAAACAAGCGTGACTTTTATAGATGGAGGAAGGATTGGGAAGCACTGCAAAAGCAAGGTGAACCCACTGGATCAAATGAGGTGAAGAAGGTTCAATTGCTGGACAGGCTGGAGGACAAAATTACAAGAAACCTCCGCCTCACAAGTTATAACACTGCAGATGATATCTTTCGTGTCCTAGAGAACCGGTTTGGAAATCAAACAGCTATTGCTATTGAGATAGTGGAGGAGCTTCAGAGAATCCCACCTGTCAATAGACATCAGCCACGTAAAATAGTGGAATTAATTCAAGCTGTGGAAAAGGCGCTTAAGGACTTGAGCGATCTCGGAGACACAGGCGCTATTAAAAATCCACTGATGACAAAATCAATTGAAACCAAGCTTCCAGAAACCCTCAAGAAGGAATGGCTGGTTTATGTAGCTGACAAGAGGAATGCTGTGGCACCAGAGAAATGGTTTGACAGTCTCTTGTCATTTCTCAAAGAGCAGGAGAGCATATACGAACAGCTCGAGCAACTGAGGGACGAGGAGCCGAGTAGAAAGGAAACTTGGACTGAACCAAGACATGCCAGAACCAGGTCTACCAAGTCAGGAAATGACCACACAAGTTGTGTAGTCTGTGGTGACGTAAAGCATAAAAGGAAGCTGTACTTCTGCAAGTAGTTTCGAGGGCTACAGCTGACAGAGAAAAGAGCTGCAGTAAAGAAGTTGGGAGCATGCAAAAAAGTGTCTTGAAGTTCATGATGATGGTTCATGCTGCAAACCTGCATATCTGTGTAAAAATCAAATCTGCAAGGATGAACAGACTCCTGAGCATCATTTTTATCTGTGCCCCAATTATGAGATGAGGAAAAGCAGTGTGGGTCAGAGAAGGAGTAAATTTGGTCCAAAGAAGATAAAGGCAAGTGGACCAAGAGGAGTTTTTCATCAAACTTCCACCAGAGTTGGCAAAACAATGCCGAGATGTGTTCTCCAACACTGCATCAAGAGCCTTCAACACTGCAAAGCATCTGCCAAGCCTCCTAAAGGAAGGTGGACTGCAAGAGCATCCAATGATTATGATGCTTCTGGAGGTCGTAGCAAATGCTGGACAAAAGGTTGGGATATTAATTGACTTGGCTTCAGATACCAACTACATAACTCACAAGGCTGCGAGTAGACTGAACCTTAGGAGTGAAGACATCACGCTTATCGTCCATGGAGTTGGAGGGATGAAGGTCCACGTAGAGACGAGGCGCTACCTTCTAAAGATCCGAGTGAAGACTCCCAAGGGCACACTCAAGTCGCACCAGTTAGTTTGTTATGGATTGGACAGCATTGCAGATGTTCACAAACATGTGACACCACAGCAGCTGCAAAAGTTCTTTCCAGTCGTCCCACTTGAGGAACTTGTGAGACCAAAAGAGATACATTTGCTTATAAGTCATAGAGAAGGTCAGCTAGCGCCTCAGAGGATTAGAACTGTTGGAGATCTCATTCTGTGGGATGGACCACTGGGAAAGACTGTTGGAGGTTGTCATCCTGAGCTGTTTGAGAAGCTTACCATGTCAGCCCACATGTCCAAAACACACTTCGCAAGATCAATGAGAGCAGCTGCTTTAAAGTATGAGGAGCTCACTGCCCCAGTCCCTGAGGAACTTTCACCAAACGGACAGGTCGCCGTCAAAGTCCAGAAGTCACGTACATCAACCGCCAATCGGGACTTCTTGGATTGGTGGAAGTGGGATAGCATTGGAGCAGCATGCGAGCCAAAGTGCGGGGGTTGCCGCTGTGGAAACTGCCAGCCAGGCGGAAAAGAAATGACTCTTGCTGAAGAGAGAGAGCTCGAAGTGGTAAGGGAAGGCCTCACCTACGTAACAGGAGACCGTCACAGTAAAGATCCACATTGGCATGCTAGCTATCCTTGGTTGGAAGACCCAGCTTCTCTACCAAATAATAAAAGGACAGTGGAAGCCACATTTCTCAGGACGGAGAGGCAGCTATCCAGAGAACCTGAATGGAAAAGTGCCTACACAGCTCAGGTGCACGACATGGTGGACCGAAAGGCTGCAATCAAATTGTCCGAAGACATGATTGCAAACTGGAAGGGACCAGGGTGGTATGTGAGTCACCTTATTGCTCCAAACCCCCACTCTGTCACAACCCCAGTGAGACTAGTGTGGAACAGCAGCCAAAAGTGCAATGGTGTCAGCTTAAATGATTTGCTGATGAAAGGTCCAGACGTCCTCAACCAAATTCGCGCCGTCCTCCTCAGATTCAGAGGCGGAATCTATGCTGCTCTGGGAGACATAAAGAAGATGTATAACTCAGTCTGGTTGGAGGACCGTGAAGTACACTTACACAGATTCCTCTGGCGAGATTCCGAGGACGAGGAGCTGGGAGAGTATGCTATCACAAGAGTGAACATCGGAGACAAACCTGCGGGGTGCATTGCACAGTTGGCAATGCGTGAGACTGCTAATTTTCCTTCTTTTACCCACCTCAAGGATGAGCAGCAAGTACTCCAGAAAGACAGCTATGTTGACGACATCCTCACATCTCACAACAGCCTCGACCAGTTGAGAATTATCACAGCAAATGTGGAACGAATCCTAAAAGCTGGTGGGTTTGAGCTCAAGCCTTGGGTTCTGTCTGGCCAAAGTGGGAGGAAGGAGGACAGTGATGCTTTAAAGAAAAGCAAAACAAAAAGCATGATCCTACCAAACCAAATGCATGATGATGATAACAAGGCACTTGGTCTGGGCTACATTGTTGAAGAGGACATGCTCCACGTTATGGTGGGAATTAATTTCTCCAAGAGAAAGAAAAAGATGCGGCTTGGTCAAGGCCTTCTACAAGAGCAAATCAAAACTCAGACGCCAAATCCCCTAACAAGAAGAGAGCTTCTCAGCCAGGTAGCAGGGCTATATGACCCCATCGGCATAGTGGCTCCTGTTAAGCAAAAGGGAGCGATTCTAGTACGCAGAGCTTTCCAAGAAGCAAAAGAGGAAAGCTGTTCGGTCAGAGACACATGGGACATGGCACTCTCAGATGGACTCAGGGAGGATGCAATTAAGCTCTTTGAAGAGTACGTACAACTTGGAAAAGTCAAGTTTGTCAGGGCACTGACTCCCTCTTGCTCTGCAACTGAACCCTTGGGAATCACCTTTTCTGATGGAAGTGAGCACACCTACGGGGCAGTGATGTACCTGAGATGGGATTCAGACCATGGCCCAATTATCAGACTTGTGGAATCCAAGGCCAAGTTAACTCCCTTGGACCACAGAGGAGACGCTGTTAAAGCAGAGATGTGCGGAG
The DNA here is from genome assembly GCF_010909765.2 of Amblyraja radiata. Taxonomy (NCBI): domain Eukaryota; kingdom Metazoa; phylum Chordata; class Chondrichthyes; order Rajiformes; family Rajidae; genus Amblyraja; species Amblyraja radiata. Next base: position 57,181,446 of record NC_045961.1, read on the forward strand.
CAGTGTTCGCCTCATGCTTAAAGAAGTATTTGAGCTACACAGTCAAATTCAAGTGGAGAAGTGGTATCATCTTGTGGATAGCCAAACAATCCTTGGTGCAATACAGCGAGAAAGCTACGGATTTCAGACATTCTTCGCCAATCGGATTGGAGAGATTCAAACAAGCACCAACATTCAGGACTGGCGGTGGATTCCTGGCCCACAAAACATCGCTGATGTAATCACCAGAAGTGCCAGCCCTCAAGACCTTGATCAGTATTCGGAGTGGCAAAATGGACCGAAGTTCCTGGTATTGCCTGTGAGTGAGTGGCCAATAAAATCAGCTAAAGAACTGGCTGCCACTGCCAGAGAGAACATCAACAAGTTACAGAAGAAAGCTTTAGTTGCAGCACTATCAAGAGCCAAAGTAGAGAACCAAGAACCGGAACCAACAAACCCAAAGAGACCACCTGCAGGGTCAGCTATTCAGAACCTTGTTGATGTCAAGCGGTTCAGCATTCTAACTCGACTGATCAAGACAGTCGCATGGATTTGGAGAGCAGCGAAGAGGTTTCTTGGCAAGAACAAAGCCCTAAACAATCCAAAGTGGGAGGCCATCTCTTTGACAGGAGTCATTACAGTAAGAGAACGAGAAAATGCTCTAAAAGACATTTTTTGTGCTGCGCAATTGGGCACAACTTTCCCAAGCACCACAACAGATCGACTGGTAGCCTATAAAGACCAAGATTCTGGGCTGATGGTTTGTGGTGGTAGAGTGCAGAGCTTTGAAGAGGATAACGTTGCTGTTCCCATCCTGCCCGTTGAGGCCTGGGTGTCCATGCTGCTAGCTCGGGAGGCTCACAGGGAGAGTCATGACGGAGTGGCTGGGACCTTGCTTAAAATGAGAAGAAAGGCTTGGGTCAAAAAAGGAAGGAGCAAGTGGCACACCACTCAGAGAAATGTCACTGCCGGAGACATTGTCTGGTTAAGTGACCAAAATGCACTGAGGGGGCAATACAAGCTGGGCAGAGTCGTCAGCTCCAATCCAGACCGCAAAGGCATCGTGAGAGACGTTAATGTACGGATCTTTCCAAGTTACTCCATTCCTCTGACAAAGGCTTTGAAAGGAAGGGCAAGGCATTCCACTCAGAGGAAGGAGAGGATCCAAGCCACGACTGTTCACAGGGATGCTAGGCGGCTGGTTGTCTTACTTCTAGTAGAAGAACAAGACAGAAATGCATCAGGAGACCAAGTTCAAACCTAGACTTCAAAGTTTGACTTTAAAGCATCGATCTCCCAAATGGTTCCATTGGAAGATCGAGTGGGAGGTGTCAAGTCAAACTGAAATAAAAGAACAGGTGCAGAGAAATGCTACATTGAAATCACGAGGTAGTGATTAAAGTGGGCGGAACCCCAGCCTGCCGAGTTCTGCCCGGGGCTTTCAAAAGGGCACACAGCACCAGCAGCCAGGGAAGAAGACGGAAGAGACTTGCGGGCGGCAAAACTTGAACAGTAAATCAAAAGGACTGTCCGAAAAGACTGCCGCGATAGCCAGAAAAGGCAAGCAGGACTGATTTTCTACAGACCCAATTGGCAGCCGGTTTTTCACCTGGCAAAGACTAAAACTGCTAAAAAACTGCTAAAGACTAATCTGCCAAGAGGAGAAGAAAATAAAAGGTGGAAAAGAAGTGTTTGGTCTGAGTGAATCCAGTTCATCATTTCGGGGTAGATAAATCAAATCCCTTTCAAGCGGGGAATCTGCAAAAACATTAGAAGACTTGACAGTTAGAGTTGGGGGGGGGGGGGGGGGGTGAGGGGGTGGGATTCAGGATTTCTGGCTCAATCTGGGACTTAGAAACATAGAAAATAGGTGCAGGAGGAGGCCATTTGGCCCTTCGAGCCAGCACCGCCATTCATTGTGATCATGGCTGATCGTCCCCAGTGACTTGGCCTCCACTGCCCTCTATGGCAGGGAATTCCACAAATTCACAACTCTCTGGGTGAAAAAGTGTTTTCTCATGTCAGTCTTAAATGGCTTCCTCTTTATTCTAAGACTGTGGCCGCTGGTTCTGGACTTGCCCAACATTGGGAACATTTTTCCTGTATCTAGCTTGTCCAGTCCTTTTATATGTTTCTATAAGATACCCCTTCATCCTTCTAAACTCCAGTGAATACAAGCCTAATCTTTTCAATCTTTCCTCATATGACAGTCCCGCCATCCCAGGGATCAATCTCGTGAACCTACGCTGCACTGCCTCAATCACAAGGATGTCCTTCCTCAAATTAGGAGACCAAAACTGGACACAATACCCCAGATGTGGTCTCACCAGAGCCCTATACAACTGCAGAAGAACCTGTTTACTCCTATCACATTGGGAGCTGTTTACTCCTATCACTGTTTACTCCTATCACATCCTATACTGAAATCCTCATGTTATGAAGGCCAACATTCCATTAGCTTTCTTCACTGCCTGCTGTACCTGTAAGCCAACTTTCAGTGGCTGGTGTACAAGGACACCCAGGTCTCGCTGCACCTCCCCCTCGCCTAACCTAATCCCATTGAGATAATAGACTTAGAGAATACAAAAATGGCAACAGCTTGGGAAACGTGCTTATTTACAAACTGCTGAAGGATGTGAAAGAGATTCTTGAAATTAACAAGCCCACTTGTGTTTTCAACTGTGAAGTTACTGATCCGTACATGTATGAGTCTATGTCTCTGATACACCGTGTGGCGCCTGCAATGGCTGCCTCGACAACAGTCTGTCTGTCCCTTCCTTCTTTGTTGTTTTAATAGTATGTGTTAAATGTATGTTTTTGGTGTTCTTTAGCTTGTCTTATGTGGGGGGGGTGGGGGTTGGTGGAAACTTTTTTAAATCTCTTACCTCGACGGAAATGTGATTTTTTTTTCAGTATTGTATCTCCGTCCGCACTGCGGCCTAACATCGAGGAATTGGTGGCCTTTGTTGGAGACCGACTTTGGTAGCTCCAACCGCCGGAGCCTGCAGACTTACCATTGCGGAGGTCGCGATCCCTTTGTCAGGGATCGACCTCTGAGCTCCAACCGCGGGAGCCTGTGGACTTTAACATTGTGGAGCGCATGGACTCTGGTTAGAGACCGACTTCAGGAGTTCCAAGCCGCAGGAGATTCGACCGCCCCGACGGATAGTTCGACTGCCCCGACCGCGGGAGAATCAAGAGGAAGTAGATTGGACTTTATTGCCTTCCATCACGGTGAGGAATGTGGGGAATCTGCTGTGGTGGATGTTTATGTTAACTTTTATATAGTTGTGTGTCTTGTTGCTTTTTTTTAGTTTGGCTGTATGGAAATTCATATATCACTGTACCTTAATTGGTAAACATGACAATAAAAGACCTGTGAAACCTTTGATCAGAGTGTCTCAATCTCTCAGAGAAACAATGTCTCAGTGAGCATTGATTTTTACCACAATCCTCTCCATCACCATTGCCCTCATAATCCTTAGCTCACTTACCTCCTACACAAAGAAACATCGTGCACCAAACAATCTCACAATTACAAATGCCAAACCTATTTTTATGGTCAAAACAATGCATTTTCTCTCTGATAGTTATCTCCATTGAGTTGACCCTTATTTTGATTATAGGATTGGTTATGTTGTAATAATCTAATTTAGAGATTTTACATTTGCAGAAGTGCGCATGTACACAGACATGTTTGAGATAAAAAATAGAACTATCTAGCTGGAAGGGCTGGAAGGCAAGGTGTATGCCCATCGAGGTTGGCTGCAGAGGTTTTGCAGGGCAATCGCTCTACAAAGCCTTGAGTGCACTGGGCATCAACGGAGTGACGAGAAGAAGGGCCATCAAGAACACCACAGAGGCAGCGGAGAAGGCCTCGAGATGGCTCTGGATCAGGAGAGGAGGTCCATGGGGAGGAGCGAATGCCACCTGAACACAAGTCGTGGACTGATCAACCACGGCTGGGTCGCCTGGGTGAGGGTGTCTGATGTTGAAAGACCCGAAACACCCAATGACCCCAGGTTACATCACTGATGATGTGTTCAGGAGCATCTATCGATGTATTTGTATCAATACAGACGATAAAACATTTTGCTGTGTTCAAAATGCATAATGGTGGTGATAATTGCTCGTTTCTAAGCTTCTCCCTGGTCTAGTTTCAGTAAAAACACTGAATCAAGCACTTGAAACAACTACATTTTATTTTACCAAAAGCGCGTCACAGTTCAACTACTGTACCTATCCCACCGCGGGTTCGATTCTCGTATCTGCCTGTTGAAGCCCTCTAGGCCTCGCTCAGACAGTGACACTACAGAAGTTCACGCAGACCAAAGCGCTCTCCCAGAAGATCGACACAGAGCCTCGTGATCGTGGACTTTTATAGGTCCCGGGACCTCGAGGGGCTAAACCACAATGGGGTGGTCTCTTAATAACCTAATTACAGATTTCGCTTAACCCATACATAACAGGAATTCCCCTAACCCAATGATACAACAATGCAATACATTGTATTCAAAACGGACTTCGAGAGGAAGCCAACTAAGAAACATTTACCCTGATTAACAGAAAACCCAGACAAGGCTCAACACCTCATCCAATCAACACTTGCCAAAGTCAAACTCTGCAATATTATATACAATTATTTACAAGGTGTATGTCTGGTTTGCAGTTAATCAATCCATTCTATGCATTTTGCACCTAATTGACAGGGTTTCAGATATTCCCATTCTTTGCTTGCAAATTGTATCTAAGCTCCAGACACTCTGGCATCTCATCGCAGCTTGTCCCAGCTCTGCAGAGAGCAACTCCAAGTCGACCAAATCTTCCAGCAACCATGAAACTTTACCCCATTTTGGTCCTAGCTGCTCCAATTTAGCCAGGATTAACAGTGGCACTTACAATGGTGGCTCTTACAATGGGGGCAGTTATGTTTCCACATTCCTTTACAGTCCTTCCATGAAATTCTGGTGTCCCTGTTCCTGGCCAAGTATAGAAAACAATTACAAGCCACCCCGGTGTTATGGATGCCTGATTTGTGGGTACCCCTGCAAAAAAGCTCCTATAATATTTTTGCATTATTGTAGAAGGATTCATAAGTGATATGAGTAGAGGTAGGCCATTCGGCCCATCGAGTCTCCTGCGCCATTCAATCATGGCTGATCCCTCCATCTCAAACCCATTCTCCTGCCTTCTCCCCATAACCCCTGACCCCTGTGCTAAGCAATAATCTTGTCAAGCTCACCTTAAATATACCCAATGACTTGGCCTCCACAGCAATCTGTGGCAGACACTAAACTACAAGACAGAGACAGACCGACCCCCCCAGAGACAGGCAGGACCACAACCCATTCACCAGACTGACCCAGACAGTGGAAGGACACACAGCCTAGACACAAACTCCAGGCAGAGACAGCAGCCAGACTTACAGCACAGACACCAGATACTGTAGATCCACAGTCTGGATACAAACACCAGACTCATCCCAGACACAGACAGCAGCCAGACACATCCCTGACCCCATACACACCCAGTATGGATACAAACTCCAGTCACATCCCAGACAGACAGCAGCCAGACACACAGTCTGAGCACAACCTTCAGATTCTGATAGGGATTAGGCAGATTTACAGCCCTGACCCCAGATGCACAGACTGCACACAGTCTCCAGACTCACAGGAAATCAGTCTCCAAACAGACCCAGACACCAAACGGACCTATAGTCTGGAGACAAACATCGGACTCAGCCTTGACACAGACAGCAGCCAGATTTATAGCCCAGACCCCAGACACACCCTCTGTTTGGATACAAATACCAGGCGCAGACACAGACAGCAGCCAAGACCCACAGTTTAGGTACAAACTCCAGACGTGGTCATAGACAGCAGCCAGACTTGCAGCCCAGACCCACAGCAGACATTGGCAGCAGAGACCAGACATGTCATGGTCAGTGCAGGAACCAAATGCCAGTGAGAGTCAGCAGACTGTTGCAGCATAAGTCTGTGGAGACTCTGTTTCTCACTCATTGCTACCATGTTAACTGATTTTTTATGATCTTACGTCCGATGGACAAAAGTGACTTAGGGACCTGTCCAGAACATGTTTGTTATCTGGGTATGGCCTGTATATTTTTTTAGGGGACACGAGGTTGCCTTTAACGTCAGTAGGTGCAAGGGCTGGACATGTGTCCACCCTCCTATGCCAAGGAAATAAGCCTAACACAAGAAACACAAGAGCCTATGAGACTTTGTCAAATAATGCACACTGTGGCTGTTATGGCCAAGAAAGAGGTGACAAACAGTAGATCGGGTAGATGAGAGGTGGCGCTAAACTGTAACATTCTACAACATGTGTTATGATCATTTTTCAACCTATATCCATGCTTAAGCTGGAACTCTCAAAGCTGTCAAAGTCTATCTTTGTCCCCTGTGAACCACCTATTAAGTCCATATGAGTATTGAAATATGCCATCCACAGCAGACTGAACAAAGTATGTGAGCTGCCTCACTCGATGGCATTAACTGTCATAGTTTTCTGCCGTGGTCACATGTAAGTTGTACATTCAGGGAAGATTGACCATTGAACCTGTACCACACTTCAATAAGATTATGACTTACCTGCAGTTGGCTACGGGTCAAGGCAGTAGGAGGTGAATGTATTGCAAAAAATAAACTTGAAGAGAGTATGAGGTAGGAATGGTACAAGAAGGGGAGCAAAGGTTGTGGAGAAAATAATGAAAGCATGGTCTCCGTTTTACCAATGGGGTGGAAGATTGCAACCTTCACGTGGTCCGCCCTGTTTCGTCGAATGCAATCAACCTGGCGTGCACAATCAAATAAAATCAAATAGAACAAGTTGTCCTACAACTTTAGGCTGTGCACGCCATACGCAAGAAGAAGAAGTCTTACCAATAATGAACTCTAAGAACCCGTCTGTCATTAAACTATAACACAAAATGCATGAACAAATAAACCACAGGATAGAAAGGTAAAACGAAATTGCACACCTATTACATGACACAAATTGAAATGATAGGATCCTTTATTTGACTATTTGATACCAGAAAATAACATATCATATCACATAATGTTACATGGTCATATGACAGTTTGTGCACTGTAAACAAATTAAAACATCATCAACCTAAGGCTGTTCACTCACCATCATAGAATAACTATAGATCATATGACCTAGTTTCTGCATCATGATTAGTTGATGATGATGTAATACAATGCATACTAAACTTTAATTTTAGAAATATTATAGATCTTGATAAATATCAATCTTCCTGAGTGTTCAAGGAAGTATTTAGAAAATTAAGGCTAATATGTGACCAAATGGAGATTACAAGCAAGTTTATGTCAAAACATTTGTATTTAGTAATATGGCAGAACATTATTAGTTAAAAACAAAATTACTGAAAACATTGATTTGAGTATAAGGCACGGAAAAGAGCTTCCTACTCATATCAACTTTATCAATGAGAAAAGTGAAGAGAGGTATTTTACCGCTAATGACAATGTGAAATAACTAAAAATTGCACTATGTTCTCAGACTATACCACTACCTGCATAGCGTGTAAAGACATACGCATTTGACTTTATATGTTGAGCCTAATATACTGAAGGATGAAAGTTCAAAGGCTTTGGTCTCAACATTGATTTTTGTTCTCACAGAACGCTTTACAAAAATCCAAAAGGATAGCACAGCATTCATGAGCCCAATCAACCTGTGTCGCCTTTGAAACCATCACATTCCATTACTTTGTTGCAAAGTGAAGAACATTATGTTTACTGTTGGTGTCTTCATTTGAAGGAATGAAGACTACATCCTTCACAATTAATGCTTTGACAAACCTTTAACCATAAGCAATGAAAAAAACAAATAGCTAGTGTAGATAATGGATTCTCAGAACAGGTGTTACCTAAGGAATAACTTGTACAGTAAAAATGCTACTTCCACCTTACATCTTAATTCCTTTCAGGTCTGTTTGATTTATCGGTCTTTCTGTTAGTTTTTCAACATTATAATTGTTTTTGGGTACAAAACCAGGCTATTTATTTCAATAGCTAATTTGGACATAGACATTACACATATTTGAATATAGGACAGCCAATTTCCCTCATATTAATGAATGTTAAGTTAGATCTTGAATGGCAATAAACTGTAGTAAAGTTTTTGTTGAAATTGAAAACCTGCTCATAATTTGTTTCTGCTTTTGCTACAAATAATAGAGAATCTTTCTGTGTGTGTTCATATACAAAGACATATTAACACTACTTTTTGCCCCTAAAATAAATAGAAAATTGTATGTTAATAATAGTGAAGTGGTGTGCCCAGCAGTTTTCATGAGTGGTCACAAAAACAATGGAACCATCAAACTTCTGTTCTGTGCAAATGAGAATTTAGCCTGCTCTTAAAAACAATTTAAACTATTCTGTGCTGATGAAAATATAAAAACTGTATACTAGAAAATCGAAACGTGGATGCAGTGGCGCAGCAATAGATTTGCTACCTCATAGCGCCAGATTCTGACTATGGGTGCTGTCTATATAGAATTTGTACCTTTTCCCCGTTACCTGCGTGGGTTTTCTCCGGGATCTCCGGTTTCCTCCCACACTCCAAAGACGTACAGGTTTGTAGATTGATTGACTTGGTATAAGTGTAAATTGTCCCTAGTCTGTGTAGGATAGCGTTAGTGTGTGGTTATCTATAAACCAAACTAAACGAGACACCATGGATCAATGCTCCCATTGATCTCAGAAGATCATTTAGAGTATTGCGTGTAGTTCTGGTTTCCATTACTGGAAAGATGTGGCTTTGGAGATAGTGTAGATGAAGTTTAACAGAATGCTGCCTGAAATAGAGGGTTTCAGCAACAGGGAGAGGCTAGACAGACCTGGATTGTTTTCTCTGGAACATTGAGGAAAGACTTGAAGACTGGATGGTGGCAAATGATGTTCCTCTATTGAAGACTGGAGGGTGGAAAATGTTGTGGTCTTCTTTACAAAGGGCTACAAGAAAAAGCCTCAAATCTATAGGCCAGTGTGTCGTAACATCTGTGGTCGGAAAGTTACTAGAGAGTACTCTGGCTGATAAGATATACATGAATTTAGATAGACGGGCTGATTAGGGAAAGTCAGCACAGTTTTGTACATAAGAGATCATGTCTCATGAACCTGATTGAGTTTTTTGGAGATGTAACCAAAAAAGTTGATGAGGGGAGAGTTGTATTTGTATATGTGGATTTCAGCAAGGCATTTGACAAGATTCTGCATTGTAGATTGCTCTGGAAGGTTGGATCATGGCATCCAATGAGAGCTAGCCATCTGGGTAGAAAATTGGCTTCATGAAAGAAAGATGGTGATGGTGGAAGGATGTTTTTCGGACTGGAGGCCTTTAACTAGTAGTGTACATCAGGCTTCGGTGCTGGGCCCATTGTTGTTTGTCATCTATATCAATGGTTTGGATGAAAACATACAAGGCATGATTAGTATGTTTGCAGATGACACTAAAGTGGGTGGTATTGTAGATAGCAATGATAGCCAAGATAAGTGTGAGGTGTTGCATTTTGGGAAGTTTAACAGGGGAAGACCTACATAGTGAATGGCAGAGCGCTGGCGAGTGTTGTACAGCAGAGGGATTTAGGAGTGCAGGTACATAATTCCTTGAAAGTGGAGTCACGGGTAGATAGGATGGTCGAGAAGGCCATTGGCACATTGGCCTTCACCATCAGAGTATTGAGTATAGAAGTTGGAAGGTTATGTTATAGTTGTACAAAACATTAGTTAGGCCACATTTGGAGTGTTGTGGTCAGTTTTGGTCACCCTGTTATAGGAAAGATGTTGTTAAGCTGGAAAGAGTGTAGAGAAGATATATGATCATGCTGCCAGGACTTGAGGGCCTGGGCTAAAGGGAGAAGTGGAGCAGGTTAGGACTTTATTCCTTGGAGAGCAGGAGGATGAGGGGTGATTATCGATGAGTATGAGATAGATAGGGTAAATGTACAGAGTCTTTTAGCCAGAGTAGGGGGATCAAGAACCAGAGGACTTAGCTTTAAGGTGATGAGGAAAGATTTAATAAGAACCCGAGGGACAACACGTTTACACAAATGTCTCTATGATTAAGTGTATAAAATTATGAGAGGCATAGATAGGGTAGAGAGTCAGAATCATTTTCCAAGGTGGAAAATGTCCAATATTAGATGGAATAAAGTGAGAAGAGAAAACTTTAATGGAGATGTGCAGGGCAAGATTTTTACACAGAGAGTGCTGGGGGCCTGGTCTGCATTGCCAGAGGTGGTAGGGGGAATGGTAGTGGTGTTTAAGAGGGTTTTGGACAGGCATATGGAAATGCGGAGAGTAGATGGGATATAGATCATGTGGAGGCACATGAGATGAGTTTAATTTGGCATCATGTTCAACACAAACATTGGGGGCCGAAGGGCCCATAACTGTGCTGTACTATTTTATGGTCCATGTTTTAAGAATGCAAAAAAATTCAATAAAAGGTTAATTTCTATTTTTAAATAAATCAGAAGTATGTCTAATTCAGTCAATTTAAAAAGGTATTTCCATTAAAAAGTTGTTTCCATTAAAAAAAAACTTAGGATATGGAATGTAATTTGCTTATTGTTAAATAATAATGGATATTAATAAAGGATATAAATGGAATACAACAAGTGATTGCTGATAAATTTCTAAACTTTTATCCCACATAAAACTTGCTGCCATTCTACATTTCCAAGAGCACAGGAAAAAAAAACAGTTCAGGAAACATTTGCCTACTATTATTTCTTGATTTGTTCTCAATGTTCTAGTAATCAATCTTAAAAATTGGATGGTTCTTTTTCCAAAATTCCACTTCATATATTATTGTATATTCATCAAGCTATTACTCTTTCCAGCCTTAGTTTTGATTCAATTGTTCAATTTATTATAAAGTGTTAATTGGAATTCAATTTGTCACCTGATATTTGATTTTTTTTAAATTGCAAGTCTCACAGGAGATGGGCATCTCCAAATCATTTTATTGTCAAATTTGGAATATGACTGCTTTAAATAAATCCAATTAAATCACTGAATCCAATGCACAGAAGGAAATCCACACCCAAAAGTATCCATCTCATTGGATTTACCAGGTAATTTTTCCCTTTTGGCTATGTTTTAAAGATAGAATTTAGTAACTAAGTATGTAATAGGCTATTATACCAATTATGTTTTCGGCCTCATCCACCCATGATTGAACTGTACCCAACTATGATGCCATCCAAATTTAGGCTGCAAGTATGATTTACCGTATTTATATATGTGAATAATAGGATTATATAGCTTTTTTTTAAATAGAAGCATTGTTTGAATCACAATGTTTAAATCCATTTGCTCCATGGCTGGAAAAAATGCTTATTAAAAGTTCAATATTGTGAAAGATTTTGACAGTAAATATATGGCAAAACTAGGGTAGAAATTTACCCTTGGTCATACGTGCTGAATGCTTAGTCTGATAGCATTAATCATGTTACAGTGGGATATATATGTGGTACGTTGTGCTTTTGTAATTTGGTTTCATTAATTCAATGAAATTTCTGTTTACTCTTTCCACTCACAGCAAGGTCTGTACTGATGGAACAAAGATTTAATGTAACTGACAAAGCTGGTGAAAATTAGTTTTAATAATTAGGAATAGACTATCCAAAAGGGTGATGGAACTAACATCAATAGTAACTTCAGAATAGAATTGTACTCTGACAATAAATATGTGCAGGGCTATTGGGAAAGAAAGGAGTGGAAATAATGGAAAACTTTAAATGTATGGTGCAGGTACAATGAGTGAAATGCCCTGTTTCATTTTATTCTTAAATTTCATAGCACAATAATGGAGCTCCATAAAATATATCCAGAATTGTTCCAGGAGAATGACTGCAGATGCATTCAGGAGATTAATGAATTAATGATCATAGTTTACCCACAAAAATAACACTTAATTGCACCATCTTTAATTTGTTTTTGAAGTAAGTAAAATGCAATTATGTTCAGAATAATCTGACTTTAAAAATGTTCTTTGGTTCAGCACATTTTCCCCAAGCTAGGTTATCAACTTCACATCAGGAACATGCACGCATTGTGAACGCTCCATAATGTGTTCAAAGTACTGAAGGGCATACATTTTTATTTTTATCTTTAATGCCGTGACTTCATAGCTCCAGAATTCTCATTCCGACCACATAATAGGTACTGAAGCTGTCTACTCATTATTACAGATGTACCTCCGTCACAGAATGTAGAATAAACCCATACAAATGTCAGGCACTCTCATTCGATGGGAGTGGTGCACACAATAGCCATTCACAATTGCATTGAAAACTGGTGTTTCAACAATTTAAGTGTTCCGGGGCTGTCTTTGTGCTGAGCATTGGTGATATAATAACATGCAGATAATGCAATCACATTTGAGCCCTGAGCTAATACTTTGAATTATTTATGTTTTGATGTAGCAACAGATGACTAGTGCCAGAATGAAAAATTGAAAATAAAATTATAGATTCACTTTCTTTTTGGAGTTTCTCAAATGGCTTATCCTAGCACTTTGCAGGATTCTAACCTTTTAGGGAACTTATTAAGAAGACATGGAGCAACAAGCAAATGGAGGAGCATGTGGGAAAATTAGGCACACTAGTATGACCCTTCTCACTCAATCAAAATCAGTAGCAAAAATTCAGGTAAGAGAAGCTAATCATACACTTCAACATGAAGGTCAGAGCTCACAACCTTCCTGAATCTTTCTTCTGTTGTGATTAACAGCATGACTCATCTTCTTATTACTTATACATTAGTAAATCCTATCGGTCTTCATTCGAAAACATATATCTTTCACCTGTGCGCAATTGTGATGACTAATGTTTGTGTAGTTGCTTGTTCTGTACGTTCCACAATACTCCAAATATTCCCATTGTTTATAGCTAATTTTAAATGCACATGACCACAAATCTTCTTTGTTCATGTTTTCTAAAGGACAACCGAATACAGTTATTAGATGGATGAGGCGAACTGTGCTATTAAACTACCAGCATTCATGAATCATTTAGCTACTGCCGTAACTGAACTTCATTGTTCATTGATAAGTCACTGTAGAGATACGATAGATAAACATATTATCCAGGACATTTTGCAGCATATTTTAACTTTGTGGTAACTGTAAAGGTAGAACTTAGATATTAAAATCTTACTTAAACCAAATTTCTTTATAGAAGGTCATTATTATTTGATGCATAACATAAGCAGAAAGGAAGATGAATCTGGAAATAATCCCAATGGCAGTCAAGTAACCGTTTCTTTTTATGTGAGGTCTGAGTGAGGATAAAGCAATCTTGCACTGGTAGACTGTACCTGAATGGCACCTGGTGGTCTTTGGGTAAAATGGCAGCAGGCTGCAGTGTTCCTTTCTGCTTTAAAACTGGTACGGTTCCAAGATGGAGCTGTGTGTTTGATGGACATATCCAAAAGGAAAATGGTGCTTGTCCTTTAGTGTCTCTATTGCATGCCACTGATTATCTCCACTGTCTTTGTAGTACCAGGAGTAGAAAGGTGCCAAATATGGTCAGCCAATGCAGGCAGGGTCCGACTGCTGCGGAGCCTATAGGCTCATTCTTCTTGGGCCCTGGTGGAGCCTCAGTGGTTGAGAAGTCCAAGTCCTGAGGACACATTTCATCGATGCAGCCGCTACCACTGCCCGAGCCACTTGCCTCTTCAACTGAAAAGAAAAAGGGATCTAGTGAAAATTAACTATTTAATCAGAACAACTTCCTAAAAAACTCCAGTCTGAAGAAGGGTCCCAACCAGAAACATCATCTATCCATCTCCCTACACAGATGTCAATTGAGTTCCTCCAGCACTTTGTTTTTTCTTAAAGAGCATGGTGTGAAATTGCTGACTATGTTATCTCCTGATATAGTCAGCAATTCCAGCTACTAAGGAAAGCACCTGATCAGTTGATCACATCAGCTCCGACAGTGGATAAGGGGCCAGATTCTAGATTTGTGAAACTGAAGAAGCGATTTCAAATATGAATTTTCCTTTTATAGAAGGATTGTTATGGTCTCACCCCTTACCTACTCCAATACACACCAACCCAACACCAACTTCCAGAACTCTCTTGCCATCCTAATTTGGAGGACTGATCTTGCTTTTAACACTATTGGTGCATCTGATTTAGCCAATTAAATCACACCATGTGAACATGCAGTATCAGCTATGGCTCATATCCCTTTAAACCTTTCCTATCCATGTACCAGCCCAAGTGTCTCTTAAATTCTGTTATAGTACCTGTCTCCACTACCTCCTCTGGTAGCTCATTCTATATACCTACCAACCTCCGAGTGAAAATGTTAACTAGAGCCACACGGTGGCAGAGTAGCTGCCTTACAGCGCTTGCAGCACCGGAGACCCGGGTTCGTTCCTGACTATGGGTGCTGTCTGTACGGAATTTGTACGTTCTTCCCGTGACTGCGTGGGTTTTCTCCAAGATCGCTTTCCTCCCACACTCCAAAGACGTAGAGGTATGTAGGTAAATTGGCTTGGTATAAATGTAAAATCCTCCCTAGTGTGCGCAGGGTAGTGTTAAGCGGCCTTTTCACGGGGCGACTTGACGCAAGAGTTAACCAGAGTTTAACATCGTGGGAACCTCGTGCGATAGCAGTACGGCATTCGTGGACCACCGTGGACCACCGTAGCGCTAACGGCAGGTAATCGTGTAACTTGATCACTCGGGAGAAAATTCAAGAAAGTTTGAATTTCTCCAAGAGTGACTTGTACACTTGTGGTTGAGCATTGCAACATTGTATGAACATAGTGGCCAGTGCGATATCCGTAATAACTCTTGCGGGTACCGTGGGAACTCCTGCGAACGGTGAACCCGGAAGCTGGACAGAGGGGACAGAAGGTGAGTAAAAATTGTCTTCTGTGGGATTGAATTTAAAAAATAAATAAAAATAAAGATTTGCATCCGCATATGGACATCAACTTATTCATGAGTTATGTAATGAGATTCAAGAAAATAACTATAATCTTTAAAAGGGACTTTAAAAGGGACTTTACTGAAAGGTTACGCATTTTTATGGTCCGTGAGAAATTTTTCACATGTACTTCTTTGAGAGATACAGGTCGGAGTCCTCGCCGACTAGCGATCGATGCCTTTCCGAAGCAGGGTCCGGAACGCTACCAATCAATGTTGTACAGAGACCCGTGTAAGGAGTGAACTGCACATGCTGGTTTAAACCGAAGACAGACACAAAAAGCTGGAGTAACTCAACGAGTCAAGCAGCATCTCTGGAGCAAAATAGCTGATGTTTCGGGACGAGACACATCTTCAGACTCAATTCCGATTAGGCTGTCTGAAGAAGGGTTCCGATTCGAATCGCCACCTATTCTTTTTCTCCAGAGATGCTGCCTGACCCGCTGCCTTACTCCAGCTTTTTATGTTTTTCTTCCCAGATCTTACTTACCTGCTGAGTTACACCAACATTTTGTGTCCTTCTGTGCGTATTAACCAGCATTAACCAGCGTCTGCAGTTCCTTTAGACATTACCTAACTTCAGATTTTAGAGATATAGCGCGTGGGAACTCCTGCGAACGGTAAACCCGGAAGCTGGACAGAGGGGACAGAAGGTGAGTAAAAAAGGTGGTCTCAATATCGACAAGGGAACATGTGTCCTTCGAGGACGTCCCACCTAATTGTCATTGTTGGATAATCTTTTTAACAGGAAATCTTGCAGAGATGGCTCCCAGAAAATCTCAAAGAAAGGGGGTAAAGCATGTCAGAGATGTTTTTGCCATGCAGGAGAATGAGGAGGAGACGCAGCAAGAGAGACAGGTGGAGAGGCAACAGGAGATGCCACAGATAACACTGCCTGTGGGCTCCTTGGAGCAGGGAGAGGGTGAGCAAGGTGGATTTCAGATTGCCTCCCCAGTAGCCGTTGTAGGAATAGCCTCTACAGACGCTTATGTAAAGGGAAGATGGCAGAAGGTAAGGCCATATAACTTCACCAGGGAACAAGAGGGGGAACTTGTAGAATGGTATCAATTTAACGAGATTCTCTACGATAAATCCAGAGAGGATTATAGAAACAGGGAGAGAAAAAGGAACCTGCTGGAGACGAAGGCTGCCGAGTTTCCCGAGTGCTCATGTGAGTTTATATAACGATATATAAGTTCATCAAGAGGAGAACCATTTAATGTTATCCAAGATTTAAAAACATACATTGCTATTGATGTAAAAGTGCTGTGTTTGCAGTTAACTTAAGCTTCTCTTATAAGTCTGTCTGTGCCCTGCAGCTGCAAAGTAAAAAAGTCGCAGACAGCGCGTCAATGAAAAAAAC
Organism: Amblyraja radiata; assembly: GCF_010909765.2. NCBI lineage: Eukaryota > Metazoa > Chordata > Chondrichthyes > Rajiformes > Rajidae > Amblyraja > Amblyraja radiata. Next base: position 57,197,794 of record NC_045961.1, read on the forward strand.
CACCATCCTGTACTCGAAATTACTTAGTATAGGCATGTCTCCAAATGAGCCAATTCAACCAAGGGAGGATATTTATAGTGTGTGAAAAAAAAAGTTACATAATTTGTGTCACGTGTAGTTCACGATGTTCATTCAAGATTTAACGCGAAAGCTCGGGAGACGGACAAGTCACTCGCACAAATAACAGAAATGCCGAGTACCGTGGGAACTCTTTATCTACCCCCCGTTATATCGTGCGAGACTCGTGCTGGACCACGACCACTTCACTCTGGTGACATCTTGCGTCAACTCGCCCCGTGAAAAGCCCCATTAATGTATGGGGATCGCTGGTGGGCTGAAGGGCCTGTTTCCACGCTATATCTCTAAACTAGACTAAACTAAACTAAACTACATCTACACTATAAGGTGTATCGAATTATCCTATAGTACAGTTTTGAACTAGAGAAAGAAAACTACCCTTGAAGACGTTCAATATTTAATCCCGAACCAACATCACAAAAATTGATTACCTGGTCACAATTAGAATACTAGTTATAGGGGCTCTCTGTGCCCAAACTGGCTGCTGTATTCTTTACATTATGATCACTATTAATTCTCAAAAATTGCCTTATTGCTGTAGAGTGTTTTATGTTGCCCCGAAGTTGTGAAAGACATTGCATAAATTGAGGTACTTATCAACAGCAGGATACCTCATCTGATTAGGAAACTCTTAACTTGCTTCTTCTCAACTTTAAAAGGAAATAATGGCCCATCAACTCACAATCTTCAAATAACCCACAAATGTGCACAAAGTATTAACTCTTGATACATTCCAAAATTGAGTTTAAGATTGATTACATTGCTTTGCGTGTCTTTTCTGCTTTTGTTCTTGAATATAGATTTAAATATTTCTCAATGTTTTCTGTTTTGGGGTACTGTTAAGATATTGGAAAATTATATTTGCTGCATTCACCATTTCCACCTCATCATGGACCCCCCCTCATGGCCTTCCGGCTTTAGAACTTTTTATCCAAAACTGCTGTCGCGACATCAACCACCTCGACTTCTCCACTCCCCTGTCCTACTCCAATCTCTCCCCCCCTGAACGTACTGCCATCGATTCATTCCGCAACAACCCAGACTGGGTTATCAAACCCGCCGACAAGGGGTAGTCTGGTGCGTCGATCTCGACAAAGCTGAGGCCACGCGCCAACCCTCAGACACCTCCTCCTACTTACCCCTGGACCATGACCCCACTGACGAGCACCAGGCCACTATCTCTAGCACCATCACCAACTTCATTAACTCCGGCTCCCTGCCCCCCCGAGCCTCCAACCTCATCGTTCCCCAGCCCCGCACGGCCCGATTTTACCTTCTCCCCAAAATCCACAAACCTGACTGTCCCAGTAGACCCATTGTCTCTGGCTGTTCGTGCCCTACCGAACTCATTTCCACAAACCTTGACTCCATCCTATCCCCCTTGGTTAAATCCCTCCCTACCTATGTTCAAGACACCTCAGACACTCTCCGTCGTCTCCGAGCATTCCATTCTCTAGGCCCCCATTCCCTCATCTTCACCATGGATGTCCAGTCACTCTACACCTCCATCCCCCACCAGGATGGTCTCAAAGCCCTCCGGTCCTTCCTTGACCGGAGAAGCAACCTATACCCGTCCACTGATACTCTCCTCCGCCTAGCGGAGTTGGTCCTTACCCTCAATAACTTCTCATTTGACTCCTCCCATTTCCTCCAAATACAAGGCTTAGCTATGGGCATGCGCATGGGCCCCAGCCATGCCTGCCTCTTTGTCGGGTATGTCAAACAATCCTTGTTCGAGGCGTACCAGGGCCCCATCCCCGACCTCTACCTCCGCTACATCGACGATTGTTTTGGTGCTACCTCCTGCACCCACCCACTACACCTGGACCATTTCCGACACTTCCCTACCTTTTCTTGACCTCACTATCTCCATCGCAGGTGATAGATTTCTGACCGACATCCACTATAAAACCTGCATCTCCACCAACCTCATCTATTGCACTCGCTGCTCTAGATGTCAGCTGATCTACATCGGTGAGACCAAGCGTAGGCTTGGCGAACGTTCGCCGAACACCTCTGCTCAGTCCGCTTTAACCAACCTGACCTCCTGGTGGCTCAGCACTTCTACTCCCCCTCCCATTCCGTGTCCGACCTCTCTGTCCTGGGCCTCCTCCATGGCCAGAGTGAGCACCACCGGAAATTGGAGGAACAGCATCTCATATTCCGCTTGGGCAGTCTGCACCCTAGTGGTATAAACATTGAATTCTCCCAATTCCGATAGCCCTTGCTGTCTCCTCCCCTTCTCAGCTTTCCCTCAGCCCTTGGGCTCCTCCTCTACCTTTTTCCTTTCTTCTACCCGCTTCCCCCCCCCCCCCCCCCATCCATCAGTCTGAAGAAGGGTTTCGGCCCGAAACCTTGCCTATTTCCTTCGCTCCATAGATGCTGCTGCACCCGCTGAGTTTCTCCAGCATTTTTGTCTACCTTGGATTATAGGCACATGGTTCCCTAAAAGTGGTGAATAAGGGGAATTGCGTGGCAAAAATATATAGCATGCTTATCTTCATTGGGAAGGGTATTGAGTACAAAAGTTTGAACATCATGTGCAGGTGTACACGTCATTAGTGAAACCATCTTAGAATATCAGCCAGCTACAATAAAGATGTAATTGTTGAAAATGTTATCAAAGAGATCCACCAGGATATTACCTGGACTTGAAGCCTTATGTTACAGGGCGAGGTTGGATAGGCTGAGGGGTGAACCTGTTGAGGTGTGCAAAATCATGAGGGATATTGATAAAGTGAATGGTCTTTTCCCCCCCAGGGTAGGAGATTAAAAAACTAGAGGGCATAGGCATAAGATAAGCAAGGAGAAATTTAAGAGGGATCACAGCAGCAATGTTTTCACTCAGATGATAATCCGTATCTGGAATGAGCTGCCAGAGGAAGACACAAGAGGAAGTGGATACAATTACAACATTCAAAAGATAATTTGAATGGTTTAGAGAGATATGGGCTAAATGCAGGCAAATGGGATCAGCCTGGAATACCAACTTGGTCGGTATGGACAAGGTGGACTGAACGACGTTGTCCTATCATTCTTTGACTCTATAACTTCAATCCAGTTGCAAATATTACCAGGAAGCACCGTCTCTGTTCTATTCCAGACAAGTTCTGTTAGGTTCCTCAGACATAGGTGTACGTTAACACCTAGTTTCTCGGCCCAGGGAGGTATTATATTTACTTATTTTTCAGTTCATAGCAGCACATTCTCAATGTCATAGAAATGCAGCCATATATCTTCCCCAGTGAATTTATGATCTTCCACTCCTTCACATTCCCCTGCCACCTAGATCCAGATTCCCACTGAAAATACAGTGCATTCAGAAAGTATGCAGACCCCTTCATGTTTTCCACATTTTGTTATGTTACACTTATTCTAAAATGGATTACATTCTTTTTTTAATCATCAATCTATACAGATACCCCATAATAAAAAAGTGAAAACAGGTGTTTAGAAACTAATTTGCAAAGTAATTTAAAATAAATAACTGAAATATCACATTTACATAAGTATTCAGACCCTTTACTCAGAACTTTGTTCAGGCACCTTTGGCAGCAATTGCAACCTCAAGTCTTCTTGGGTATGATGCTACAAGCTTGGCACACCTGTATTTGGGTAATTTCTCCCATTCTTCTCTGCAGATCCACTCAAGCTCTGTCAGGTTGGATGGGGAGCGTCGATGCACAGCTATTTTTAGGTCCCTTCAGAGATGTTCGATCGGGTTCAAGTCTGGGGTCTGACTGGGCCACTCAAGGACATTCACAGACTTGTCACAAAGCCACTCCTGTGTTGTCTTGGCTGTGTGTTTAGGGTCGATGTCCTGTTGGAAGGTGTATCTCAGCCCCAGTCTGAGGTCCTCTGTACTTTTCTCCGTTCATCTTTCCCTCGATCCTGACTAGTCTCCCAGTTCCTGCTGCTGAAAAACATCCCCACAGCATGATGCTGCCACCAACATGTTTCACCGTAGGTATGGTATTGGCAGGTGATGAGCGGTGCATGGTTTCCTCCAGATGTGACGCTTGACATTCAGGCCAAAGAGTTCAATCTTGGTTTCATGTGGTCAGAGAATCCTGTTTCTCATGGTCTGAGAATCCTTTAGGTGTATCAAGCAGGCTGTCATGTGCCTTTTACTGAGAAGTGGCTTCCATCTGGCCACTCGACCATAAAGGCCTGATTGGTGGAGTGCTGCAGATACAGTTGTCCTTCTGGAAGGTTCTCCCATCTCCCCAGAGGAACTCTGGAGCTCTGTCAGAGTGACCATCGGGTTCTTGGTCACCTCCCTGACCAAGGCCCTTCTCCCCCGATTGCTCAGTTTGGCTGGGCGGCCAGCTCTATGAAGAGTTCTGTGGTTCCAAAGTTCTTTCATTTAAGAATGACGGAGGTCACTGTGCTCTTCGGGACCTGCAATGCTGCAGAAATTGTTTTATACCCTTCCCCAGATCTGTTTCTCGACACAATCCTGTATCAGAGGTCTATGGACAATTCCTTTGTCTTCATGGCTTGGTTTTTGTTCCCACATGCACTATCAACTGTGGGACCTTATATAGACAGGTGTGTGCCTTTCCAAATCATGTCCAATCAATTTAATTTACCACTGGTGGACTCCAATCAAGTTGTAGAAACATCTCAAGGATAATCAATGGAAACCGGATGAACCTAAGCTCAATTTTGAGTGTCATAACAAAGGGTTTGAATACTTATGTAAATGTGATATTTCAGTTATTTCTTTTTAATTACTTTGCAAAAATTTCTCAACACCTGTCTTCGCTTCTTCATCTTAGGGTATTGTGTGTAGATCGATGATTAAAAAATGAATTTAATCAATTTTAAAATAAGGCTGTAACGTAACAAAATGTGGAAAAAGTGAAGGAGTCTGAATACTTTTTGAATGCATTATAAATGCTGCTTTAAAAGCCATTTATTGGAATATTGGTGTATATTGAGTGTTGGAATACGTGATCTCAACAGACTTCATATTTGGAACATGCGGTTCCATTCAAATACAGGTTTGGTTTAAGTGGTGGACATGATGGTGGGGTATCGTAGAACTAGTGGGGTGGAAGTTTGCAACCTTCACGTGGTCCGCCCTGTTTCGACTAATGCAATCAACTCGACGTGCACAAACGGAAGATCAAATAGAACAAGTTGTCCTACAACTTTAGGCTGCGCACGCCACACGAAAGAAGAAGTAGAACTAGTGTGAAGGGTGCTTGATGGCCGGTGTGCACATGGTGGCTGACGAGTCAGTTTCCACATTGTATCTTTCAATTCAATTTTTTTTAAAACCTCTATTTATTACACATATGCATTACATAGTTTTTGGAACCCTTGAAAAGAGCAAGGAGTTATTAGTTTTAGTTTTAGAGATGCAGTGTGGAAACAGGCCCTTCAGCCCACCAAGTCCGCACCGACCAGCGATCCCTGCACATTAACACTATCCTGCACACACTAGCTACAATTTACACATACACCAAGCCAATTAACCTGCATACCTGTACATCTTTGGAGTGTGGGAGGAAAACGAACATCTCGGAGAAAATCCACCCGTTACGGGTAGAACGTACAAATTCCATACAGTCAGCACCCGTAGGGTTTCCGGCGCTGCAAGTGCTGTTAGGCAGCCACTCTACCGCTGCGCCACAGTGGCCGCCCAGTTGACAATAGAAACTTGAAGGTCCCATTTACCATAAAACCTCCCATTTACTCTTGTTTGTGAGAAGATTATGCTTACCTGAATCTTGGAAGTTTACATCATTTCCATTATAAGCATTTCTTAGTTTGTTAGTCATCACTCGAAGCGCCATGATTTGCTGGCGAATCATTGTGTCCGGTCTAGTGATATCCACCTCTACTTCTGGGTTGTTAATCTGATTAGTCAGACCGTCATTCATAACTTCAGGCAAGTACCTGCAGATTTAAATTACCGTAAAATATCACTCAAGATTACAGAGCACTTTGATTAACTAGTGACCAACCACATTAGTTCGAACGCTAATTCCTCTTTATGTAATGAAAATATAATTTAAATATTGTATTTATTAATAAATCGAAATGTTATCATTTGCTTATAATGAACCAGTACTCTTATGGTATTATTTTATTTGATTAAAAATGCAGCCTACTCTCTGGAAAAGTCAAATCAGAAGAAATGGGGTCATTATATCAAATAAATGTTCACATCTCCACTATTATCAAACAATTTAGATGGAATATTATTACATATATCATTGACTTAACAAAATATGTTACAATGGTAAATCTGCTGCTCGTTGTCAAGAGACAAGTCAAGAGTGTTTTATTGTCCTATATCCCAGGTAGAACAATGAAATTCTTAATTGCTGCAGCAGAACAGAATATGTAAACATAGTACATAACGGGAGAGAAAAAAAAAATCAGTGTATATATACACACATACTCAATAAACAAACAATTATAGTGCAATAATAATAATAGTCTATTGTAGTCCAGAGCTTATCTGTTGTCGCGTTTAATAGCCTGATGGCTGAAGGGAAGAAGCTGTTCCTGTACCTGGACGTTACAGTTTTCAGGCTCCTGTACCTTCTTCCCATGATATTTAATATAGAAAATGGTAATGTTTTCAGAAAGTTTGCACCTTAATTTATTGTTAATATAATATATTTAAACAAACTTAATTAAACACACATTTATATAACATTGTAAAACAGGATTCTAATTACAGATAAAACTACAAATGCTATTCACAACCATCCATCACCATGTCAGTGCACATTAAAAAGATTATAAAAATTAAAGAGGTTTTTGAAGCAGATTAAGGATGAAACAAGTTATAACAATCAAGGACCATGAAATCACTTTACTGTTTTATTCCAGCTAACTTGTTTTTAACTGTTTTATACTGTAGTCAATAAAAAACAGGCATGAAAATCTGAGATTTTTTTGAAGTGTACAATATAATGATGGGCTTCAAAGTGATGAGTGAAAGGTGTTGGCTATCCTGACCTCATCTTAGCTATCTGGGCAGCAGTCTACTTCCTTCCCTGCATACCTGCAGATTCTGGGACAATTTCTTTCCAGCTATTATCAGGCAACGGCACCATCCTATCACCAACTAGAGAGCGGTCCTGAGCCACCATCTACCTCATTGGGGACCCTCGGACTATCTTTAGTTGGACTCTACTGGACTTTATCTTGCACTAAATGTTATTCCCGTTATCCTGTATCTGTACACTGTGGATGGCTCAATTGCAGTCATGATGTATAGTCTTTCTGCTGACTGGATGAGCAGAAAAACATGTAGATATAGAGAGTAGATATGACCTGGAGCTCACTGATGGTATGTGTTAATAACCTATATATATAATCGTGGCTTCAAAAGGGAATTATAATGGCATCTGAAAGAAAATTACTTGCAGGACCCAAGGGAAGCAATAGGGCAATGGAGCTGACTAGATTACTGTGCAGAGAATTGGTTGAGTGCCCTCCTTCTTCTTACCCTTAATAATTTTACAGTTCTTTAGTCCTCTCCACCATCTTGAAGCATTTGAATCAGCTGGGATTTCATTACAGGTGTACTAATGGAGCTAGACACATTTCACCCATGTATTTTCATGTGTCCCAGATAGGACAATGAAATTCTTACTTACTGCAGCACAACAGAATATGCAATAACGGGAGAAAAAGTTCAGTGTATATATCTACACATGCACATATACCCAATAAAGAAACAAATATTGTGCAATAATAATAATAGTAGGGCCAAAAGCAGGCAGGTGGGACGAGTGTAGATGGGGCATGGTAGATTGTGTAAATTGCGAATTAACTTGAAGTTTATTTTGGCTCAATCACCGAGTTAAAATAGGGAATAAATGGCTGAAAGAAACAAGGAGTTGTAACTTGAATCACATTATTTTCCTGAAATAACATTGTCATCACCAAGCATTTTCAAGGTGAATCTAGTTGGCTCACTCAAGATTTATTGTAGTAACATTGCACATTTGACAATTCCCAACACCATCCTTACACTAGCGATGTTCAGCAGCTGCCAACAACCCCTAATGCAATCTGTTTGCAAATTAGGAATCAAACGCCAGATGCCATTTCTTAATGCTAATAAGAAGGGAAGGTGTTCTCCACTACATCTCACCTGCCTTTGGTGTGTCCATTCCAGCATTCTTCTTCATCAGACACACCAGATGTCACTTTATCAATATTACAGAGTGTGTAAGGCAGAGTGGACCAGAACTTCTTCACCATCTTCAGTTTCTCCTTAATATCAGTAACCTTGGATGTAAAGAGAATAAAGAGCAATTCAGTTATCAAGGTGAATGAAATAGAGCGATGTAAAGAAACTGGAAATTTTAAAGGAAAGGTTATAATGGTCATCAATAAAAAACAGGCAGGTTTTTAACACTTTGCTTTTCATCTAAACTGATAATTATTCCCATTGGCAACATGTTAACTGATTCAAATCATTTGAAAGTAATGTGGGGAAATTGTGTTTAAATTATCCTTTCAGAGAACTTTGTTATTATAATTTTATTCAGTTCAACCTTTTTATTTAGTTTAGTTTAGAAATGCAGCATGAAACACTGAAATTCAGTAAAGATTCTGCTCACTTTATAAAGAAAGGTTTACTTAACAGATATGAAATGGAAAGTTCAAGCAAACAATTACTCATCTCAAAATGTAGTACTTTTTGGAAATTGGAACAATGCTAGAGATCAGTAAATGGTACAAAGATACTGCAAACACTCATGCAGGTCGGGTAGGTCTGTGGAGAGAGATCAGAGGCTTGTCTTCTCCCTGTCTTCATCTCAGGGGCTGGGATAGTGGCAAACATCCATTGCTTGCCCACAGATTATCACAGCTTTCTTAACTATATGTCCTCCCATCCTGCCTCCTGTAAGGAATCTCCCAGTTCTTACGTTTAGTTTAGTTTAGCGATACAGCACAGAACCAGGTCCTTCGGCCACTGAGTCCGCGCCGAGCAGTGATCCCCGCAAATTAACACTAGGGACAATTTACACATACACCAAGCCAATTAACCTACAAACATGTACGTCTTTGAAGTGTGGGAGGAAACCGAAGATCTCGAAGAAAACCCACCCACTCATAGTCAGGATCGAACCCGTGTCTCCGGCGCTGCAGGCGCTGTGCCACAGTGCCGCCTCTGTTGTACCTGTTATATTGACTCCAATGATGGAACTATGCAAAGAGGTGCCTCTGAAATGTTTTCGTTCTTCGTGAACCATGGCTTCTCCTCTACCATAACTGACAGAGCCCTGAACCACATCTCATCTGTTTCCCACACTTCTGGTTTCAACCTTTCTCCTTCCAAAGCAAGTTCTCTACCTCCACCAGTTTTCACAACTGCCCTTTGCATTTTCATTTCCTTTCTTTGTGTTGTCACTCACTAACTTTCCTCATTAGGCCATCAACCAAATAGTTGACTCAGCAGCTTATTTCCATGGCAATGCCACATCATTTTAGCAGAGATATTTCCTTTGGTTTAAACAATCCTCCCATCTCTGCAACATCAGATCCTAATCATCTCCTGTCTATCTAAATGTCTATATATCTTATCGTTCAGAATACTCTACAGTAACTTGCCTACCATAGATGTTAGTCTCACTGATCAATAATCACCGGGCTTGCAGCCCTTCTTAAATAGAAGCACAACATTAGCCACCTTCCAGTCTTCCAACACCTCACTCGCATCTGGTGATGGTTCATGTCAGGGTGCTTGCAATTTATTCTCTAGCTTCCCACAGTGTCCTGGGATATATCTGATCAGGCTCGGGAGATGTATCTACCATCATATGCCTTAGGACATTCCGCACCGGCTCGACCATCATACATGCTGTCCTCAATACACTTTCATTAACTGTCCCAAGTTCCCCAGTCTTCATGCCTTTCTCCACGGGATAAACGGAGGAGAACTACTATTTCCTTCGCTCCATAGATGCTGCTGCACCCGCTGAGTTCCTCCAGCAATTTTGTGTACCTTCGATATTCCAGCATCTGCAGTTCCCTTTTGAATACTCACTGAGGACCTTGCCAGCTCATGCTGGACACTTGGTCCCAGCTGCCAATACCTGTCCCATGACTTTTGTTTCTGGCCACAACCTCAATTTCTCTCCTCCTCCTATCCATGAGTACCAGAACTAATCTTCTTTTTCATACAGTCACTATACTATTTACTCTTCAATGTGTGGAGTCTGGGTTTTGGGATAAAAAATAATTGCATCAGAAAAAGCAATTCGCCTAAAAAGGTTTAAATAGTTTTTCAGGCAAAGGTTTAAATAGTTTTTTTCAGTCATTGTCCTGTTGAAAGACAGGTTTACTTGGAACAGATCAATTCTGCACATGTGATTGGGTGCAATAGCACTCACGTGGAAATTTCTTTCCTCATTTTTTAGCAGGATGCCTGTTTTCCAGGCATTTTTGTTCTGGTATTGTACTCTCCCAAATTATACCATGTGCAAAATTAAACTGTAGTCATGTTTTAAACCACACTGCTGTTGCAAAAGTCGTTCTCGTTTGTTCATGAACAGCCACTGATATCTGGGACCTCCTGCAACCTAAATACAACCTCACGTGTACCTTGATTACAGTCCCTCCCTTCATGAAGTCAGGATGAGTCCAGGCTTCTGTTGCTGATCTCTGCCATATCTCACAGTTTGCTGCTAACTGTTGTCTAAAGAAAGTATCATAATCAAGGCGAGAATGCAGGCCGAGGGGTGTGGGGAGACCCAGAAGGCATGCTTTTCAATGAGCAGGCATTCGGAAATTGTCACAGGAATAGAGTCATAGAGTGGAGTCATAAAAGACCCTCCGGCCCAACTTGCCCATGCCGAGCAAGATGCCCCAACTACACTAGTCTCACTTGCCTGATCCATATCCCTCTAAACCTTTCCCATCCCTGTACCTGTCCAAATGCCTTTTTGACCTTCCATGCAAATTCATGCCAGGAGTGAAAAACAGAAAATGTTGGAAAAGCTCATACGTTCGCGAGAAACAGAGATAATGAATCCAGTCAATGATCTTTACTGTTTACTCTGATTTTCTGTCTGTGGGTATTTCCAGTCCTTGGTTTACATTTCTTGCTGAGAATGCCTGGCTGCAGCCCTGGAGGATTTCCATGGCTCCCTTCAGTAAAGAACGCCACCTGCTGACAATGTTGTTCATCAACCATTCCGGGTTTCTAAGGGGAACTTTCCATCTTCCTCCCATTATTACAGCTTTGTTTTATACAGAGTGGATCAGAAATTATGATTTAGGCAGGTAAATTGTAGATGGGTCTTTCAACCAAAGGATTGGAATGCAGAAGATATTTGTCTGTTATACGTAATGCCTTTTTGAGGTGTCATTTGAAGCACCATGTACAGTTCTAGTGATTGAAGACAGAGGATGGTGGTGTAAATCCCAGGTGGCACAGTGGCGCAGCTGTAGAGTTGCTACTTACAGCGTCAGAGACCCGGGTTTGATCCTGACTATGGGTGCTCTCTGTACGGAGTTTGTACGTTCTCCCTGTGGTTTTTCTCTGGGTGCTCTACTTTCCTCCCACACTCCAAACATGGTTTGTACTAATTGGTTTCAATAAAAATTATAAATTGTCCCTAGGGTGTGGGATAGTGCTAGTGTATGGGGTGATCACAGGTCGCCGTAGACTCGGTAGCCTGAAGTGCCTGTTACCTCACTATATCTCTAAAGTCTAAAGAATAGTTACCTTGCTATTTTGTTCCAGGAGGCAGTAAAGCCCCTGTCCCACTTAGGAAACCTGAACTGAAATCTCTTGCGCACCACCCAAGGTTTCTGTGAGGTTCCCAAAGGTTCCCGGAGGTTTTGGTCACTCTCCCTAATGGTCGAAAGTGGTTTCCACGTAGTCGAGGCTTCTTCTATGTTCCTGCGATTATTTCAACAAATTCAAAACCGGCTTCGACTAAAAATAGGTTGCCGTTTGGTCGAAGCCAGTGGAGTGGGGTCGCCATTTATTTACAGGCAGTCGAAGGCAATCTCCTTCGCTGACCAGCCATTAGGATCTTTGGTTTTCAGGACCTAGAAGATCCGCCGGAAGGTAAAATGCCCGCTAACTTTATTAAACTTCTTAAACTTATTATTATTATTATTATTATTATTATTATTATTATTATTATTATTATTATTATTATTATTATTATTATTAAACTTCTTATTACTGTCTCCACTCCTTCCCCCCCTTCTCTCCCCTTTCCCCCCCTTCTCTCCCCTTCTCTCCCCTTCTCCCCCTTCTCTTCCCCTTCTCCCCCTTCTCTTCCCCTTCTCTCTCCCCTTCTCTGTCCTTCTCTCCCCTTATTTCCCCATCTCTCCCTCCCTCCCGTGCTCTCTAAAGAACTTACCTTGCTCTGTGGCAGCCGTTTACCTTCCTCTTCATCGCGCAGACAGCGCTCCTCCGCTGTCCCTGGCCCCCAACTTCACAATGTGTTTGTATGTGTGTGTGTGTGTGTGTGTGTGTGTGTGTGTGTGTGTGTGTGTGTGTGTGTGTGTGTGTGTGTGTGTGTGTGTGTGTGTGTGTGTGTGTGTGTGTGTGTGTGTGTGTGTGTGTGTGTGTGTGTGTGTGTGTGTGGCCGTTTGCAAAGATCCTGTAGGATCTTTGGTCAGTAGATGCAGTTCACGCTTCGGTCAAGGCTTTCCAGGTGAGTGACCAAAACCTCTGGCGACTCATGGAAACCTTGGGTGGGGCGCAAGGTCACCAGAGGTTTACGTTCAGGTTTCCTAAGTGGGACAGGGGCATTACACTCCTTAGATTAAGAATACAGAATTGGTCAGTCAAGGGGATAAGGGGGCGCAAATATAAGTTACACGGTTTAAGGATCAAGAAAATCATAGCAGGAACTTCTGCCCTTGTACCAATCCACCAGGTATACAATTTTTGTAGTCTGTGTAGATGAGACCAAAGACCGTGGAAAGTATAAGCAAAGTGACAATAACACTATGCAGCCATTCAAACTGGGGAGTTTTGATAGGCGGTGTTTTGAACAGGGCATATTTTTTTCCTTTGCCGAAAGACATGATCATGGCCCAAAGTTTGCATTAGCTGCAGATTCCAGGATAAAAAAGACCTTCTCAAGGCTAGAGATGAATTTGGAATAAGACAGTTTTGGTCCATGTGGGAACCAAAATCATCAGCATGACAAAGGGAATTCAGATGAAAGAGTCTGTGCAGTTAGAGTTCTAACTAATAATGATGAGTCAGAAAAATATTAATCCCTGGATTGCTACCTGATCCACATGCAAATTCGAATTGGATGAATGAATGGTTCAAGATTAGCATGGGTCAAAATGTTTTTTTTCCACAAGCTGCCTGACTACTATATTTTTCATGCATTTTCTACATTAATAATTCTTAAAAGCTGCAGTGGTAACAATTATACACTGTATTTGGTGCAAACTGCATACCATGAACTCAATTACAACAAACTCAATGCTGCTTGTTTCGTAACGTTCACCATCTACATGCATTTACTTTGCTCCACCCTGTGACTAACTCCTTGTAAACAGTGGTCTTTCCCTTTTATTCTGCTGTCACTTTTGAAATCACCGTCATCTCCCATGACAACCGTTCTGGTTAATCTTGACTATTTTAGTCTCCCTTGCCACACTTCAGCTGTATTGTATTCAACTCGCATTAGTAAGGCCATACCTGCCGTAACATCTCTCATGAGGATACTTAGAGCTTTTGAATTGCTTCTATGTTACAGTTGTATATTAATACATCCAACCAAGTCTACAATTCAAGCAATTCAATAATTCAATAAACAACAAGTCTTGAGCACTTCTGCAGAAATTGCACATCCCATCTCCACTAGTATTGTATGTGGCAGGCTTAATTGATATTATCCTTATACAAAATCCTGCACTTCTCTCCTTTGAGGATCCTCGTAATGTCAGAACCATTGTGTCTTTGAAATGTTTGTGAATTGGCTCTCACATATTGTTCAGAGAAATTACCTACTCTTCCTCTGAACTGAGGTTTGTGAATAGTTCAATTATTCTGAGAAAGCTAAGTCAGTGTCAAATTCATGCCTTTCACAGGCTACTGATAATGGGTTACTTTTCGCTGGCCCTGGACTCAGACTGTCTTTTTGTCTTGGGCATCTCACCCTGGTCTAATTATCTGGCCAGCTTGTTGCTTGCTCTGCGGATTTGTTCTTAAACGTTATGGTGGACTTGGCCGATTCTGTTTCCCACGAGATGCCAAACCTGTTTCTTCACTTAACTGCATCTATTTGTTTGTGCATGTCGGGTTGATTGCATTGGTCGAAACAGGGTGGACCACGTGAAGGTCGCAATCTCCTTGCGACTGCGGACATCCAGACCAGACCATCCCACACATCGTGAATGACGGCCCACTGAGGCTTTCCCTGGTGGTATCAAAGCTATCCACCCAGTAACTGATGCTGTCCTGGCCTGGATGTCTACCCTTGACCTACAACTTTAGGCTGTGCACGCCATACGCAAGAAGAAGCTTAACTGCATGCAACTGAAAATACCCAACTCGTATGGACAACACGTATTTGGACAGCACAGCGAATCTATGACTTTCAAAGAATGCCCTGAATGTTCTTATTATGCTGTGGAATGTACTTCATTTGTTCTGGGAATATCACATTCTCATTCACTGCCATATGGCTACATCACAACCCTGGCTCCTTATCATACGGCAGTTTCTTGGTCTCCTCAACATGCAATCTTTGATAAGTACATTTAACTGTTTACCTCTCCTTTGGATTTGAATTTTACACACACATATCTGTAATACTGCCAGTGCTCTGCAGCTCCTATCTGGATCATTACATCTATCCCCGTGACCGTACTGTCTAGATTTGTTGCTCTGACTATGAATGTTTACAACTATTGCCTGCAGCATAATTCTGGTCCGCCAGTACCTCCATGAGGCGACATAAGAGTCATAGAGTCTTACAGTGTGAAAACAGGCCATTTCGGCCCAACTTCCTCACACTGGCCAACATGTCCCATCTGCAATCGTCCCACATGGCTGCGTTGACCACTAATTCTGTCCTATTCACTTACCTGTCTAAATGTTTTTTAAAGATCACGATAGTACCTGCATCAACTACCTCCACTGGCAGCCCATTCCGTACACCCACCACCCTTTGTGTGAAAATGTTTCCTCTCAGTTCCCCTTAAATCTCTGCACCCTCACTTTAAACCTATGTCCTCTGGTTCTCGATTCCCCTACTCTGGGCATTTGTCCCTCAACTCCACTGCTGCATCAGAATTCTCATTTGTTTGAACCACATATTCTGGAATGAATAAGTCACTTTATTTTACATTTATTTCTTCACTTATTTCATTATTTCTAAATAAACAAATTAGAGTTTAAATTATTGAAAATAGCATGATGAGAAAAGGAGAGAACAGATGAGTAATTGTGAAGAAAGGCAGAGATAAATACCTTCTCATGTTTCCTGGCAAATTACAAGCAGAATATTAAGGTTGCAACACTTGTAGAAAATTAATTTGTTTAGTATTACAACCTGGTAGCTGTCAGTGTGTGTGCTGAAAATGCAGAAAGTAGTGAGATGGAATTCTGGGCTATATATTTAACATGGCCTTTGTGCAGAGACTCAGCTGTGACCACACTCTGCAGGAATTTATTCACGTGCCCAATTTGCCCCACCTCCTAAGTTTTCCATTCTTTGAAAGAATGGATTTCTGAAGAGATTGCTACAGAAGTAAATTCTCTGAGAAGGTCAATTAACTCAACTCTCTGTAGATCAGGTTTATCAGGAATCTCAGGAATTGTCAAGAAGTTGACCCATCCAGAAATATTTTCACCCATGAACTGTTGTTACCTTGGCTGCCATGGGCCTGAATGGGTAACATGTGAGAGCAATGTGACAGCTGCCATGGAAACGACAGCTGAGCTGCCTTGAGAGAGTGGGATACATGTATGCAGAAAAATAAAATTGAAATGGACTTTATACTAGTTAATAACAGCAGACAATACACCATGTAAAAATCCATTTTATATTAAAATGCCCTGGTAATTTTGTGACTTTTTGTCCCTGATCAATGTGGAATCTCTATTTAAAATCAGCAGCTCAATGAAGGACTAATGTAGTAACCTGATTAATTCCATTCACTGTGGCACAAACCAAAAAAGCCTAAGATTTCCCCTGATACAATCTGGCCTCACACCTCGCACATAGCAGATGCTGAAACTTGTAATTGTGTAACTGAATGATACATTCACATTCTTCTTTCAGGTATAATTTTCTTCTAATTTGCTTTTGTATCTGTGGTAATTTATTTCTCTAAAGGAAACACTTTAATAAATCTTTATAAAAATTGCTCTACAAATCAAATCCATATAAGTAGTGCTGAAGTTTAAATGGTTTTTGGTTTCAATTCAGTTTGAGTTGCACCGTTCAGATAGCTTTTTTATATAATCACTAGGGGGCAGCATTAACTAATCTTTAACATCTGTCACAATTGGCAATTGATTGCCTCTCCCATCCCCTCCCAAGCTGTGTAAGACCTATCCTGTGAATGCTTCAGTAAATATGTTGATGATGGCTTGAGGCTGGGCCTCCAAGCATTGCCTGAGTACTTCAGATCAGCTACCGGCGTTTGGATATCCTTGGCTCTAGACTGCAGTTGCTGTAGCTTGAACAGCTTCCAAATTCTGAAGAAGAGTTCCACTTAATTGGGAGGTTTGTTTGAAGTGAGATATAACATTGTTGTAAGAAAGATTGAGAAAAGTTTTGGGGAAGTGATGTAGCCTTATTTGACATTAGTCTTCTCTACGAATGGTTTTGTTATAGATACTTTGGTTAGTTTCATGCCACTATGTTGGAAACTTAAGAAGAAGATATTTCAGAGTGCAGCAACATTTGAGGTGCCTCACTGAAGGTGTCAAAGACTTTGGGGAGGTGAGAAAAGGCCACGCAGAGTGGCTGATACTGCTCCCTGCAGTTTTTTGCAGGCACAGTGAAAATCATGTTAACTTCAGTCACTGTCAGAAGGCTATTGAGGAAGACCCTGGCAGACACTTTCCCTGTGGCAGACTGCAGGAGTTGTAGTTACCATATTTGCCTCCTTTCTTGCCTCCTTTCTTGGAGGTTAATATTATGGCTTCTCTAATGCCTCTAGCGACCCTCCCCTTCTCAGGTGTGGAGATGAGACTGTGGATTGTGTTACATTTTTCATCACCAAAGTTTAGCATTTCAGTGAACTACTCCTGATATCTTTCTTTGAGTTATATATGGCCTTCTTGACTTCCTGTTGGTCAGAAAGAGTGACTTAGAATGTCCTCTGTGGGACGGCGGACAGAATTCCAGATAGAAAGGTCTTTGAGGTATTTCTTCCAGAGAGTTTTAATATAGAATACATAAAATTGTATAGAAGGTCTGTGCCGAACATGATGCCAATTTAAACTAATCCTTCTTCTGGTGGTTAATCTATATCATTTCATGTGCCTTATCTAACAGCCTCTTAAATGACACTATAGTATTAGATTCCATCATTACCCCCTAGTAACACATTCCAGGCAACTACCAATCTGTGTAAAAAAACATGCTCCACACATCTCCTTTAAATTTTCCCCCTCTGACATCTATTAATTGACATTTTCATCCTTAAAAAAGGTTCTGACTGTTGACTCTATCTATGCTTTGCAAAATGTTACAAACTTCTATCGTCTTCCCTCAGTCTCCAGCACTCCAGAAGAAACAAACCAAGTTTGTCCAACCATTCCATGTAGCTGATGCCCTCTAATCCAGACAGCATCCTGGAAATTTTATTCTGCACCACCTCCAAAGCCTCAACATCCTTTCTGTAATGTGCCGACACTGCATAGCCAAAGTCTCATAAAACTGCGAAATGACTTCCTAACACTTATACTTAATGCCCGACTGATGAAGCGAAGCACGCTATATGCCTGCTTTACCACTCTACTTGTGTTATTGCTTATTGTGGTATTGTCTGTTCAAGAAGGAACTGCAGATGCTGGAAAATCGAAGGTAGACGTACCCGCTGAGTTTCTCCAGCAATTTGTCTACCTCGTGGTATTGTCTGTTGCTCTGTCCTATTTCTAATTCTCAATGAGATGGACTCTATAGCTCTAATAGCCAGGATAATTTTTATAGCACGGAAAACTGGCACATGTCCACAAGATGTTGTGCCTCCTGTGCTCTATCCATCCACTGTCTGTATTTCAGGTGGGGGTTTACTGCTGGACCTCTGATTTCTGGTGTCCAAAGAAGGGGTGGCACGGTTACACAGCGATGCAGTTGCTTGCCAGAAACCTGGGTTTCATCCCGACTACGGTTGCTGACTGTACGGAGTTTGTACGTTCTCCACGTAACCTGCCTGGGTTTTCTTTGGGATCTCCGGTTTCCCCCCACACTCCAAAGACGTACAGGTATTTGGGCTAATTGGCCTGGTAAAGTTGTAAATTGTCCCTAGTGTGTATGCCGGATAGTGTTAGTGTGTGGGGATCACTAGTCGGCGTGGACGTGGTGGGCCGAAAGGCTTGTTTCGACGCAGTACCTCTAAAACTAAAACTAAAAAACTGTTGAGGAAAAGTCAGAGAATCAATCCTGGAACTAATGTTTGCAGTTAACATAGAACAGTACAGTAGAGGAACAGGCCCTTCACCCCTCAATGTCTGTACTGAAGATGATGCCAAGACTAGCTCTTATCTGCCTGCACATAATCCAAATCCCTCCATTCCCTGCATATGCATGTGCCTATCTAAAAGTCTATTAAAAGCCACTATTGTATCTGCCTCAACCACCACCCCAGGCAGCGTGTTCTAGGCACTTACCACCCTTTGTGCAAAAATCTTGCCCTTCCACATCTCCTTTACACCTTGCCCCTCTCATCTTAAAGCTATGCCCTCTAGTATTTGTTTTTTCAATCCTGGGATAAAAGGTTCTGACTGTCTATAATTGGACATACTTCTATCAGGTATTCTCCTCAACCTCTTACATTCAGAGAAAACAATCCAAGTCTGTCAAACCTCTCCTTGCTGCTAAAACCCGTTAATCCAGGCATCATTCCAGTAAACCTCCTGTGCACCCTTTCCAAAAACTCCGTTCTTTCCTGTAATGAGGCGACCAGAACTGCACATGATACTCTAAATCAAAGTCCTATAAAACTGCATCATAACTTTCTAAATGCTGCAACCAATGAAAGCAAGTGTACTATATGCTTTCTTTACTGCTCCATCTACTTGTGTTAATCAGCTCCCTGGTCTCCTTAAACCATATTTTCTTGACAGAGAAGCCAAGCATCATTTCACAGGTGCCACTGATGACAGATGTAAAAATAACATTAGCTGAAGGGTGGTAATTGATAGGTTGCTAGAGATACTGCAGATAGGAGCAACATCTCCCTGAGGCAATGTTTCTGTTGATGCTTTGGGGCCAGGTTGATGGAGATGGCAAAGTGGATTAGGTGGTGGCCAAGCCAGCAGGTATTGGTGCCTGTCACAGTACAGATAATCTTCTAGGTTCCTGGATTAAGAGATATAATGTAATAGGTGCTGGGAATGTTGCCATGAATGCACGTGCTTGTCATTCTGTTGAGTAAGTATGTTTATTATGATGAAGCTGCACTCCAAGCTTTCTGTGAAGACAATGACTCTGTTGGAATTAGCCTTCCCTACTCCATCTTTCCTTGCTCATCATGTCTTGTCAAAGGTTTCCAGAGGAGAATGAGGATTCATGGAGGCTTTGAATACATCTTAATTTTCTTTCTGTCTGCCTGGCAATCTCCTCTATGAGCTCAGAATGTTACAGGAGTCTAGTGTCAGACATGCAACGATGCAGCCTCAGTATGCACTCGTGCTTGTTCAAACGATGTGTACACCGATATTTGTTCACTTATCCTTCCTGTGAATTTAGAAGATTGCGTGGAGACAGCACATCAGTGGTATTTTTCCAGTGCTTTGAGATATATCCTGTAGTTGGATCATGTCAAAAAGCCGGCAGCGATCACTGTAGATCACTGCATATAGTACCACAGATTGATTTTCTTCTCAGGTCCTCATTCTCAAATCCCCTTTTGTGGATTAGAAGCAGGGCTGTGGAATTAGTCGGAGTCGTCGAGTCGGAGCAATTTTGGTGATGTCGGAGTTGTTAAAAAAGTCCCGACTCCGACTCTGACCTCAATATAAATTTCAGAGACCATATAACCATATAACCATATAACAATTACAGCACGGAAACAGGCCATCTCGACCCCTCTAGTCCGTGCCGAACACATAGTCTCCCCTAGTCCCATATACCTGCGCTCAGACCATAACCCTCCATTCCTTTCCCATCCATATAACTATCCAATTTATTTTTAAATGATAAAAACGAACCTGCCTCCACCACCTTCACTGGAAGCTCATTCCACACAGCTACCACTCTCTGAGTAAAGAAGTTCCCCCTCATGTTACCCCTAAACTTCAGTCCCTTAATTCTCAAGTCATGTCCCCTTGTTTGAATCTTCCCTACTCTCAGTGGGAAAAGCTTTTCCACGTCAACTCTGTCTATCCCTCTCATCATTTTAAAAACCTCTATCAAGTCCCCCCTTAACCTTCTATGTAAATCAAAAAAAAAAAAACTTTTTAAACCACAAAATGAAGATGGGAGTACCAAAATCCTCATCCTCTTCAAATGACGGTCAGATTTTGCAAAATCTATATTACTAAAACTCTGTTCTTGACCGCTTTTGGCGATCTGTGCTGCGATTTCCAAGAGAACGCCGCCACCTACGGCCGTCATTTTTGGCCACCTCGCTCAGAGCCCCCCTCTGCCGCTTGTGTGCCGAGGATTTTTCCCGTCGATGAAATATGACAGAGATATTAATGTTTTTACAACATTCCCCATTCTCTCTGCTGCCCCCGCTGGCAGCAGGGGGAGGGAGGGACTATAAAATCCGGAAGTGTCCTGCTTCAATCACTTTCTTCTGGACCACGAAGTGAAAGGGTCACGGCTCTCTGAGCTGCAGCTCTACTCCAAGGTGAGTCCCCTGCATATGCTTTTTCAGCCAATTGATATGTATGTTGTTCACCATTTACCATGGTCTGAAGTTTCTTGGCATTTTGTTGGAAAGAGTTTGTAAATTTGTCTATCTATATTGTCTTTGAAATGTGTATTGAACATGAAATGCATTTGCAAATTTGTCTATCTATATTGTCTTTGAAATGTGTATTGAACATGAAATGCATTTGCAAATTTGTCTATCTATATTGTCTTTGAAATGTGTATTGAAAATAAAAAGCATTTGTTATTGTTATAAAGCGTTTGCAAATTTGTTTCTCTTGGGTTTTAAAATGGTTGCACCCATTTTCAGGTGACTAAAGCATGAGGTCTGTATTGTCTTTGAAATGTTCATGTAAATTGAAATGGATTTGTTGCAGGCGAATAAAGCACGAATAAAGCTTTTTATTTGGACCAGAACTGTGTTTAAATTTAAAATTGGCGCTCATTTTGTGATTTTGGCGGTTGCAAGATGGCGGCGATGACGGCATTTCCGGTGATCGGTAAGCCGGCGGCGATGACATCATTTCCGGTCGGAGGCAAGATGGCGCTGCCCACAGAGTGCACGAGGTGTTGAAAAATTCTACAGAGTTTGTTGCAGCCACAGCGGCATTGTGTTTCAGCAAAAGCTGCAATTGTGTTTCAGCAAAAGCTGCAATTGTGTTTCAGCAAAAGCTGCAATTGTGTGTGTGTGTGTGTGTGTGTGTGTGTGTGTATGTGTGTGTGAATGTGTGTGTGTGAATATATATGTGTGTGTGAATGTGTGTGTATATGTGTGTGAATGTGTGTGTGTGTGTGAATATATGTATGTGTGTGTGTGAATATGTGTGTGAATATGTGTGTGAATATGTGTGTGTGTGTATATGTGTGTGTGTGAATATATATGTGTGTGTGAATATGTATATATATGTGTGTGTGTGTGAATATATGTCTGTGTGTGTGTGTATATATATGTGTGTGTGTGTGAATATATATGTGTGTGAATATATATATGTGTGTGTGTGTGTGAATATATATGTGTGTGTGTGTGTGAATATATATGTGTGTGGGTGTGTGTGAATATATATGTGTGTGGGTGTTTGTGAATATATATGTGTGTGTGTGTGTGTGAATATATGTGTGTGTGAATATATGTGTGTGTGTGTGTGTGTGTGTGTGTGTGTATGTGTGAATATGTGTGTGTGAGAAATAATATAGTGTTTCGTAGTTCAGAGCTTATTTGTTATGTTTAATAGCGTGGTGGCTGAAAGGAAGAAGCTGTTCCTCAATGTAGATGTTACAGTTTTCAGTTTACATAAGTCGGATGTGACTCCAGAAGTCGGGCATCAGTCAGTCCACAAGCCATGAGAGTCAGTCAGTCCAAAGGCCATGAGTTAATCCCAAGGCAGTGAGTCCACAGGTCATGAGTAAATCGCTCACTGCCCCCCCCCCCACCTCAAGATGCTGCCCTCCACCTGGCTATAGGATGCACCCCCTACTGAAGCCGCCCTCATCCCCTGCATGAGGACATCCCCCCCCCTTCTCATCAGCTCACGAGAGCCCCCGCCTGAAGCTATCCCTCCTCCCTTGGCTGCACAATGTTTACCACCCCCCATCCCACCCTGACAGCACCCACCTCAAAAAAATATTTTGCACAAATTCTTCAGTGTTAACAACTGAAATTGTCTTTAGGCTGCTTTTTCGACATCATGTCAGGAAAAGGGACAAAAAGGACAGCAGGATGGTCAAAGCAGCGGGCAGTGGAACATCGAGCTGCAACAAGACTGAGAAGGGAATGAGGGACCGAAGAAAAAACATCTCAACGTCGCGCAGATGACCGAGAAAGCAGACAAAGAAGAAAGGATCAAGAGGCGCAACCAAAAAGAACTGAACATTTTGAGGATCAACGAGAAAGAACGCAAAGCACATGGGATGATGAAGAGATGCCACGAAGAAGTGAGCGTATCAAGGATCGACAAGAAAGAGCACAGAGAAGGGATGAAGAGATACAACTAAAAATAACTCAATGTTTGTATGATCAACAAGAAAGACCACAATGCAGCAGGGATGCAGACACACCACAAAGAGAAAGTTTGCGTCTCAAGCATGAACGAGAAAGATCGCAAAGAAGAAGGCTTCCAGAGACAGGAGATAAAAAAACTAACAGACTGGCTGAACAGCAGGCCAGAGATACAACAAGACGAAATACACAACTGGTAAGGAGAAATCTTTCTTCTGATGTTGGACAAATGACAAAGGTTTGCCCTCACTGTCGAACGAACCGTTTCCCTGCAGAAACCACACACTTTTGCTGCATGAATGGTCAAGTGAACATTGCTCCTGTGCACGCACTGCCTGATGAACTCATGAGATTGTATACTGTTGACACTGCACAAGCAAAGGAGTTCAGAAGGCATATTAGACAATACAACTGTTTATTTCAACTGACGTCATTCGGTGCCAAGGAAGTGGTGCAACCCGGATGGAATCCTTCAGTGATCACTCAAGGCCAGGTTCATCATTACATTGGTTCGTTGATGCCCGACCCAGACCAACAAAGTCGATTCTTGCAGATCTATTTCATGGACCCCCAAGATAGCATTGAATTGCGAATGGGTATCCTGCAAAATGCTGGTATTCAAAGGGAAGTTGTTGCAATGCTTGAACGCTTGATAAGACAAAACAACCCTTACATTGAAACACTTACAATGGCAAAGGAAAGAATTCGAGGTTTACCAGAGGCATCAATCATCATAGATCCAAATCATCGGCCAGCTTTGGAACATGAAAGACGGTTTAACGCACAAATTGCCAACGAAGTTGCTGTCATAATACCAAAAGATAATGACCCTCAAGCAACATCACGACACATTGTCTTGAAAGAAAGAGGAGGAGGCCTGCAAACCATTTCAGAGTCTCATAGGTCGTATGATAGTTTTCAATACATGCTTTTCTTTCCACATGGAGATGATGGATGGCATTACCAACTCCAAATGAGAAACCACAGGAAATTGTCAGCAATGCGATATTATGCCTATAGGATCATGAATCGTGATAATGAATTCAATCACCTTTTGAGAGGAGGACGACTCTTTCAACAGTATGTCGTCGATATGGCGGCCAAGATTGAGGCGGAGAGATTGAATTATTTTCGTCTGAATCAAGCATCGTTGAGATCAACAACTTACAAAGGCCTTATGGATGCATTAAACGACAATGATGATTTGGAAAACATCGGAAGGCGCATCATCCTCTCTTCGACATTTGTCGGTGGACCAAGATACATGATGGAACGATGCCAGGACGCCATGATGTACGTTCGGAAGTATGGCAATGCTTCATTCTTCATTACCATGACTTGCAATCCGAACTGGAGCGAGATCCGACAGTCCCTCTTTGACAGTCAGGAGCCGTGTGATAGACCAGACTTGATTGCAAGAGTATTTGATCTGAAAAGGAAGATATTCTTCAAGTACGTCACTGGACCAAATGGCCTCTTTGGAAACTGTATAGCTTTTGTCTCCACTGTGGAATATCAGAAAAGAGGCCTGCCTCATTTGCACTGTCTGCTGTGGCTTGACGAAGCAACTAAGCCAAGACCAAATGATTTTGACACATTTGTGCAAGCTGAAATACCAGACCCGCAAGTGGATCCTGAGCTGTGTGAATTGGTACTCAAGCACATGATTCATGGACCGTTCTGCAACCACGCCTCTCCATGTTGGAAGAAAGGAACATGCAGTAAGAGATTCCCAAAGCCATTTATTGCCAGCACAAGGTGTGGATGTAATTCATACGCTCTATACAGGAGAAGATCTCCAGACATGGGAGGATTTCATGGATATCAAGAAGGACGCCAGCATCGACCTATCACTTCTGATTGGGTGGTGCCCTATAATGCTCAACTATTGAAGATGTTCAAATGTCACATCAACGTTGAGATATGCTGCTCTATAAAGTCAGTCAAATACGTCATCAAGTACACCATGAAGGGAAGTGATCAAGCATCTTTTAGAGTGAACAGGGATGACAAAATTTCACAGTACTTGACTGGCAGATACATTGGTCCATCAGAAGCAGTGGCATTAATCCTTGGATTTACGACTCATGAGAGACACCCCGCGGTCTTTTGACTCCAGGTACATCTACCAGGACAACAACGAGTTGTTCTCAGAGTCCATGCTGCTGAACACGGGACCAATGGTCGCATGGGGAGAACGACTTTAACTGAATTCATGGCATTGTCTTCTCTGGAGCCATTTCCAAGAACACTCAACTACGCTGATGTTCCCCGATTTTACACATGGAAGAACAAGAGATGGCAAAGAAGGAAGGCCGGCAAGAGAGTGCAAGGTCATCCAGGTATTTTTGAATGTAACATTCTGGGACGAGTGTATACCGTGTCTCCAAAATCTGGTGACCTCTATTACTTGAGACTGCTTCTGCATCACATAAAAGGGCCAGTATCCTTTGATTCATTGAAAACGCATGATGGACAAATGTATCCTTTCTTCAAAGACGTCTGCAGACAAAGAGGTTTGTTGCAGACTGACGACCATTGGCAACAAACAATGGAAGATGCTGAGAACAGAAGACTCCCCAGTGCAATGAGAGATTTGTTTGTTGTTTTGTTGACGAATACTGAGATCAACGATGCTCGACAATTATGGGATCACTTCAAGGATTCAATGTCTGAAGATTACCTTGAAAAAGACCGGAGAACAATGAATGATCCTAATATCGTGATTGAAGAGAAGCATCATGATCAGGCTCTGTTCTATATTCAAGACAAGCTGGAGAATTACAACAAGACAATGGAATTCTTTAATTTGCCACAACCAAGAAATGGAAGGATGCACCTTGATGGTGACAATCCAGAATTGCTGCAGGAATTGCAATATGATAAAAATGAACAACAGCAGTTTGTTGAGCAGAATGAGCCTCTGCTGAATGATGAGCAGAGAGTAGTGTATGACCAGGTGTGCAACTCCTTGAAAAGGAATCTCCCTTCAATGTTTTTCATTGATGCACCAGCAGGAACAGGAAAAACATTTATCACCAATTTGATCCTCTCCAAAGTTAGAGGTCAAGGTGATGTGGCTATTGCTGTAGCATCGTCTGGGATAGCAGCTACGTTAATGCCTGGTGGAAGAACTACACATTCTCGATTCAAGATACCCATCCAAGTGGCTGAGGATACATTGTGCAACATCGAGAAGAACTCTTAAGACGGCATATTTCTTGAGGCAAGTGAAACTCATTGTTTGGGATGAATGTCCAATGATTAGGAGAGAAAGCTTTGAAGCAGTGGACAGAACTCTTCAAGATGTCTGCAGCAACACTAAGCCTTTTGGTGGCATTCTTATCGTTTGTTGTGGCGATTTTCGACAACTACTTGCTGTGGTGAAAAGGGGTAATGATGCTGGTTGAAAATGCCTGCATCAAGAAATCCTACTTGTGGAGACTTTTCACCAAGTTTCAATTGCACACAAATATGCGATTGACAGAGGGAGAAGGCGAGTATTCTAAATTTTTGTTGAAAGTCAGAGAAGACAAGATTTTAAAGAATGAAGACGATGAAATTAAAATCCCACAAGACCTGCTTCTATCGGCAGAAACACTGGAGGATTGTATTCATTTCATCTATCCCACATTTGACAATCCTGCAGAATTATTCTCCAACAAATGTATCTTGGTTCCTCACAACGAAACCATGAGAAGCATCAATTCTACATGCATCGAACGCTTCCCTGGAATCGTTAAGGAGTACCTTTCTTTCAATGCTGTCACTGAGGGAACTCATGATACTCACTTCCCAACAGAATTCCTCGATTCACTCGAGCTCTCTGGATTACCACCACACAAATTGGAGTTGAAAAAAGGATCTCCAATCATATTAATGAGAAACTTGGAGCCACCAAAGCTATGCAATGGAACGAGGATGATTGTGGAAGAGCTACACAATAATCTGATCGTTGCAAGAATCAACATGGGAGCCTTCAAAGGTGACATTGTTCTCATTCCTAGGATAGCACTTATTTTGACAGAAGGTGAAGACATTCCCCTTCAGCGGACCCAATTCCCCATTCAATCAAGTTTTGCCATGACGATCCATAAAGCACAAGGACAAACAATGCAGAAGGTGTTGATCTACCTCGACAAACTGGTATTTCAGCATGGACAACTGTATGTGGCTCTTAGCCGAGGAAAGATGAAGGGAGATGTCAACGTTTTCCTGAAGGATGGAACATCGACCAAGAATGTTGTCATTAAAAGTGTGCTTCGTTGAATGATGACTTTGAGATAAATTCTCATATTTTCCTTCTTAAAATTTGACCGCTGACTTTCTCTATATTAAAATTGTCTTTTTTTATCAACAGGAAATAGTCATCAAGAGGCAGTGAGCAGCAGAACACAACAAGAAAGAACTTTAATAATTCTCATCTTTAACATTTAAATTGTTCTTATATTTTAAGAGTCATTCACATTTTAAACTTTAATAAAACCTTTTTGCACTTTTAATGCCTGTGTGTTCTTTCATCACAATAGAACCTAATAGGCAGGAATTGCTGCTCAGTGGGAGAGCCACTAAGAGTGCATGGGGGGGGGGGGGGGGAGGTTGTGGGGAGATGCACTGAATGTGTGGGTGGGAGGGGAATGGCAAGGAGCAGAGTGGGGGGGGGGGGGGGGGGGTGAAGGTAGGTGGGGTGACTGAGTGAACTGTCAGCGTACCAGGCATGAGTGACTGCACTGCCAGCCCACGAGCCGTGAGTTAGTGAACTGCCAGCCCAATAATCCATTAAGTCCACCCTCTCCCCCTTCTCTCTCTTACTGTCTGTCACCTGTTTTGGGCACAATTTCTGGCAGTTTCTTAGCCGCCAGCCTGCCAGGTCCGAGTGACCGTACTGCCAGGCCTCAGTGACTGAGCTGCCAGCCCAAAAATCCATTTGGCCCACAAACTCCATACTAGCCCTCTGGAAACCAGTACCTTCGCCCCACAACACTCATACTAGCGCAACAGAAAGTGCCCTCCCCCCACTGACCAGCAATATTGGAATTGGTGCAGAGGTGGAATATTGTGTTGGGTGTCCAGCCCTCCTGTGTGATGCTGGGACCCAACGGGTCCCACTTAGTCTAGTATTTAGATAAAATTGAACAGTAGTTGAGAGCAAAGCGTTCCCGTTTAAATGTGCGAAGGCAGCCTTTTGACGTGAAACTAATGGAATTTAAGCAAGATTTTCTTGGTGGATTAAAAAAAGTAGAGAAATATGATAGCTCATCTAAACCTACAGTACAAGAAGTCATCCCTGCTTATACAGAAATAGTAAAATTTGCAGCTATGATAGTAACAGCCATACCACCCACCCCGGTCAGCGTGGAGAGACTGTTCTCCGCACTGAAAATAATTCAATAAGATTTAAGGGCTTCAATGAAAGAGATCTGGCAGAAGCAATTCTGTTCCTAAGGGCGTTATTAATACATTTTAAGTATGTACTTTTGTAGCAAACTTAACTATCTATGCATTTAGTTTTAATTTTAATTTCACGAGAATTTTTTGTTGTCATAATTTAGCTCATACCTGTGGCCTTAGTTTAATACATTTTGGAGTAATGCTTTGATAATTTTTATTTAATTCAATGGAATTTTAATTTTGTCATTGTCCTATATGTATTTTTTTTCTTTTGGCATTATGAATCATGTTTTTTCCCCAAGAATAAACAATAAAAAATCCACAATAGCATACAGTAGCTACAACCATTAGACTCAAAACTTTAAGAACGTGGGTTTAAAAAGTAGCCTGATGATTCATGTAGTTCTTATGAAATGCCATCTTGTGTAATGTCATCATAGCAGATTTAGAATTATTATACCTAGGGGTCGGGGTCGAGGTCGGAGTCGGATACACAAGAAATCAAGGAGTCGGAGTCATGTGTTTTCGGTATCGACTCCACAGCCCTGATTAGAAGCTGCACATTTATTTAAGGATTAGCAAATAAACAAAAAATCCACTGGGTATCCTTTTATTATCCATACTATATGAAATATTTTCAAATGCTGACAATCCAAATCTCCCCAACTTTACAGAAGATTTTTGAACATATTGTAACGTGACCCAATTCTCCTATTGTTTAGCGCACAAGTTTCCCAAAGGTAAGACTATTAATGGAGAACTAATTAAATATTTGCAAAACCTACCGTGAAATCTGTGATATCTAAAATTAAATGTTTGAAGATAATTATCCGGATAGAAATGTGAAAATCAAGTCGTTAATCACTTTGACATGGACATCTGTACAGTCTTTCTATGCTCTGCGATGTGGAACCTATGCTACTTCTCCTCTATAGCAACCATCCATTTGGGTCAATTAATGTTTCCGCATTAACAATCATCAGGCAGCACATGAACATAGCTCCAAATAAAAGTCAATGCAGCAAAACAATATTTAATTGTTAACAATATTTAATCTGACATTTCCACTACCTTCCATGCAATCCTATCACCAGTCACAGCTTTCCATTCCTTTCCACTTTCTGCAGAGACCACACCATTCGCAACACCATGGTTCATTCATCCCTTCCCACCCAAACAATCCCCTCCCAGGTACTTTCATCCACAGCTGCCCCCTATCCATCCAGGGACCCCTCCAGTCCAGAGTCAATCCACAGTTCAGAAAAACAAAGAGATTTCAATGTGTAGGAAGGAACTGCAGATGCTGGTTTAAATCGAAGATAGATACAAAAAGCTGAAGTAACTCATCGGGACAGGCAGCATCTCTGGAGAGAAGGAATGGGTAACGTTTTGGCTCTGAAGAAGGACCTCAACCTGAAATGTCACCCATTCCTTCTCTCCAGAGATGCTGCCTGTCCCGCTGAGTTACTCCAGCTTTTTGTGTCTATCTGAAGAGATTTCAATGCTGGCTGGGGTAGAAGTGCAGACCTCTTCCAGACCAGACATGCTGGTCTTCTAAATTGGCATCATTACCAATTTAAAGATGAAGATATACTACCCCACATTGAGCATTCAGTTTGACACAACCATCCATCTGCAATGGCCTTCTCCATGCTTTCCTATTGTCATTCCTCACCTGTGTTCTTGCATGTGGAGCCACCTCTAAAAAACCCTGCACATTAACGTTCCTTCACCACTCGAGATGCAAATCGTCTACTGAAAACAAATCATAGCAGCAATCCTGAAATAAGAACGGAAAATAGCTAGAAATACTCAACCCGTCAGGCAGCATCTCTGGAGAGACAAAAATAAATCTGAAGAAGGGTCTCGACCAGAAACATCACCCATTCCTTCTCTCCTGTTGCTGCCTGTCCCGCTGAGTTACTCCAGCATTTTATGTCTATCTTTGGTGTAAACCAGCATCTGCAGTTCCTTTCTACACAGAGAAATAAATCATATTTTCAATAATTTATCATCAAACCGACAAGCTACTGGTGCCAACACCTCATCTTGCCCTCTAACCTTCCGCCTGGATCAGAAACCTGTGTCAGCCTCCCCTGCGTCAGGTTCCCCTGAGTCAGCATTCCTTCTGGGCTGGGTTAGGCAGAGGATATTTCTCTATAGAGAGCTTGCAATGATTTTTTTTTAAAACACAGCATGGCTATACTTGTGGGCAAGAACCTTTCTTGGAAATTGATCAGTACAATGCAGATTATTTTAAATAAAGCACACTTCTACAAGGGAACGGGAAGCGCACAGTCATATGTAGAAAAATCACTATCTTTACGGTACATTGTGCATGATTCAGCTGTAATTTTCCTTTAGTCCTTTACTCCAGGCATGCTCATGTCTGTTGTACTGGTTGGCAATTATAGGTCGTTTCATAGTTTGTAGCAGATCCTTTTACTACATGCCTCACTATGTTGTGTGATCTTCTCTTTGGTGTGAACATGTTTGTCATTGACAGTGGATCAGTCAGCGTCTCTGGAGGACATGAATAGACGACCTTTTGGGTCGGGATCCTTTTTCAGCCCTGACCCACGGAATTACTCCAGTACTTTGTGTTTTGCTCAAGATTCTAGCCTCTGCAGTTCCTTGTTTCTCCATTTCACTGGGTCTTAGAGCTCGCACCTTGACATATCTTGTCAAGTCACGGTGCTTTCTTTCTGTGTTGCACTGCATATCTTGTATCATACTTCTAGCTCTTCTTGCTTTCTACCTTATGCTTCATGGTTCATGAAGGTAACTTGGGCACCTCTAATGCATTGCACCTCCCCTTTACTGTGATATCATTCACTTGGATCCCAATCTACTCTCCAAGTCAGTGGATATTTTTAAAGCAGAGATAAATCGATTCTTGAATAGTACGGGTGTCAGGAGTTATGGGGAGATGGCTGGACAATGGGGTTGAGAGGGAGACATAGATCAGCCATGGTTGTATGGCGGAGTAGACTTGATGGGCCGAATGGATTCTGCACCTACTGTATTACCTAAACTTCTAAGTGGTAGCTGGGGTGCAAAATCAGTGCTGTGGTATATTTATTTATGTATCCTTGTTTTTTTGTGCTATTCTCGAAAGAAATGGGTATGTTGGCCACCTAATGCCAGGGTTATGGATATCTCAGGACCTAACACAGGCAGGACTGTGAAACAGGTTTTGCAGAGGGAATATGAACAGCTAGAGTCTGTGAACAAACATAAACACAAAAGTAATATCACTGGATTACATTCTGAGTCTTCTGTCAATTGGCAGAAGTTCAAACTAAGTTGAGGCTTGAATATGTGGCTGAAAGGCAGGTGTGGGAGCCTGGGGTTTCTATGTTGGGAGAGACTACTCTAATTGTCTTGGGACCAGTGATCTGGCAAATTTAATATGTTTAAGAAGGAACTGCAGATGCTGGAAAATCGAAGGTACACAAAAATGCTGGAGAAACTCAGCGGGTGCAGCAGCATCTATGGAGCGAAGGAAATAGGCAACGTTTCGGCCCGAAACGTTGCCTATTTCCTTCGCTCCATAGATGCTGCTGCACCCGCTGAGTTTCTAAAGCATTTTTGTGTACCCTGGCAAATTTAATAACTTGTTTTCGCACTAAATACTGGGGAGGAGGAGGTAGTGTTCATGGAGGGAATATGTAAGGATTTAAAGAGAAGGAACAAAGTATTAACAGTGTGATGTAGGTAATGATAGGCAGGGTGTAGAGAAAGGCTCAGAACAATTATTGGTAGAGGTGCAGCAGGAAATAGATTCAAAGCAGGGAAAAAATGTAAAATGTTTAAATAAAGGCTTTATTATCTGAATGAATGAAGTGATGATCTAATAACTAGAATATAAATAAATGTCAGCACAGTGATGCAGCTGGTAGATTTGCTGTCTCACAGTTCCAGGTTTAATCCTGAATTACAGCGCTGTCTGGATGAAGTTTTGCACCTTCTGTCTGTGACTTTGAGCATTTCCTCTGGGTACGCTTTCTTTCTCTGCTTTCCTCTGAAAATTACTTCTAGTTTATGTTGTGATAGAACATTGGAGTGCGAAGTCGATGTGAATATGGGGAGAACAAAATGGGTGTTTGTTGGCAAGAACTTGGATGGGCAAAAGGCCTTTTTCCATGTGTCCAACAATGAATCTCATTCAATTTGAACTAATGGTATATATATGTTGATGCAGCCTCAAAAACACCATGGCTGGGAAGTGATACAACAGGTAACAACATTCTGGAATGATAGGCAGAATGAAGTATGAAGTGAGTAGCTGGTTTAATAATGCATGACATTAGGATAATGACAAGAAGTGTTCTTTGCTCAGAGAAACAGGAAGTGGAATCAGTTTGCATTATAAGCAAATATAGTAAACAGTGGAACCATTGGACTGATCATCAGTTCAAAAAAAAAAAATATGGTCTCTAAGAAAGATAGAAGGTACTCACAGGTGCCTTTACAAACTAGACAAATCGAAGTGGGAACAATAGTCTGGGAGTGAATTCATGGAATGCATTCTAACCACGTTTTTGGAACCACTTTTCTTTTTCAAATTATGGATTATTTACTTTCATCTCAATTCTGTAGGGTTCAAAGTTGAGTCATGTGGGTGACAATGCAAGAGACATTGGCCAAAGGAGGACAGTTGGACCTTGAGAGGGCAGCTAGATGGATTCATTTGGTCCTTGTTGATTCTTCTGCTGCTTATGCTTGCCTTTCGTGTGCTTCTGCCACAGAGATTTGAAGTGCTCACACATTTTAGGCTGGAGTGGATGTTATGTTTTCTCAAGGATGCTTTGAAGATGTCCTTGAAATATTTTCTCTGTCCTGCAATTGCTTGCTATGATAAAGCTTGGAGTAGAGTACTTGCTTCAGTGTCTGGCATCAGGCATGTGGACAACATAACCGATAAATCAAAAGTAGTTGAGTGTGATTAGAATCTCAGTGCTAAGGACGTTGACCTGAGTAAGGACGCTGACATGGGTCATCAATCCTGCCAATGGAACTGGAGGATTTAGTAGAGGCAGCATTGGCACCACTTTTTAAGTGTTTTTGATATGCCTTTATACATTGTACCCAACCAGGTAACAGCTTATTTTGAATTTGGTCAGGTATAATGAGGCTGAATAAATTAGTAATCTCTTGCAGAAGGATTTTATGGGTTAAGTGAATTTCACACCCAGTTTAACATGATGAATTTAAATCTAAAACTAGACTCATAAATACGTAGAAATGATGGCTGAGATAGATTGGCAAATTGGATTAAAAGGTATGTAAAAAGGTAGGTAAACAGTGGCAGATCTTCAAATAAATATTTCATCATTTTCAACACATCACAGTAGGCAGCACAGTGACACAGCTAATAAAACTGCTGCCACACACAGCTCCAGTGATCAGGGACATATCTGACCTTATGTTTTGTCTGTGTAAAGTTTGCACCTTCTCCCTATGATTGTTTAGTTTAGATACAGTGCAGAAACAGGCCCTTTGGCCTACAGATTCTGCATCAACCAACGATTCCCACACATTAAAGGGCCAGTCCCACTTGCCAATTTTTTCGGTGACTGCCGGCGTCATTGATTGACGTATCAGTGTCGCCGAAAGATTTTTAACATTTCAAAATCCAGCGGCAACAAAAAAAATGTTGCGACACTTGTGGAAACACTGCTCGTCAATACGTCATCATGCCACAACTTTTTTGGTGACCTGATAAGTCAGTCAATGATGCAGATAGTTGTTGAGTACGGTTGGGGGGGACAGCCTGCCTGGGGGTAGCGACAGTGGCCAGGCCTCCGGCACAGAGACCGGCCCTGTTGCTCAGAAAGGTAGGGAAAAGAAGAGGAGGGCAATAGTAATTGGGGACTCTATAGTCAGGGGGTCGGATAGGCGATTCTGTGGACGCAGTCAGGAGACCCGGATGGTAGTCTGCCTCCCTGGTGCCAGGGTCTCGGATGTGTCTCAACGCGTCCAAGATATCCTGAAATCAGAGGGAGAGGAGCCTGAGGTCGTGGTACATATAGGATCCAATGACGTAGGTAAAAAAAGAGAAGAGGTCCTGAAGGGAGAATTTAGGGAGTTGGGAGGAGAGTTAAGGAAAAGGACCAAAAAAGTAACAATCTCAGGATTGCTGCCTGTGCCACGCGACAGTGAGAGTAGGAATGGAGCGAGGTGGAGGATAAATGCGTGGCTGAAGGACTGGTGCAGTGGGCAGGGATTCAAGTTTCTGGATCATTGCAACTTCTTTTGGGGAAGGTGTGACCTGTACAGAAAGGACGGGTTGCACTTGAACCCGAGGGGGACCAATATCCTGGCGGGGAGATTTGCAAAGGCTACCGGGGAGACTTTAAACTAGAATGGTTGGGGAGAGGGACTCAAATAGAGAAAGCTAGTAGACAGAGTGTGAGGCAGGAGGCAGAGAAGGGAAGCACTCAGACCCAAAATCTAGGGGAGAAAGAAGAAAAATAAAATAAACAGAATAAGAGGCGGTGGGTTTCTTAAATGTGTATATTTTAATGCTAGGGGCATTGTAAGAAAGGTGGATGAGCTTAGAGCCTGGATTGACACCTGGAAGTATGATGTTGTGGCGATCAGTGAAACATGGTTGCAGGAGGGCTGTGATTGGAAACAAAATATTCCAGGATTTCGTTGTTTCAGGTGTGAAAGAATTGGAGGGGCAAGAGGTGGAGGTGTTGCATTGCTAGTCAGGGAAGATATTATAGCAGTGCTTTGGCAGGATAGATTAGAGGGTTCGTCTAGGGCGGCTATTTGGGTGGAACTGAGAAGTGGGAAAGGTGTAGCAACACTCATAGGGGTGTATTATAGACCGCCAAATGGGGAGCGAGAATTGGAAGAGCAAATATGTAAGGAGATAGCAGATATTAGTAGTAAGCACAAAGTAGTGATTGTGGGGGATTTCAATTTTCCACACATAGACTGGGAAACGCATTCTGTAAACGGGCTGGATGGTTTGGAGTTTGTAAAATGTGTGCAGGATAGTTTTTTGCAGCAATACATAGAGGTACCTACTAGAGAAGGGGCAGTGCTGGACCTCCTGTTAGGAAATGAGACAGGTCAGGTGGCGGAGGTATGCGTTGGGGAGCATTTTGTGTCCAGTGATCACAATACCATTAGTTTCAATATAATTATGGAGAGGGTCAGAACTGGACCTAGGGTTGAGATTTTTGATTGGAGAAAGGCTAACCTTGATGAGATGCGAAAGGATTTAAAAGGAGTGAATTGGGACATTTTGTTTTATGGGAAGGATGTAGAAGAGAAATGGAGGACATTTAAAGGGGAAATGTTAAGAGTACAGAATCTTTATGTTCCTGTTCGGTTGAAAGGAAATAGTAAAAATTGGAAAGAGCCATGGTTTTCAAGGGAAATTGGACACTTGGTTCGGAAAAAGAGAGAGATCTACAATAATTATAGGCAGCATGGAGTAAATGAGGTACTTGAGGAGTATAAAGAATGTAAAAAGAATCTTAAGAAATAAATTAGAAAAGCTAAAAGAAGATATAAGGTTGCTTTGGCAAGTAAGGTGAAAGTAAATCCAAAGGGTTTCTACAGCTATATTAATAGCAAAAGGATAACGAGGGATAAAATTGGTCCATTAGAGAGACAGAGTGGACAGCTATCTGCAGAGCCAAAAGAGATGGGAGAGATATTGAACAATTTCTTTTCTTCGGTATTCACCAAGGAGAAGGATATTGAATTATGTGAGGTAAGGGAAACAAGTAGAGTAGCTATGAGATTCAAAGAAAAAGAAGTACTGAAAAATATAAAAGTGGATAAGTCTCCAGGTCCTGACAGGATATTCCCTAGGACATTGAGGGAAGTTAGTGTAGAAATAGCACGGGCTATGACAGAAATATTTCAAATGTCATTAGAAACGGGAATAGTGCCCGAGGACTGGCGTACTGCGCATGTTGTTCCATTGTTTAAAAAGGGTTCTAAGTGTAAACCTAACAATTATAGACCTGTTAGTTTGACTTCAGTGGTGGGCAAATTAATGGAAAAGATACTTAGAGATAATATATATAAGCATCTGGATAAACAGGATCTGATTAGGAACAGTCAACATGGATTTGTGCCTGGAAGGTCATGTTTGACTAATCTTCTTGAATTTTTTGAAGAGGTTACTAGGGAAATTGATGAGGGTAAAGCAGTGGATATTGTATATATAGACTTTAGTAAGGCCTTTGACAAGGTTCCTTATGGAAGGTTGGTTAAGAAGGTTCAATTGTTGGGTATTAATGCAGGAGTAGCAAGATGGATTCAACAGTGGCTGAATGGGAGATGCCAGAGAGTAATGGTGCCTCAGGGATCTGTGTTGGGTCCACTGTTGTTTGTCATGTACATCAATGATCTGGATGATGGTGTGGTAAATCGGATTAGTAAGTATGCAGATGATACTAAGATAGGTGGTGTTGTGGATAATGAAGTAGATTTCCAAAGTCTACAGAGAGATTTAGGCCATTTGGAAGAATGGGCTGAAAGATGGCAGATGGAGTTTAATGCTGATAAGTGTGAGGTGCTACATCTTGGCAGGACAAATCAAAATAGGACGTCCATGGTAAATGGTAGCGAATTGAGGAATGCAGTTGTACAGAGGGATCTAGGAATAACTGTGCATAGTTCCCTGAAGGTGGAATCTCATGTAGATAGGGTGGTAAAGAAAGCTTTTGGTATGCTAGCCTTTATAAATCAGAGCATTGAGTATAGAAGTTGGGATGTAATGTTAAAATTGTACAAGGCATTGGTGAGACCAATTCTGGAGTATGGTGTACAATTTTGGTCGCCCAATTATAGGAAGGATGTCAACAAAATAGAGAGAGTACAGAGGAGATTTATTAAAATGTTGCCTGGGTTTCAGCAACTAAGTTACAGAGAAAGGTTGAATAAGTTAGGTCTTTATTCTTTGGAGCGCAGAAGGTTAAGGGGGGACTTGATAGAGGTCTTTAAAATGATGAGAGGGATAGACAGAGTTGACGTGGATAAGCTTTTCCCATTGAGAGTAGGGAAGATTCAAACAAGACGACATGACTTCAGAATTAAGGGACAGAAGTTTAGGGGTAACATGAGGGGAACGTCTTTACTCAGAGTGGTAGCTGTGTGGAATGAGCTTCCAGTGGAAGTGGTGGAGGCAGATTCGATTTTATCATTTAAAAATAAATTGGATAGGTATATGGATGGGAAGGGAATGGAAGGGTATGGTCTGAGTGCAGGTAGATGGGACTAGGGGAAAATAAGTGTTCGGCACGGACTTGTAGGGCCGAGATGGCCTGTTTCCGTGCTGTAATTGTTATATGGTTATATGGTTAGAACCAATGCAGATCACGGGGAAAACGTATAAACTCTGTTCAGATAAGCACCCGTTACCAGGATCGAACCCGGGTCTCTAGAGCTATAAGAGCTGTAAGGCAGCAACTCTACCACTGTGCCACCGTTCCGCCCCTGATGGTTGTTGATTTCCTCTGGGTGATTCAGTTTCCTCCCACATCGCAAAGAATGCCCCAAGCATGTAGATGAGTGGTAGAATATTTAAGAGAGTTAATGGGAATATAAGAAGAATAAAATGGTTTAGGGAATGATTCATATAAATGTGTTCTTAACATCCTGCCTAAAGTAGAATGGGCTAAACTGTCTGTTTCTGAGCTATATTTCACTATGATTGTGATATCACTTCTCAATAGAGTCATTATTTCTCTTTCAAGAAGTAATGAATACAGGAGATGATCCAACTCTGGCTAACGAAATACGTTAATAAGCTGAAGATCGTGCTAGATTGAAAGGAAAATCTTTTTAAATTGTGATGGTTTGTGGCAGGCACAAGGAATAAAAGAATTTTAGAAACCAGCCAGCAATTCTTAACAATATTAATAACGGCAATGAAAGCCATGTTGTTCACTTGGAAACTGTGAGACTAAAACTAATAATCGGATAAGGAAATATGTGGAGAAGTTAAATACTTTGTATTTGTCTTCAATAACATCTATAGCAGAAAAATAGTAGTAGACTAGACTAAGTGTTCACACAGGAGGGCTGGTCCCCCAATGCAATATTCCACCTCTCCACCAATTCCAATATTGATGGCCAGTCAGAGGGAGGGGGGAGAGGGGAGAGTGGGGGGGGGGGCTTTCTGGAGCGCTAGTATGGGTGTTGTGGGTCGAAGAGACTGGTTTCCAGAGGGCTAGTATGCACATTGTGGGCCGAATGGATTCTTGGTCTGGCAGCTCAGTCGCTCAGGCCTGGTGGGCTGGCAGCTGTCACTCAGGCCTGGTGGACTGGCAGCTCAGTCACTCAGGCCTGGTGGACTGGCAGCTCAGTC
This sequence comes from Amblyraja radiata, assembly GCF_010909765.2. NCBI lineage: Eukaryota > Metazoa > Chordata > Chondrichthyes > Rajiformes > Rajidae > Amblyraja > Amblyraja radiata. The sequence continues at coordinate 57,236,624 of NC_045961.1, forward strand.
ACTCAGGCCTAGTGGGCTGGCAGCTCAGTCACTCAGGCCTGGTGGGCTGGCAGCTCAGTCACTCAGGCGTGGTGGGCTGGCAGCTCAGTCACTCAGGCCTGATGGGCTGGCAGCTCAGTCACTCAGGCCTGGTCGGCTGGCAGCTCAGTAACTAAGGCCGGGTGGGCTGGCAGCTCAGAAACTGACAGAGGTTCTCCCCAATACAGATGAGAGACTCTGTGAGAGAGAGAGAAGGGGGAGAGGATGGAGAATCAATTTTAGACATCTTTCATCTATTTCTGCAGATCACAGCAATGAAGGAGGAAAGTCAATCCTGGCCTGAAACTCACAGGGGGCCTATGAGAAAAATACTGGGGTGAGGTCTAATACTTGCAAGGGCAATACTTACTGATGGGTCGAAGGGATCCTCCTAGGCTAGCACAGGATTGATGGGCTGAAGGAAATCTTTAAAAAAAAATCTGTGTGTAATCTCAGTGAAAGGCACTTTTTCTGGACTTTACCTGGTGTGGCACTGGCCTTTTGGGCCAAAATGCTCTTCCTGGGCTAACACGGGCATTTTGGGCAAACGGGACTAGTTTCTCGGCTAATAGGGGCCTTGTGGGCTGAAATGAGTGGTTTTAGGCAGGCCAAACAACTAATTTCATTTCAGTTCCATTTCCATTTCAATTTCAAGCACAGGGCAGGCCAAACAACACATTTCATTTTAATTTCATTTCATTTCATTTCCATTGCCATTGCCATTGCCATTTCAGTTTCAAGCACAGGGCAGGCCAAACAACTCATTTTATTTTCATTAAGGGCTAACAAATCATTTATTGCATGTACATTGCAGACTCACAGTTCAGTAGACTCACAGTTTAGTTGACTCACAGCAGAATTACAGTTGTGGCCTCTCCCTCGCGATCTTCCAGAGTAACTGACTCATGTCCAGGCATCCGGGGTTTTATAGTCCTGCCCCCCCCCCCCACCGGAAGTGGCATTACCTTCATCATGGTGATTGACAGGCGAGAGGATCAATCAGCTGATCTCAAGATTTTTAAAACATTCATAACTTTTTTATTTTTCATCGATCAGAAAAATCTTAGGGGCTGCCTCAGCGTAAGAGGACTGTGAGTAAGATGGCCAAAAATCATAGCGATATATGGTAGTGTTTTTTCTAAAATCAATATACAGCGCAGACAGGAAGTGGTCAAGATGAGACTTTTAGTTATATAGATAACGGGCAGATAGAGCATGGAGCATGGAACTTGTAAAATCATTAAGGAAAACAGTACCAAGCCAACCAATGTCAATAAGCTATTAAGATTATAACATATAAATATGGTATGTCCCATATCTAAAAGAGGTGGCTTTGGAATAATTATGATAAGTGATCAATGACCATAAATGTTAACTTAATTAATCTCTCCCCCGATGCTCCTACCTATTGATTAGTCATTGAATCATAGAGCACGGAAACAGGCTCTTCAGCCCAACTTGTCCATGCCGACCACGAGGTCCCATCTGAGCTAGTCCTATTTTCCTGTCCATATCCCTCCAACATTTCTTTCTCATTTCAGATTTCCAGAATCTGCAAACTTTTATTTTTATTGTGAATGCTTTGACTGTCATCTTCTAAAATTCTCTAGCTCTGGACTCATTCCAGCGGATTGGGAAGTGGTAAATGTAATGCTCCTACTTAATCAAGGGGAAGGGAGTAAACAGACTTAAAGTTACAGCAGGCCAGTTGTCCTAACATCAGCCACCAGGAAAATGCAGGAATCCTAGTGGGGAATAATGCCAAAGCACTCAGAACGATATAACACTAGTATACAGAGTAAAACATTGTTTTATAGAAAAGTCATGTTGGAGCATCCAACCAGCAGGTAACATAAAATGGAACCAATGGAAGTCATTTGGATTTCAGAAGACAGTCGATCGGGTGCTGCATCAATTTTGCACATTTTATCTCATAGGTAGAGATGAGGAAAGTGGGTACTTGTTCTATGGATCGGGAATTGGTTAATAGACTAAAGACAGTGTAAGGGTAAATGGTTATTTTATTATAAACAGTGGAGTGCCTTATAGCCCTGTCCCACTGTACGAGTTCATTCAAAGAGTTCTCCCGAGTTTGCCCTGATTCGAACTCGGAGATTTACGGTAATGGCCGCTCGTTGGTACTCGGGGCTCTCGTGGACATTTTTCAACATGTTGAAAAATCTTCACAAGTCTTCCAGAGCTTACCGCGTTTTCCGAGTACCTGCCGTTAGTGTTACGAGCCGCTAAGAGACGTCCCCGAGCTCCGACGTAACCGCTACGTTCATTTTACGCGCTTACCACGAGTTTGATTTTTTATTAAACTCGGGAGAGCACTTCAATAAACTCGTACAGTGGGACAGGTCTTTAAGGAATCATTGCTGGAGCCTGTTAATTAATATCTATATTAATCACTTTAATGAAGGAATTAAATGTAATGTTTCCAAAAAGGGAGCATAATGCAGAAAGTTTATGCTAGAAAATTTAAAAAAAGTACAGTATTAATTTAAATCTAAGAATTCCTCGTGAATCCTTGGTTGCTGCTAAAAAAATTGTAATTTAACTATTCAGGTTTTCTGCATGAATTTTACTGCCATGTATCATCTATTAAAATCTAACTTTGGAATTGGCATTTGTTTATTATTGACACATGTACTGAGATAATTTGAATAGCTTTGTTTCATGCTTTCCTTTCAAATCTAACAAAACAAATAGAGCAAAGAGAAAATGCCAGAGTGCAGTGTTATACATTACAGTTACAGATAAACTTGTTCACATACGAAAAGGGGATAATGAGGTGAATTGAGAGCTAGGGACTACAACCTTGTAAGAAGACATTCCCTAGTCTGATAAAAGTGGGGAAGAGCTATTTCTGAATCTAGTGTTAGTTCCATTCAAACTCTTGTAACTTCTGTCTGAAGGGAGAAGAGGGAATGACCGGGATGAAATAGGTCCTTTATGTTACTGGCTGCTTTCCTGAGGTAAATACACTTGATTATGACGGCTGCTTTCTCGTTAAGACCTCTTGTGTATGGCTTTGGACAATTTTGTATGAGTAACTCGTGTCTCCTGAATCTTAATTACATCATTAAGCCTGTTGCAGAAAAAAATCTAAATTCATTCCAGTGCTCTCCATCTCCTTTTTCACTCAGCGAAGGTTGATTAACACAAGGAATAATCTGGCAGTGTATGATGGAAATCATATTGCAGACCTGTCAATACTCCATCTTACGTGTGAATGAATTATGTGAACATGATGGACGAATAAAGGATAATTATGGGCCTGTCCCACTTACGCGACTTTTTCGGTGACTGCCGGCATCCGTCATAGATCATTGCAGGTCACCGAAAATGTCCAATGTGTTGAAAATCCAGCGGCGACGAGGAAAAACTTTTTCACACAGAGGGTTGTGAATCTGTGGAATTTTCTTCCTCAGAAGGCAGTGGAGGCCGATTCTGTATGCTTTCAAGAGAGTTGGGTAGAGCTCTTAAAGATAGCGGATTCAGGGGAAATGGGGACAAGGCAGGAAAGGGGTACTGATTGTGGATGATCAGCCATGATCACAATGAATGGCTGTGTTGGCTCGAAGAGCCGAATGGCCTACTCCTGCACCTATTGTCAATTGTCTATTATTCAAAAAATAAAATTATAAACAGAGAAACAGTATCAGTATTAATCTGTATTAATATTAATGAAAAACATTGCTTTTAAACAGATTTATTGCATGGTTCTTGAACATGGAGGAGCTGGTGGAATTTTAGAAGTGGATAGACTGACATCGTCATGAGAGAGAAGGAGTTAAGAGTGTTTCATTGAAATATGTGTCAAAATGGAACAATGAAATTATTACTTGCAGGAACATAACAGGCCTGTAAACACAGTACTCAATAGATAACAATAAATAGAAAAAAATAAGTTCAATAAATAAACAAAAACCAACATTAAAGGGCAAAGGCAGATGACCATGATGAATTGGAATGTTAAAGCTTAGCTGCATTGCCTTCCAGAGAATCCTCTGGAGAGCCAGAGGAAGGAAATGGATGGAAAATAAAGAAAAATAGATTTTTTGTGAAGAATTTCTTCTGCATTTCCAACTGGAGTCCTGAAGACTTAGCTGCATCATAGATATACGCTCTTCAATTACCTCAAAACCTCAGAACAGTTAATGCAATAGTTAATTGTAATGCAGAATGCATAACTGAACAGCAAAAGATAAGAATGGTTTCGACCCGAAACGTTGCCTATTTCCTTCGCTCCAATACTGCTGCCTCACCCTCTAAGTTCTCCAGCATTTTTGTCTATCACACGATAAAGCTGTGTTTGAATATCTGGTTTCATAAAATATCTCTGTTGAGATGTCCAGTGCTGTTCTTACACCTAATCCAAATGAATAGGGTATAGATATAGTTGACATCATTGCTGGAACAAAATCATACTCCTGACATATTGTTATTCACATATATTCAAGATTTTTGCAACACATTATGATTAGTCTGAGTTCATGACATCAAACTCACTGCCATTCTGGGTTAAAAAAAAAGCAGTATACATTATGACAGAATGAGGGATCCATCATTGCCAGAGAGGGGAAACCACGTTTACTAAAGAATGAAGGCATCTCGGATATCTTAGATGGAACGCCTCATCTTGGGAGCAGCTGGAACTTATCAAATGGCTTGCTGAAATCCACATGAGAACATGTCCAAGAGCTGGCGCCTGGCCTCAGCACGTTATTAAACCTGCCAGACAACAACGGCACCTCCCTTGTCGGCAGGTTTAATAACAATGGGATTGTCGCTGAGTGATTGGAGGGCTGGCACTCCGAGGGGGTGGGCAAGGGGAGTGGAGATCAAGACGGTTGATGTTGCTTGGGCAGTAGTAATAAAAAGGTATGGAGAGGGTAGAAGGCTGGCATGCAGAATCCATGAGGAGAAGGAATGTTGGAAACCAGAGATGGTGTTGACACTAGGTGGTGATGACTCCTTACCAGGGAAAAAGGCCCAAAGGTGGAGACAACATAAGGAGAGCTTGGCTGGCTCAGAACTCGTGTGGGTATATGGGTAGAAAGATAAGGCCACTGCTGAAGGCTGACTGTTTTTGCATCTGAAGAAGTGGGGAGAAGGATGACCCAGAAGAGTCAGTCCACGTGACACCGTTGGAGTTTAATTCCATTTGCCTATCCTTGGCCCACTTTCCCTGTTAATCTAGATCCTAATATTATCATAGATAACCTTCTTCATTGTTCACACATTGTTACCATAAATTATGGTGTTATCCAAACACTTACAATCTATACCATCTAAAATATCATCCAATTATCGATGTATTTGACGAACCCCACAGGGGCCCATGATGGATCACCACAGCACACCACTGGTCATAGGCCTCTAATCTTCACTAGCATTCCTCTGCCTCCTATCACCAAACCAATTTCCTATCCAATTAGCTAGCTTGCCCTGAATCCCTACTATGCCGGACTTTGTCAAAGGCCTTGCTAAAGTCCACGTTGACATATGCTTGACAAATACCTTTTTCGTAATTGTATCCAGAGCCTCTATATACCTCGACAATGAGGGTATCCTAAAGCTGACATCTTTGCCCTTCCCCTATCCTGCCCTATCCTGGTCCTGGGGAAAGTAGTTTTCTCCAAGAGAATGTAAAAGTAAGAGGTTTCACATTACAAAAATAACCATTTTGGATGGACAGTATAAGCCAATCTTGCCTTTGTTGGAATATCTCAAGAATGAATAGCAACATCATCATCAGGAACTCTCTGACTGTTTAGTTTTAAAAGAGTAAAATGTTCTCCAACCCAAGGATGGGGCAGCACAATAGAGCTGCTGTGTCACAGTGCCAGTGACACGGGCCCATTCCTGACCTCGGGTGCTGTCTGTGTGGAGTTTGCACATTCCCCTGTAACTGTGTGGGTTTCCTCTGGGTGCTCCATTTTCTTCCCACATACCAAAGACGTATGAGTTTGTAGGTTAATTTTCCTCTGTAATTGCCCCTAATGTGGAGGCAGTGGGATAGCTTAGTGTTGATGGGTGATCAAAGGTTGGTGTGGACTTGATGGGCCCAAGGCTCTGTTTCCTTACTGTATCTTTAAATTCAACTCCAAACTGACTCACTAGTATATATACATTTTGAAGCTCAAAAGATCTTAACATTATTACATGAAATAGTTGCATAACACAATATAGATGATTCCTGAATGAGACACAAGAGACTGTAGATGCTGGAATCTGGAGCGAAAACCAAACAACTGTTGGAACTCAGCAGGTCAAGCAGCATCTGATTTGCAAAAAGTAGTAGCATTTGCTGAATGATTCCACAATGGATGGAATATTGCACAGTACACCTTTACTTCCCAACGTCACAGTTTGTGGTAGGTAATACAATATCTATTAGAGTGGGATGCTTTGTAAACACACCCTTTCTCAACCAATGGTGGATCTAGCGTGAACTCAAACCATGAAAGCCAAATTCACTTTCAATAACGTGCCAAAATGCAGTTCATGAACCCACATCAATCCTTCCCCGAGTTCTCTTACAATTTGTTCATAACTGAGTAATTTGGCTCTCTAAATGTGATAGCAAGAAATAGTTGAGTACATTGGATGTGAAAGGCTTTGATCCAGACAATACTGCAGCTTTGGTGCTAAATAACAACGTACCAATTTCACAGTGAGGATATTGGTTCGCCTCCAGCTCAGATGCAACCCATCCCACTTGTACAGGTCTCCTATGCAACAGAAGAGATACCAATAGTCTAAAAATTGGAATCCCTGCCATCGGCATGAGCTCTTGAGCCATGCATTAACCTCTCCTATCTACCCATTTGTACTCTCACTTACATGTGTAATCCGACGATCATTACCCTCGGGGTTCTACTTTTTAAACTTTTGCCAAACTCCCTATATTCACTTCGCAGGACCACATCCAGTTATTGGCATGATATAGGGCTTGTGGCAATGTTACCTCAAGTCCAATTTTAGGCTTCATTTTATGCAGGTGAATGTCAATTGTGTTATCAAGTAAATGAAGATACACTGGGACACAAGCATTGACATGACATGAACCTAAAGATGTTTCAAAATTTGACATTAACGGGAGCTGAACAATAAAGCCCAATTAAAATCAGGATGAGGTCGTGGAGAAAACTTTCTTAACTAGGTGCTGTCCGTCAAAGCTGTCTGTCACCCCAATGTTAACACAATCATTATGATTTTATGTGAGTGGCAGAAAGTAGGTCATTTTTTCTTGCCAAGATATAAATGCTTAGAAATTGGATCACAGAGCCCTGATTTTTCTCAGTACTACATGATCCAAATTTGATTTTATTCAGAGCAAATTTTGTTAGTTATAATTTCTGTGTAAAATTGTGCCAATCATGAAATTAGCCAACGAGCATCCAGTTCCAATCAATGGTAGTAGATCCCAAGTTTTCCCATGACATTAATTATCATGCATTACATGTTTGAATTCTTTATAACATAAATTGATGTTCTTAGGCACAAAAAATGAATGCTGCTGAACATTCACACACTAAACAACAAAGAACAAAATGTGCCGTCTAAAAGTTCATGTAGGACACTTCTAGAACTCATTGGAGACTGATCATCCGCACTCTAGGGCTTAATTTAACAACTGCTGTTTGAAGCAAGTAACTCGTAGGAAAATTAGGCTCAATAATTACCACACAAATAGCATAAACATGGAGCTGGATATGGCAAGTATTTCTGAGGAGGTAGCTAATCCCTGGAGAGGAGACCCTGAAAGGCACAACTAGGAAGACCCTCTTCCCACAGCATGAAGAACTGTGACACTGCTATCTGGCTGCCATGAGGACCACACCTTTAATGGCTGTCGATCTATTCTGAGCGCTGCACAATGAAGAGGCAGAAGTTGCATTACAATGATATGGCTCCTATATTTCTACAAGGATTTCTACAGATCATCATTCAATGCATTTTTGAGGTGGAAAACACATGAACAATATGCACACTTGTTTTAATTAATTTTACAATCTTTTAGAGAGACCTGATTTGACACTGTTTTATAAGACTTATTTTCCAAGGTTTAGTTATTGCTGGTAAGATAAGCTTTCATTGCTTATCTTTGATTCACCGCAGGAAGAGGCAATGAGCCATCTTCCTGATCCACTGCGTCCCTTCTGGTGAAAGTACTCCCACACTACATTGCATGGGGGATACAAAATTAGAATCAATGAAAGACCTGTGATATGTTTCTAAATTTAAATGGTGCGCAACCTGATGTAGAATCTTTGGCTGATGCCCTTCTCCTTCTTGATAGCATTGATCTCAGACTTAAGAGGTGCTAATAGATTAGCCTCGTTCTAGGCAAGCAACTGTGATGCAATTTGTCCATAGTTCACACTACAGAAATGGCATGCAGGGACTGGAGGGAATGATTGTGCAGGATGGCTCCTTTGACCAGTGTAGTGTTGAACTTCTTCTGAGCTGTTGGAGTTTGCTCAATCAGATGAATAGAGAATATTCCTTCACACTCCTGGCTTGTGCCTTATAAATGATTGAAAAACGAATGCTATACCCAACTATGGTTTAATGCACCAAAAATAGCTCAATTCAAAATTAAGCAAATAGTTTAATAGCTATACCAAAAATTTAAAACCCATTAATACTCAAAAATCATAATGAGATAATAATCACATCAAATGGGTTCACTAAAATATGTAAACTTGAAAATACAAGGTATATATTGATGGATTATCATCATCGAGTTATTTCAGATCAAATAATAACCCCAAAGCATATAATTGGAAATCAATGTAATCAATTATTTTCATTTAATCAATAATCATTATAATATTTTATTATCACCATAACTTTTTTTAAATAAATGGTACTATAATATGTGTAAATCAAGATTAAGACTATTCAAACTAATTTACAATATAAATATCAACAGTAATAATTACAGGTCTTTACACTGTTGCCAGTTAAACGTTGCTCATGAGGAACTATGTTCTGCCGTTAACAATTTCCCTTCCACCTGTATAATTATCAAGCTCATTTCTTGGGAATAGTGGAATAGTGTTCATAAGGTCATGGTGATAGGAGCAGAATTAGGCCATTCAGCCCATCGTCTACTCTGCCATTTAATCATGGCTGATCTATCTGTTCCTCCTAACCCCATTCTCCTGCCTTCTCTCCATAACAACTGGTACCTATACTAATCAAGAATCTATCTATCTCTGCCTCAGAAATATCAATTGACGGCCTCCACGGCCTTCTGTGGCAAAGAATTCCCTCTTTGGAGTGTTCTCTATGGTAATTGTTTTAGGGCTTGTATTTCACTTACTCTTAGTGAAATGCTTGTATAAAGTATGCTCAGCATAGTGCGTCTGATTTTGCAAAACGTAGCACTACTACTTAGAATATATTGAATAGCCAGAGTGTATGGAAGCATCAGCTTAAAGGAGGAAATTTGTAAGTTTCAAGATTTCCAAAGGGCTGGAAAAAAGTAGTTTGAAACACTGAATCATTTTCCCTGAGTTGAGGTTCAGTTTAATATCTCCTAGTCTGTTGATGAGAGCAGTAATCTGGAGATAGGATGAAAAGGATTTCATCATTTGACCCTGACCAAAACACAATTTTCCAGCACGAGATCTAGCAACTAGACTGAGGTCTACCTACATATGGGAGAAATGAAAGCCAGGGCATTATTTCACTGTGTCGTTCTACTTTGATCCTATTGCAACACCCTTTTAAGGTTCCAAATTATATTGAGGGAGTGGGAATGACACTATTGTCTATTTTCACATTTTATTTCTTAGTCTTTTTAAAATTAGATTTTTTGATGGACCTTTAAGAGATGCATTAGACATGCTTATTTCAGTTGATGCAAGATGTGGGAGGATGTAGAAAGTAAAGATGTGTGAATACTCACCAATCTGTCCAAGCTTGTGCCAGCTGCAGTTGTCGGGCGTTCCTCTGGACTGTAGGGCCTGAACCTTATATTAAAATTATCTGAAACGGAACGTGTTGAACGTCCAGCTGGCCTTGGTTTAGGCTGCCCACATCCTTGAAAAACCTGCAATATTAAACACATTAAAATGTTTGAATTTTATGTAACCTAATTAAGTTTACCATTACAGGAACATCAGATGTGGAGCAGCTTCAGTGACTTGTTTCTGTTCCCATTAAACATCTCATTAAAAGTAAATCATTTTAATTTCATCTTTGGGACACACAGGAAAAGATCAAGACGTGAGCTGTTCTTTTGAATCCAGAGCTAAAATATTAACTTTGAATTCTAATTCCTGTAACCTATGACTATGTGGGCCTTGCATCTGTTGCTAATTAGTCAAACTCACTGCAGACCACAGCACAGAACAACAGCTGGTTTCTTAACAAAGATATCAAAATATTGGACATACTCAGAACCATACACCATACCATTTGGTCTACTTAAAGAGGCAATATGCATTCAGAATCAGATAAATGTTACAGCATGGAAAGAGGGCATTTGGCATATTTAGTCCAGCAATCCAACTGGCACCGATCCCCTGATTTCCTCCCACAGCCCTCAAATTTGTTTTTCAGATTTTCATCACTTATACAATGTCACCATTTAATTTGGCTGCGGTGGTTCATTCTAGACACCACTCAGTTATTTTGTCAACCATTCTATGTCCTTCCTTCAATGGAATCACTGGAACCCTCATGATTTTAAACTCCTTTATAGCTAGAACCTCATTCAGCTTCCAAATTTCTAAGCTATCCACATAACTGAAGTCTCTAAATCCTGGAATCATTTAAAGTAAATATCTAGTGCACTCTTTCTAAGTCCGTCACAACTTTAGGCATCTAGAACTGGACACAATATACTAGTTTTGAAAGTTTAATCAGGATTTCCTTGCCATTCTACTTCATGTGTCTACAGAAAGCTGTACTCTTTTAAATAGGTTTGTCTACTGCTCAGCTGCTTTCAACAACTTACACAGAGATACTTATTGCTTCTATATCCTCTTTAGAGTTCTTCCATCCAGTTCTTACTGTAATCAGTCTGGTTTTTAATTCTGTCACCAAGCCTGACATCATTTTTTCTTGCTGTATTTTGCTCTCTGCCTCTTTTGTTATCAGTGCGTTCTGACTTTAATTGTTCGTTCTCTCTTGTGGAAAGGTGCATAATCTCATTCTCACTGTTCAATCATGGTTCAAATAATTTTTGATTTAAATCTTAGAGTTATCGCCATTGAAACACGCCCTTAGCCATACAATTACATTACCGGCCTCACACTAACTCTGTGACTCTGTGACTCTGACTCACATGCTTGTGCCCAGTGCTCCAGTTTCCTACCACATCCCAAAGACATGCTAATACTAATTGAATGCTGTAAATTACTCTTTGTTGAAGCAAAAAGAATCAGAATGGAATCGACAGGTATATGGACAGAATTTTGAGGGAGTAATAATGAGGGTGCCTGGGACAAATGGGATTGATTTCCTGCAAGTTGACTTTGACGTTATGGACCAAATGACTTACATGTGCTTTGTTCAAAATATCAGATAGGATCATTATTTTCAGAACATCAAACAATGTAAGAATGTAACATTGTGATGAAATCTTAGAATGATCTTTCAGAGATGTAAAACTGACAATTTCTACAATGGGTATTTACTATATTCATCAAGTTACAAGCAAATGCAAGATTACAGATCTGCAAAGTCAATACTAATGCTAATCAAGGGCTCTCTCTGTGTGGTTCTGATATTTGTATTGCTTGGCACAGTAGGTTGTGTTCATATAATGTTCAACTAAACAATCTGCTTGAGGGAATCATAACAAATGTTTAATTTTCATGATTCCTTACACTTTTGAGATACGGTGCAGAAACAGGCCCATCGGCCCACCGAGTCCACGCCAACTAGTGATCACTCCGTACACTAGTTCTATCGTACACACTAGGGATCATTTCCAATTTTACCAAAGCCAATCAGCCTGCAAACCTTTACGTCTTTGGAGTGCAGGAGGAAACCAGAGCACCCAGAGAAAATCCATGCGGCCACAGGGAGAACATTGTGTCTTAGAATAAAGGGGAGGTTATTTAAGACTGAGGTGAGAAAAAACGGTTTCACCCAGAGTTGTGAATTCATGGAATTCCCTGCCACAGAGGGCAGTGGAGGCCAAGTCACTGGATGGGTTTAAGAGAGAGTTAGATAGAGCTCTAGGGACTAGTGGAGTCAAGGGATATGGGGAGAAGGCAGGCACGGGTTATTGATATGGGACGATCAGCCATGATCACAATGAATGGCGGTGCTGGCTCGAAGGGCCGAATGGCCTCCTCCTGCACCTATTTTCTATGTTTCTATGTTTCTTTTTTTTTTTTTTTTTTTTTTTTTTTTTTTTTTTTTTTTTTAATATATTTTTTTATTAAAGATAATCAATTACAATGCTTCAAACAACTTTATATCAAATTAATTCAATTTGCATTAAGTAAAACACTAGTAATACTTATCTACTATTTTTTTAGAAATAATGATAGAGAAAGAATAGAACAGTTATAAATCATTAAGAGAGTGATTAAATAATAATTTGATTATATATAAGAAAGAAAAGAGAAACGAAAAAAAAAAAAAAAAATTTGAGTAACCACAATATGTATTATTAATAACACTACTACAAGTGATAGTATCAATAAAGACATATATGTTAATTCCAAAAATGAATTATTCTCACCAAATCCCGCAGGGTGCACGCCGAGCTGTGTTGCCAAGAACAGCTACTTCTCTAAATACTGTATATATGGAGACCATATCTGTTCAAAAGAATTATACTTGTCCAATAGGACAAATCTAATTCTTTCCAGATGTAACGTCTCCATCATCTCTGTTGCCCACATTTTGGTTGTGGGGGATAATGTTCCCTTCCAAAATTTCAATATGATTTTTTTCCCAATTATCAAACAGTAATCAAAGAAATTTCTTTGATTTACTGTAAGTGATAGATGTAAATCCGGAATTCCAAATATTATTAGCTTTGGGTTAGGGTCCAATTTAACTTTGATGACTTCAGAAATAACTTTAAAAATTTCTGTCCAGTAATAATTCAATTTAGGACATGTAACGAAACTATGTATTAAATTTGCCTCTGCTTTCTTGCACTTATCACAAATAGCGGGGAGATTCGGAAAAATACTATTTAATTTAGTTTTCGAATAGTGTAACCTATATAATACTTTAAATTGTATCAGTATATGTCTGGCGTTTAATGAACACCGGTGTATTCGTTGTAGACTTTCTTCCCAGTTTTCTTTTGTTATAGCCAATCCCATTTCATTTTCCCATGCTTGACGATATGTTTCCGTTATTGGATTCTCCTTATCCAAAATGATGTTATATATATAGGCTATTAATTTTTCTGTATTTGGATGTAAATTAAACAGTTCGTCTAACAATCCTGCTTCTTTATTTTTATAATCTTGTGTATTGGATTTAATATAATCTCTAATTTGTAAATACCTAAACAAATGTTGTGGAGACAATCCATAAATATCTTGTAACTCCTGGAATAAAAGAAATTTTCCTTTTCTATAAAGGTGTTCTATCCTTGTAATTCCTAAATCATCCCATTGTTTAAACCCCCCATCTAATATAGCAGGTTTAAACGATGGATTATTCATAATTGGTAATCTAAATGAGAGATTATCCAAATGTAGAGTCTTAACTATTTGTTTCCAAATACGTCTATTATTATATATTATTAGGTTGTCTTTATAATATTTTTTTTGTACTTCCGTTGGTGCAAAAATTATCGAACCTACATTGAAAGGTAGACAGTCTTCCTTTTCTATATTTAACCATGTCGGTTCATGATCCATATTTACCCACCAGAAATTCATATTCTTAATCTGAACAGCCCAGAAATAATATAAAAAGTTTGGAAGTGCTAATCCTCCATTTATCTTAGCTTTGCATAGATGTTTTTTATGTTTCTATGTTTCTATGTAAACTCTGTACAGACAGCACCTGAGGTCAGGATTGAACCCAGGTTTCTGGCGCTGTAAGGCTGCAACACCAGCGCCACTGTTCTGCCCTAATTCCTTGATGGTCTTCATAGGCAATATCTCAAATGTACTCCGTTAGTGACTGTGGAATGATAATGCAAACATCTCGCAACTCAGGATCTACGGTAAGCGCAATTATCAGCTCATGAGGAAGTTTGTGCAAATCTCGAAGTGCTTGTGTGATTTCCATGATGAGTTTCTGTTTTCGTGTTTAATTTTCTGTCATTTCTGTTGAGACAGAACATCTTGCTGCATCTTATTCTACTGATTATCACAAGGGGTTTTATTAAATGCTTAACTAAAAACCATACAGCCAACATCAACTGCCCTACCCTCTTTGATCATCTTCATCATCTCCTCAAAAAAACCCAATCAGGTTTGCAAAACATGACCTGCCCCACACAATGCCATGTTGACTGCCCCTAATTAGCCCATCCTCTTCCAAATGCAAGCAAATCCTATCCTAAAGAATCCTTTCCAATAGCTCCCCTCCAGTATCGTGCAACTCACTGCCCTAGAATTTACTGGGTTATCTCCACCTCGCTTATTACAATAGTCAATAGTCATTAGTCAATTTTATTCGTCACATACACCCGAATGTGCAGTGAAATGAATTTGCCAGCAGCGGTACAATTAAAAAAGAACACACAATACACAATAAGATTTAACACAAACATCCACCACAGCATTCTTCACTGTGGTGGAAGGCACAAAGTTCAGTCAGTCCTCCTCCTTGTTCACCCATGGTCGGGCCATAAAACCTCCCGCAGTCGCCGCTACAGACGGCCGGATGTACAGGCCCTCTTGTCGGGACAGTCGAACACACTCCGTGGCTTGGAGGTCCCGAATTGGCACTTTCTTACCGGAGACCGCAGCTTCAGGATGTTGTAGGCCGCAGGCCGGCGGTCGGAGCTCTTCACTGGCTATACCCGGCGAGGGATCCCAGGCTCCAGATGGTAAGTGCACGCCGCGCCCGCGGCTAGAAGCGCCGCAGACCGCGGCCTCAGGATGTTATAGGCCGCAGGTCGGCGGTCGGTTCTTCTCCAGATATCCTCGGCGAGGGATCCCAGGCTCCAGACGACGCGCCCGCGGCTAGAAACTCCGCAAACCGCGGCTTCAGGATGTAACAGTCCGCAGGCCAGCGATCGGAGCACTCCCTATTGGCGAACCCCTGACAAAGGCTTGCCCGCTCCACGATGAAAAGTCCACACTGCGCCCGCTGCTGAAACTCCGGACCCGACTCCGGGAAAGGCCGCTCCAATCCATGCTGTTAGGCCACGAGGGAGGCTACATGGAAAAAGTCACATCTCCGTCGAGGAGGCGACCAAAAGCGGTTCTCCCCTTCCCCCCCTCACCACCCCCAACACAAGACATACCGAGAGACACTAAAACAAACATTTGGACACACTAAAAAAAACAAAAAACGTTGAAAAAATTAACACGCTGCTGGCAGGGCAGCTGTCTCGCAGCACCCCCACCAACCCATCGACCCAAAGAAACAACATTGACTACTCTCCTGCCTTCTGGCACCATCCTTGCGCTAGACGTGATCCAACGTTCTTGGTCAAGCCCCATATAACTTTCTCACTTGCCTTTCTAAATCTGGGATAGATCTCACCAAGCTCTGGCACTTTATCCACCTTAATGGTCTTCACAATCCTTAACATCACCCCCTTCTTTATCTCAAACTGTTTTAGCATATCTGCCTCACACAGATCTCACTGTTCTCCATGTCCTGCTCTTTGATGAATAAAGAAGTAAAGTACGTGTTTAATATCTCACATACATCTTCTGATTCCAAGCATAAAATCCCTGCTGTATCCTTGAGCCTGCTCTGTTTTTCCTGTTACCCTATTGTTTTTAACATATAATGCCTTGGGATTTTCTTTAATCCAATTCTTTAGAGACATTTCATGGCATCTTTTGGCCCTTCTAATTGCCTGCTTTAGTTCTTTCCTGCTTGCTTTATATTTCTCGAGGGTTATGTACCAATTCATGTTTTTAAGCCTAACATATGCTTGCTTTTTTTCTTTTTCACAAAATTTGTAACCTCTTTGGTCTTCACGAATTCTTTACCTTGCCATGCTTATTCTTTCTACTTCCTGGAACATGCCGTTCATGAACTCAGATCAGCTGTTTTTGTAAATGACTCCCACATGCCAAATGTGAACTTACCTAATAACAACTGAGCCCCAATTTACTACCACGAACTCCTGCCCAATAAAGCTGTAATCAGCCATACCCTAGTTTAGTACCTTCGCCTAAGATCCAGACTTATCCTTATTCATAACTATCTTAGAAATAATGTAGTTGCGATCACTGTTCCCAAAATGCCCTTCCATTGATGCACCAGTCACCTGGCCAGGCCCGTTTCCTTCCACAAGGTTTAGTATGATCCATTCTTGAGTTGGATAATCTACTTTCTGTTTCAGGAAACTCTCTGGCCATCTAAACCTTTTGCACTTAGAAGCCTTTGATCTGGAAATCTGTGGAACTAGATTTTGCCTGACCTACTGCGTGTTTCTTATGTTGTCTGTTTTTAATTGGAATGAATTAAGGTGAAGATACATTTCTTTAGTCAGAGAGTGGTGTAACTGTGGAATTCTATGCCACAGAAGGCTGTGGAGGCCATCAGTGGATATTTTTAAGGCAGAGATAGACCGATTCTTGATTAGTACAGGTGTCAGAGGTCATGGGGAGAAGGCAGAAGTATGGGATTAGGGGGGGAGAGAGATAGATCAGCCATGATTGAATGGCAGAGTAGTCTTGATGGTCCGAATGGCCTAATTCTACTCCTATTCCTTAAGACCTTATGAATAGTCTTCAATAGTTAATTTTAAGAATGTCAGGAATGTGTGGTCCTTTTTAGTTCTTAATAACCATTCAAAAGATTCGCACAAAGTAGTTGTGCAACTGACTTTGCATTATGGTCAATGTGTACTCAATACTGGTACAGACTTAATTTTATGTCTCTCCACATTTGCAGAGGGATGATAGCCATTATAAAGGGGTGAGAGGCAGGGATTTCACAGGAGCTGGAAGACAAAATTGTTTCTATCAGAAGAAGGGTCAAGATTATCGGAATATTTGCAGGTGATTGGCAAATGAGCAGAAATGACATGAGGATTTGCGTTTAAACACAATGTGATGCGAGAGTTTGTAATGCACTTGGGTTTAGTGGAGACAAATTAATTATGGCATTCAACAGAGAATGAGATAAGTACTTGAAGTGAGCAAAATGCTTTTGCGAGTGGAATCCTGTATGATATAATGTGTTTTGAGATTCAAAGTTCTGATGAATTTTCCAAGCTTAATTCACTTCCTGCTGCAATTTAAAAACAACTATTATTCGACCTCTATTGATACTCTGAGTTCAAACAGCTTCATAACAGGTGCATTCCGATAACTCTCATTCTGAATATTTTTTTTTCCTGCAAGGCACAGCTGAGCTACCAATCTGCACTTCCAATCTCATCACTGAGCAACCAAAATCTGGACCCAACGCTTAATGATAATTTTTTTTTCTATTTCTGTTCAATCAACACTAGAGCATGACCCTTCTTAGGCACGGGAATAAATCTCTTCATTAAATAAGCAGTACCTTTGTGTGTTTGTTCCACAAATCAACAAATTAATATACTACTCAGAGATATACCTCACACAAAAATTATAAACAATAATTCACCCAGCCCATTTCCAGATAAACCAGATAATCATGTGATTACTACATGATATAGACTCTCATTAATTAATGTGCCAAAGCCTGTCCCAAATCTTTAAACTGTTTTTTTTCTGGCACAACAGGCAGCTTCTGGAAATAAGGTTCCAAAGAAACTTATTCTGGTGCACTGCTACATCTTAGTCAAGTTGGCCACTGGAAATTATTATTGTGCATCTGGAGAGGGTAAATCTGTCTTCCACGGGGCAGTGGAGATATGATTCATATAAAATCATGAGGGGTATAGATGGCATAGTCAGCAGGAATCTTTAATGAGCCTCCATTTCAACTAATTAGCATTGGGAACAACATTTCTGTAACTTCAAGCGCAATGATAAGACCATTTAAAACTGCCAATACCAAAGAAATCACAACTACAACTATTCATGTTTAGAAAAACTTCACATATCTACAATGGAACAAAGCTTTAAATTTGAGCGAAGCAGCAAACTCAAAATAATAGTAAGTTTGGAGGAGATTTCAAAAGCTGTAAGGGATGTGTGATGGCAGGAATGAAACATTAATACTGAGGATTTGTTTTACTGAAGCTAATGTAGGTCAGCAAAACATGGGTGATGGGTTGTAACAATCCCAGACTCAAATTTATTTCCAAATTTCATCTTGTTAATATCTTGTCATCTTTTATGTTCTAGCAGCATTGGAATTTTAAAGTAGTGCTGTTCCGTTATCGTTGGAGCCTTTATATGCATTTGCCAGTGATAGTACCATTTGTAACATCAGTGTGAGATAAGCCCCAATAGACAGTCGTGAAATGTCAAACCTTGTCTCACCAAGATTAAAGGAGACTTTGTAGCTACGTTTGCTTCGCTGAAGCTTTATGACTAACTGCTTGTTGAACCCCCGAGGGCAGGTTATTAACAACATTTTCACAGTGCCAGGCAAGGAATAGCTTTGTTTCCATCAAACCTGGGTCTGGTCATTCACCTAAACCTATTCATTCACTTTTAATGCCATGGGATCAGGATCGAAATGAGTCTCATGCACATTAATTTAGCTTCTGCATTATAATTACTATGCATTGACTATGATATGTACCAGTTTCTTCATCTTTAAGGTGATAATGGACTATTCAATAATAGTGAGACATTTACAGTCACCTGGTTTTCCCTGTAAGTGGATTGAAAAATTAAAAGATAATATGAAGATGGGCAGACTTCTTCAACTTGGGACTCGAATGCAATGACAGCTATAGTCCCAGCAAACATCTTGGCCACATTGACTGATTCTTTCTTTCACTTTGAAGTATAAAATGATTCTTAGTCACATGCTTTTGAAATTTAGTACCATCATCTTCAATGAGGCTGAGTTTCGGAAATAGAGTAATAGATGCATGCAATAATATATTCAGCATTTTGCCAGGAATATATTTCTGCCCCTTTGTATTTTCAATGCAGACTTGTGCATTTAATATGTGTGGAATTAAAAGTGAAATAATTCTGCATTTTATGTTTACACTGGATTTGCTACTGAGACCCTTTTGCAGATGCAAAGATGGCAGAAAGCCAATTCTCACAGAATATTAATATACAAAATAAATTAAAGTGTTCACCTTAGCTGACACTTGCATACTATTCTCTTGCATATTCATGATGGCTTCAGAAATCTTCACATCAATTGGATCCATTACTGCCTCAATGTGGAAAGGCCCTTCCAACCTTTCTGCTACTAATAGCATTGCATCTATCAAAAAAAGTACAACAGGTTAAAATTAACAATGCTAAAACTTCTTAGTTTTAAAATGTTAGTCACAGAAATGGGCATCTCAGTTCTAAGTGCTGATTGTAGAAGTTTAGGATTGAGATTGGAGGAGTCTATAAAATGAGGACATTGAAAGATACAATTAGGTGAGTGTTTTTTTCAGGTTAACAAAATCAGAACATATTGATTATCCATTATGTGTTGAAAATAATTATTTGCAATTGGATATTTGTTAAAAAAAACTTTATTTGTTAATGCACATAAGCATAAAGACAATTCCAAATTCATGTACAACCTCTGATTTTTTCAATATATCTGCATACACAAGAGGACCAAGGTAATATCAGTTGTCAAAGAGCTACGTCTGCCATTATCATATAACCCAAATCTCTTGACTATCAAATGGATATACAATGGTCCATGAAAGGCAGAGCATATTATTAGATTCATCTAGTTATTGTCCAAGTTATCAACCAGAGGAAAATAAAATCAAATTATACAATTGGCATTGTTTAACAAATAATGAAAACACTTGCACCATGCTGGTGTTTTATACTGGTGATGTTTGTATGCCATATGCCAACACTAGGAGACGATTTAATCTGAAAAGGCAAGTGGACAAAGTGCCTGTTCCCTGTGCTGTACAGGATATGTTTATGTCTAAATGAAACCAGGGCTCTCGCTTAACTTTTTCCCCCTGTTGCCAGCCGGGCAACCTTGGCAGCTTTTTCGGTTGCCAAATGACAGTTTAGGTGGTCATTTAAGATGGCTTGCATGACGCGTGCGATAATGTGCTCGGATGAAGTGCGTAGTTACAAGTCGGAATTATACTCAATGAAGCATTCACATATTATTTCTGCTTCAAATAAAGTCACTAACTAAACATATTCACCAATCAAGACATGATTTATCCCACAATGACATGCAGCAAAATTATAAGACAGTATCTCAACTCTTTTTACACATTGCAATGAATGCAATTTCTATTAGTTCTTTCCACTTCTAAACAAAAATGTGGTTGGATTATTCAGCGTATGATCAACCTGTGTCAATAAATCCTGGACCATGGTAACATATATGCGTACGTATAGTTGTGAATGTTGCTCATTAAATAACTACAGTACTGATACTCCATATTAAGAGCATTGATTTACCGTTAAAATGAATTCTGTAATAACGTGTCAACGGCAGCAGTGACAATCGAACACTGCGGTTTTAATGTTTCACGTATTCACAATTTAATTAATCCATCTTTATGGATTAAAACAAATAATGGGAATTAAAACACATTTGATTGCATTCCGTTATCAAACATAGTCAATGTTCACTCTGAAGACATTTCCAGGCCAATAGGGTCAGGGAGGGGGTTGTGTGTGAATCGGTGCGGGGTGGATAGATGGCGGAGGGGGAGGGGGAGGTTAGAAGGCAGTCGGTGCAGAATGGATGGATTGAGGCAGGTGAATTAGTACGTGTTGGTTGGAGTAGGTAAAATTGTGAGAGGAGAGCACGGGGGATGTCAGTGGTGTTGAATGGGGGGGTTCAGTACGGGATGGATGGGGGTAGACAAAAGTGCTGGAGAAACTCAGCGGGTGAGGCAGCATCTACGGAGCGAAGGCAATGTTTCGGGTCGAGACCCTTCTTCAGACTGTTCCCCCCCATTCTTCTTGAATGGGAGGATCAGTGCAGGATGGATTGGGGGGGGGGGGGAGATCAGCACAGGATGAATGGGGGGGGGGTTAGTTAGTACAGTGTGGATCGGAGAGTCTGTGCAGGATGAATGGGGGATTACTACAGGATGAATGAGGGGAAGGTGCAGGGTAAATGGAGGGTGGGTCAGTATGGGATGAATGCGTGGATTAGTACAGGATGGATGGGGGATCAGTACAGGATGGATGGAGGAGAAGTGCAGGATGGATGGGAAAGGGGTAAGTACAGGATGAATTGGGGGACCAGTGTAGGATGGATGGGGGGGGGGGGGGGTGGCAGGAGAATCAATGCGAGGTGGATAGGGTGATCAGCGCAAGATGAATAGATTGGGGGGGGGGGGGGGGGGAGGGGAGCACAGGGGATGTCTGTGAGGACTGAATAGAGGCGTGAATGGGGATCAGTGCGGGATGGAGAGGAGGGGTCCCAGGATAAGGGGGAGTGGGGTGGAGGGGGCGTACAAGAGAGAGAGAGATAGAGAAGGGGGGCGAGGTATGGAGGAAGGAGGGTCAGCGCTCCTCGGACAACATTGCCCCGCTGCCTTGGCCGTTGGGAACTCCTCGCCACCGCCTCCCTCCTCCGCCAGCCAACAGCAAGGTGCGGGGCCGAGCAGTGCAGCTCAAAGATCCTATAGCTATAGGATCTATGGTGCAGCTGCTTCAGAAGTGTCGGAGCGAATGACGGGTCCCGCACAGTGGCAGCAGCGGCCATGACAGCGGCTCCATCACCTCCTCCTCCCGCACCCCGCATGCCCTGATAAGGACCGCCGCTTGCAATTCCGCTAACAATGCTTTCAATACAAACCCTCCCGCACGTCGAGGCCTCCCCCTCCCTCCCTCCTCCCGGCCTCGGCGTGTGGGAGGGTTTGTATTGAAAGCGCCATTAGCGGATTTGCAAGCGGCGGCCGCTATCAGGGCGGGCGGGGGGGCGGGAGGAAGAGGAGATGGAGCCCGTCATTCGCTCCGATCCTTCCTCACCCCGCACCTAGTATCTTTCCCACGCAACACAGCTGTCACCACCGACATAAAACGTCGCGTTCCTTTTCTCCAGATGCTGCCTGACCCGCGGAGTTTTTTGTGTCTGTCTTCGGTACAGACCAGTATCTGGTTGCCAAGTCGGGCAAAATGACTCGGTGTTTAGGTTGCCCGGCGGCGCTTTGAGTGGTCAGTGGCACCCGGGCAACCGTTAATTTCGAGCCCTGGAAACTGAAGATCATTTTCTATTAACAAAATAGGGTCTGAATGTACAAGAATACATGTTCCTTTAAGAACAGAATGTGCCATTTAGCACAGTCAGTGGAGCTGCTATTTCAGTGACGACAGTGAAGCGATTCAAGGAACACTTGTGCTAAGGGCAATGCTGGCCTCATCCACACAGTACCCAGAGCTTGAGAAGTGATAAAAGATCAAAGCTAAAAGATATTTGCAGCCAACCTTCAGCAAGGAATGAAAACTGAGCAGAAATTGACTTGAACCCAAGGAGCTGTGGGGATGCTAGTGTCTGTGCTGAACATTCCAAACAGGCTGTGGGATGGAATGAAAATCCTGTAGAATTTGCTTAAACAAACATAAGCCTTTCTTCTGGACTCTGCTATGTGACTATGTCAGCAAAGTTACAAGTCATCTCATAGATAACAAGATGGCTCTGGTACGGCTGAAGATAGACACAAATACTGGAGTAACTCAGCGGGACAGGCAGCATCTCCTAAGCGAAGGAATGAATGATGTTTCGGGTCGAGACCCAGAAATGGTTCGAGCCGAAACGTCACCCGTTCCTTCTCTCCAGAGATGCTGCCTGTCCCGCTGAGTTACTCAAGTATTTGTGTCTATCTTCGGTTTAAACCAGCATCTGCAGTTGCTTCCTACACATCTGGTATGGCTGAGTCAGTCCAAATCAGGCTTTTGGTTGTAAATGTCAGAAAAAAAATGTTAACAATATCTAAAATGCAAATAAAATCAAACCTTATCATGATCTTGTATCAAGCAAACAAGATGAGGATGGTGCAATGAGAAGGAAGATTTAGATCAGACAAATTGTCATGGGTGTGATTTTTCGATTTAAAATCAGAACACTGAGAAAATAGAGCAACTTGCTAGAAGCTGTAGGCAGAACTTTTTGACATCCTGCAGCCACTGGTGGACAAGGACTAGATGGACCCTGTGGCATGGTTCCCTGAGCAGACTGCTCAGTTTTTCTTGTGAAATGCCTCGTCACCAGAGCTCACAATCAAGCACCAAGACCTCAGTTGGTTGGTTTAGTTTAGTTTAGTTGAGCGTGGACCCAGCTCGGTAACAGGCCTTTGGCCCACCAAGTCTGCACCGACCAGCGATCCTGCACATTAACACACTATCCTACTCTAGGGACAATCTTTACATTTATACCAAGCCAATTAATCTACACACCTGTATGTCTTTTGAATGTGGGAGGAAGCCAAAAATTCTCAGAGAAGACCAACGCAGGTCACGGGGAGAACGCACAAACTTTGTACAGACAGCACCCGTAGCCAGGATCGAACCCGGGTCTCTGGCGCTTTAAGCACTGTAAGGCAGCAACTCTACTGCTGCGCCACCATGCCGCCCTGAGATGGTGAGAACAGCCCTCCCAGCCAGATCCTTTCTGTAGCGACTAAATCTTACTGCCCATACACACTGCCCTCGGAACGGCTGCTATAGAGAGGAGACGGTTGCCCACCTCTTCACAAAGAGTGGATTTATGAAGATAGGCTGCAGAATGATGCAAGGGACTTTGTCACAGTTCATCCCAAGCAACTCAATTACTGGGGACTCACTGATTTACTCGCTGTTCCCAGGGACACATTTGGTTCCCAGGGACACATTCAAGTGGTGCTGGAAGATCAGTGACATGATGGAATATATTCTTTGGTTTGCTCAAAACTGTTGGCCTCACAGCACAGCCAGATGTCCGTCAGGGAATGTTGCCGACTGACCCATTCACAGGTACTGACGTTCCCACCATTGAAGGTATTTACTGGAGTCGCTGCCTCAAAAAGGCAGCCAGCATTATCAGAGACCCACTTCACCCTGTCCACACACTTATTTCACTCCTGCCATCGGGAAGAAGATATGGGAGCCTGAAAACTGCAACGTCCAGGTTCAGGTACAGCTTATTTCCTATAGCCATCAGGCTATTAAACACTACAGGCTCCAAATAGGCTCTGAACTACATAGACTTGGTGGCATTGGTTTGACCTTTATTATTGTTTCTTTGTTTCCATGTGCATGTATGTATATGTACATACATGAACACACACACACACCTTGTTTTCCTTTGATACCATAGTGTTTTGATTGTGTTAGATCGAGGAGCTTAAGTATCATTACTTGGAAATGAGAAGGATGAGGAGGACCTCATAGAAACTTACCGAATAGTGAAGTCTTTGTTAGAGTGGATGTGGAGGGAATGTTTCCATTAGTGGGAGAGTCTAGGACCAGAGGTCATAGCCTCAATTAAAAGACGTTCCTTTAGGAAGATGAGGAGGAATTTCTTTTGTCAGAGGGTGGTGAATCTGTGGAAATCATTGCCACAAAAGTCTGTGGAGGCCAAGTCAATGAATATTTTTAAGGCAGCGATAGATTCTTGATTAGTAGATAGACACAAAAAGCTGGAGTAACTCAGCGGGACAGGCAGCATCTCTGGAGAGAAGGAATGGGTAACGTTTTGGGTTTCTTCAGATTGTCTGAAGAACTGTCTAGAGAAGGGTCTCGACAGACTCCATCCATCCATTACTCCAGCTTTTTGTGTCTATCTTTGGTTTAACCCAGCATCTGCAGTTCCTTCATACACATCTTAATGAGTAGGTGTCACGGGTTATGGGGAGAAGTTAACCTTTGATGTCACAGCTGGCGTTCTGGTGCCATCGCAACAACCTGGAGCTCAATGCTCTTAAGACAGTAGAATTGATTGTAGACTTTAGGAGAGCTCCCCCTCCCCTCACCCCACTCACCATCAACAACACCACAGTCACATTTGTGGAGTCTTTTAAGTTCCTGGGAACCATCATCTCCAAAGACCTTAAACGGGGGGCCACTCCACAGTAAAAAAGACACAACAGTGGATGTACTTCCTGCGGCCACTGAGGAAGCGCAATCTTCCACAGGCAATGACAGTCCAATTTTATACTGCCATCGTAGAGTCTGTCCCTACCGATTCCATCACGGTCTGGTTTGGCTCAGCCACCAAGCACGACATCCAGAGGCTGCAGCGAATCGTCCGATCAGCTGAGTAGGTTGTTGGCGCAACCTTCCCCCCATTGACGAACTGTACACTGCAAGGGCTAGGAAGCGAGCGGGTAAGATCATCTCAGACCTCTCTCACTCTGGCCACAAACTTTTTGAAGCACTTCCCTCTGGAAGGCAACTCCAGACTGTCAAAACCGCCACAGCCAGACATAAAAACAGTTTTTTTCCAACGAGTAGTAGCTCTGCTCAATAACCAAATATCTGTAGCCTCATTTTGCTCTATATTTTATTTCATTCACGTGTTTAAACTGTAATGTTTTATTATTAATGTTAAATGTTTTATGTGTCATTCTTAATTGTTAATGTATGTCATGTTGTTACTTGCGAGAGCGGAGCACCAAGGCAAATTCCTTGTATGTGTACATACTTGGCCAATAAACTTATTAATTCATTATTAATTCATTCAGTTTAGGAAAATGGGGTTAGGAGGGAGAGATAGAGCAGCCATGATTGAATGTTGGAGTAGACTTGATGGGCTGAATGGCCCCATTCTGCTCCTAACACATATGAACATTAACGTTGAGATGAAAAGTTCAGGATGGTGTCAAATCTAGCACAAAAAAACGTACATGAATATATTGGGTCAATCCTTGGGAGTCCTAGTACTTTTCCGCTGGAATAACACAAAGCTGTTATAAAGTGGATGGTCACAGTCCTTATCCCAGGTTAGGAGCCAAAAACGAGAGGACATACTTTTAAAGTGAGTGGGGAAAGATTTAAAGGTGACCTGAGGAGTTAATTTGGTAAATTTGCATCTGTTTGTAACTTTTCAAAGTAATGTTTAAAGATGGACTCTGACAACGTTTTTTTGGGGGTGGGGGTGGGGGTGGGGTCTGTTGTTACCTGGCAATTGGCTGTATAAAATCCAGCCACTTGACTCCAGTATTCTTTTAAAAATAATTTTCTCAGACGATTCTCCTGGTTGATACTATGAATAAGGCAGCAGACTGGCTGAAACCTTTGAAATGTACAAATGCCTTCAGCTTTGTAGGAAGGAACTTCAGATGCTGGTTTAAACCAAAGATAGACACAGAATGCTAGAGTAACTCTGCGGGACAGGCAGCATCCCTGGAGTGAAGGAATGGGCGACGTTTCGGGTAGAAAATCGACTCCCGACAGGCAGGAGAAAACGGCATTTTAATCCCGCCCCCCTCTCAAAGGCGCCAAAGTCGCGCACACGGCCAGTGGCAGAACTGCAGCGCCGCTGAAGGTAAGTTTTGTAACATACCTAATTTCAGTGATTATAAAAATGCTTGTTTCATTATTCCACTCTTATTCCTTACTTGGCTGCATCACTTTAAATTGAGAGCTTTACGCAATAAAATATGCAACTGTGATGAACCATGAATAGGATAATAAGCCGATTGATTGGAAATTGGTGGAAACAGCACCATGCCACCTCGGGTGGCTTGTGCATCTCTTTCAAGCAGTTCAAATATATAATTGGATCTGCATAGGATCTTTTTCAAATATGGGTCTATTCAACTAAGTGCTTTGTGAATGAAGTGCAATGGGAAATGTGTTTTCAAAATAAGTTACAGCTGTACCAGTGATACAGAGAATACCAACCATTGTAGCAAGTTATATGGTCCTTTACAAACATAAAATGTCTCTTTCTGATTGCTGAAACAGCTGTTAATATTTTTTTAATGAAACAGGAGATTGGGACAATTCAAAGTCAATTAAACGCCTGAGCCTAGGGCAGCGTTATTTAATTAGAACGTAAAATAATGTTGTGTCTGATAAAGCTGAGAGAAGTAGATAATTTTATCATAAAACACAGTGGGGGATACCATGTCTGGTGTTGCTTCTCTGCATTGTACAACTTCTTGACAGATCAACCAGTGACATTTCATGTGAAATATTTTGCTGCAAATTTAATGCAACTTGAGTGCTTCAGACTCTGGTAAAGATAATTAAGAGCTTCTTGGGAGTACAGTTTGAGGCAGCCTAGAGAGAATAATTTAGATAGTTTCTGAGAAGTAATGTGGGTTTGCAGAGCACATTTCTCATACCTGTTCTGTGTTTATGAGATTTTTGTTGTTGTTGTCTGTACATTATGACGATTGTGGTGTACAGTCTTTGCAAAATTACCGGCATGGATTAGCAGGAGTTAAATATAATTGCTTGCTTCCACTATTTAAAACTAACTGCACTCCAAGAAGGAGAATCAAGGCACTGCAGATGCTGGTTCACATAAAAAGACACAAGATGCTGAGGTGAAATTTCTGGTCAGGACCCTTCTTCAGACTGAAGGGTCCCAATCTGAAACAACACCTATCCATATTCTCCAGAGATGCCACCAGACTCGCTGAGTTACTCCAGCACTTTGTGTCTGCCTAAAGGAATGTGTGTTGTAGCTGTTGCTATTCATTCAATCATATGACCATGATCATATTGAATGGCGGTGCAGGCTCGAAGGGCCGAATGGCCTACTCCTGCACCTATTTTCTATGTTTCTATGTTTCTATAGGGCAACAATCAACAAAAGCACATGTTGGTGGAATTTGGGCAATAGGGTTTTGCAGTGATGTACTAGAGATCTTGGTGATATGATAATGAATTGATTGGGTGCAATTGTACATTGCCCTGAACCTCTCAGGTATAAACTGAATATGTTGGGTGGCACAGTGGCGCAGCTGGTAGAACCGTTGCTCACAGCACCAGAGAGCCGGGTCAATCCTGACTTTAGATGCTGCCTGTGGGGAGTTTTCCCATTTGCATGTGGGTTTTTCCGGGTGTTCCAGTTTCCCCCCACATCTCAAAGACCTGCCGGTTAGCAGGTCCATTGGCCTCTGTAAATTGCCCCTAGGGAGTGGATGAGAAAATGGCATAACATAGAACTAATGTGAACAGGTGTGAACATAGAACTAATGTAACATGGTTAGCAAGGACTCATTCGGCCGAAGGGTCTGTTTCCAAATTTGGTAAATTTGCATATTGTTTGTGACTTTGCAAAGTAATGTTTAAAGATTGACTGACATCATTTTGAGGGGTGAGGGTTCTGTTGTTACCTACCAATTGGCTGTATAAAAATCCAGCCACTTGACTCCAGCATTCATTTTTAAATCATTTTCTCAGAGGATTCTCCTGGTTGATACCATAAATAAGGCAGCAGACTGGCTGAAACCTTTGAAAGATACAAATGTCTTCAGCTGTGTAGGAAGGAACTGCAGATGCTGGTTTAACCCAAAGAAGACCCAAAATGCTGGAGTAACTCAGCGGGACAAGCAGCATCTCTGGAGAGAAGGAATGGGTGATGTTTCGGGTCGAGACACTTCTTCAGACTAAAGTGGGAGGAGGCAGGGGAAGTTGTTAAGGGTGAGGACCAGCTAGGTGGAGGAGAGTGTTAGTAGAAGGAAATTGGCTGGTTCTGCAGTCGAGGAAGAAACTGAGGGCATTGAGGCTGAATCAGTAAATTAAACAAACTGTAGCTGGTCCAACAGACAGGCACAGAGTGAAGGTATTGTGATAACTGCCACAATATTGGGCAATAACCATTGTAGTGTCTTTGGTCAAGAACAAATTGTTCAGCTGGAACATCTCAAACATTTAATTTCAATTGTGAGATTTGGCATGAGGTACACTGACAGAAATGTGTGCTTCCTTTGATCAATCTTAGGGAAGATGCCATCATGAAAATTATCACTTTTTATTTCCCATCTTGGATTCCCCCTGATATTGAGGTAATGAATCTATTTCTTATCCCAAACATTAGTTTCTGATTTTCAAATAAGAATACAGGTTTCTGAGCCCCATAGCGGGCCAGTGAGAGTTATTCTTTCTCATTTCCTCTCTAACAACATGTGCTACCCTGGAAGGACATCACTTCCCCCATTCGTGCTATGGTCCACCGTTGAACTACACTGATTCAATGGGTAGTACTTACTCAGAAGACTAAGGAAATTTGGCTGACCTCCAATGACCCTCTTCAATTTCTACAGATGCGCCACAGAAAGTATCCTATTGGGATGCATCACAGCTTTGGTGTGGTAGCTGCTCTGACCAAGACCACAAGACACTACAGAGAGTCACGGACACAGGCCGTTCCACCATGCACCCTTGACCTCCCCCCCGCCCCCTCCACTAACTTCATCGACACTTCAAACTGCCCAGGGAGAATACCCAACATAATCAAGGACCACTGACCATTCCCATTTCTATCATTTTCCCCTCTCCCACCGAGCACATGATACAAAAGCTTAAAGCATGGAAATGTACCACCAGATTCAAGAACAGTTTCTCCCCCACTGTTATCAGAACCTTGAATGGACCTATAATATGCTAAAGATGTATTCACGATCTCCTAATCTACCTCATTGTGGACTTTGAACTTTTTGTATCCGCACTCTCTTTGTAACTAACACTTTATTCTGCACTCTGCTTCCTTTCTCTTTTTGCGCTGTCGAACTCATGTATGGTTTGATTGTATTTATGAATGGCTTGATTTCTCTAGATTGCACACAAAACAAATCTTTTCACTCTACGTCAGAACGCTTGACAATAATAAAATAAATCAAATCAAATCAAAAGCAAAAACAAAGCCTGTTGATACAGTTCTTTTGTGAGCAACTGGTTAAGGCTGAATTCTTTAAGTTATGAAAGTACTTCAACAACCACCATATAACTTTTTCAACTTGAAATGGCAAGCACACAATTGTGATAATGTGGCAACAGCCAGGAGATATAAATTTGAACTCAACCATTATCTTTTTGAAAAGAATTGGTGGGTGGTCCTTTGTTCTAATTAATGAAAGCTTCATGAGGAGAGGATTTTAGCCACACCATTGAACTCCAGAGTGACATCACAGGCTCTGGTGACAAGGAGACGTGCGTGTACTGGATTCATTACAAACATTACATCCATATGTTTCATATTGTGTGCTGCTTACCATGGATGACATTTTTAAAGAATAAGACAAATGTGAAATGGGGGCCAATTTTATCTCCAGTGACTGGTGGCACTGTCACAGTCAATCATTATTTTTCGTTTAACTTAAATATTTATACATAGGAAGTTTATTGCAAGTTAGAATATGCAATTGAAGAAATTCAATGAACAATCCAACAGAAGAATTGTCCAGCCTATTTTTCTCTTTAACACAAAATAAACTGTGTAAGTAATTACTCTGACTATAATAACATTTTTAACAACGCTGATAAATGAGTAAGAAGAAATTGGCCTGCAGATCAATTATAATTACAAATTCCTTTGCTGGAATGGACTGCATTGTCAGATAGGGATATAGGAGCAGGGATAAAATCTGAGGCTCTATAAGGTGCTGGTCAGGCCTCATTTGGAGTATTGTGAGCAATTTTGGGCATTTGGAGGGTCCAGAGGAGGTTTACAGGAATGACCCCAGGAATGAGTGGGTTAACATATGATGTGCGTTTGATGGCACTGGGCCTGTGCTTACTGGTGTTTAGAAGAATGAGAGGGGACCTCATTGAAAAGAACCAAATTGGTAAAGGCTTGGATAGACAGGATGGGGAGAGAATGTTTCCACTAGTGGGAGAGTCTGGGACTAGAGGTCATAGCCCCAGAATTAAAGGACGTTCCTTTAGGAAGGAGATGAGGAGGAATTTCTTTCATCAGAGGGTGTTGAATCTGTGGAATTCTTTGCCACAAAAAGCTGTGGAGGATGT
Organism: Amblyraja radiata; assembly: GCF_010909765.2. Taxonomy (NCBI): domain Eukaryota; kingdom Metazoa; phylum Chordata; class Chondrichthyes; order Rajiformes; family Rajidae; genus Amblyraja; species Amblyraja radiata. The sequence continues at coordinate 57,267,736 of NC_045961.1, forward strand.
CAATGGATATTTTTAAGGCAGAGATAGATAGATTCTTGATTAGTACCGGTGTTAGGGGATATGCGGAGAAGACAGGAGAATGGGGTTAGGAGGGAGATATAGATCAGCCATGATTGAATGGCGTAGACTTGATGGGCTGAATGACCTAATTCTGCTCCTATCACATATGATCTCATGAGGTGCAGATTTGATAGCATTTTTTAAAAAGGAAACTGGAAAATAAAGTTGAAACAAGCATTGCAATGGGTTAACGGCAGGGGAGATGAACCAGGCGGGAGAGCCAGCAGGGCCAAAGAGCCGGGTTCGATTCTGACTACGGCTGCTGTCTGTGCTGGCTTTGCACGTTCTCCTGGGCTTTCTACAGATGCTTTGGTTTCCCACCACATTCCAAAGACGTGAAAGTTGTTACTTCATTGACTTCTGTAAATTGCCCCTAGCCAGGATGGGAAAGCATAGAACTAGTGTTGATTGGCGAGGTCTCAAAGGACCTATTTCCACGCTGTATCTCTAAACTGTAAACTAATAGAAGAACAATGCTTGTGTACTGAATGATATTACAATTCTAGCCAATTTGCCATTCCAGTTGATGATAGTATGATACATAAATGTTCACTCAGACAGTTATAAATGGAAGACACTGTTGGCCAGCTTGCCTTCATGGACATTCTTACAATGTACAGAATGCTTATTCTAGTTCAGGCCATTGTTAGCTCTGTTTTTGGTTATGGTGTAATAGTTTACAGTCTCACCCACCTCCTCATCACTTCCAATTGATATTCTTATCTCTTGCAATCATGCCTTTCAATCTTTTTGTAGGTGCCCTAAACCTGATTTCATGAGGTCAGATATGAATCAGTATGCTGGTTCATCTCATAACGTGAATACAGTACATATGATGCATCAAACAGTAATGTTTGGATTAATTTACTTTAATCTATTTGTCTCACACAGTATTGGCAATCAGAATTGTGGTCCAGAACTACAGACTTCACATCAAAATTTAGCTCAGAGTAACTTTCTCTGAAAAAAATGCATAAAGATACTTCTTCTCAAAAACTGAACATTACTTCATATTCTTTATTAACCTACCCCCATCCCATCAAATCATATCTGCGGACATATGCGAACACGAGAAATAGACATATGGGTGTATAATTGTGAAATGTGTTTCTGCCTCCTGAATAATACAACTATCTTCACAGAAAGCTATTCCAGTTACTAGTAAGTATTAATTCACTCTCAATAACATGTATAGTCAAGTGCCCCTCACATATTTCAAAGGATGTGTTTGGAAGTCAATTCATGTAGTTGTTACAATAAACAGAGAAAGCCTCCATCAAGTTCTGAACCTGGAGAATACACAATGGTTTCTAACTGCTCTGAGGGGGGAAATTAAATTATCAAGGCATTCATAATGCTTTCATCTATCTCCTAGTTTCTGTAGTGGGCACTTATTTATCCATGCAGCCAATAAACTGGACTAGTTAAAGGCAGGTTCTAAAAATTGAATGACAGGAGAGAAATAAAAATACTGATCAAAATAAAGCCGAAAGCAAATAAAGCAGAAAATGCTGGAAACATTGATTATGGTTATGGTTATCTGTGGAAAGCGAACCATCTTTGGTTGCCAACAATTTTGTTTTAATTTCAGATTTCCAGCATCTGCAGTTTATTGATTTTCACAAATTTGTTTATTTCATTTTTGCATGTGCTGCTACAATAAATCACACACAGTGGCACCAAAAAAAATCAGAAGTAGTTTGCCTGTGTCTATGTGTACGGAGAAACTGCAGATGCTGATTTAAACCGAAGACAGACGCAAAAGGCTGGAGTAACTTCAGCGGGTCAGGCAACATCTCTGGAGAAAAGGTATAAATGACGTTTCCGGTTGAGTCCCTTCTTCAGACTGAGAGTCAGGGGAAAGGGGAACAAGAGATATAGATGAATGGAAGATCTTCCATTAATTTCTCCAAAGTACCGTCAATATCTCTTGTTTCCCTTTCCGTTGACTGTGTCTATGTTTACTATAATACTCAATATACTTCGTGAAAAACAATTTGGCATATCAGCTATTGGCAGGTCAATAAAATGGAAATCATTCATGTTTTTTATCTACGTATAAAAAATGTAATCATTTTCCTTTCATCTAGTCTCAAATAAATTAATGGAATACAATAGTTATTCATCATCAGCAACTTGCAAATAGTAAGAAATCTAAAATACAATTTCATCCTTTTTTCCAGCTCATTTTTTATTTTTCTCTTCTACAATACTTTAAAAGATGATTAACATTCTTTTTATTATTCCACAAAAGAAAAGGAAAAGCCAATAGAATAATTGATAGCAATTGCTTGCGGAGAATTAGCATCACTTAAAATGGCATCTCAAGAGAATACAGAACTTATCAGGTCTAACATTTTTGATCATTAATTCTGATGCAGAGTGACATCCTAAAGGGGCTGTCCCACTTGGGCGACCTAATTGGTGAGTTTAGAAGAGTTTAGGAGAGTTTGAAAAAATGACATGTTGAAGACCTCCTTCGACTATGTTGAAGACTAGCTACGACTAGCTACGACCAGCTTCTGGACACCGAATAGTGGAGAGTGAAGACGACCTCCTTCGATCTCCCTTCGACTATGATGAAGACTATCTATGACTACCTTCGACTACCCTTGATTACCTACGACTAACATGCCAACCTACTACGACCTACTACGTCTAAACCTACGAGTAAAAAAGTATTGATTTTTTCCATGGCGACCGTTTTTTATTTTGGGGCATTTTTGTAACATATTGAAAAAACGCTGCGACCTAGCTGAAGATCAAGTACGCGGAGACCACTCTCGAGCATGAAAGAGAGTTACGAAGACCTCCTATGACCTCGTGTCGACCATGTTGCGAGTATGAGTCGAGGGCAAACTCGCCCGAACTCGTACATTAGGTCACCCAAGTGGGACAAGCCCTTAAAACATCGACCACCTGCCTGCCTCCATAGATGCTGCCTGAACCAGTGAGGTCCTCTAGCAGAGTGTCTTTTTGCGAAACCTCTATCTCTCTTTCCTCACAATTCCTGGGGAAATATTTTATGGAAATGGGGCTTAAGAGCTCGAGAAGGGGACAGGATATACAGTCGATAGTAACTCAGCAGGACAGGCAGCATCTCTGGGGAGAAGGATTGAGTGACGTTTCAGGTCGAGACACTTCTTCAGACTGTTCATAGCCAGGCAACCAGTTTCCTGCAGGTTCTGCTATATTTGCCAAAAGAACAATAAAACAAACACGCTAGAAACACTGAGTAGGTCAGGTAGCATCTATGGAAAGGGAAGCAGTTACTGTTTTGGGTCTGAGATATTCAGCATTGTCTGATTTTTTTATTTCAGATTTCCAGCATCTACAATTTGTTTGAATTTCAAATTCAAGACCTGCCAAGGAAACATTGCCTCATCTTTTCTTCAACAGGCAGCCATAAATTGATGCATATTAGCTTGATGGTAGTGGTGGATAAATGATTTTCTGACAGGAGATCGATACCAAGTGATGTACTGCAAAGATTGATCCTGGGACCCGAGAGCATAGGTGGTTTAATGAGTAAGTTTGCAGATAACATGAAAATAGGTAGAAACATAGATGACAATGAAGGTTGTCTCAGGATACAACATCCCACAAATTGGCTGGAAAGTTGTGCAGAGTGGAGCCAAATGGAATTTAATCCAGACAAGTGTGACATCATGCATTTTGGGAGATCAAATTCTGGTAAGACATAAGGAGCAAATGGCCAGGGATCTTAGCAGAATTATTGTACAAATAAATTTTGGGGTGCATGTCCATATCTCCATGATAATGGACACAGGGGTAGATAGGGTAATGGAGAAGTCAAAAGACAATAGACAATAGGTGCAGGAGTATGCCATTCGGCCCTTCGAGCCAGCACAGCCATTCACTGTGATCATGGCTGATCTTCCACATTCAGTACCCCGTTCCTGCCTCCTCACCATATCCCCTGACTCCGCTATCTTTAAGAGCTCTATCTAACTCTTATTCTTAAAATGTGCCCCCTGGTTCTGGATTCCCCGACTTCGGGAACATGTTTCCTGCCTCTAGCATGTCCAATCCCTCAATAAGCTTATTTGTTTCAATACAAACCCCTCTTATCCTTCTAAATACTTACAGAGTATACAAGCCCAGCCGCTCCATTCTATCAACATACTAGACTAAGTGGGACCCGTTGGGTCCCAGCATCACACAGGAGGGCTGGTCATCCAACGCAATATTCCACCTCTCCACCAATTCTAATATTGGTGGCCATTTGGGGGGGGGGGGGCTTTCTGGAGCGCTAGTATGGGTGTTGTGGGCTGAAGCAATTGGTTTCCAGAGGGCTAGTATGGACATTGTGGCCCGAATGGATTCCTGGGCTTGCGGCTCAGTCACTCAAGCCTGTTGTGCTGGCAGCTCACTCACTCACCGCTGGTGGTCTGGCAGTTGCGGCTATTCCTTGAAATTCCATTTCAAGCAGGGTGCAAGGCCACCAAATTCAAGTGCAGTTTCTTACCACTTCTAGCAGGGTGCAAGGCCACCAAATTCAAGTGCAGTTTCATACCATTTGAAGTAGGGTGCAAAGCCACTAAAGACAGCGAGTCGTGACCTCTCCCTCCTCCATCTTGCAGAGACTGAGCCACACCCACATTTCCGGGTTTTATAACCCCCCCCCCCCCCCCGGGAAAGGTGTGGCTTTCATGGAGTGATTGACAGGAGAGAGATTCTCAACATTTAAAAAAAAACAAATAACACTTTTGTCTTTCATTGATGGGAAGAATTATCTGCACCAGCTCAGCGGAGGGGGACTGAGTAAGATGACCAAAAATCACAGCCGTATGTGGTAGCGTTTTATCTAAAATCAATATACAGTGCAAACAGGAAGTAAGTGCATTTACAGTAGTGCTTTTTAACTTCAAGCCAAAGCACCCAAGCCACCATTTGCAGTAAGTAGTGCATTTCAACTTCATGCCACCATTTGCAGTAAGTGGTGCCTTTCAACTTCAAGCCAATGCACCCACGCCACCATTTGCAGTAATAATGCCTTTCAACTTCAAGCCACACCCAAGCCACAATTCGCAGTAAGTAGTGCCTTTCAACTTCATGCCACCATTTGCAGTAAGTGGTGTCTTTCAACTTCAAGCCACACCCAAGCCATCATTTGCAGAAAGTAGTGCCTTTCAACTTCAAAGCTCCCAAGCCACCATTTGCTGTAAGTAGTGCCTTTCAACTTCGCCAATGCACCCACGCACCCATTTGCAGTAAGTAATGCATTTTAACTTCAAGCCATTACACCCAAGCCACCATCTGCAGTAAGTAGTGCCTTTCAACTTCAAAGCTCCCAAGCCACCATTTGCAGTAAGTGGTGCCTTTCAACTTCAAGCCACACCCAAGCCACACCCAAGCCATCATTTGCAGTAAGTGGTGTCTTTCAACTTCAAGCCACACCCAAGCCATCATTTGCAGTTCGTAGTGCCTTTCAACTTCAAGCCACACCCAAGCCACCATTTGCAGTAAGTAGTGCCTTTCAACTTCAAGCCAAAGCAACAAAGCCACCATTTGCAGTAAGTAGTGCCTTTCAACTTCATGCCACCATTTGCAGTAAGTAATGCCTTTCAACTTCAAGCCACACCCAAGCCATCATTTGCAGGAAGTAGTGCCTTTCAACTTCAAGTCAAAGCTCCCAAGCCACCATTTGCAGTAAGTAGTGCCTTTCAACTTCATGCCACCATTTGCAGTAAATAGTGCCTTTCAATTTCAAGACACAGCCAAGCCAACCGGGCGGGGGGGGGGGGGCTAGTATGAACCATTTTAGAACCAATAGACTTCATGCCACCATTTGCCACCATTTGCAGTAAGTAGTGCCTTTCAATTTCAAGCCACAATTTGCAGTAAGTAGTGCCTTTCAACTTCAGGCCAATGCACCCACGCAACCCTATTTGCAGTAAGTAGTGCCTTTCAACTTCAAGCCACACCCACAACCAGTAAGTAGTGCCTTTCAATTTCATGCCACCATTTGCAGTAAGTGGTGTCTTTCAACTTCAAGCCACACCCAAGCCACCATTCGCAGTAAGTAGTGCCTTTCAACTTCAAGCCAAAGCTCCCAAGCCACTATTTGCAGTAAGTAGTGCCTTTCAACTTCTTGCCACCATTTACAGTAAGTGGTGTCTTTCAACTTCAAGCCACACCCAAGCCATCATTTGCAGTAAGTGGTGTCTTTCAACTTCATGCCACACCCAAGCCACCATTTGCAGTAAGTAGTGCCTTTCAACTTCAAGCCAAAACAACCAGGCCACCATTTGCAGTAATAGTGCCTTTCAACTTCAAGCCAAAGCAACCAAGCCACCATTTGCAGTAATAGTGCCTTTCAACTTCATGCCACCATTTGCAGTAAGTGGTGTCTTTGAACTTCAAACCAAAGCTTCCAAGCCACCATTTGCAGTAAGTAGTCTTTCAACTTCATGCCACCATTTGCAGTAAGTAGTGCCTTTCAACTTCAAGCCACACCCAAGCCATCATTTGCAGGAAGTAGTGTCTTTCAACTTCAAGTCAAAGCAACCAATCCCACCATTTGCAGTAAGTAGTGCCTTTCAACTTCAAGCCACACCCAAGCCACCATTTGCAGTAAGTAGTGTCTTTCAACTGCATGCCACCATTTGCAGTAAGTAGTGCCTTTCAACTTCAAGCCACAATTTGCAGTAAGTAGTGCCTTTCAACTTCAGGCCAATGCACCCACGCCCCCCATTTGCAGTACGTAGTGCCTTTCAACTTCAAGCCACACCCACGCCATCATTTATGAACCATTTTAGAACCAATAGACATTTTTTGCAAGCTTTAGCACCAATAGACATTTTTTGCAAGCTTTAGAACCAATAGTCATTTTATTGCAAGCTTTAGAACCAATAGACTTTTTTTTGCAAGCTTTAGAACCAATAGACTTTTTTTTGCAAGCTTTAGTACCAATAGACTTTTTTTTGCTAGCTTTAGAACCAATAGAGACACTTTTTGCAAGCTTTAGGACCAATAGACATTTTTTTGCAAGCTTTAGAACCAATAGACATTGTTTTGCAAGCTTTAGAACCAATAGACACTTTTATTGCAAGCTTTAGAACCAATAGACATTTTTTTGCAAGCTTTTGAACCAATAGACATTTTTTTGCAAGCTTTAGAACCAATAGACACTTCTTTTGCAAGCTTTAGAACCAATAGACACATTCTGCAAGCATTTTATAACCACTAAGGGCACTTAGATTTGAGTAGACATGTGTTCAGTGTTATTCACAGCTCAGAGAAACGTGACCCTCTGCCTTCCTCCATATTGAAGAGTGAGTGAGGCACACCACTTCCTGGTTTTATAGTCCCTCCCCCTGCCGCCAGCGGGGGCAGCAGAGAGAATGGGGAATTTTGTAAAAACATTAATATCTCTGTCATTTTTAATCGACGGGTAAAATCCTTGGCACACATGCGGCGGAGGGGGGCTCTGAGCAAGGTGGCCAAAAATTACGGCCGTAGGTCGCAGCGTTCTCTCGGAAATCGCAGCACAGATGGCCAAAACCGGTCAAGAACAGACTTTTAGTAATATAGATAGATTACAGTCCTGCCATCCCGGGAATTAACCTCGTAAACCTACGCTGCACTCCCTCAATAACAAGAATGTCCTTCCTCAAATTTGGAGGGCAAAACTGCACACAATACTCCAGGTGTGGTCTAACTAGGACCCTGTACAACTGCAGAAGGACCTTTTTGCTCCTATACTCTACTCCTCTTGTTATGAAGGCCAACATGCCATTAGCTTTCTTCACTGCCTGCTGTATTTGCATGCTCACTTTCAGTGACTGATGGACAAGGACCCCCAGATCTCTTTGTACTTCCCCTTTTCCCAACTTGACACCATTCAGATAATGTCTTTTGCTATGCATGCCTTTATAAGATTGAGTATAAAAATTGGGACAGCATATTGCAGCCTAATTAAAAATTGTTTAGACCCTACTGACACAATTGGGTAGACAATAGTGCTAGAGAAACTCAGCGGGTGCGGCAGCATCTACTGAGCGAAGGAAATAGGCAACGTTTCGGGCCGAAACCCTTCGTCAGACTGATGTAGGGTGGCGGGGAGGGAAGAAGAAAGGAAGAGGAGGAGCCAGAGGGCTCAGGGAGAACTGAGAAGGGGAGGAGACAATGAGGGCTACCGGAAATTGTTTCCTGGGATGTTGCCTGAAATGGAAGGCTGTTGTTATTAGGAGAAATGCAATTGAAAACTTTATTTTCAATGGAACATATGAGGCGGATTGATAATTTATAAAATTATGAAAGGCATTAACAGAATAGCTAGTCTGCGTCATTTTCCCAGGGTAGCTACAGGGAAATTTACCATTAGAAAGTACAGGTTTAAGGTGAAAATGGGATAAAGGGGCATGTTTTTCCACACAGAGGATGGCTATTTGGAACAAGCTACAACTAGTTGTGGTAGTGGCAATTATAATAATTAAGGGATATTTGTACAGGTACTTAGATAGGAAAAGCGTAGTGGGAGAGGGGCCAAACACAGACAATGGGATTAACATACATAAACAACATCGTCGCCTAAAGGGGCTGTCCCACTGCGGTGACCTAATCCGCGAGTTCAGAAGAGTTTGACCTTCAAGCTGGAAAACCTCGAGCTGGATCGACCGTCAGCGATGAAACCGCGAGCTGGATCGACCGACCGCACACACACACACACACACACACACACACACACACACACACACACACACACACACACACACACACACACACACACACACACACACACACACACACACATCGCAAAGGTGGGGGCCTGGGAAAGCGGGGAAGCGCTGTCTGAAATTCACACCTACAATGAAGAGGAAGGTAAAAGATGGCTGCACAGTGTACAAAGAGTTGATCATCCTCAAACTGCTTGGTATTTTATGATCAGACTAAGTATTAGGACTCAGATTCATCGTATAGTTTGCAGTACAGCATTTTCTTAATTTGCTAAAATCTTTGCTGACGCTCATGGAGCAAAAAGCAAATTCTAAAGGATATAATTATTTGAATAAATCCTTGACTCTCACTGATAATATGGCACCATCACATCATGAACTTTGGAATGTGCTTAGACGGCAATTAATGCTTTGAACAGAGACACAAAAGGCTGGAATAACTCAGCAGGACAGGCAGCATCTATGGAGGGAAGGAATGGGTGACGTTTCCGGTCGAGACCCTTCTTCAGACCCGAAACGTCACCCATCCTAGATGCTGCCTATCCCGCTGAGTTACTCTGGCTTTTTGTATCTATCTTCGGTTTAAACCAACATCTGCAGTTCCTTCTTACACATAACGCTTTTTCTTTGACTGAAGCAGATTTATGAGCTCATTGGAGATTAGTGGTGTTTTATATATCACTTTGAACATATGAATGTTTATACTGTAACTGGTAACCTCTGGGAATCCATGCAAAGTTACATTTTCTGAACTGAAAGCAATGAGCTGCTGTGCTAAGCTTTGCTTAGTTTGTGCAGGAATTTGATCCCTGTGCTAAATTCAGGGTAAAGTTTGACCTGAATCTTATAAGACCATTTTGCACTGCTTACTTTATAAACGTAACCACCTAATTCTTAAAATAAGGTACATTTTGGATTGCTTTAGAAAATATTAGCTGGAGAGCAATCATTGTTAATCATTCTTGGAACAGGCTTGTTTAACTGCAGCATTGCTGAATTATAACTCACTACATTTCACCTTTCAGGCACTAGTCACACAGCCACTATCCTGATCTCACTCCTCAGAACCAATGATCTGCCTTAACACTTTCACCTTGCAATGGTATGATCTGACAATCAGCAATATTTAAGGCCCAACTCATTAAAGTCCTAACTTCACCATAGTTTCCTACACTAAAAGGCTCAGGGCTCAACATTTGATCAATTAAAGGTCATGAATTTACCACAGACAATTCTCTTCTCCAAAAGTCCAATCAAACTGGACCTTAGTCGACTAATTTCCCATTCCTTCCTTCCTGCCCCCATCCCTTAAACTCAACCCATGTTACCAACTTTCACTGTGTGATCCTAACCTCAGTGGACACACCAAACTCCTCCAATCCCTAATCTTCACTGAAGCTTAAGGTACGCAGTCTCCATGCCTACAGAAGATCCTTAAACCCCATTCCAACTTTAATCATTGTTGAAAACCATAAATCCATATGTTCTTAAAACTGGTAATTTCTCTTCCTATAAACCCTGAGGAACATGGGAACCACTATACTTGAAACTGCTTCATATTCAATAGTAGACCCATTGGGTAAAATAGAGCATCCATGCTTACATATTTCATTTTAGTGAAACACAACTTTTGTTTATCATCAATATGTAAGAATCTTTCACATATCTTCAAATGAAAGACCAACATACACTGAATTTAAAGTAAATTTACGTTGACTGCCTTCTAGAAGAAATCTGCTTTCAGTCAGGGGTTAATAAATGAAAGTATTATAATTTCTCACTATATATATAATATATATAAATAAATATATGTTCCATCATCCAAGCTCATCTCCAAACTCGTGGAACTTGGAGTCATACTCCCCTCTGCAACTGGATCCTCAACTTCCTCATAGGTGACAAATTATCCCTGATAATCATCAACACTGGTGCCCCACAAGGATGTGTTATCAGCGTCCTACTTTACTCAAGACTGTACAGCCAAATACCAATTCAACTCAGTTTACAAGTTCACAAACGACACCACCATAGTGGGCCAGATATCAAATAATGAAGAGACGGAGTTCAGAAAGGAGATTGAGAATCTCGTAACCTGGTGCCAAGACAACTGTGATTGACTCCAGGAAGCAGAGTAGTACACACACCCCAATATACATCGATAATGCCAAAGTAGAGATGTTTAAAAGTTTCAGGTTCTTAGGAATAAATATCACCAGCAATTTGTCCTAGATCAGCCACATCAAAGAATGGCCAAGAAAGCACACCAACGCCTCTACTTCAGAAGGCTTAGGAAGTTCAGCATGTCTCCAACAACCCCCACCAATTTATATATGTGCGCCGTAGAAACCATTTTATTGAGATGTATTACAGCTATGTTTGGGAACATCTCCATCCAAGACCACAAGAAATCGCAGAGAGTTGTGGATGTAACCCAGACCATCACGCAAACCAACAGCCCTTCCATTGACTCCATCTACACTTCACGCTGTCTTGACAAGGCCAACAGCATACCAGTCTCACCCCGGTCACTCCCTCTCCCATCAAGCAAGATGTACAGAAGTTTGAAAATGCATACCTCCAGATTCAGGGACAGATTCTTTTCAGCTGTTATCAGGCAACTGAATCGTCCTCGCACAACCTGCAATCCTGACCAGCCATCTACCTCATTGGAGGCTTTTGTACTTATCTTTAATCGGACTTCATGTTGCACTAAATATTTGCACCCTTTTTCTTGATCTCTACACCGTGAACGGCTCGATTGTAATAATTTATTTGACTGAAAAACTTTTCAGTGAACCTCGATACACATGACAATAAACTAAACTATATATGCATGTGCATCGGCAGTGCATGCAGATTGCACAAAATATTCTTTGCTGTTTGAAGCATAGATGCATTTGAAACTTGAAAAATGTAATGGTCATGAATGTTGGTTCCAGACTATTTGACTATCTGATGACATTAATACAGCAGTAATACATTAATGAGCAGAACAAATTATAAAAATGTTATGCAGTTCAATCTGTTTGTGTATTATTTTTCAAATTTAAAGGGGCTCATGGTGGACAGTTTCTACAATTTTATTGTGAAATATCCTCTACATTTTGCAGCAAACACAGTTTGGACTGTTGGGAGAAAACCCAAACTAATATTTCTCACATAATTTCCCATCCTCAGTTAAGGAGGGCATGAATGGAATGTTCCTTATATCTCCATCTTAATGTTGATTACCTGACAATTTGAGGCGATGGAGGCAACTGCCACTTTAAAACTGGCATAGACAAGATTTATGAGAAAAGCTCAGGCAATACACTGACAATTTTCCATTAGTTCACATGTAAATAATGCTTGCCAGTTAGAGCTTCCATGTGAAAGATCAGTTGAGATTAAAAAGACCACAAACAAACCTAAAAATTCATACAGACTGAAAGGCATCAACATGTCTGGATCAGAATTATTGAATAGGGTCCACGGAGATTTACTAAAGTCAGGCACATTTTAAAACTGACAGAAAGCCAAGTGCGCAGAATTTGAAAACAGGCAATGCTAGTGAATTACCATTTGATGTTATGATGTCTGTGGAAGATCCAGCACTCACCAGAGCTCAAAGCAGACTTGTATACTGTATCATTGCCAGGAAATGAAAACAAAAATGATCTGAGAATAACTTGAAATTTTGAACAACCAGTGAGTACTTATATTAATGCAATTTTTTGAAATGGCCCACCATTAGAATTTTATTGTAAATATTTAATAATTCCATCAGAAATACTCCAGAGATGAAAGCATGTAATAATGGAATATGTTTCAAGTGCTAATTAAACATGGAAAGTATGACATGGTACCATTACAGAAATTTGGCAACTCAGAACTTGGAATAAAATATTCCAGATAATAAGGTTAATAGGTAGGATAGGAAAATGGTCGGGGGGAGAAGTACATGTCTCCATTTGAAATGGAATCATATCAATGATAGAAGTGGATAAAGGAAGGTAAGCAGAAGAGTTTGTGAATAGAGTTAAGCTTACGTGATTTAAATGCTGCTTCCAAATATATTCTCTGTTGCTGGAATTTGTCCTTTTAGACAATTATATTATGATCATGATATCTGGATGAAGTGTGCAGATATGTCAACAGGCAAGCATCTGGATACATTTTTCGATAGATTTGCACATGTTAGTTATCTACGTCTGCACGTTAGTGTTTGTTTTTTCAGGGAACCCATGATATGCTCCAATTCCACACTTTCCGTGACCTTAACATGACTCCCAGTATACCAGCTAGCATAGAAGCTTGGCGGAGCAAAGCTTTGGCCGTGAGTGAAGTGATTGGAGACCAGGTTCTGTTACAAGGACATTAGCACGGTGACACAACATCAATGCACGTGGGTAACTTTTATTAAAGCTATTCATATTAGTTACACAATCTTATTGATACTTGTCCATATGCACACACTCACATGCACATATGGATGGTCTCAGGCACCCAGGCTTTTAGATTGAACTTTAATGCAGTAACAGGCCCTTCCATCATAACTCAATTCCTATTCACAACTTCTGTCTCACATTGCAAACCACCACACCCTTGACATCACATTTGATTGTCTCTGTGCCCTGTCTCAGTGCTAACCATTCCCATCCCCTTCATTTCCTAACTCCAATATTCTAGACTCTGTTGTGTTGCCCCCACCTTCCACACCTGCATTGGAAACCCATCCCCCTTTCCATTACACTCCATCTGCACTTTTCTCCCACCCTTCCTTTGATAAGGTGCCGCACGTGAGGCTGCAAAAACAAGAGTGCATGGTGTTAAAGGAAAGATACTAACATGGATAGAACATTGGCTGAATGGCAGAAGAGGAAGATTGGGAATGAAGGGGGCATTTTCTAGTTGGATGCTGGTGACTAATGGTGTTCCACAGGGAGCGGTGTTGGGTCTGCTAATTTTCATATTGTATTATTAATGATTTGGATGATGGAATTGATGACTTTGTGGCCAAGTTTGCAGATTATATGAAGAAAGAGTGGCAGGTAGAATAGAGGAAGCAGGGTGTCTGCAGAAGGACTTAGACAGGATGGAAGAATGGCAAATAAGTAGCAGATGGAATGCAGTGTAGCAAAGTGCACTGTCATACACTTTGGTAGTAGGAATAAAGGCGTAGACTAATTTCTAAATAGGGAGAGGATTCAGAAATCAGATGTTCTTGACTTGGGAGTGCTGGTGCAGGATTTCTAATAAGTTAATTTGCAGGTTGAATCAGTAGCAAGGAAGACAAATGCAATGTTAACATCCATTTCATGAGAACTAGAACATAAAAACAAGGATTTAATGCCGACGCTTGGTAAGGCATTGGTCAGACCGCATTTGCAATATTCTGAGTAATTTTAGGTTCCATATCTGAAGAAGGATATACTGCCATTGGAGAGGGTCCAGAGGTTTACGAGAATAATTCCAGGGATGATTGGGTTAACATATTTGGAGAGTTTGAGGGGTCAGGGCCTGTATTTGCTTATGCCAGATGTTGGTAAAGCTGTGGAATTAATTGCCTCAGACAGCAGTGGAAACTCAGTCATTGGGTATTTTTAAAGCGGAAATCGGCAGGTTCTTGATTAATGAAGGTGTCAAACGTTACAGAGCAAAGGCAGGAGAATGGGATTCAGAGAGAAAAATAGATTGAGTGGCAGAGTCGATTTGACGGGTGAAATGGCCTAATTCATCGACTTTGTCTTGTGACCTAATATCTCAAAGACATATGGTTTTGTAGGTTAATTGACCACTGTAAAAAAATTGGCCCTAATGTGTAGGGTATGGATGAGAAAGTGGGATAACATGGACTAGTGTGAACAGGTGATCGATGGTCGGCATGGACTCAGTGGGCCGAAGGGCCGGTTTCCTTGCTGTATCTCTCTAAATCATTTAAAATTCTGAAACACATCTACAGTATTCTTTCGACTCCTTTACAACTGTAAAATAAAGCTCTCTGTGTGAAAGAGTTTTCATCTTGGTATTGAGAATAATTGATCATTTGCACTGAAAAATAATAGAACTGTCCGTAACACATTTTATATGCCACGTTACATTAGTTTAATACCTCAAGGCTCATTCCATTTGTCACTAGATACATGCACATGCAGTTTGAATTCATCAGGATGACAACAAAACTTATTACTTTGAGTTATGTCTATGTTAGCTATTTATCTGTTACAGTTTTAAATGAAAAAATGAAATGAAATGGGTAGCACGGTGACGCAGTGGTAGAGTTGCTGTCTTAACCACTTGCAGCACCACAGACCCTGGTTCGATCCCGACTACGGGTGCTGTCTGTACGGAGGTTGTACGTTCTCCCCGCGATCGCGTGGGTTTTCTTCGAGATCTTCGGTTTCCTTCCACACTCCAAAGAAGCACAGGTATGTAGGTAAATTGGCATGGTAAATGGAAAAATTGTCCCTAGTGATTGTGTAGGCCAATGTTAATGTGCGGGGATTGCTGGTTAACGTGGACTCGGTGGGCCGAAGGGCTTGGTTCCGTGCTGTATCTCTAAACTAAAACTAAACTAATTTAAAAAGCATAAACATATTAGTAACTGGACCACTGACTCTGTTGCTTCAATTCACATCTCAGGGAAATAGGTTAAGCTTGAGTAAATGAGGTATAACACTATTTCGCCAATCACATAGGTGCCATATCAAAATCATGTAAAATGCACACAACCTACTGGGAGAACCAGCACAATCTTAATTTCCATTAAAAGGAAAATGATGAAATATCAGTGCATTTCCCAGCATTTTATCTTTTAAAGATTAAGGGTAAAAAGTTTCACAATTATATCTTCTGCAATTGCATATTCCCCTGCTATATTGAAGAATGGCAAATTCATCCCTGGTTCCGAACACTGACACTGACAAATATGTGGGCGTTGTATATGACCAATAGCCAAGGATCTTGCATGTGATGAACGCTGGTAAATAAAGATAAGTTTTTCCACTGGTTCACAGCAAAAGTATGAGAATGATGTTGCCCATTAACAAATTCATCAAAATCATATTGATTTTGAAATGATGGTTGGTCAATTTTGTTTTATTTATTATAATTTAAACTAAAAGCATATACAGCTTCATCTGTTCAAATGCATGATTATCATTTTAATGTCAATTTTATAAATGAACTTGTTACCTTTCCCCACTGATCATAGCTTTGCTGACCCAAGCAATTCATTTTTCATAAGTAGACAATACAAAATTGGTTCAAAAGCCAACTAGGTAACCAAAAAATTATATAACCTAGGTGTGGAAGAAAACATATTCTTATAATTTACCAGGTCAGAAATAAAAAACTGGCCAAGGAAAGTATATAGAACATAGAACAGTGGAGCACAGCAAAAGGTGTTCAGTCTACAATATCTCAGACCAACATGATGCCAAATAAACTAATTCTTTCCACCTGTATGTGCTCCACATCACTCCATTTCCTATATATTAAAGTTCAACGTGACTCTTTTACTCAATGCCACAACCACAAAAGGCAAGCATACATACACCTTCTTTAAAATGTTATCTATTTTTGGGCAGCATGGCGGCGCAGCGGTTGATGGGCCTGTCCCACTTCGGCTATTTTTACCGGCGACTGTCATAGTCGTAGCAGGTCGCTGAAAAAACGGCGACTGGACCCCCCTACGACAATGTCTACAACAATGTCTGCAACAATCTACCACCTAGTTAACGTCAAGCTATGGCAAGCTACAGACAACTGGCGACCCATTAGGACGTCCACCTAGACAACACCTACGACAACCTACGTCCACCCGCGACACGTTTCGACAAGGTACGACCCTGTCGGCAACAACTGAAGACAACTTAAGACAATTCAGTCGCCGGTACCTGTCACTGATTGACGGATAGTTGCCAATGGAATTCACTGAAGTCAGCACCGGCGACAACCTACGTCATCCTGGCGACAACCTACGACACCACCTTCATCAGAAGAAGTCAAGCTACGCTCATTGGCGTCAAGCCAACTGTCGCCGAAAAGTTTTGAACATTCAAAATCCAGCGGCGACCAGAAAAACGCTACGATTCTTTGGGCGACTGAGGAGACTACTCACGACCATACAGGCGACACCCTAGCACCCATGTGGCAACAGCCTAGTCACCTATAGTCGCCTAAGTGGGACAGGCCCATTACAGGCCCATCACAAACAACTGAACCCTGCTGGACACCACTGGTCATAGACCCCCAGCTAGAATACCCCCCCACCACAACCATTATATTATGGGTACTGATTCCAATCCACCACATCACTGTGGATCCCACACATCTCAATCCTCTGGATCAGCCTACCATGATGGACGTTATCAATTGGCTTGTGAAAGTTCATGAAGCCAACATCACTTGTCAATCACTTTTGTCACCTCCTCAAATATCTCAATCAAATGTGTAAGACTTGACCTGCCAAAGACGAAGCCATGATGACTTTCCAGAATTAGCCCATTCTCTTCCAAATGCATGAACATCTTTTCTACCACTAACTTTCCTACCACTAATGTGAAGCTCAGTAGCCCATACTTTTCTGGATTTCCCTTCTTAAATAAAGGGTCATCAGCAATTCTCCAGTCCTCCAGTTCTGACCTCGCCTGTGGCTAGAGAGGATATGAAGATCTTTGTCAAAGATTCGGCAATCTCCTCTCTTGGCTCTCTAAATAACATGGGATAGATCCCCTTAGGCTCTGGGGACTGACTCACCTTAATAGCCTTAACACCATCTCCTTCTTGATCACAAAATGCCTTTGCATATCAGTACCCCTCAATGATCTAACAGTCCTTCATGTCTTTCTCCTTGGTGAGTACCGATGCCCAGTACTTATTTTGTACCTGGCTCATATCCTCTGATCAAGCTTAAAACCCTCCTTTATCTTCGAATAGTCTCTATCAAATCCTTAGGATTCTCTTTAACATGACTTGCCAATAACATTTCATGACCCTGTCTGGCTCTGCTAATTACATATTTGAGATCTGCCCTGCTTTTTTTGTTATATTCCTCAAAGACCATGTCTGATTTCATCTTCCTAAACTTTCAAAATAATTCCCTTTTCTTTTTGATTAAATTTACAACGTCTCTCATCATCCATGATAAAGAGGTTAAAATCCAGAAATAGCTCCTACATGCAGTTCAACCCTGAATGATAATCCCCGCACCTGTAGCATAGATGCTTGGGTGACACACCTACAATCAAAACCCCACACACTGACAATATACCATGAGGAGTCTCTTCCATTGGGAGCGAAAGAGACATGGCCAGTCTGGCTCTGCCTCAAATATCTCAGAACACAGGTCGGACGGTGCAAAGCCCTCATGCAGAAGTGGGGGTACAACAACGATGGACCAACTGAATGTGACTGCGGGGAGGCAACCCAAACTATGGTCCACTTACTTACCTGCCCCCTCCTCCTGCAAACCAGAAGATCCCAGGGTCTTCAACCCATGTGCCAGAGCCTGCATTATGCAGTGGCTTGGAAAAGTGTAGCGACACAACAAGAAGATCATCCATATTTCCTGCATCATGTCCCTCCTTCTTCCTGGAGCATACCAGTCCTGAACACTGATCAGCTTGACTTTAAATGACTCCCACATGTCAGATATGGACTTACCCAACAACAGCAGCTCCCAATTTACTCTTCTAGCTTCTACCTGATAGTGTTGTAATTTGCCCTCCCTCATTTTAGTATTTTCCCCCAAAATCCAGACTTACCCTTATTCAAGACTATTTTAAAATTTATGGAACAGCACTTGTGGCCTGACAGTCAAATGGTTGAAAGTGGAAGGATTGACTTTGTTGGAGGTTTAAGTGGAAAGCTTGCGAGTAGTCTCGATGAGAATGGTTGTGGTGGAAGATGAGGTGTTTATATCCTTGTGCGTTATAACTGCAATAAAGCGCAAAGTGACATGTGGGGAAACTTGATAGCTCCAAAAGGTATCAACAAGGAACTGCAGATGCTGGTTTACCAAAAACAGCTGCAAATTAGGGGAGTAACTCACTGAGTCAGTCAGCATCTCTGGAGAACATGGATAGGTGACATTTCGGGTCGAGATCCTTCAATCAATCTGAAGAAGGGTCCCGACCTGATACGAGTTCTCCAGAGATAATTTTTTAATTCCAAAATGTATGTCGTATATTTGAGGTTCTTCTTAGACTTCAAATCTGCACATTATAAAACATTTAATCATACTGCATATGTTGCCATTGACATCAAAACTTATTTACATGCATTGTACCGCTTCTGCTTCAAAAGCAAAACTGAAACTAATTTAACATTTACAAATTTGCAAAGTTTATCAATACTAATCTTCAAATTTGCATCAATTTTTGTAACTTTCCATTCTGTTTGCATTGATCTCTGAAACACATATTGGTGATGTTACATCTTTCACTGGATATTGACTCCTTTCTGTTCATTTCAGGGCCAAATCCTCTTTAACAAAATGACTCACTTCATATTTTAGCAATTATCTGCTCTCAGAGCTAACCCGTCAGTTCCACATACTCATTTATTTCTTTGCTACCAATTTTCTCTCACATTCTAATGTTCTCCCCACCTCTCATCCCCACTATCCCCCCTCATCCCGCCAGTTCTTCTGTTGCTCACATTCACTCAAGGCAATTTACAGTGGCCATTTAATCTACCAGCATGTCTTTGGGGTGTGGAAAGAAACCAGAGCACCTGGAGGAAACCTACATAATTATAGGGAGGGACAGAAAATACTAGAATAACATTGTCTCTGAAGAACATGAATAGGCAACGTTTCATGTTGGTATCATCCTATGGACAGAATGTAGGGGGAGGAAGAAAAAGCTGGAAGAGTGGTGGGGACAGGACAAAGTCTGAGAAGTATAAGTGGATACAGGTGAGGGAGCTTTTCATTGGAAGATAGTTGGACAAAGGTCAGTGATGAAAAGATAAAAAGTGTGAGAAAAGAGGATACAAAATGCATGAATTGTGAAACCAGAGAAAGGAATAGAGGTGGAAGGGGACAGGGGGGGGGAAGCAAATGACAAATGGGTGCACATTCAGATGGAGCACATGGAAGAGAGGGGGTGGAGGGAAAAAGAAAGAGTGAAGGGAGAAAGGAAGTGGGAGTGTTTGTAGGTTGGTTACCTAAAATTGGAGAATTCAAGGTTCATACCAATAACTTGAAAGCTATCCAAACAGAATATGAGGTGCTTAAGAAGGAACTGCAGATGCTGGAAAATCAAAGGTACACAAAAATGCTGGAGAAACTCAGCGGGTGCAGCAGCATCTATGGAGCGAAGGAAATAGGCAACGTTTCGGGCCAAAACCCTTCTTCAGAATATGAGGTGCTGTTCCCTCAGTTTGCATGTGGCATGATTCTGGCATTGGAAGAGTCCCAGGACATAAACGTCAGCATGAAAGTGATTCGCCGACCCACGTTCTTCAGATACTGCCTGACCCACTGAGTTACTCCAGCACTTTGTGTCTTTTTTTGTTAACCAGCCTCTGCAGTTCATTGTGTCTATAATCGCAGGAAGAATGTGCTAACTCCACAAATTCCCTGGAAGGCTCAGCACATGATCATTAGAAGGGGGATGGGTGGATGGAACGAGCTACCAGAGGAGGTAGTTGAGGCAGGTACGACCGCAATGTTTAAGAAACATTTTAAACAGATACATGGCTAGGACATATTTATAGGGGTATGGGCTAAATGCAGGCAGGTGGGACTCATGTAGATGGGACATGTTGGCCAGATGCACCAAATGGCCTGCTTCCACGCTGTAAGACTATGACTCTCCATGAAATGATTTTGAACTGAATTGAATTGAAAATACACACAAAGTCTTTAAAATGATCTGAGTGATATAAGAGATTCAATTAATTCAGTCTTTGTTTTCAGAGATTTGTTGGAGTAGACAATCATGTATTTAGTTCACAGAAACAAGGAACTGCAGATGCTGGTTTACAAAAAAAAAGACAAAGTGTTGGTGTAGCTCAGCATCCTTGGAGAACATGGACAGGTGACATTTTGGCTTGGGACCCTTCTTCAGACTGGTTTCTCTAGTTTATAACTTACACACCAATTCCTTATTCAGAAAGTGAGATTGTATAGGAATAAATCAGCCATTTTCAAGGCAAACCAAATGAGCAGATGTTTATGGTCACAATGGTATTGAAATAGTGAATGGATCAGGATCATATTGAATTGTGGACCAGATGTTTATCCCTGTTCCTGTATTGTATTTCTATTCAAAACATAAAATGCTGGAGTAACTCAGGGGTCAGACAGCATCTCTGGAGCGAACGGATAGGCTTTGTTTCGGATTTGGATACAGTCTCAAAACATTAGCTATCCATGTCCTCCAGAGAGGCTGCTGGACCTGCTGAGATACCCCAGCGCTTTGTTATTTTGCTCATGATTCCAGCATCCACAGTTTCTTGCATCTTGGTGTTTCTGTTCATTGATCTGAAACATCATCATCTTGATCCTCACGATCACATTACTGGAAAGATCTTTCTTCCCATTTCTGTGCATGTAGTTCAGATTTGTTGTTATTTTTAATTCTGAGCAAGTTCTATGTATTCACACCAACGCTAGAGGTCACTCCACTGTCAGTATCCAGGGCAGACAAATAGTGTAGGATGATTGCTCTCTGGTTTATTATTAGTTACAGGTTTCAGCCACACTGCTTTGAATCTTCAGCTCCATTTTGACAAGTTAATTTTAAAAAGTCACAGCGAGAAGATGGCTGTTGTAAATGAGTGGATACCCACTCATACTGCAGCTGCAATTTATCCCATCCAACACAGCCAAACTCTGCAAAGACAGGATATTACCAAAAGATTTGTTTGACAGGAAATTGTGGTAGATCTGTTTCAGCCTTACTGGATTCCACGCCAATCATATTCCCTTTTCAAACAAACCTTACTTTCCTAAACTTATGTTAATGTGAACAAAGTAGAAAGTAAAATTTCCAAGCCACTAAAAAGAACATGCCTTTCCACTTTCTTTCCAATTTGCGGTCAAGGCATGACTACTTCTGTAGCATTGCACAGACAGCAGCAGAGCTCTGGAAATCTAGTTGTCATTCCTTCTGCAAAGATGTCAAAAGTAAATCCACTACTGTCTTCAACCAACATCTAAAGTTAGAAATGCTACCGTAAACTTTGCTGGATGGTGATAAGACTTGGGACTTAGCTATTCCTATTACATGCACATGAACCCTGAGGCTATTACAATCAAGGGCTTGACTGCCATCTCAGTTTATAAAAGGGATTAATTAAACCAGGCATTTGTAGTAGGCAGGCTCAGTAGCAAACTGGCTAATACCTTTACCCACTGGCCTTCAGCAGGGCTTTGAAAAGGGATTTTGCTTTTATGGCGCTGTAGATAAATTATTGTTGCGTAGAAAATATTGTACGCCCTGACAATACACCCGTTGCACAAGGCATCTGTTGGTAGTCCTTCCCACAGGAGTTGAGGGGCTCATCTGTCACAGGTCTTGAGTTGAGGCCAGGGATTGGGTGATGTGCTTTGGAGTCCAGCAGCTTCATAGAATTAGGGGCATGAGGGGTGGGCTTGAGGCGGAGGGAAAAACATGAAATGTGGATTGACTTTAACGATGTTGTGTTGTAGTAACAATGAAAGATTAAAACTAGCTCATGTGAAAAGGGATCAAAATTGAGATATTAATATGTTGTGCAGGGATGGGGGGAGGGGTGGGTTGGTAGGGGAATGGGAGCCAGAAAATGGGGACGAAACAAAGTAGAATCAGGAGCAAAAAGTCCTGGGATACAGATGATTTGTGATCAGGGGCTGCCTAAGTTGGTGAAGTGGAGGTAATATGGTGCTTTTAAGTATGTAGGAGGATGCCTGAATGATGAAAGTTTTAATGGGAATTTTATTTTTATGAGATCTGAGAGACACTAGCAAAGCCGGCGTGTATTGTCTATCAGTATTTGCCTGTGAACATACACCTAATTTGCTTTCTCTCTTTCCCATTTCTGATGAAGGGTCTTCGATCTGTAACATGAACTCCTTCCACAGTTGCTGTCTGGCCAGTTGTTTCCAGCATTTTCTGTTTGTAACTGCTTGCATTCCATACATCAAACTTGAGGAATTGCTAAGGCTTTGGAAACAGTACATAAAATGCGTAATAGAATAGATGTGGGCAGAAATACAACTAATCTGAATGACTTAATGACAGCAGTATAAGTAAATATTGAAACTGGTTAGAAACAGGCTGTGGTCCATTTGTACAGACAATATTAATTTTGTTTTCACTTTTTAGAATTACATTTCACACTGAATTAGATCAATTTGGTTCAAGGAATTATTACAATGAAAAATTGCTACACATGTACATTTGCATTATTGAGATAATAGATAAAAACTTCATTGTAATGTATATAGAGTTTTATATTGAATCCATTTCCCAAAGACATACTGCAAACATCATTATAAGTAAATGTATATATCAGTTATACAGATGGCAATCTGTGCAGGTGGTTCTGGAAATACAGAGATGAGGAACTGCTAGGGTGAAATATTCCACAATAGAATCACAATAATATTCATCAGTACACGATACATTAACCAACTTTTAGCAACCACGAAACACAACATACTTTAGGTCTGAACTTGGTCATTCTAGTATAATTACAATTAATTTGGATTTAAATCATTCAGATTCAGATCGTAATCAAGAGGTATCAGGCTAATTGAGATGTGGGAAGTTCTCTGGATGGAGGAGTTGTAATGTTTGGTGTAGCATCAACTAAAATCAATTATATCGTGCTTATTTAAACTGTAAAAATCACATTGATCTTGCAACAACATTTATATTGTGCAATAATGAGAAATTAATCTATACTTAACTAAAATACTCGTCTTGTCCTCTTCTGGTTTGCATTGTTTTTAAATTTGCGCAAAAACAGTATGCGATAGCGCTACGTTTTTTGCCACCTTACTCACCGTTCTCGTGTGCTGCAAGTGCTCCAAGTTTTATTCCGATTGGTAGAATATTACAAAAGTTATGAAGGTTTAAATATCGTAAAAACCACCCCTTCCTGCAACCGTTGTCAATCATCGGCGGCAAGGAGAATAAAGCTGAAGGAGCTGAGTGAGCAGAGTGTGGAGAGCGAGCTGTGTCGGCCATTGTGATAAGCCGGGAGCCGGTGAGTGAGTGAGTGCGGCCGGCAGGCAGCCGGTCAGTGAGTGAGTGCGGCCGGCAGGCAGCCGGTCAGTGAGTGCAGCCGGGAGCCCGTGAGTGAGTGCATGCGGCCAGGAGCCGGTCGGTGAGTGCGGCCGGTGAGTGAGTGCGGTCGGGAGCCGGTGAGTGTGGCCGGGAGCCGGGGCCAGGAGACTCTGACTGAAGCCGGAGCGGCTGAGTGAGGCCGTAACCCCCCTCCCGACACACTCCCCTCCCACAAATACCCCTCCCCCCTCCCACACACATCCCTCCCACACACACCGCTCCTCCCACATACACCCCCTCCCCACCCCACAACCCCCCACCCCCACTCAACCCCTCCCCCCACATTCCCACTGCCCACACACCCCTCCCCCACACCAATCCCACCCACACATACACCCACCCCCCCTTAACCCTCCCACCCCACCCCCCCCCCGGCCAAACACCCAACCCGCCACACAGTGGTAGGCCTCGGCAGGGGTAGGCAGCGGCAGGGGTGGGTCATGGCAGCCGTAGGCCACGGCCGCCCCTACCGGCCGCCGACAGGCCCCGCCTGAAGCCACCCCCTCCCCTGGCTACAGAACGCTCCCGCCGGCCCCCAGCTGAAGCCATCCCATCCCCAGCTGCAGGATACTTCCCCCCCCCCCCCCCCACCTCGCCAAACAGCAGTAGGCCACACCAGCGGCAGAGGTAGGCCATGGCAGCGGTAGGCAGCGGCAGGGATAGGCCGCGGCAGTGGTAGGCCATGGAAGTGCTCCCCCCTCCTCCCCAACCGGCACACAACAGGCCCCGCCTGAAGCTGTCCCTGTCCCACGGTTAAAGGAAGCTCCTACCGGCCCCCTCCTGAAGCAGTCCCCCTCCCCGGCTATAGAATGCTACCTGCCAGCCCCCGCCTGAAGCAATCCCTGTCCCCAGTTGCAGTCCATTCGGCCGCAAACACCTGTACTAGCCAAAGAAAAGACAATTCGATCCACTATATCCTACTAGCCTTTGCAAACCAGTCCCTCTTTCCCACAACACCTGTACTAGCCTAGGAAAAGACCCTTCAGCCCATAATATCCATATTAGCCCTCAGGACAATCCCTTCGGCCCACAGCCCTGCAGAAAGCCCCCCCCCCCCCCAACCAGCCATTGCCTGAAGCCATGCCCGTCCCCAACTGCAGGATGCTCCCCACCGGTCCCTGCCTGAAGCCAGTGGGGTGCGGCAGCATGGAGGCCGCGGCAGGGGTAGGCAGAGGCAGGGGTAGGCCACGGCAGGGGTAGACAGTGGCAGCGGTAGGTCGCGGAAATGGCAGTGGTAGGCTACGGCAGTGGCAGGGGTAGGCAGCGGCAGCGGTAGGCCACGGCAGGGGTACCTTCTCAACAGTCCCCCCCCCCAAGGCAGATCTTGTCACAGTGCTTTCAATTCTCTCATCCAAATCATTGATATACAATGTGAGGCGTAATGGCCCCAGCACCACCCCATGTGGAACTGCTAGCCACTGGCAGCAAAACAGAAAAAGCCCCCTTTATTCCCACTCTTTGCCTTTGCCATTCAGCCAACCTTCTATCCATGCTATTATCTTCTCTCTAATAGCATGGGCTCTCATCTGCTTGAGCACCTTCTCAAAATCCAGGTAAACAATATCCACCGACATCTCCTTTGTCTCTCCTGCTATTGATAGCTTCAAAGAATTCCAACAGATTTGTCACCCCTTCATAAACCAATGACTACCCTATTTATCTAAGTACTCAGAAACCGCATCCTTTATAAAGGACTCTAAAATCTTGTCAATTACTGAAGTCACACTAACCAACCTATAGTTTCCCCTCTTTTGATTCGCTCCCTTCTTTAACAGTAGAGTAAAATTTGCTATTTTCCAGTCCTCTGGAACCACTCCTGACCAGTGATTATTGAAATATCACCACAAACGCCTCTACAATCTCTAAAGCCACCTCGTTCAGATCCCTGGGGTATAGTCTATCTGGTCCATGTGACTTTCACCTCCAGACCTTTCATCTTCCCTGAAGTTGAATGAGTCTGAAGAAGGGTCTCGACCCGAAACGCCACCCATTCCTTCTCCCCAGATATGCTGCCTGTCCTGCTGAGTTAGTCCAGCTTTATTGTCCAACTTCCCAAGTTTCTTCTTCTTAGTAATAGCCACTCCTATAATGTCTGCCCCCTGAATCTCTTGAATTTCGGACACATTGGTGTCTTCCGCTGTGAAGACTGACACAAAAAAACGTGATCAGTTCATCTGCCATTTCTTTATTCCCCATTATTACTTCACCAGTGTCATTTTCCAGCTGTCCAATACACATTCTCGCCTCTCTCTTACTCTTTATATATCTGAAGAAACTTTTTGCGATCCTCTTTCATATTATTGTCTAGCTTACCATATTTCATCTTTTCTCACTGTATTGCCTTTTTGGTACTTTTTGTTGGTTTTTAAAAGCTTCCTCATCCTCTAACTTCTCACTAATCTTTGCAATATTATATGCCTTTTCTTTTAGTTTTATGCTGTCTTTGACTTCCCTTGGCAGCCACGCTCGCCTCATACTCCCATTAGAATCTTTCTTGTCGTTGAGGTGAAAGATCCTGTGTCTTCAGAATTATTCCCAGAAACATCTGCCGTTGCCGCTCCACTGTCATTCCTGCTCGGGTTCCTTTCAATCAACTTTAGCCAGCTCCTCCCTCATGCCTCTGTCGTCAACTTTACTAAACACTAATAACGACACATCTGATTACATCTCCCTCTCAAACTGCAGGATGAATTTTATCCTATTATGGTCACTCCAAAGGGTCCCTTTACTTTAAGCTCCCTAATCAAATCTGGTTTGTTACACAATTGATTACTTTAAACTCTTCATTTTTTTAAGAATTGTACAGTGATTTTAACAGTGTACATTCATCAGTGATCATTCCCAATTTTAATCCTATAACATCAGGAAGGTCATTGCTGGGTCTAGGACACTGACCTATGGAATTTATGGCCTATGGCATGGATTTATCCATCTAATAGTATGGTACGATTTCATTCCAAGAGCTCACCCGAGTTAAAAAAAAAATCAAACGCGTGATAAGCACGGAGAATGAACGTAGTGGGTACGTCGAAGCTCGGGGATGTCTCTTAATGGCTCGTAACGCTAACGACAGTTACTCGGCAAGACTCGCTAACGGCAGGTAAGCACGGGAAGACTCGTAAAGATTTTTCAACATGTTAAAAAATGTCCACGAGAGCCCCGAGTACCGACGAGTGGCCATTACCGTAAATCTCCGAGTTCGAATCAGGGCAGACTCGGTAGAACTCTTGGAATGAACTCGTCCCGTGGTACAGGGCTTTAAGGCATGGACCTATCCACTGACCTATGGCATGGATTTATGAAGGGGGAATCATTCGACAAGGTCCCACACAAGAGATTAGTGCAGTAGTTCTAAACCTTTTTGGCATACGTACGTGCATACGCGAACAAAATACTGTATGTTGTATGTACCTTTGTTAGGTTCCTAAAAATGGCTCAACAAATGGATATGTTATTTATGACCCCTACATGTCCCCCCGGTAAAGCCCCAAATGTAAGTCCCGGCCCCAAGGTTAAGAAACACATGGTATTGGGGGTAGGGTATTGACATGGATAGAGAACTGATGGCAGACAGGAAGCAAAGAGTAAGAATTAACGGGTCCATTTTAATAATGGAAGGCAGTGACTAGTGGGGTCCGTAATGCTCGGTGCCGGGACCCCAGTTGTTAACAATATATATCAACGATTTAGACGAGGGAATTAAATGTAACATCTCTAAGTTGGCGAATGACATAAAGCTGGGTGGCAGTGTGAGCTGCGAGGAGGATGGTATGAGGCTGCAGGGTGATTTGGATAGGTTGGGCGAGTGGGCAGAAGCATGGCAGATGAAGTATAAATTGGATAAATGTGAAGTTATCCACTTTGGGGGCAAGAACAGGAAGGCAGATTATTATCTGAATGGTGTTAATTTAGGAGAAGGGGAGGTGCAACGAGACCTGGGTGTGCTTGTACATCAGTCACTTAAAGTAAGCATGCAGGTACAGCAGGCGGTGAAGAAAGCCAATGGCATGTTGGCCTTCATTGTGAGAGAATTTGAGTTTTGGAGCAAGGAGGTCCTACTGCAGTTGTACTGGTGAGACAGGTGAGACTGCACCTGGAGTATTGTGTGCAATTTTAGTATCCTAATTTGAGGAAGGACATTATTGCTATTGAGTGCAGCGTAGGTTTACCAGGTTAATTCCCAGGATGGCAGGACTGATGGATTGACTGGGCTGGAATTTAGAAGGATGTGAGTGGATCTTACAGAAACATATAAAATTCTTAGAGGATTGGACAGGGTAGGTGCAGGAAAAAATGTTCCCGATGTTGTGGGGGTCACAGTTTAAGAATAAGGGATAGGCCATTTAGGACAGAGATGAGGAAAATCTTTTTCACCCAGAGAGTTGTGAATCTGTGGAATTCTCTGCCACAGAAGACAGTGGAGGCCAATTCACTGGATGTGTTCAAGAGAGTTAGATTTAGCTCCTAGGGCGAAGGGAATGAAGGGATATGGGGAAAAAAGCCAGAACGGGAAACTGAGTTTGGATGATCAGCCATGATCATATTGAATGGCGGTGCTGGCTTAAAGGGTCGAATGGCCTACTCCTGCATCTATGTTCTATGTTTTCGATGTTTTTATGAATTACTGTAGTGGTGTTTGACCTTCAATAACCATACGCATCTTCTTCTGTTTGAGGTGCAATTCCAGCTTGTGCAATATTTTCTGACAACCATTAATTTCAGTTTTAGCCGGGCTCTTTGATGCCATACTCAGTCAAATATTGTCAAGGCTAGTTACACTCATCTCTTCTCTAGAATTCAGCTATTTAGGCGCCTTATTAGTGACTAAGTACCAATTTGGAGGCCTGTCAAGGACATTTTTCATCATTTTGCTGATGATTGAGAATAATCTGATTGGGTATTAATTAGCCTAATAAGATTTATTGAGCTCTCAGTGAACATGACATACATGAACAATTTTTCACGTTGTTGGGTTGATGTCAACGGTGTAATTGCATTGGAACAGTTTGTCTGGAGACGCTGGAGTACAATCTTTTAGTACTACAGCTGCGATATTGTCTGATCCCATAGCCTCTGTTGTATTCAGTGCTCTTATTTTCTCCAAGTAAACCCCAGAACTCTCTTCTCATCATATGCCCTTGTCTTCACCATACCCCCACCCTGTTTATTTTGCTCCTGCTTCCGCTCATCTCACACGCCTCCCTACCCCACTTCTCCCATTTCCCTTTTATACCCCCTCTTTCACCTTCCCCAGTGGCCTTCCACCCATTTACCATCCATCAGCTTTAGATTTCACTCCTCCTCTTCTTTTCTTATCTGATACCCTCTGTCTCCATTTCACCTCTTGCTTTCAAAATGACCGATGGGGGAGAGGGATGGTGCCGGTGAGTGGGATGAGGGTTCATGTCACGAAGGTGTAAGTCCACTTTAAGAGCATTAAAGTGGATACATTCCGAGGAACTGATGGGATTTCAGCCAGGTTATTGAGAGAGACAAGAAAGGGGATTGCAGGAGCATTAATGAAGATCTATGCTTCTTCTCCAGCCACAGGTGAGGCCCCGGAGGACTAGAGAGTAGCTAATATTGTTACTTTGTTTAAGTAGGGACGTTGAGAGAATCTAGGGAATTATAGGCTGGTATGTGTCACATCAGTGGTAGGGAAGGTATTGGAGAGGATTATTCGGCATAGCTTTATCTTCCATGTGGAAGAGAAAAGATTAGTTTGGAACAGCCTGGCTTTGTATGCAGCAAGTCATGTCTTGCTAACTTGATCCGAGTATTTTTAGGAAGTGATGAAGGTGATCAATGAGAATAGGGCAGTGGATGTTGTCTGGTACATGGATTTAGATATACATGGATTTCGTAAGGATAAGTGTTTGATAATCCCCCATGGCAGACTGATCCAGAAGTTTAAGGTGCATGGGATTAGCAGTAATTAGGTCGTATGTGTTTGAAACTGCCTTTAGTGATGGAAGCAGAGGGTTGTGGTGGAAGGACAATATTCAGGCTGGAGATCTGTGACCAGTGAAGTTCCACAGGGATCTGTGCAGAGACCTCTGTGTTGTGATATATATAAATGACATGGATGTATATGTAGATGGGTTGCTTAGTAAGTTTGTAAATGACTCCAAGATTGCTGGAGTCGCCGTCTTGATGAAGGCTGTCAATGTATACAGTGGGATATCGATCAACTACAGAAATGGCCGGAGAAATGGCAGATGGAGTTCAATCCAAGCAAGTGTGAGCTGTTGCTCGGTGGGAGGTCAAATATAAGGGGGAAATATAAAATTAATGGCATGACCCTTAAAAAGCATTGATGTACAGATGGATCTTGGCATCCAAGTCAATGACTCCCTGAAAATGGCAACACATTTATGTAGGATGAAACTGCAGATGCTGGTTTAAACTGAAGATAGACAAAAAACATGAAAAAGGAAAAAGGAAAACCCCAGAACTAACGAAGGAGTGAAAGAAGCGGAGCTATATCCCACTGCCCTTCCATACGCCAGTTCACCCGACCCTAGCGTCGGTTTTGAGTTTGTGTTCAACCATTATGTTGTTGATGAAATTCAATAAAAGGAGACTATATTTTTGAAAATTGATCTGGTTTGTCAGTCAAGACAAGCCTTATTTTTTCTAGATGTAGTGTCTCAGTCATTTCTGCAATCCACATCTTCACTGTGGGGACTGTTATCTTTTTCCATAATTTAAGTATATGTTTTTTCGCAGTTATTAAACCATAGTCAAGGAAGTGTCTTTGAAATATCGTTAGATTAGGGCAGCCGTCTGACATTCCTAATATTATTCGTTTTGACTCTGGCTCCAATTGAGTTTTAAATATTTTAGAATTAGTATTGAATATTTACGTCCATAAGTTCTGTATTTTTATACAGGATACAAAAGAATGAGAAGGTGGCTTCTTGAAAGTGACGTTTATCACAAAGAGGAGAGACAGTTGGGAAAATCTTGTTCAATTTGGTGTTTGAGTAGTATAACCTATGCAATACTTTAAATTGTATCAGGCAATGCCTGGCATTTAAAGAACAGTAGTGTAGGTATTGTATGCTTTCCTCCCATTTATCTTTCGAAATGGGTAAACCCAGCTCGTCCTCCCTATAAATCTCAGAGGGTGGGGTGTCAATATTTAGAAAGGTGTTATAAATGTAAGTTATGAACTCACTTGTATCGGCATGTCTATTCAAACAATCGTCTAATATATCTGGACCCACAAGAGGACAGTCTTGTTCATATGTTTTCATGTAATCTCGGATTTGAAGTCTAAAAAAATTATTGGCATTCAAGTCATATTTCTCATGTAGTTCTTGAAAAGTGGAGCGACTACCCTTCTTATAGAGGTCTCCCACAGTATTGATTCCCAGGTTCTTCCATTGAACAAACACCACATCTAAAATAAACGGTTTAAACGAGGGATTATTTGCAATAGGAAGAAGGGGAGACATATGATGAAGTTTTATAAGGCTTTGGTGATGCCACATTTGGAGTACTGCATGTAGTTCTGGTCGTCCCATTACAGGAAAAATGGGAAGGCTTTGGAAAGGGTGCAGAGTAGGTTTACCAGAGTGATACCTGGATTAGGGGGCATTAGCTACTGAGAGGGGTTGACCAATATATTACCTCCATCCCAGATGTTCTTATTTCATTTTAAAGCTTCACATATGGCACCTTCTCAAAGGCCTTGTGAAAGTCAAAATACAGACAATCATTGGGTTACGAATGCCAAACATGCATACCTGTACATATGAACGAGCTCTCAAAATATTATTTAATTCAAAAATTTTACATACATGGCATAACTATTTTTTTCTGTCTTTCCTCTTCAAGTAAGTGTTCTTTCTCAACAGTCTTATAGTATGTGCTTATGATGCCATTCATTACAAGGTATGGTCGCCAAATTGAGTTATTTTTGCGCATTTTCCGACATAAGGTTGAGTAATAGACATCAGTTTATTACCCAGGGAGGGCCTCTACACTAATCCTGCAGTTACCCCTCAGTTATACTGCTAAACAGATTTAACATGCTTTCCCTTTCATAAATTCATATCATCTCTGCTCAATCCTATTATTATTTTAAACGATCCAGATATCACTTCATTAATAATACATTTTAGCATGCCCTGCCAATGATGTCAGGGTAACAAATGTAATTTCCTACTTTTTTCCCTCCCTTTGTAAATAATAGGATAATATTTTCAATCTTCTAAAATATGAGAACAATTCCAGAATACATGGCATTTTGATTAAATGGAACTGTTATGTTGATACCTATCTCTTTCAAAACCACTGGAAGCATTTCATCAGGCTCTAAGGTTTCAGCAACTGTCAGCCCCAATGTTTCCTTTAATTCTTATTCTTTATTGCTAATTTGTTTCAGCTTCTCATTCATTCTTAACTTGTTCTCCACTATTTCTGAAAGGTTTTCTTTGTCTTCCTCCATAAATACAGACAGTAAATATTCCTTTATTTTCTCTGCTATTTCCTTCGGCACGTTATAATTTCCTCTGTCTTTGCAAGGGACCACATGAGCTGCTGCTATTTACTTTTTCTTCTCTGAAACCAATAGAAGATTTGACAGTTTCTCAACGGATCACTTCTGAATTCTACTTTCTTTTCCTTATCAAGTTTTGTCCTCCTTTATTGAATTTAGAATTTTTGCCAGTTCTCGGGCTTACTGTTCTATTTGACAGCACTATTATTTTTTTCCAATGACTTCTCTTGGAAGATGCCAGTCAACAGCCTACTCATCCATGTTGTTTTGATACTCTGAGGCTTGATAGATTCCTGGTTCAAAAGTGAGATGTCCCGGGCTATTTCCTCCCATCTATTTATCACAGTGTCACCAATTTAGATGGGTTCTCTTGTTCGTGAAGGTGCCCAGATAACAAGGCAGAGGAGTCTGTCTTATTATCTACAAATCTATAATTATTTAAGAGGATTCTTTTTGGCCGAAAGTTGATTAGATTGTGATTTAGATTGATACTCCAATATATGTATCACCTTCCAGTTAATCAATAGGAATATACAGAGTTGATTAGGGTGTAAATGGTAACGTTTTGGGCCGAGACACTCCTTGAGTCTGTCAGGGGAGAGGGAAATGAAAAAGTACAAAGAATAAATAAATGAAAGGTATGCCAAATGACAAATCAAAAACAATAACAACGATCAAGGAAAGGTGGAGCCCACAATGGTCTATTGTTGGCTGTGGAGAAGATGATAACGAGTGATGCATACAGTGATACTCAGCAGAATGACAGAGAAACTAGTAGGATGACTAGGGTGGGGTATGGACAGAGAGAGAGGGGATCCAAGGCTTATTTGAAGTTAGATAAATCAAAATGCATACCACTGGGTTGTGAGCTGCCCAAGGGAAATATGAGGTGTAGTTTTTCCAATTTGAATTTGGCCACATTCTAACTGTGGAGGAGGCCCAGGACAGAAAGGTCAGAGTGGGAATGGGAAGGGGAGTTAAATTGTTTGGCAACGGGGTAATTGCGTAGGCCAATGCGGACTGAGGGAAGGTGTTCAGCAAAACAATCACGCAGCCTGTGCTTGGTCTCGCTCGTCAACACCTACGACAGCTGATACATATAAATGAGGTTGGGGGATGCGCAAGTGATCCTCTGCCTCACTTGTCTGGGTTCATGGACAGAGTTGAGGGAGGAGGTATAGGGACAGGTGTTGCATCTCCTGCGGTTGCAGGGGAAAGTACTTCGGAAGTGGGTGGTTTAGGTGGGAAGGGATGAGTTAAGCATGGAGTTGTGGAAGGAATGGTCTTTGCGGAAAGTGAAATTAGGTGGTGATGGGAAGATGTGACTAGTGGTAGGATCCCGTTGGAGGTGGCGAGAATGTCGGAGGATTATGTGCTGTATACGATGAGTCATGGTTGAAATGTGAGGGCTAGAGGGACTCTATCCCTGTTGTGACTGCGGAGTATGGGGGGCAAGGGTGGAGCAGCGGGGAAGGAAAGCTCCAACAAAAGGTTGAATGCCACACGTCAAGATAGCATGAAAACAGGCATGTTTGGCAACTAGGAGATCGCCTAGGCGAAGGTTGACTGACCGAGGGTGTTCAAAGCAGTTCAAAAGTAGTTCAAAGCAGTAGGCCAGGAAGTAAAGGGATTAAGGAAAAGGTAATGCTTATGGCA
Organism: Amblyraja radiata; assembly: GCF_010909765.2. Lineage (NCBI taxonomy): Eukaryota > Metazoa > Chordata > Chondrichthyes > Rajiformes > Rajidae > Amblyraja > Amblyraja radiata. The sequence goes on from NC_045961.1 coordinate 57,301,923, forward strand.
GAGTTTAAGATAGTGGTCTCGACCAGAAACATCACCCATTTATTCTCTTCTGTGCTGCCTGCCCCGCTCAGTTACTCCAGCATTTTGTGTCTATTTTATGATAGCTATGGAAATGGATAAGACCGTTCCCTGGGGGAAGTGTTAACTTGGATGTTGATAAATTACAACTGTATTTGACAGAAACTGGGGAGAGTAGACTAGAAACGTTGTTATTGGGTGAATCCCCTTTGACATATGGGAGTCTTTTAAAGACCACCTGGTTAGAATTCAACATCAACATATTCCTGTGAAGGTGAAAGATAAGGATAGCAATTTGGAAATCATGTCGCAGCTGTGTAAAACTTTGATAGGTTACATTTGTAGTATTGGTTGTATTTCTGTTTGCCACATTACAAGAAGCATGTAGTGGCTTCTGCAAGGGTGCAGAAAATGTTCACCTGAATGTATTGAAGAGCATTGACTATAAGGAGAGGTTGGGCAAACTCGAATGGTTTTCTCTGGAGTGTGTAGGCTGAGAAATGACCTGATTGTAATATATATTTATGAGATGCCTAGACAGGGTAAATAGTTAGAAACTTTCTCCCAGGGCAGGTATCAAATATTAAAACAGCATAGGTGAGAGCAACAAAGTTTAACAGAGACTTACAAGGCAAAAGTTTTTGACAGGGAATGGGAAACGCCTGGAACATGTTGCCAGGAGAAGTGGTAGAAGCAGATACATTAGGAATGTTAAATAAGCATTTAGATATACACATAACCAGGCAGACAAAAGAGGGGTGTGGACCTTGTGTAGACCTTGTGTACGGCCATCATAGAGTCTGTCCTCACCTTCTCCATCATGGTCTGCTTTGGCTCAGCCATCAAGCACGACATCCAGAGGCTGCAGCAAATCGTCCGATCAGCAGAGAAGATTATTGGCTGCAACCTTCCCTCCATTGATGAACTGTACACTGCAAGGGCCAGGAAGTGAGCGGGCAAGATCATCTCTGATCCCTCTCACCCTGGCCACAAACTCTTTGAATCACTTCCCTCTGGAAGGTGACTCTGGACTGTCAAAGCTGCCACAGCCAGACATAAAAACAGCTTTTTTCTACGAGTAGTAGCTCCACTCAATAACCAAGAATCTGTAGCCTCCTGTTGCTCTGGTATTTTATTTAATTCACATGTTTAATCAATAATGTTTTATTATTGATGTTTAATGTTTTATGTGTCATTCTTAACTGTCACTGTATGTCGTTGTCACTTGTGGGCGGAGCACCAAGGCAAATTCCTTGTATGTGAATACTTGGCCAATAAACTTATTCATTCATTCATTCATTCATTCATTCATTCATAGATAGGATTAGTTTAGACTGGGATCATGTTATGTGCAGATAATATTGGTTGAAGGGCTTATTCCTGAGCTGTGTGTAAAACAATATCACATCATGTTTTGAAAATGGTAGGCTGAGGTTAAGTGGATTAAAGGAATTTGTGGACCAGATGAGCCAAACGAACATTATGGAAACAAAGAAACATAGACCCTTCAGTCTGAAGAAGGGTCTTGATCCGAAATATCACCTCTACGTGTTCCCCAAATATGTTGTCTGACCGGCTGAGTTATTCCAGCACTTTGTGTCCTTTTGCTAATCAACATTGTTGCTCGTATAGAGGACAAAACCAGTGTGAACCAATTAGGCCAGGTGATGTCGTTTTGTGGTTTATCTCTCACTTCTGTTTGTTAGCTCTCAGACACCATGTTATAAATCAGCCATGGAGCAGCAAAAGCAAATAAGTCAGCATTAGACAGAAATTACAAATATATTGAAGGTAGTATTTTTAAGTATAACGGTTCGATGATGCCTTAATTTAATCCTGAAGTGTGTGATAGAATCAAGGAAGATGGTAGTGATTACGTTTAGCAAGTTCCTGTCTGCAAGTATAAAGTCGCACAATCATCTAGCATGCAGCTTCCTTCCTATTCCTAATGATTCATACACGAGTTGGCTCCACTACATATGGGATGCTTTTGTTGGATCTAATTATGAAGTTCTTCAAATAAATCTAACCATCTATATTGATCAAAGCAAACAACTGTCTGAATTTCTCTATAAGCATACGTAGCTTTATTTATTCAGAAGGTGTTTTGTGCAGTAAACTTTCATAAGCCACTACGATGTAATGATGCAAATTATTCCAAATACCTTTCCCCAATAAAATCCATTAAAACTTGACATGTATATAACTCTGGGGAATAATTTCATAACCAGTTGATGTTGAATACAACAGCAAAATCACTAAATTTGCAATGCCTACATGTACTTCAATGAATTTTATCAGGAGGTTATTCTCTGGAAGTGCTTTTGAATTATTCTTACCGTATGTGAAGAGTAGGAGATATAGATGTATGTGTTAATTTAGACCGAGTGCATATTTTATGCTATTCACTCTATCCAACCAGCATTATTAATTTCAAGATATCAACATTTAACATCAGAATTTTTTCCACAGAATCTGTATATTACAAGCTGCAAAATGCTTTATTGAGATACTGAGTGGAGACAAACAACTGCCAATATCAGACCATAAATATATTGGATTTATATATCACCAAACTAAACTAAACACATGCATTTAGATATTTAAAGCAAACTAAAATATTATAATCATTTATATTTTAAGTACATCAAAGAAACATAGAACTGTGTCTATGGTCAGTAATATCAGAAAGATTAAATTAATCTAAAGAAATATTAAACTAAACAGGCAAAATAATATGATTTATTTTAGGTATTTAGTTGCACAACTACTTCTGGGATTTCTCATTTGCTTTCTTAATGAAGAGAGAGATCCATATCATTGAACATTATAAACCAGATGATTTCAATTATTTTCAGTGAAAGGAAAATATCTTAATTTGCAAAATCCCATTAGAGAAATGAAAAAATCAATTTGTCTTGGATTTCACACCTGACCACTGTCTGGTAGCTTCTATGGAGGCTGTAAGTCACCAGCATTGAGTATAGGAATGGTTTATGGCCACAAATCAGGACTTTCAACCTTGTGATCAATTGAGTCAAAACAACAGAAACAGCTACACCTGATTTCCATTATTTATGATTAAATGATTATACATCTTCAGGCAAATGACATTTTAATGAAAACATCAAAATACTACCGTTTGCATCACACCATTTACAAATGTGTTAATCAGCTGTCTAACCTGACAATTGATTTACATGGAACCGTGCAAAGTTATTGGGCTAATTACAGTATATTGAGCCATGGACCATACCTGTATAACTGTATAAAAGGATAACATGATATGTTATATAATTATAAAAAGTGTATAGTTGTATAAAAGAATAATCACAAATAATGGACAGTGCTGAATAATAAAAGGAGATAACACGAAGGAAGGACAGAAGAGAAAGAGTCCAGACAATGCATGAAATAAAAAAAAAAACAGATTAATGAGCACAGTATAGATAATCAATGTAAATGTTAGATAAGAGCTCCAGATGAACTTTATGCTAATGTGTGTGGTTCTGGCCATAATTTCAAAAGTGTTTTCTAACGAGACAAACTGCCATTCAGAAATATATTATTTAACACTAATGTCTTTTTGCACAGTTTTTTTCTTTTCATTGTCTAGGATAATGTATGTGTAATTTATGTTCCTGCATGTTGTCTGTCACTGTGCCTATGATGCTGCAACTAAGATTTTCATTGTTCATTTATCTCTGGAGTTTTCCATCGTGTTTCCATAAAGAAATAGAGCCAGTTATCTTGCAAAAAATAAAATGACTCAAGAATAAAATCCAAATCTGATGGTCTTTTTACAAGAAGGTGATGGGCTGAACAGGAGTTTGCAGAAGTTCCAGGTGACATATAATTGAAGCTTTAGAGAAAACATACTTAAACTATTTATTTAAGAAGGAACTGCAGATGCTGGAAAATCGAAGGTAGACAAAAGTGCTGGAGAAACTCAGCGGGTGAGGCAGCATCTATGGAGCGAAGGGAATAGGCAACGTTTCGGGCCGAAACCCTTCTTCAGACTGATGAAGAAGGGTTTTGGCCCGAAACGTTGCTTATTTCCTTCGTTCCATAGATGCTGCCTCACCCGCTGAGTTTCTCCAGCACTTTTGTCATACTTAAACTATTGTTCTCTTTTTACTAAAACTAATGGTAGCAATGTTACAAAATTTTGAGATTTTAAAAATCAAGTCTGCAATTTATCCCATCCGATAAAGCATAAAAATAAGTTTAATTTGACATCTAATTCACTTTCATATCTTCAGTATTAAAAAAGATGGCCATTTTCATACTCTGAAATTAGCATCTTGTTCCCTATTGCTTTTCCATTGACTCAAAAGCTGTGATCAAGGACAGTCAAAAGCCCATAACTTTCTTAAAAATTAAGAGAACTGAATGAAATTTTCTGTTATTATAGATTGAAGCATTCTGAAACAAATATGAAACAATCTTACTTGCATGACATAAATTAAAGCATATAATTAGTTAGTTACCTAATTGTAGCTAATTACAAAATTCAATTACTGGATCTAAACATCTATCCATTTTTTAAGAAAAGGTTAACATTTTTAAATAGCTCAAATAACATTCACACAATAATTCACAATATAACATGATTTTTAAATCTCATTGTCATGAATTTATAGGCCAAATGGAAGGAATTTAATGTTTAATTCCCGTAATTTAATGGGGATTTTAATTATCTTGCGAGTGGGTTTTTGTGGAATGCGATCGATTGGAACGTTGCGGTTGCAGTGAATTTGAACCCATATCGGCAGGAAAAGCACTGCCGGTTCGTATGGGGCCAAAATCACATTATCAGCAAGGAAATTTTGATTAAAGTCATCCTAAGAAGCAAGTTTATATGCAAAACTAGACAAAGTGGGACCCGTTGGGTCCCAGCATCACACAGGAGGGCTGGTCATCCAACGCAATATTCCACCTCTCCACCAATTCTAATATTGGTGGCCAGTTGGGGGAGGGGGGGGGCTTTCTGGAGCGCTAGTATGGGTGTTGTGGGCTGAAGCAATTGGTTTCCAGAGGGCTAGTATGGACATTGTGGACCGAATGGATTCTTGGGCTTGCGGCTCAGTCACTCAAGCCTGTTGTGCTTGCAGCTCACTCACTCACCGTTGGTGGTCTGGCAGTTGCGGCTATTCCTTGAAATTCCATTTCAAGCAGGGTGCAAGGCCACCAAATTCAAGTGCAGTTTCTTACCACTTCTAGCAGGGTGCAAGGCCACCAAATTCAAGTGCAGTTTCATACCATTTGAAGTAAGCCACTAAAGACAGCGAGTCGTGACCTCTCCCTCCTCCATCTTGCAGAGACTGAGCCACACCCACATTTCCGGGTTTTGTAACCCCTCCCCCCCCCCGGAAAAGGTGTGGCTTTCATGGAGTGATTGACAGGAGAGAAATTCTCAACATTTAAAAAAAAACTAATAACACTTTTATTTTTCATTGATGCGAAGAATTCTCTGTACCTGCTCAGCGGAGTAAGATGACCAAAAATCACAGCCGTATGTGGTAGCGTTTTATCTAAAATCAATATACAGTGCAAACAGGAAGTAAGTCCTGTTATTGCATTAACAGTAGTGCCTTTTAACTTCAAGCCAAAGCACCCAAGCCACCATTTGCAGTAAGTAGTGCATTTCAACTTCATGCCACCATTTGCAGTAAGTGGTGCCTTTCAACTTCAAGCCAATGCATCCACGCCACCATTTGCAGTAAGTAGTTGCTTTCAACTTCATGCCACCATTTGCAATAAGTGGTGTCTTTCAACTTCAAGCCACACCCAAGCCATCATTTGCAGGTAGTGCCTTTCAACTTCAAAGCTCCCAAGCCACCATTTGCAGTAAGTAGTGCCTTTCAACTTCAAGCCAATGCACCCACGCCCCCATTTGCATAAGTAATGCATTTTAACTTCAAGCCATTGCACCCAAGCCACCATCTGCAGTAAGTAGTGCCTTTCAACTTCAAGCCACACCCAAGCCACCATTTGCAGTAATAGTGCCTTTCAACTTCAAGCAACACCCAAGCCACCATTCGCAGTAAGTAGTGCCTTTCAACTTCAAGCCAAAGCTCCCAAGCCTCCATTTGCAGTAAGTAGTGCCTTTCAACTTCATGCCACCATTTGCAGTAAGTGGTGCCTTTCAACTTCAAGCCACACCCAAGCCACCATTTGCAGTAAGTAGTGTCTTTCAACTTCAGGCCAATGCACCCACGCCCCCCATTTGCAGTAAGTAGTGCCTTTCAACTTCAAACCACACCCAAGCCATCATTTGCAGGAAGTAGTGCCTTTCAACTTCAAGTCAAAGCAACCAATCCACCATTTGCAGTAAGTAGTGCCTTTCAACTTCAAGCCACACCCAAGCCACCATTTGCAGTAAGTAGTGCCTTTCAATTTCATGCCACCATTTGCAGTAAGTGGTGTCTTTCAACTTCAAGCCACACCCAAGCCACACCCAAGCCATCGTTTGCAGTAAGTAGTGCCTTTCAACTTCAAAGCTCCCAAGCCACCATTTGCAGTAAGTGGTGTCTTTCAACTTCAAACCAAAGCTCCCAAGCCACCATTTGCAGTAAGTAGTGCCTTTCAACTTCATGCCACCATTTGCAGTAAGTAATGCCTTTCAACTTCAAGCCATTGCACCCAAGGCACCATTTGCAGTAAGTACTGCCTTTCAACTGCAAACCAAAGCACCCAAGCCACCATTTGCAGTAAGTAGTGCTTTCAACTTCAAGCCAAAACACCCAAGCCACCATTTGCAGTAAGTAGTGTCTTTCAACTTCATGCCACCATTTGCAGTAAGTAGTGCCTTTCAACTTCAAGCCACAATTTGCAGAAAGTAGTGCCTTTCAACTTCAGGCCAATGCACCCACGCTCCCCATTTGCAGTAAGTAGTGCCTTTCAACTTCAAGCCACACCCAAGCCATCATTTGCAGGAAGTAGTGCCTTTCAACTTCAAGTCAAAGCAACCATTTTTGCAAGCTTTAGCACCAATAGACATATTTTGCAAGCTTTAGAACCAATAGACACTGTTTGCAAGCATTTTAGAACCAATAGACATTGTTTGCAAGCATTTTAGAACCAATAGACATTGTTTGCAAGCATTTTAGAACCAATAGACATTGTTTGCAAGCATTTTAGAACCAATAGACATTGTTTGCAAGCATTTTAGAACCAATAGTCATTTTATTGCAAGCTTTAGAACAAATAGAGACACTTTTTGCAAGCTTTAGAACCAATATACATTTTTTTGCAAGCTTTAGAACCAATAGAGACACTTTTTGCAAGCTTTAGAACCAATAGACTTTTTTTTGCAAGCTTTAGAACCAATAGACTTTTTTTTGCAAGCTTTAGAACCAATAGACTTTTTTTTGCTAGCTTTAGAACCAATAGACATTTTTTTTGCTAGCTTTAGAACCAATAGATTTTTTTTGCTAGCTTTAGAACCAATAGACTTTTTTTTGCTAGCTTTAGAACCAATAGACTTTTTTTTGCTAGCTTTAGAACCAATAGTCTTTTTTTTGCTAGCTTTAGAACCAATAGACTTTTTTTTGCTAGCTTTAGAACCAATAGACTTTTTTTTTGCTAGCTTTAGAACCAATAGACATTTTTTGCAAGTATTTTAGAACCAATAGACATTGTTTGCAAGCATTTTAGAACCAATAGACATTTTTTGCAAGCTTTAGAACCAATAGTCATTTTTTTGCAAGCTTTAGAACAAATAGTCATTTTATTGCAAGCTTTAGAACCAATAGATACTTTTTGCAAGCTTTAGAACCAATAGATACTTTTTGCAAGCTTTAGAACCAATAAACATTTTTTTGCAAGCTTTAGAACCAATAGACATTTTTTTTTGCAAGCTTTAGAACCAATAGACTTTTTTTGCAAGCTTTAGAACCAATATACATTTTTTTGCAAGCTTTTAGAACCAATAGACCTTTTTTTTGCAAGCTTTAGAACCAATAGACACTTTTTTTTCAAGCTTTAGAACCAATAGACACTTTTTTTTCAAGCTTTAGAACCAATAGACATTTTTTTGCAAGCTTTAGAACCAATAGACATTTTTTTGCAAGCTTTAGAACCAATAGACATTTTTTGCAAGCTTTAGAACCAATAGACACTTCTTTTGCCAGCTTTAGAACCAATAGACACATTCTGCAAGCATTTTATAACCACTAAGGGCACTTACATTTGAGTAGACATGTGTTCAGTGTTATTCACAGCTCAGAGAAACGTGACCCTCTGCCTTCCTCCATATAGAAGAGTGAGTGAGGCACACCACTTCCTGGTTTTATAGTCCCTCCCCCCTGCCGCCAGCGGGGGCAGCAGAGAGAATGGGGAATTTTGTAAAATCATTAATATTCTGTAATTTTTAATCGACGGGAAAAATCCTCTGCACACATTCGGTGGAGGGGGGCTCTGAGCAAGGTGGCCAAAAATGACAGCCGTAGGTGGCGGCGTTCTCTCGGAAATCGCAGCACAGATGGCCAAAACCGGTCAAGAACAGACTTTTAGTAATATAGATAAACGACTTACAGTTTGTTTTGTCCCCTACGTGGGATCCGTCCCGTTGTAGGCGTTGACGGTGTTAGAAGTAGCTTTTTATTTTGCTCCAGGGATTAAATTGTCACGCGATTTAAAAAAAAAACTTCCAAGAACGGAAGTCGGAACGATTTTTCAGCATCAGCTAGCAGCCCGAGAAAATATACCTCGGACAGGCAGGAGAAAATGGCATTTTAATCCCGCCCCCACCCCCTCAAAGGCACCAAAGTCGCACTCACGGCCAGTGGCAGAACTGCAACGCCGCTGAAGGTAGGTATTGTAACATCGCTACTAATGGACCTGTCCAACTTACGCAACTTTTTAGGCGACTACAGGAGACTAGGAGGTCGCCACAAGGTCGCCACATGTTCGCCGGAGGTTGCCAGGGTGTCGTCTGCATGGTGGTGAGTAGTTCTGGCATTCTCGCAACTAGTCGCGGATTCATTCTGGTCGCCGCTAATTTTCAACGTTGAAAAATTAGCGGCGACCAGCATTTTGATGCCATGGAGAATAGCGAGAATTCTCGTGACGTAGGTGCAGTGGTAGTGGGTCGTAGGTTGTCGTAGGTTGTCGCCAGTGCTGATCGGTGATTTCATTGGCTCATTGGGAAAAGAAAACGTAAACAATAGTTTTCCGAACCGAGGGTAACCGACCGGTAATGTTAATGTCCGCAGAGCTTCACAGCCGTGTAAGCCACTCCTTCTCCCCACCCTTTCTCCCCCCTCTTCACCCCCTCTCCCCCACTTTTAAAGGACTTAAGTGACCCGTACACTGTGCATTCACCGTCTTAATTACAGCGCCAACCTTCCTGTTCATTGTGGTGTGTGTCTGTATCCCATTGGCTTTATGCTGTGTGAATTTCACTCAGACAGCGCTCCCCCAGCTTGCCCTGTCCCCCGCCTGCATAAGGAAGGTGAAGGAAACGATGTGTGTATGTGTGTGTGTGTTCCACTCTGACAGTTGTCGTTCCAGTTGCCGGTTTTTCAGCGACTTGCTACGACTTGACAGTCGCCGGCAGTAGCTTGAAAATTGCCTAAGTGGGACAGCCCATAAGGCAGAATGTCTCATGAAAGACTGTGGGTAAAATAAATGTCAGCCTTACTGGTAAATTAAATAGATCTTCCTGAAATTCTTGTCACAGAATGAAAACATCATAACATTAATAAGTAGGAAGCAGAATTATTTTGTTTTCAACTTTACTGACCTAGAAAAGTATCAGAAGAGACAGAATTGGAGACTAAGATACTAAATTGTTTAGGGTATTGATATTGTAAATACTACAATCATCTATGATTATCAATTTGTTTGATTACGTTAATAATGTACATCAAAGGCCAAACTTGACAATCAATGGGTGATAAAATGATACACTGACCTACATGAGTTATTGCAGCAACAGACAAGACAATAGATTATCAAAGGGTTACAAAACAGAGGGAACCCCCACTTGAGAGAATTGAAGAAGTATCCAAACCCAACCAAGTGCCCTAGACTTAACTTTTTATTTGCTGCTTACATTAAAAGGTCTCACAGCATTTAATTAGCCATCTCTGCTTTAATCTATTATAGGCCTCACAACAACCTATGGTATAACTGGAGATGGAGGAACAGGTATGTTAGGAGGTTATGCAAATATTTAATCGCAGCATCCGTTGCAATGAGTGACCATAATTTGCCCAAAATTGACTGGCACTCTCTTATTGCTGTTAGCTTAGATAGACAGAATCTGTTAGGTCTATCTAGGAGAGATACTTGAAACATTATGAAGATAGTCCAACCAGGGAAGGACCCATACTAGATTTTGTATTGGGAAATTACCTTTGCCAGCTAATCAGAGTTTCATCTTATTTTGTTGCAGTCTTTTTATTTTTACTGTCATAGAAACATAGAAATTAGGTGCAGGAGTAGGCCATTCGGCCCTTCGAGCCTGCACCGCCATTCAATATGATCATGGCTGATCATCCAACTCAGTATCCCGTACCCGCCTTCTCTCCATACCCTCTGATCCCCTTAGCCACAAGGGCCACATCTAACTCCCTCTTAAATATAGCCAATGAACTGGCCTCGACTACCCTCTGTGGCAGGGAGTTCCAGAGATTCACCACTCTCTGTGTGAAAAAAGTTCTTCTCATCTCGGTTTTAAAGGATTTCCCCCTTATCCTTAAGCTGTGACCCCTTGTCCTGGACTTCCCCAACATCGGGAGCAATCTTCCTGCATCTAGCCTGTCCAACCCCTTAAGAATTTTGTAAGTTTCTATAAGATCCCCTCTCAATCGCCTAAATTCTAGAGAGTATAAACCAAGTCTATCCAGTCTTTCTTCATAAGACAGTCCTGACATCCCAGGAATCAGTCTGGTGAACCTTCTCTGCACTCCCTCTATGGCAATAATGTCCTTCCTCAGATTTGGAGACCAAAACTGTACGCAATACTCCAGGTGTGGTCTCACCAAGACCCTGTACAACTGCAGTAGAACCTCCCTGCTCCTATACTCAAATCCTTTTGCTATGAAAGCTAACATACCATTCGCTTTCTTCACTGCCTGCTGCACCTGCATGCCCACTTTCAATGACTGGTGTACCATGACACCCAGGTCTCGCTGCATCTCCCCTTTTCCTAGTCGGCCACCATTTAGATAATAGTCTGCTTTCCTGTTTTTGCCACCAAAATGGATAACCTCACATTTATCCACATTATACTGCATCTGCCAAACATTTGCCCACTCACCCAGCCTATCCAAGTCACCTTGCAGTCTCCTAGCATCCTCCTCACAGCTAACACTGCCCCCCAGCTTAGTGTCATCCGCAAACTTGGAGATATTGCCTTCAATTCCCTCATCCAGATCATTAAGATACATTGTAAATAGCTGGGGTCCCAGCACTGAGCATTGCGGTACCCCACTAGTCACTGCCTGCCATTGTGAAAAGGACCCGTTTACTCCTACTCTTTGCTTCCTGTTTGCCAGCCAGTTCTCTATCCACATCAATACTGAACCCCCAATGCCGTGTGCTTTAAGTTTGTAAACTAATCTCTTATGTGGGACCTTGTCGAAAGCCTTCTGGAAGTCCAGATACACCACATCCACTGGTTCTCCCCTATCCACGCTACTAGTTACATCCTCGAAAAATTCTATAAGATTCGTCATACATGACTTACCTTTTGTAAATCCATGCTGACTTTGTCCAATGATTTCACCACTTTCCAAATGTGCTGCTATCCCATCTTTAATAACTGACTCTAGCAGTTTCCCCACTACCGATGTTAGACTAACTGGTCTGTAATTCCCCGTTTTCTCTCTCCCTCCCTTCTTAAAAAGTGGGGTTACGTTTGCTACCCGCCAATCCTCAGGAACTACTCCAGAATCTAAAGAGTTTTGAAAGATTATTACTAATGCATCCACTATTTCTGGAGCTACTTCCTTAAGTACTCTGGGATGCAGCCTATCTGGCCCTGGGGATTTATCGGCCTTTAATCCATTTAATTTACCCAACACCACTTCCCGGCTAACCTGGATTTCACTCAATTCCTCCAACTCCTTTGACCCGCGGAAATTAACTGTCTTAGTTAATTTATGTATAATTTATGCTTTTGTGCGTTGTTGGAGTCAATATCCTAATATGCTGCTACAAGCAAGATTTTCATTGTTCCTGTACCACAAAGTATCTGTGCACATGACAATAAAATCTTTGCTTGGTTTGAATTTCGGAAAGAATGAGGAAGAAACTACGTTTATATTTGGAATTTTCCAACCATGTTTCATGTTAAGAGAACAGAGAAATGGACCTCTGTTTTTTGTGATATGTACACATATATTGTGACAGTGTCCTCTCCCTTTAATGTTGCTCCGATCCCTATCACTGGCTGACAAGCCAGGAAAGGCCAATCCTCAACATCATTGTCCAATTGGTTGGCCACTTGAACCATGTCAGCTTACTCCCATTAAACCCTGGCATTTCAGCTAGAAGGACAGACTGGAAGATCGGAGACATAGGGGTGCCTCCCCTCTAGTTGAGGTCAAATGTTGCAGGTTTGAAGAAGACTGAGCCATTAATATGAACCCAAGACCACCAGCACTACTTTGTGGTCAATACTCGATTACTGGGAAAGAAGCCCTAAACAGCCAGTCCTGTACCTGAGGTTAAGACTAAGTGCCTGGGCAAGCCCGAGAGCCCTGAATTTGTTCCTACAAACAGACAATGAGGGACTGTGTCCACACACAGATGCAAAGACTGGCTGCTGGACAGTCCCGAGACTGTGAGTGTTGCCTCTTCATGCCCAAATATGAGCTGTCAGGAAGAAACCTCTACTGTCAGAACTACCTTTTTAGGCAAGGGTGAACTGCAGGAAGAAGCCTGATGTTGCTTCACCTCCCATTTTGAAGATGAGGACTAAGCTGGTGAGACAAGCCAATGTCCTTAGACATGTGTTCTGATGGTAAGGGACAGAGCTGGTGTAATGATTAATTAATTTGCAGTTTAGCAAAAGTTGGTGGCTTTGGTGATAGTAAGGAAGGTTGTCAAAGTATACAACCAGATATAAATCAGTTGGACATATGGGCAGAGGTATAACAGATGGAGTTTAATCCTGATACTGAGGTGGTGCACTTCTGGAGATCAAATGAAAGCTGAACATAGGGCAGAACCTTATTGAGCATTAAAGTACAAATCCATAGCTCCCTGAGAGCAGCAGCACAAGCAGGTTGTGTTAATGTATGTGGATGGGGCATACTTGCCTTCATTGGTCACGGCACTGAGTATATAAGTCTGGAAGTTATGCAGCTGTAAAAAAAGTTTGCTGAGGCCATAATTGGCATATTGTTTGCAGTTCTGGTCCACTCATTATAGAAAGGATCTGGAGAGTTTTGAGAGTGCAGAAGGTCACCAGTATGTTGCTGGGATTGGAGAGTATTGGGTATAAGGAGAGGTTGTACAAACTTGGATTATTTTCCCTGTAACATTGCAGGCTCTGGGGCAAGCTGGTAGAAGTATAAAAATTATAAGATTCATAGATGGTCAGCCGTTTTGCCAGAGTGGAAATATCAAATACTGAAGACTTTGCTTTAAGGTATGAGGGGGAAATTGCAAAGGGGATGGGAAGTGGCGGCGCTGTTGAACGGCTGCGGCTCGCCTGCAGTCCGTCTGTCTTTACTTTTTGTTGTTGTTTTTTTTTGGTCTTGTTTTAGTTACATTTTTGGTTATTAGGTTGTGTTATGTGTGGGGGGGGGGGGGCTGAAACATGGTTTTCTGTCTCTCCCTTCGGGGGAATGCGACTCTTCTGTCGTATCCCCCTTCTCTGCCTCCATCTGCGCTGAGGCCTAATGGCGGAGCTGGCGGCCTCCAACCTGCGACCGACCTCGAGGCTCCGGAGGCAGAGCCAGCAAGGACTCACCAACGCGAGGCTGGCCGAATTCGGAGCTGTGGCGGCGTTCCGGCATACCAGTGGCAGCGGCACGACTCGGGGCTGAGACGGCGCTCCGGTGAGGGCGGCCCGGCTCGGGGCTGAGACGGCGCTCCAGTGAGGGCGGCCCGGCGCGGGGCTGTGACGGTGCTCCGGTGGCTGAGGCGGCGTTCCGGCGGCGACATGAATCCGGAGCTCGGCCGTGGGCCAGTGGACGACATCGTCGGGAGCTCGCAGGTCACAGGCTGGTGCCTGTTTTCCGGAGCTCCCGTGGCAACAGCTGCGTCCGCTGGACTGGAGGGCTGCAGCTTCGACCACGGGCCGCGGAGCTTGAAACGGCCCGTTCGCGGGGCTCAGTTGAGCCGCGGGACTGACTACCATCGCCCGGTGGGGTAACAACATATCGCCTCAGCGCAGAGGGAGAATGAGGAGGGAAGAGACAGTAACCTTAAGACTTTTGCCTCCATCACAGTGAGGAGGTGCCTGGTGAACTCACTGTGGTGGATGTTAATTTGTGTTTATTGTGTGTTTTGTTGTTTATTATTATATGTATGGCTGCAGGCAACGACATTTGGTTCAGACCGAAAGGTCTGAATGACAAATAAAGGATCTAATCTAGAAGAATGTTTTTTTTAACAGAGTGTTGGTGCTTGGAACATGCTGCCAGTGGAAATGGTTGAAGCAGATATGACAGCAATGTTTAAGTGTTTTTTTAGACAGGTGCATGAACAGGCGGCAAATGGGAGTAATAAAAATACACTTGATTATTTTAAATTGCCATCATGGTTGCCATATAGATCTGAGCTGATGAGTCTGTTCCTCTGCTGTTCTGTTTTATTAGTCTTCTATTATACTTGCAATAAAATAACAGCTGTAAATTGCAGGTTAGCTAACACCAAATGTGTGTCTCATTACCATTCGGTTGAAATTCACAAGACAAGGGCTTAAGCAAATGTAGAGTGGTTGGATTCAAGAAATTCAACTCTGGCACAGAGAGCGAAGAAATGAGACACAAGAACAATTGAGAACAAAAATAACAAAATGAGAATTTTAAGATTTGCAACCCCATTAAAACCTTCAGAAATGTGTTTCTATACCTATTTGTTTTCAATACCTGAAAAATTGCCTGGCAGGATTTAACAGATCATATTATCCAAAGAAAACAACCTTCAACTTCTTGTGGCATGCTTAAGCATTTACATGCCACTCAAACACAATGGGCCAGATTGTTTGTTCTGCTGTCAGTCTGATGCTCGACAGCTGGTTGCTCTAGCAAGGTGCTCTCTACTCAGCAATGATCGACAGCTCTGCTTAACTCCCAACCACAGTCTGCAGTTGAACCACATGCCAGGCTCCAGTCCACTTATCAATTATAGCTGCATAGAAGGGGAGGCTGCAATCAATGACTGCTCTGTGTGCATGATGACATCAGCATTAAAGCTGCAGTCTCCCGGAAGTCAGTGCCAGTGGATGGATGTCATTGATGTATCTCGCACCAAGTCTCCGTGACATTCAATCACCTGCCTTCAAAAAGTTGGCAGTCATTTCATGATTATATCTGAACATCCTTGCCTATTCATTTTCCTATTGGTTTAAGACATTATTTCAACAAGTGGCAACTTCACTCAGATTACAGAAAACATTTGCCAATGAAAATAGAAATACCACAGTAGAATTCTTACTTTTGTGTCCACAGTGTGAAAACTTTACTTCATTTGTGTACAATAAGATATTTGAAGCAAGATTTATAGATCTGCCTGCCTGGATTTGGCCCATATCCCTCTAAACCTACCCTACGCATGTACCTGTCTAGATGTTACTTAAACATTATGATAATACCTGCCTCAACTACCTCCTCGTTCCATACACCTACCACCCTTTGTGTAAAAAAAAAGGAAAAAAAAAAGTTTCTCCTATGGTGTCTTTCCCCATATCACCTTAAACCTACGTCCTCTGGTTCTTGAATCCTCTTTTTTTTTCTTGGCCTTGATTAAAAGATTCATTCAAGCAGATTAATTAATTACTTCAAATACAAAAAGGTGATAAAGTAAAGCTATTAAAGCCATATAATGGACTGGAACTATTAAATTTTCAAACTAATCATACTAAATGTAGTTCTTCAATATGACTTGCAATTTGGGGTGATTCTATTTGCTTAAGTTCCCTAATGGCTTGCATCGCCTCCTTGAAAAAGAAAATAAATGAATCATAACAGATTTTAAGAAATTAATTGCTTCTTTACTGGAACCCTGGGTGTTTCTTTCATGTAATGACATCCAATTATTCTGATTGGAAGCCTAGAAACAGTCATTGTAAGCTGATTAATTCATGTACCTGTAACTTGTTTATGATCTCAAATCTGACCGTACTATACATTCATTGTATTCGATTAATCTGATTTGATGTATGATATGCAATTTTTTTGTATTATCTTTTTCCTGCCTTGTTACCAAATAGCTCTGCAATGCTTCAACATGTTTCATGTACAGGTTGGCAGCTGTAATTACATTGATCATCCCTGCAGGGGAAGCTCTTTCATGCGAACCATTAGTTCAGATGCACTTCAGTGCAGCAATCCTGGCTTTCACATGTTACACCTGTACCTTGTATAGTTAATGCATTCTTGTATAGTAATAAATAATTGGGCCTATTGGCTTTAAAACTTAGCTATTGGTTGGAGGTAAAGTAAGGCAATGGAAGAAATACTATCAGTGCATTTTGGTAAGCGATCTTTGCAATTAGTGATTTTCCAATTTGGAATACCATGCATTCAAATTCTCTTTTAAATTTTAAGTTTAATACAGTAAGCAGCACAAAATATGAGATTAGTATACAGGTTATATTTAGTAAATATATATTTTTAAGGTATACCTTGGTGTCATGACAATCATTATACTACTGGAATGATAGAATATTTAGTTTACATCCGTAATCCCATATCGCTGAGCTCCAAGCAAATGGAGGCACTGGGTGGAATAAAGAGATTTATTTCTAATTGGCTGTGAAATATGCATTATTTAGGAACAAAAAGCTCATCAATAATTGAATACAAAGAACTCTGCAGGTTTTTAAGAGAGACTTCATGCCAAAAATAACAAATTGTAAGGGAGGATTTATTAAAGGAAATGCAGCCAAACAAGGAGAGTAATTGGTAGAAGATAGAATTAAAAAATCTGGGATGTATTTTGGAGATTTGATGGCATGTGTATGTTGAAATTACTCAAGAGTTATTCATTTTGTTTCTTTTAATATTCCTATAAGGATTGATGGTACAAATTCAATGGATCTTTATGATACAGTCCAAAGACATACAGGTCTGTAGGCAAATTGACAGTAAAATTGTAATATTGATCCTGGTGTGTGTAGTATAGTGTTAGCATGCGGAGATCGCTCGTCAGTGTGGACTCGATGGGCTGAAGGGCCTGTTTCCGTGACGTATCTCTAAACTAAACTAAAACGCTATTATTAAGGGATAAAATAAATCTCAAATGGCAGAATGGGTAGAAAACTAGTGGGCCATATAACCTGTTTCTGTGCTCTGCTGTTCAATGGAAATCTTGGACTAAAGTGGAGAATAAAGCAAATAGGGAATGCAATCAAAGAAATTGCAGTAACAGGATGATCTCCAAGTTCAAAACACCCTGAAAGTGGCAACATAATTTCATCGTGATAAAGAAGACATACGGTATACTTGGTTTCATTGGTTAGGGCATTGAATATAAAAGTCAGGAAGTTGTGGTGCATTTATAGGACTTTGGTTTTGGCTGCATTTGGAGCATTGTGCGCAATTTGGGTCATGCAATTACAGGAATGATGTGGAGGCTTTGGAAAGGGTGCTGAGGAGGTTTACCAGAATGATGCCTGGATTAGGGAGTATCGGCTACAGATTTGGATTGTTTTCTCTGGAATGCCAGAGACCTGATAGATAGATGTATATAAAATTATGAGAGACACAGATAGGGTCGAAACTCAGAACCTTTTTCCCAGGATCAAAGATCAAATACGAGAGGGCATAGTTATTGTGAAAAGGACAAATTTTAAAGGAGGTGTGCAGTTGTTTTTTTAACACATAATGGGGGCTTGGAAAGCGCTGCTGGGTGATGATAAGATAGTGGCATTCAGTAGTGACATTTAAGAGACTTTTCAATATGCGTATGGATCTGCAGGAAATGTAGGGATATAGATTATGTGCAGGTAGATACGAGATGGTCGGCATCATGTTCGGCACCGACATTGTGGGCCGAAGGGCCTGTTCTTATGCTATACTGTGTTATGTTCTAACTGATATGCATGCTGGACTTGATTATGGAGCTTTTGTCTGTGATTTAGAAAGTGTTGAATTCAATCCTTAAATCTGGACAAGGGCTTACAATCTAAACTGATATTTCTATGGAAAGAAGTCACTTACCAGGTTCTGTCCCACCCCCATCTCACTTTTTCAGCTTTCACCCTGCTGCTTCAATCAGTCCAAAGAAGGGTCCTGACCCAACACCCCACTCCATTCCCTCGCCCCAGATGCTGCCTGACCCACTGAGGTTTAGTTTAATTTAGTTTAGTTTAGAGATACAGCGTGAAAACTGGTCCTTTGGCCCACCAAGTGTGTGCCGACCAGCGAACCCTATCCCTAACACTATCCTACACGTACGCAAGGGACAATTTACAATTATACCAAGCCAATCAACCTACAAACCTGAATGTCTTTGGAGTGTGGGACGGAACTAGACATCCCGGAGAAAATCATCACGGGGAGAACGTACAAACTCTGTACAGACAAGCACCCTTAAGGGCCTGTCCCACGAGCATGCGACCTGCATGCGGCAAGCGCGACCTAAAGGGCCGGTCCCACCAGCATGCGCCTGAATGCGGCAAGCGCGACCTAACGTGGTTGCTTGAGTCGTACGGCATGCGGCAAGCGCGACCAAACCAGAAGCGGGAGCCGCGCGGAGGTCGAGTGAGTGACACGGCGTCAAGGCGGCTGCGGGCCGGCAGGCTGTTGTCGCGCAGAATTGTTAAACACGGTCAGTTTTTAGGAGCCCCGCGCAATGTCGGGACCAGCTCCGCACAACTCCAAATGGCTCCGCCGATCGAAGTGGGACCGGCCCCGCGAGGCCGTACGGCTCAAGCGACCACGTTAGGTCACGCTTGCCGCATGCAGGTCGCATGCTCTTGGGACAGGCCCTTTCGTCAGTGTTAAGCCCGGGTCTCTGGCACTGTGAGGCAGCAACTCTACCGCTGCTCCACCGTTCCGCACACTTTGGTCCTCCAGCACTTTGTTTTTTTATTTGAATGGAAACAATTGTGGACACATAATTGGGTATAAAACTGAACATTGGTGCAGAAGTAAAACTTGCAGCATCACCTGTGCCTATTCTATTTGATGTGTCTAAATTCTCTTCAGGATTTTGGAACTGAATATCAGGTGGGGCATTAAATGAGCAACCACTGTGATGCTGCCTGTTTTGTGATCAAACCTGCAGTCTTTTAAGTGATTGTTATGTAAAGTTCCGTCTATCTGCACATATCAGTGCCGATACTTAGCCTTTGAAACGGGTTTGAATGGACCCTGCTGAATGCAAATTAGATGTTTTATTTTATTTATGGTTATCGCTGGAAAGTCAATATTTTTTGCCCACCTCTAACTGACCTAGTGGTGAGCCACTTTTCTGAACTATGCCTGTTCTTCTGATGAAAAGAATCAAACATGCTATTAAATAATGTTTTTGAAGCACCAAATAGTAAAGTAGTGATGAAATATTTGCCCACAGTAATGATGTGTTTGAACTTCAGGGCAACTTGCAAGTTGTGATTTTCCTTCCTCCTTTCAATTGGTTGAGGATGTGGATTGCAAGGTGTACTCAGAATAACCTTGGTAAATAACTGCAATATATTGCAGTCAACTTTAGATGGTACAAACTGCAATCACAGAGCCTGTGGTAATGAATGTGTAAAGTGGTGGATGGAATTCTGTGTTTGTCTTGGATGGTATTCAACCACTTGAATAAGGTGTTGGATAATACAATAACAGCATGACGGAACAAAAAAAAATACACTTAAAACATTAAAAAATGATGCATCAAAGGATACATTGGATAGCCCTAAAAGTAGTGCGCTTGGTTTTACAAAATATACTTATCTCAGTGGGTTGCTTATTTATACAGACAACATGAAATATAAGCAGGTAAACAAAAATGCTGGAGAAACTCAGCGGGTGCAGCAGCATCTATGGAGCGAAGGAAATAGGTGACATTTCGGGCCGAAACCCTTCTTCAGACCAGCCCGAAACGTCACCTATTTCCTTCGCTCCATAGATGCTGCTGCACCCGCTGAGTTTCTCCAGCATTTTTGTGTACCTTCGATCTTCCAGCATCTGCAGTTCCTTCTTGAACACATGAAATATAAGCATATGCTTTCCTTTCCCCGTGCCGTCACTAGTGCCCTATTTGCTTACCTTTCCCATTTCAGGTTAACAAAACCTACAACTTAGCCCAGCAGCAGTGGTAAGACAAGAGATGCATACACACAGTCAATTTACTTAAATTTCACAGCTCAGATGCTGATACTGCACATTAGGTACAGGTTAGATTAAAGATGTAACTGCTTACTGTGAGTCAACAGGCACAAACAGGCAGCAGCCTGGACAAAGAAAAATGCTATTGTTGATACCAGCTCGCAGAATGCAAGGTCACGTATTCTGCTACAGGGATCTTGAAAACTACAACTTACTGGACAATCTTAGCACAAAGCTTTAGGTCCATATTTTTTAGCATGAAATAACATGGAATTCCAGCAACACCTTTGGAGAGCCAGCCATGGTGTAGCATCTGATGGCCAATTTCTCAGCTTTCATTGGAACATAAGATGAGCCAGGCACCATCTAGCTGCTCAACTGGAAGCTCAGGCTTTATGCATGTAGCTCTGACATTGCTATACTGGCTAGGACCGTTGGGATGTTAACTGGAAGTGACACTGCGGCATAGTTGAGATGGAATCTGTTGTTCACCGTAGGACAACAGTGTTCATGATTTTGGCTCTGTCCCCTCTGCATAATCTTGCTAATCTGCCATCCACCCCCAAGGAAATCATGCAGAGCTGCTTAAGATCAGGATTAAAGTCTGCAAGCTTCTCCGCTGAAAATCATAAGCTTTCCACCTGCAATATTACAACCATATAACCATATAACAATTACAGCACGGAAACAGGCCATCTCGACCCTTCTAGTCCGTGCCGAACACGTATTCTCCCCTAGTCCCATATACCTGCGCTCAGACCATAACCCTCCATTCCTTTCCCGTCCATATAACTATCCAATTTATTTTTAAATGATAAAAACGAACCTGCCTCCACCACCTTCACTGGAAGCTCATTCCACACAGCCACCACTCTCTGAGTAAAGAAGTTCCCCCTCATGTTACCTCTAAACTTCAGTCCCTTAATTCTCAAGTCATGTCCCCTTGTTTGAATCTTCCCTGCTCTCAGTGGGAAAAGCTTATCCACGTCAACTCTGTCTATCCCTCTCATCATTTAAAAGACCTCTGTCAAGTCCCCCCTTAACTTTCTGCGCTCCAAAGAATAAAGCCCTAACTTGTTCAACCTTTCTCTGTAACTTAGTTGCTGAAACCCAGGCAACATTCTAGTAAATCTCCTCTGTACTCTCTCTATTTTGTTGACATCCTTCCTATAATTAGGCGACCAAAATTGTACACCATACTCCAGAATTGGCCTCACCAATGCCTTGTACAATTTTAACATTACATCCCAACTTCTATACTCAATGCTCTGATTTATAAAGGCCAGCACACCAAAAGCTTTCTTTACCACCCTATCTACATGAGATTCCACTTTCAGGGAACTGTGCACAGTTATTCCCAGATCCCTCTGTTCACCTGCATTCTTCAATTCCCTACCATTTACCATGTACGTCCTATTTTGATTTGTCCTGCCAAGATGTAGCACCTCACACTTATCAGCATTAAACTCCATCTGCCATCTTTCAGCCCACTCTTCCAACTGGCATAAATCTCTCTGTAGACTTTGAAAATCTACTTCATTATCCACAACCCCACTGCATTCTTACTAATCCAATTTACCACACCATCATCCAGATCATTGATGTAACATGACAAACAACAGTGGACCCAACACAGATCCCTGTGGCACCCCACTAGTCCCCACTAGTCACTAGCCACTGGGGAGCACTATGCAGAAGCAGACTGACTGACAAAACAGAAAAATGTCATAACGGGCACATAAATCAGTTAATGTGTATTTTTTTTGCCAATTAAATTTTTTATTTAGTTTTATACTTCATATTTTCTTACTATACAGGAGGTCACTCAGCCCATTGAGTCTTAGCTATTTGTGTAAGAAGGAACTGCAGATGCTGGTTTAAACCGAAGATAGACACAAAAAGCTGGAGTAACTCAGTGGGACAGGCACCATCTCTGGAGAGAAGAAATGGGTGACATTTCGGGTTGCGACCCTTCTTCAGACATTTCAGTTTTGGATCATGTTTATAGGAGGGGGAGGAGGAGGACTCAACAAACACCAATCGCCATCAGGGGCACTGAGGTGGAGGTGGTCGCCAACCACAGGTACCTTGGTGTGCAGCTTGACAGTGAGCTGGACTGGAAGGGTCATATGGAGGCGGTGTACAGGAAGGGACAAAGTCGACTGTATTTCTTAAGGAGGCTAAGGTCATTCAACATCTGCCAACCCCTGCTGTGCAGTATAAAGTGACTGACTAGCCATATATGCACATTGCCAACATTTGTGTGAATTTAGAGTCAAGGCTCCAGCCCTTCTAAACTAAGAGTGGCAATGTGTACAAAAGCAGATGATATAAAAACTAAAGAAGGATTCATCACGACTGCTCTCTACGATATCATACACCAACATGTATGATTCCTTGGATATGGTTTTGGGTCAGCTGCATTTATGGAGTAGATATCAGTGAAAATTGCCAGCTATTTCTAAGTTGTTATTTTGTGCCTACAAAATGTGTAATCAATAACGTTCAGAATCATTTGGAATGTGCAATCCTCACAAAGCACACATTTACCCAACCTGCTGCTTTCAGGCACCAGCCAATAAAACGGTGTGACTTCCCCCATGAAATATTCTAGGGATTTCCTTTTCAAGCCTGGAATGATCCCAAGGCATCTGAACCTTTTACTGAGATTGCTTCCATTCATCCGTGAGTATGGTCATTGCCAGAGGCTGAATGCCACACATCAATAGCAACCGGTGAACTTGAAAGACGCCTATGACAAGGACAAATTTGTGACAAGTTTAGTGCAGATGCAGGCAAAAATGCTTTGCACATTTCTAGGTCTGCCCAATCGACTGCAAGAAACAGCAAAGAAATACAGAGTGAAGAGAACACCATTTCCACTATTGTAGTGATAATCTATTTGGTCAGTTGATAGCTCCCATAGTAACATTACAGAGACCTTCATCCCAGCAGACAACCTCTCCATTCATTTCAATCGGACATGTCTGCTTACGACATAGACTAAGCTAACAGATATCCCAGCCTGAGAGCTGGTAAGTCTATATGAAGATGATCAGCCATATTTACCCTGAAGCGTCTACCAGTGTAGCATACAGGAAACCAACAGTCCTGGAAAGCCATTTGGAAGATGATACTGGTAATATAGGCCCATTCCAGTGCTGGAAAGTAGGGTCATAGAGTCATACAGCACGGACAGAGCCCCTCGGCCCAACTTGACCAAGATGCCCGATCTAAGCTAGTCCTATTTGATCATATTAGGTCCATATCCCTCTAAACATTTGCTTTGCATGTACTTGTCCAATGTGTCTTTTAAATGTTATTATTGCACCTGCCTTAACTATACCCTCTGGCAGCTCATTCTATATATCCACCACCCTGTGAGAGATATATTCAGAGAAATGCAAGTGATGGAGATAAGTCCTTCTTAGGTGGTGGCATCAGCACTGACAAAGTTTTGGATAATCTGGTCCAAGGGAGAACCACACTCTTGGTAAAATTTCCCAGCATTAAAGGGGCTGCCCCACTGCGGCGAGCTAATCTGCGAGTTTAGAAGTATTTGCCCTCGACTCAAACCCGCAACATGGTCGACACGTGGTCCTAGGAGGTCCTATGAGGTCACTGGAACTCTCCTTCATGCTCGAGGGAAGTTCCCACATACTCGCAGTCTCAGTTTGGTCGAGGAAACATTTTCAGCATTCTTTTGAACTTGTAGTGCAGTGGAGTGGAGTCATTATGTAGTTATAGGCAGTCGAGGGCAGCTGTAGGCAATCTCCTTCGCTGACTGGGCATTTTAATTGGCTCATTGGAGTTTTCAGGACCAAGGAAAACCGACCGGTAATGTAAAATGCCGGTTAAACTTTATTATGTTGTCTGGCTTCTTAAAATTGTCTTCCCCCCCCCCCCCAATCTCTCCCCCCCCCTTCTCTCCCCCCCCCTTCTCTCCCCCCCCTTCTCTCCACCCCCATTCTCTCCCCCAAATTCTCTCCCCGCCCCCTTCTCTCCCCCCTCCTTCTCTCCCCCCCCTTCTCTCCCCCCCCCTTCCTTCTCCCCCCCCCCCTTCTCTCCCCCCCCCCCCCGTGCAGACTGTGCAGCCGTCTTTTACCTTCCTGTTCATCGTGGGTGTGAATTTCAGACAGCGCTCCCCCGCTTTCCCTGGCCCCCGCCTTTGCGATGTGTGTATTTGTGTGTGTATGTGTGCGGTCGGTCGATCCAGTTCGTGGTTTCATCGCTGACGGTCGATCCAGCTTGAGGTTTTTCAGGCGAGTGCCCTCGAGCTTGAAGGTCTGAGACAGTCGCTGAAAGGTCGCGTCAGTGGGACAGGTCCTTAATTTGATAGAGGATTACTAAATGATGAATTATGAGCCAAAGACAAAAAATTGTTTGGGCTATTTTAAATTAATGTTTTTAATTATCTAACTATAAAGCTCAATGTCCATTTTTAAATTGTTTTCTTCAATGTTGATTATAACAGTCTTAGAATGTCAAAGAGATTTAAAATATGTTATCATTTCCACAATAAAAATAAAAATCAAATATAACAGTGCCAATGGAAAGGGAAACGGAGTTAGTGTTTCATATTAATATTTCAACACCCTTTGACACAGATGTTATTTGCAATGGTAAACAGGGGTGGAGCTTTGCCTGCTGTCAAAAGTAGTCATGGGTCTTTATCTTAGTCCTGGTTGAATCCTGCAAGTGGTAGATTAGCAGGTGGAACAATGTCTAGGAAACCTAGGCAGGCACATGTTATGATGTATTCTTATCAATACAATGTGTAAATATTCAGGGGTTATTTCATAAAGCTCTGTATTGCACAGTTATGTTTTAATGGATCCACCAGGGGTGAAGAGGTGTAGCATTTGGGAATGTGGGCGATGGCACTGGTAAATTGTAGGGGCAAACATTATTAATCCAGCCCTGTTAATACTTAACTTCTGCTAATCTATTCTATTTTTGTATATTTGCCAAACTACCGAGGCCTTTGAAAAGAGCAGTCAAATCAATCTATAAAAAGGATGCATGCCATGTGGACAACCTTTAATATTCTGCCCCCTTAAATAATGAGGCAAAAGCCTGCTGAGCTTAGCAGTATATATATAAAGTAATTCTGTTTATCCATCATTATAATTCCTTAGGCACTGTCCGGTAAGAATTCTTAATGCAACTTGAATGGAGGTCACATTGAGATAACTGGCAGTCAGAAACAATCAGCCTAATAGTTAAAAGACCAGGAGATACAATTATATTTTTATAGACTGCAAATAATATATATAGCTTTAGCGTTTGCAATTGTACAAATTGCAAAAATGTTTCATCAGCGCTCACCCTTGTGCAGTTACGTGTCTTTCCCTTCCTTGGATTTCTTTATTAAGCGTGTATTCGTTGGCCATGCTGTTCTTCAATCAGCTGAAAAAGTTTGCATAATCACCATTCAAGGTGATTTATCCCTTTACCCTGCCACACTGATTAAAACCTGAGACCAGGTTTTGCATTTGAAACACCCCTGGGCACAGTTTTGAAAATATGAGATACAAGATGAAATATTAGAGTGTTTGGTCGGTCATACAGTACAGGAACAGAACCTTTGGTCCACGTTGGTCCCTATCTATCTAAACCTTTCATATCCATGTGCCTGTCCAAATGTCTTTTAAATGTTGTTATTGTCATTGCTTCAACTACTTCCTCTGGCAGCTCATTCGGAATGAGTCATTCCATATACTTATAACCCTCTGTGTGAAAAAGTTTTCTCTGAAGTTCTAATTAAATCTTTGTCCTTTCACCTTAAACTTATGCCCTCTAGTTCTTGATTCCCCCATTCTGGGAAGACAATTCCATGCATACACCCTATCTATTCACCTCATGATGTTTTCCACCTCGAAAACGCCCCCCGGCCCCCTACTGACTCCAAGGAATAAATTCCTTGTCTGCCTAACCTCTCCAATAGCTCAGGCACTTGTGCCCTGGCAACATCCTCATAAATCTTCTTTACATACACCTTACAGCTCAATGGCATTTTTTCTATAGCATTGTGTTGAAATTCATGAACACTGGCTTAAGAGCATTAACACTTCATTGTGCGATGCCCCATTGCAATTCTGCTTCATGGAAAAATATTCTGATCATTGATTGCAATGAATGTGTAAAACTGTGATGACACCACAACCACACAGTCACATTGTACCAGGCACACACTTCCATATCTGGAAAAAGCATGGATTCTGAGTTCATCTGGCAAGTTTAAGCAGCTGCCAGCTGTTTGCCATGTTGCAGTCACAGCTGGGCTTTAGCCTCTAAAGCCACACTCCTCGTGACAACTTGATAGCAGTCACACACATTCTGGCTGGTATGAAAACAGAGAATGCAAGAAAAAGAGAATAGTCCCCATACACATTCCTAGCTCTGGCTTCACAATTCACAATGCTTCCTTCCTTATCTCACATTTTTCTCTTCATGTCTGGCCTTTGTCCAACTATCTAGCAATCAAACACCCCCCTCACCTGTATCCATCTATCACTTGCCAGGCCTTGTCCTACCTTCATCTCTCTTCCACATTACTGTCCACCCCACCCACCCCCACCCCGTACTGTAAATAGTCTGAAGAAGGGTCCTGACCCAAAGTGTCACCTATCCATGTTTTCCAGAGATGCTGCCTGACCCGTTAAATTACACCAGCACTTAGAGTATTGCGTTGAGATTTGGTCATCCTGTTATTGTTGTTAAGCTGGAATGGGTGCAGAGATGAATTATAAGGATGTTGCCAGAACTCAAGGGCCTGAGCTCTGGGGAGAGGTTGAGCAGGCTCGGACTTTATTTCTTAGAGTGTAGGTGGATGAGAGATTATCTTTATTCTCAGTTTATTCTACACGAATCATCCCAGCTTTCAGATTTATGGAGGGACAACTAACAATGAGCCTCTATCTCAGACATCTACATGCTGTGCATACAATTGCAAGGGAGAGGCCTACTAACAGGTTTGCTGTAGCCATAAGAGTGGAGTGTGGTTGGGATGGAAGGTCAGTGAGAGGTGATTTAAGCAAATTATTCACCAAGGAGAATCACTAAAATATTTCAACACAGAGCTCCTGCTAACATTAAATTCAATCATTAATTCATCACTAAAACAAGTAAGGTTACTTTGATCATATTATTTTTGATTCATTTTTTGCAACCAAATGATGATGGTGGAAAAATTAATAATGCAACGGTAATCTTGGTCCGATCATGTTCAGATATAGTTATATCTTAACAAAGCCCTTATCCAAATGTCTCAGTGATGTAAATGAAGCTTCATGAGCATTAACTGAATTATTTATTGCAGTGGCTAAAACACATGGCCTCAGCTATGCTTGGTCTTCAGTGAAGAATGATTAGATTTGATGATAAAACTCTTGAATGTATGTTTGTTCAGGGATCTTTTCTGAAGAAAGACAACCACTTAGTTGTGAAGAGGAAAGAGGAACCTCGTTCATTAGGTAGCCATTGTGTTTTTTGCAAGCATACGCAGATCAACATCTATAGCTACTCTTCATAGCAGATCCCACCCTTGTGTGCTTAACGACCTTAAAGATTTAAGTGACCATCTGAATACTGGTGTCAAGAGTAAATGATTATGATTGATTGATCTTCATTTATCTTGTTAGGCAGCCAAGGCATTTAACTGAATCTGTGCAGATTTAAAGTCTACAACCAACAGCACCTGCATTACCAAGAGTGAAATTTGCACATTGGCCTGCTGATTGAATGAACATCCTACTTGTAAAAGAAAACCAGAGTATTGGAATGCTCAGTATTCGTTTGCCTGGATGGATGAGGTCATCCTGTCTACAACATTGACTTGCAAGGAACAATTTATCTAAATAAAAGTACCAGACATCTAGATTCACCTGAGTGTGTGTGAGACTACATAAGTGGTGAGCAATCCTCGTTTCCATCATCTGGGTGACCTTGTCCAGTGAAGATGACTGGCTAAGTGGATTCTATAGAATGAAGATCTGAGCTTCCAGGATACATGACTTTGACCAAAAAAAATCCTCTCAAGATCAACAACCATATCAAACAGATCGAAACCTTCTGATGATGAATTTTGACCTGAAACATTGTTTCACTTTTCACAAATACTGCCTGAACTGCTGAGTTTTTCCAGCACTTTGTGTTTTTGTTTCAGATTACAATCTATTGCAGATTTTTTTTTAAACTTGAAATGGTTGCAGTTATTATTTACCCTTGGCACACCCTATTTTCATTTGCACAGTGCTAAAATCTGATTTATACACTGTCCTCATTGTTTGGCATTTGGATCAGTATGTTGCAGTCTGCTCTACTCCCACCACACATCATCCCAACCTGTAAGAATGAGAAATAAAATAGAATCATCGTCATACAGCATGGAAACAGGCCCTTTGGCCCAACTTGCTCATGCCGACCTACACTAGTCCCCCCTCCCTGCGTTTGGCCCATATCCATTAAAACCCATCTCATCCATGAACCTGTTCAAATGTGCTTTAACCTGCTTCAATTACCTCCGCTGGCAGCTCGTTCCATATACCTGCCACACTTTGTGTAAAAAAAGCTGTCTCTCAGGTTCCTATTAAATCTTTCATCCCAGCAAATAAATGACATCCAAGCAAAAAGTTAAGAATTCTGTATACCCTTTCATAAATGGAGACCGAGATATAAAGTTGTAAGTCTGTGGAATTCTCTGCCTCGGTGGAGGCCGGTTCTCTGGATACTTTTAAGAGAGAGCTTGATACGGCTCTTAAAGATAGCTGAGTCAGGGGATATGGGGAGAAGGCAAGAACGGGGTACTGATTGGGGATGATTCACCGCAACCGCAACGTTCCAAATGATCGCGTTCAAGAAAAATCCACTCGCAAGATGATTTAAATAGCCATTAATTTGCAGGTATTAAACACAAAATTCCTTCCATTTGGCCTATAAATCCATGACAATGAGATTTAAAAATCTTGTTATATTGTGAATTCTTGTGTGTATGTGATTTGGACACAGGCTATTTAAAAATGGTGATCTTTTCTTAAGAAATGTTTAGATCTAGTAATCTATATTACTAAAACTGTGTTCTTGACCGGTTTTGGCCATCTGTGCTGCGATTTCCGAGAGAACGCCGCCACCTACGGCCATCATTTTTGGACACCTTGCTCAGAGCCGCCCTCCGCCGCATGTGTGCCGAGGATTTTTCCCGTCGATTAAAAATGACAGAGATATTAATGTTTTTACAAAATTCCCCATTCTCTCTGCTGCCCCCGCTGGTGGCAGGGGGGAAGGGACTATAAAACCAGGAAGTGGTGTGCCACACAGTCTCTTCAAGATGGAGGAAGGCAGAGGGTCACGTTTCTCTGAGCTGTGAATAACACTGAACACATGTCTACTCAAATGTAAGTGTCTTTAGTGGTTCTAAAATGCTTGCAAAATGTGTCTATTGGTTCTAAAATGTTTGCAAAAAGTGTCTATTGGTTCTAAAGCTTGCAAGAAATGTCTATTGGTTCTAGAGCTTGCAGAAAAAGTGTCTATTGGTTCTAAAGCTTGCAATAAAAGTGTCTATTGGTTCTAAAGCTTGCAAAACAATGTCTATTGGTTCTAAAGCTTGCAAAAAAATGTTTATTGGTTCTAAAGCTTGCAAAATGTGTGTTTATTGGTTCTAAAGCTTGCAAAAAGTGTCTCCATTGGTTCTAAAGCTTGCAAAAAGTGTCTCTACTGGTTCTAAAGCTTGCAAAAAAAGTCTATATTGGTTCTAAAGCTTGCAAATAAATGTCTATTGGTTCTAAAGCTTGCAAAAAGTGTCTATTGGTTCTAAAGCTTGCAAAAATATGTCTATTGGTTCTAAAGCTGGCAAAAATATGTCTATTGGTTCTAAAGCTGGCAAAAATATGTCTATTGGTTCTAAAGCTGGCAAAAAAAATGACTATTGGTTCTAAAGATTGGGTGTGGCTTGAAGTTGAAAGGCACTATTACTCCAAATGGTGGCTTGGTTGCTTTGGCTTGAAGTTGAAAGACACTACTTACTGCAAATGGTGGCTTGGGTGTGGCTTGAAGTTGATATAGACATCACTTACTGCAAATGATGGCTTGGGTGTGGCTTGAAGTTGAAATACACTACTTACTGCAGATGGTGGCTTGGGTGCAATGGCTTGAAGTTAAAATGCATTACTTACTGAAAATGGGGGCATGGGTGCATTGGCTTGAAGTTGAAAGGCACTACTTACTGCAAATTGTGGCTTGGTTGCTTTGGCTTGAAGTTGAAGGGCACTACTTGCTGCAGATGGTGGCTTGGGTGCAATGGCTTGAAGTTAAAATGCATTACTTACTGCAAATGGGGGCATGGGTGCATTGGCTTGAAGTTGAAAGGCACTACTTATTGCAAATGGTGGCTTGGTTGCTTTGGCTTGAAGTTGAAAGGCACTACTTACTGCAAATGGTGACTTGGATGCAATGGATTGAAGTTAAAAGGCATTACTTACTGCAAATGGTGGCATGGGTGCATTAGCTTGGTTGAAAGGCACCACTTACTGCAAATGGTGGCATGAAGTTGAAAGGTACTACTTACTGCAAATGGTGGCTTGAAGTTGAAAGGCACTACTTACTGCAAATGGTGGCTTGGTTGCTTTGACTTGAAGTTGAAAGGCACCTCTTACTGCTAATGGTGGCTTGGGTGTGGCTTGGGTGTGGTTTGAAGTTGAAAGCCACTACTTACTGCAAATGGTGGCGTGGGTGCATTGGCTTGAAGTTGAAAGACACTACTTACTGCAAATGGTGGCTTGGGTGCTTTGGCTTGAAGTTAAAAGGCACTACTGTAAATGCACTTACTTCCTGTTTGCACTGTATATTGATTTTAGATAAATCGCTACCACTTACGGCTGTGATTTTTGGCCATCTTACTCAGTCCCCCTCCGCTGAGCAGGTGCAGAGAATTCTTCCCATCAATGAAAAATAAAAGTGTTATTAGTTTTTTTTTAAATGTTGAGAATCACTCTCCTGTCAATCACTCCATGAAAGCCGCACCTTTTCTGGTGAGGGGGGGGGGGGGGGGGTTATAAAACCCGGAAATGTGGGTGTGGCTCAGTCTCTGCAAGATGGAGGAGGGAGAGGTCACGACTCGCTGTCTTTAGTGGCTTTGCACCCTACTTCAAATGGTATGAAGCTGCACTTGAATTTGGTGGCCTTGCACCCTGCTAGAAGTGGTAAGAAACTGCACTTGTATTTGGTGGCCTTATACCCTGCTTGAAATAGACTTTCAAGGATTAGCCGTGAGTCAACTACCAGCCCACCAGCCGTGAGTGAGTGAGTTGACAACACAACAGGCTTGATTTACTGTGACGCCAGCCCAAGATTCCATTTGGCGCACAATTTGCATACTAGCCCTCTGGAAACCAGTCTCTTCAGCCCACAACACCCACACTAGCACTCCAAACCCCCCCCCCCCCCCCCCCCCCCCCCCCCAACTGGCCACCAATATTAGAATTGGTGAAGGGGTGGAATATTGCGTTGAATGACCAGCCCTCCTGTGTGATGCTGGGACCCAACGGGTCCCACTTAGTCTAGTTGAATTATGTAATTAGCTCCAATTGGGTAACTAACTAATTATATGCTTTAATTTCAGGCCATCCTGTTTCATATTTGTTTCAGAATGCTTCAATCTATAATAACTGAAAACTTCTTTCAGTTCTCTTAATTTTTAAGAAAGTTATGGGCTTTTGACTCGATCACAGCTTTTGTGTTAAATCAATGGAAAAGCAATAGGGAACAAGATGCTAATTTCCGAGTATGAAAATTGCCATGACTTTTTTAATACAGAAGATATGAAAGTGAATTAGGTGTCAAATTAAACTTCTTTTTATCCTTTATCTGACGGGATTAATTGCAGACTTGATTTATAAAATCTCAAAATCTCAAAATTTTGTAACATTGCTACAATTCCAAGGAAAGCACAATGTGGACAACCCTGGTTTAGGCCAATTCCTCCTCAAAGGAAAAGACTGAAATCAATCCAGTAGTTTATCTGCAAGACACCAAGTGATCAGAGGTGTACATTGTGCTCACATGAAAGTCTTGTAAAATATCAGCAGGGTTTTCTTATTTTGTGCTGCATCCTTCCATTCTGACCCCTTAAAACAAAGCCAATATACTATTTGCCTTCTTAATTGCTTGCTATAATACCTGAGCAATTCATCCATAATTATTTTTCCATGATATATTAATTTCATTACTGTTGCAGCTTAGAAATCTCCAAAATGAATAAATCTGTTACTCATTACTATTATTACCATTCTTCAAATGCAAAATACAAGTGACAGAACTGCTAGATGATGAACTGTGGTATAAAGAGTGTAATCACAGTTTAATGATAGATTTGTGGTGCTGAAGTGTTCAATTTGTGCAGCGCAGTTGGCGCTGAAGACAATGGGCCAGGAAATACCACTGCATGCTACTGCTCAAGTGTCATTACTTAAAGAGTCATAAAATTGTAATAAAACAGGCTATTCGGCCCAACTTGTCCATGCTGATCCATGGGAACCCATCCATATTAATTCCATTTCCCAGCACTTGGCCATTCGCCTTCTATGCCTGAGATTGAAGTGTTCCTCTAGACACTTCTTAATTACTGACTGCTTCAACCTCTCTCTCAGGCAATGCAATCCAAATGTCTGGTGGAAGAAGATACCCTTCTAGATCTCTTCTATTAATGGGAAAATATTCCTGCAGTCCATTCCTATCTATACCCCTCATAATGTTGTATATAAGTTAAAGGGACAGAAGTAGGTCATTCGACTCATCATGTCTATGCCATTCAATCATATCCGATCTATATTTCCCTCCCAATGCCATTCACCTGCATTCTCCCCATATCCCCTAACACCCTCACTAATCAAGAATCTGTCAATCTGCACCTCACAAATACCCAAATGACGGGTTCCACAGCCATCTGTGGCAATTAATTCCACAGATTTACCACCTTCCGACTAAAGAAACTTGTTATCTCCTTTCTAAAGATACATCCTTCTATTCTGAGGCTATGGCCTCTGGTCCCAGACTCTCCCACTAGTGGAAATATCCTCTCCACATCCACTCTATTCAGGATTCTCACTATTCAATACGTTTCAATGATCCTTATCCTTCTAAACTTCAGCGAGCACAGACCCAGTGCCGTCAAATGCTCATCATATGTTAACCCAATCATTCCAACGGCAGCACATCCTTCCTCAGATATTGGGCCCATAACGGCTCACAATTCTCTAAATGCAGTCTGACCGATGCGTTATAAAGCCTCAGCTTATCATCCCTATTTTGTATGTCAATATGTCCCCTCTTAACCCCTGTATTCCACAGAGCGCAGACCTAGCTCTCCTTTTAACTTAACAGTTCCATTACAGACAACAACCTAGTGAATCTCCTCTGCACCCTCACTAGCGATATCACATCCTTCCTATCGTGTGGTGGTTAGAGCACGTAGCACTCCAGCTGAGGTCCAAGTAAAGTTTTATAAAGTTGCATAAACTTCTTTTCTAATCAAGGGTTAATCACTAACCCCTGATTAATGAAGGCTAATATACCATCTATCTTGCTAAACATATTTTCTATGTTGTTGTCTTCGAGGATCTAAGGATTTGTACTCCATCTCTTCCTCAATACGCCTTGAGACTCTAGCAGTTACTAGCAAGTTTTATTTTTCTATTGTGAATTGGCAGGAACGCCCACTTTCTTAAAAATGCTAATAAAAGCTCTGCTTTTATTGGTGAAAAAATTGCACTGTGCCAAACCCAATGCAATTGCTGCCCCACTACCCAACACCCAATGCTACAACAACATGGGGGGGGGGAGATAGATGGGGACAATTACCCTGCTAGCTCCAAAGTCTTTGGGATATGGGAGGTAGTTATAGAAAGGGATATGGTTGTCCTCAAGTTAAGGACTTGAGATGGGGTAAGAATGATTTTAAGAGCATTACAGAGGATCTGCGGAACGCAGCTTGGGCACACACATTTGCAGGTAAAATGAAGTGTGAGTCTTTTACAAGAGAATTATAAATGTTCAGGGCCAGCATGTTCTCGTAAGGGTGAATTGCAAATATGACAAGATTAGGGCACATTGGATGATGAAGAATATTGAAAGTTGATCAGGAAAACAGAAAGAGACATATGGCAGGTATAGGCAATTAAAAACAAGGGAGTCTCTTGAAGAATATAGAGTATGTAGGAAAGAACATAAAAAAGAAATTAGGAGGGCAAAAAGGGGCTAGGAAATATCTTTAGCGAATGCAATTACAAAGAACCCCAAAATATCTATAAATATTCATGAAGTAGCTCTATAAGACTTTTGT
Organism: Amblyraja radiata; assembly: GCF_010909765.2. Classification (NCBI taxonomy): domain Eukaryota; kingdom Metazoa; phylum Chordata; class Chondrichthyes; order Rajiformes; family Rajidae; genus Amblyraja; species Amblyraja radiata. The sequence goes on from NC_045961.1 coordinate 57,336,723, forward strand.
ACGGCTGCATTTGGAGTTTTGCGTGCAGTTCTGGTCAACCCATTACAGGAAGGATGTGGAGGCTTTAGAGAGGGTGGAGAGGAGGTTTACCAAAATGCTGCCTGGACTAGAGGGTCTCAGTTACAAGCAGAGGTTGGATAAACTTTTGGATAGAGGTTGGATAGACTGTCACCTATCCATGTTCTCCAGAGATGCAGCCTGATCCACTGAGTTACTCCAGCATTTTGTGTCCATCTTTGGTATAATCAGTAATTCCTTGTTATTATGTTTTGGATGGAAGTGTAGCAGATATGATTAGTAAGTGTGTGAATGACACAGTAGTTATGATGTTGTGAATTGCATAGAAGGTTGTCGTAGATTATAGCAGAATATAGATCAGATGGAACATTGGGCGGTATAGTGGTAGATGGAGTCATTTAAAAGCCAGTTGATCGAAATTCAGGAGGAGCATGTTCCAGTAAGGAGGAGCGATAAAGATAGCAAGGTGAGGTAGGGGAACCTTGGATGATCAAAGAGATTGTAAAGAAAAAGGAAGTTATGTAAGACTTAAATGAAATCTGACAGGGCTTTAAGGAATGTAAAGCAAGTAGGAAAGGATATGCAGTCAATTGGAAGGGCCAAAAGGGGCCAAGGCCTCGACCACGGGTGTACGAACGAGGAAGATTGACTGAACGTTATCGCCTTCCTTCACAGTGAGGAATGTTGATTCCACTGTGATGGATGTTTAAGTTAAACTCTATCATGTATTGTGTTCTTTTCACTTGTATGGCTGTATGGTAACTCAAATATCCTTGTACTATAATTGGTGCATGTAACAATAAATGTGAACTTGAACTTGAAATATATTTGATGAGTTGGACTAAAGCAAATATCAAGGCTTTTTATACAAATTAAAAACAAGTGGATAACCATGGGGATAAAGGATGGAATTTGTGCTTGGAGTCAGAGGATGTCAGAGTCAAGGGAGAAGGCAGGCATGGGTTATTGATTGGGGACGATCAGCCATGATCACAATGAATGGCGGTGCTGGCTCAAAGGGCCGAATAGCCTCCTCCTGCACCTATTTTCTATGTTTATATGTTTCTTTGTAGGCAGTACTAAAGGTATACTCTGCATCTGTATTCACAAAGGAGAAGGGAATGGAGAACAGAGAGATCAGTGTGGAGAACCGTAATATGCAAAGACAGTTTGAAATGAAGCAGGAGTAGGCATTGGTAGATACTGTAAATCCCCAGGACATGGTGGTATCTATCCTAGGTGCTTTTGAGAAGCAAATAAGGAGATTACATGTACCTTGACCAGGATCTTTGCAACTTCTCCAGCCACGGACAAGGTCACAGAGGGCCTGAGAGAAGGCAACATTATTTCTTTGTTTAAGAAGGGAAGTAGAGAAAAAACTGGGAATTATAGGTCGGAGTGCTTCACATCAGTGGTAGGGCAACTGTTGCAGAGGATTCTCCGGGAAGGATTTACTCCCATTTTGAAGGGAATGGGCTAATTATAGGCCTGTCCCACTTAGGCGATTTTTCAGGCGACTGTCAAGTTCCTTCACCAGCCGGTTATGCAGGCGGGGGGCAGGGCAAGCGGGAGGAGCACTGTCTGAGTGAAATTCACACAGTGTAAAGCCAAGGTGATGCAGACACACGCCGCGATAAACAGGATGGTTGGCGCTGTAATTAAGACGGCTAAAGCGCAATGTACGGTAAGTTCTTTAAAAGAGATGGGGAGGGGGGGGGGGGGGGGTGAGAGAGGAGGGAGAAGGAGTGGAGACAACTTTTAAGAAGCCAGAGATAGATGGTTGTGAAGCTCGGCGGACATTAACATTACCGGTCAGTTCTCCTTGGTTGGGAAATCTACTGCTTACATTTTTTTTCCAAAGAACCAATGAAATTCACCGGTCAGCTATAACCTACGAGAACCTACGATAACCTTCAACCTCCTGGCAACCCACTAGGTCGTCCTGGCGACTTACCTACGGCACGAGAATTCTCGCTACTCTCCATGGCGGCTTCATTCTGGTCGCCGCTAATTTTTAAACAATGATGAAAAATTCACGGCGACCATAAAGACACCATGACACCCAGAATGCGGGAACTCCTCACAACCTTGAAGGCGACTCTCCGACAACAACCCGCGAACACGTGGCGACTGCATAGTCTCCTGCAGTCACTTAAAAAGTCGCCTAAGTGGGACAGGTCTATTAGGAACAGTCAGCATGGCTTTGCGCACCGTGAGCAGCCGGAGGGGTGATGAGGGTCAGCACCACCAGGCTTGGCCTGGGAGTGGCCAGGGAGGTGGAGAGGGTATGTGGCAGTGTACTTTTGGTGTGTAGTTTTGGTTGCCCCATTACAAGAAGGTGAAGGCTTTGAAGAGGGTGTCGAAGAGGTTTATAAGAATGCTGCCAAGAGTAGGGGGAATTGTTTACTCTAGAGCTCTGGAGGTTGAGGGGAGACCGGATAGAAGTATATAAAATTATGAGTCATAGATAGGGTAGAATCTTTTTCCTAGAGTGGAAATGTCAAAAATAGAGTGCATAGCTTTAAGTTGAGAGGGGCAAAGTTTGGAGGAGATATGCGGGGTTTTTTTTACACAGAAGGTGGTGGGTGGCTGGAATGTGCTGCCTGAGGTGATGGTGGAATCAGATATGATAATGGCATTTAAGAGGCTTTTAACTAGACACATGGATATCCAGCGAATGGAAGGATATGGATCATGTGCAGGCAGATGACATTAGTTTATCTTCGCATTAGTTTCAGCGCAGACTTTGTGTGCTGAAGGACTTGTTCCTGTGCTGTACTTTTCTATGTTATATGGAAGCTAAATTCCAGATCGTAGATATATGTTATACCAGAGGTTATGCATTTTGATAAGTCAAATAGGGGTAAATGGTAGGGTGCTCACAAATATTGATGAACAGAGGCATCTTGGTATTTAAGTCAATTAATAGTTAAAAGTGGCAACAGCAGGTAGCAAGGGTAGTAAAGTAGGCATGTATTGCAAAATAGGTCAGGACACTGAATGGTGGATTATAGTGCTGCAACTTGTTAGTTATGATGGTTATGTTATACTTGGAGCACTGTGCAGTTCAGGTCATCACACATTAGGAAGGAAGTGGTTGCCTTGGAGAGAGTGCAGAGGAGATCTATCAGAGTGTTACCTGGATTTATGTTTATGTTTATGTTTATAGGGCTTTAGTTATGGAAAGAGGATAATCAAAATAAAGCACTGAACCATATTTATGAGTTTGTATTTCGTGGCTGAATTTTAAAATATTTTTTCTGTTGTTTTTCGTTGAGGAAATCCCAGAAATGATCAAAAGCCATCTTACTTTATATTTTCGCACGAATGGAAAGGATAATAAATTTGTCATTTATTTGGAATCGTTGCTTTTTGTAAATAGTGATGAAGGACCAGAGTTGGACTGCGACATCTGTTTGCTACTTTTCTGATACAAATTCATTTCTGCCCAACACTTCTGGGAATGTGTTCATGGTGTTAATAGCATTCCCATCAGAACAAGCAGCAGAAAACATATGTAGCCAGAAACATGAACAATATAATTGAGACCTTCCATGCATAATCATCTACACCTTTTATTTTCAAGGGCTCTCTGCTAATGGAGCTGGTGCAAAACAAAGCACTGATTCTACGATCTGGAATTTAGCTTGAAAAGACAAAGTGTAAGGGCTTTTTGCTAATGAAATGTAGAATCTGTCACTAACTGGCGAGATAGGGGTGGAGGAACGGGAGAGAGGGAGGAGGATGGAGGAGGGGGAGTATGGAAGGGAAGGAGAAGGGAGAGGGGGAAGAGTGTGGAGGGAGGGGGAGAGTGGTAGGGGGGCAGGGGAAGAGTGGGATGGGAGGGGGAGGAGGAGTGGTGGAAGAGGGACAGAGGGGAAGGGGTGGGGGAGAAGGAAGGGAGGGGGAGAGAGAGGGGTGGGGGAGGGAGAGGGGTGGGGTAAGGGGGAGAGAAGTGGGGGAGGGAGGGGTACGAGGAGTGGTGGAAGAGGGATGGGGGATTGGGGGTAGGGGGAAGGAGAAAAGAGGAGAGAGGGAAGGGGGTGGGGTAGAGTGGGAAGGGGGGTGGGGGAGAGAGGGATGGGGGTGGGAGGAGGAGGGGGAGGAGAGGGAGAGGGGTGAAGAGAGGGAGATGGAGAGGGGGAGGAGAGAGGGGTGCGGGAGGGGAGGAGAGAGGGTAGGGGAGAGAGGTGTGCGGGAGGGGGGCGAGGAGGGAGATGGTTTAAGGGGTAGAGGGGGAAGAATGGGGAGAGGGAAGGGGGTGGGGGAGAGGGAGTGAGGAGTGAGGAGAGGGAGATGGAGAGGGGGAGGAGAGAGGGGTGGGGGAGGGGGGGGCAAGGAGGGAGATGGGGTAGGGGGTAGAGGGGGAAGAATGTGGATGGAGGGGGAAGAGTGGGTAGGGGGAAAGGGGTGGGGGAGAGAGGGAATGAGGTGGGGAGGGAAGGGGGGTAGGGGGCGGGGGCGGGGAGAGAGGGAAGGGGGTGGGGGAGGGAAGGGGGGAGAGGGAAGGGAGGGGGAGAGAGAGGGGTGGGGGAGGGAGAGGGGTGGGGTAAGGGGGAGAGAAGTGGGGGAGAGAGGGATGGAGAGGGGGAGGAGAGAGGGGAGGGGGAGAGGGGGATGGGGAGGTTGAGAGAGGTGTGGGGGAGGGGAGGGAGGGATGGGGAGGGAGGGGAGGAGGGAGATGGGGTAGGGGAGGGAGGGGTAAGAGTGTGGAGGGAGGGGGAGAGGGGTGGGGGAGAGAGGGAAAGGGGTGGGGGAGGGTAGGGGGATGGGGGTGGGAGGAGAGGGAGAGGGAGATGGAGGGGGAGAGAGGGATGGGGAGGGGGAGAGAGGTGTGGGGGGGAGGGATGGGGTAGGGGAGGGAGGGGTAAGAGTGTGGAGGGAGGGGGAGAGGGGTGGGGGGAGAGAGGGGAAATAGTGGGGAGGGAGAGTGGAAGGGGGAAGGGAAGGGAAAGTCCATCTGTTCCCCATTCCCTTTCACCCCCAATCCTCTTTCTCTATTCCCACATACATGATGACGCGCTTCGACACAGGCTGCGGGGGTGGGGGGGAGGGGCTGGTGCTGGTGCTCCTGCAAAGGCATATGTAAATGAATCCATTCTGATTGGACATCTGTGAGCATTGGGCATTGTGACATCACACGATGGAACGTTGCATTGTGACATCACACGATTGAACGTTCACCAACATGTTATGGCTGAGAGCTGTTTTATTTTGAATTTTTTTTGGGGGGGGGGAGAAGGATTTTGTGAAAAGATGTGTACGAAATTTAATCAGGAGTGGATACTTGGAATGGAAAGTGAAATCTCTACCGAAATGGAAAAAATCTCGGCGATTCTGCGTCTGGTGTTGGCGTAGCAACGAATCAAAGGCTGGCAGCCACAAGTCAGGCAGGCAGCCGGCAGGCGGCAGGCAGCCACAGACTTTTATATAATAGATAGATAGAAGTTAATTATTTTCTTGGTTAAAATCATTCATATAAACATGTGCAATGATGGCCCCATCACCAAGCCCTGATGTACAAACACTATTTTCCATCTTGCTACAATTTTGTGCAGGCTGGGTCCTATTAATGCAACCACAATATTGGGCACAAAGTCCCTATTGACATCCAGCAAATGTGACGGGAGCACCTGCCTCTGAGGACCAAAACAAGATTGATCAGCTGCTGCATTGGGGCTCTGGCAAGTGAACAGTGGATGGAGATCAGAGAGAATAAAAAATAGATCATATCTCCCCTTTAAATGTTGTGGACTCTTCATTGGAATATTCAAGTTGCCAGTTTTCAAGTGTGACGGTTGACATACTATTTGATAATAGAGGTCAACTGGAGTTATGTCCTCACCAAATACCCATAGAAGCAATCTTCCATTCGTGGTCCATCAGCAAAAACCTTTGCAACTGCCTCAACTATTTTTTATCAAGAAGGTAACCAAAGCTTGAGAAGGTTTGAACAGTCATTTGGGTGACATCCATCTTATTTTGTCCTTATATATATAAAATATTAATAGGTGTAATGTTGCCTTCCATGATAGTTTGAAAAGAGACCAAATTCAGTTAGAACACAGTTCAAAGTATTCCGTTCAATGCATCCAAAACTCATGTACCCTTATGTTTTCCAATTATTTTGCTGCTGATATTAAAATATTACTGGTTTATATCAAAAAACGTGATCATAATTCCATTCCTTTATTGCTAATTAGAGAAAAGCAAGATTCACACATAAATAATGCACACATAGTAAAAAGCTTAGAGAATGAGGAGGTGAGACGCTTGCTACATAAAACTTAGCATTGAATTTGCAGCCAGTAAAATTCCTGGCCGATGCTGACCCCAGGATATTGGTGGTGGAGAATTTATTTGAAGGCCATGTTATTTGAACATCAATGAGAAGTGAGTAGATACTCTCTTGAAAACCTGGTACTTATGTGCTACGTTTTCTTTTGGATTTATTGGACCATGCCTGCATACTATTAAGATTCTGCTGTATTCACAGGCTGCTTCTTTTTTTAGGAATTACAAATAGAACTAAACACCACACAAATGAACCATTTCTTTTCTTATGATAGAAGTGAGATCACTACAAAGCAGTTGAAGACAGCTGGGTTGACTTTATCAACTGGAAGAGTTCCTGCCTGGATGTCCAGCAAGATCTCTTTAATAACAATGACACCTAATCAATGTGATTATTTTGATTTATTGATAATTATAATATTTTCTCTTACCAATAAAAAGATTCCATTCTGTGTCCAAATCAGCCTGATTAGCCAGGCAGCCCTTCATTACGTTAAGACAGTAGTTGCTGCAAGGTTTCACTGTGGGGACTCCACGGCAGTAAGGACAGTACATCATCTTCATCAGAGCACGGATGCACCCTAATGCTGGAATGACCTAGTGAGTTTAAAGAAGAAGAAAATTAATTTAATTGCCACCATCTTTTCTTTTATGAGCAGACAGTCTGTAGGAAGTAAAACCATAAATTAAATTAAATTAAATTTCTTTATTTATATAGCACATTTTTAGTCAACTTGCATTGACCCCAAAGTGCTTCACATAATTACATCCACACACACAGGCAAAGGTGGGTGAAGTGTCTTGCCCAAGGACACAACGACAGTATGCACTCCAAGCGGGATTCGAACCAGCTACCTTCCGGTTGCCAGCCGAACACTTAGCCCATTGTGCCATCTGTCGTTATAAAGGAGCAGGATAAGGCAATTCAAGAATGCTCCACCATTCAACAAAATTATGGCTGATCATCCATCTCAGTATCTTTAGCTTAGCTTATTTTAGAGAAACAGCATGGAAACGCCCCCTTCGGCCCATCGATTCCACGCTGACGATTGATCACTCATTGACACTAGTTCTATGTCTTACACACTAGGAACAATTTACAGAAGTCAATTAGCCTACAAACCTGCACGTCTTTGGAGTGTGGGAGGAAACCAGAGCACCAAGAGAAAACCCACACAGGCACAGGGAGGACGTGCACACTCTGCACAGATAACATCTGTAGTGAGGATCGACCCGGGTCTCTGTTGCTCTGAGGTAGCAGCTCTCCCACTGCACCACTGTGCTGCTCAGCTCCCAGGTTTTCCCTATTTCCTATAATCCCTTCTTGAATATATTTCATGACTTGGTCTCCAATGCCTCTTGTCGCTTCGTCCTGGTGGTAGCAGAAGAGATGATGGCCAGGCATTGAGGATAAACAGCAAAAGGTACTTTTGAACTGCACAGTTCTGATTTACAATTAACAATTTGAACAAATCATCACCAAATAACACTGCAAGATCCTACAATCAGTGCAATCTGATCCCAACTCAAGGTCCTTATCAGATACTTCCATTATCTATTAGCTCCAACGCTTCAAAGAACAAGATTCACGGTGAAAATTAATAGTGAAAGATTAAAGATGCCTTAGTGCTATTCATTATTAACTCAGATGAGCAGATATTTAAAGAAAGATCTTGCGCTTCTATTAAGGCTTCTAATGATGACTTAATTTCAGTGTTACCAATGATGGTATGTTTGCAATATTTATTCAGTTTCTTCCAACAGTTAGTTTCATTTTCAAAGTTATAGTTAAAAAAATCCAAATAAATATATGTCTGATGAAGGGTCTTGACCTGAAACGTCACCCATTCCTTCTCTCCAGAAATGTTGCCTGACCCGCTGAGTTACTCTAGCATTTTGTGTCTATCTATAAATAACTACAGGTTCACTATGGGAAACTAAGTTAAAAGGAAATTTGATTTTCAAATGAGTCAGCTGGCAATCCTAGACAATAACTGAATAGATCAGTGAAATTAAATATTAATGGGCTGGATTGCTCATCAGCTCATGCACCGTGCATGGCAATTTGAGAAGGAGAACGTTAAATCGGAAGTGTCAGTGATGCAGTTGAATAAAGGGGCCAATGAAGGCATGAGTGAGGAGCTGGCCAAGGTAGACTGGAAAGGGATCCTAGCAGGAATGGTGGTGAAACAGCAATGGCAGGAATTTCTGGGCATAATCCGGAAGAAGCAGGATCATTTCATTCCAAAAAGGATGAAAGATTCTAAGGGGAGTAGGAGGCAACTGTGGCTGACAAGAGAAGTTAGGGATAGAATAAAACTAAAAGAAAAGATGTATAACACAGCAAAGAGTAGCCGGAAGCCAGAGGATTGGGAAACTTTCATAGGACAACAGAAGGAAACAAAACGGGCAATACGGGCTGAAAAGGTGAAGTACGAGGGGAAGCTGACCAGGAATATAAAGAAGGACAGTAAAAGCTTCTTTAGATATGTTAAGGGAAAAAGAGTAGCAAAGTCAAATGTGGGTCCCTTGGAGGCAGACATGGGTGAAATTATTATGGGTAACAAGGAAATGGCAGAAGAGTTGAACAGGTACTTCAGATCTGTCTTCACTAAGGAAGACACAAACAATTCCCAGATGTACTGGAGGACAGAGGATCTAAGGGGGTAGAGGAACTGAAATACATTTTCATTAGATGAGAAATAGTATTGGGTAGGCTAATGGGACTGAAGGATGATAAATCCCCTGGGCCTGATGGTCTGCATCCCAGGGAGGTGGCTCTAGAAATAGTGGACGCATTGGCGATCATTTTCTAATGTTCAATAGATTCAGGATCAGTTCCTGTGGATTGGAGGATAGCTAATGTTATCCCACTTTTCAAGAAAGGAGCGAGAGAGAAATCGGGGAATTACAGTTAGCGTAATTTCGGTGGTGGGAGGGATGCTGGAATCAATTATTAAAGAGGTAATAATGGGGCATTTGGATAGCAGTAAAATGATTAGTCCAAGTTAACATGCATTTATGAAAGGGAAATCATGCTTGACTAATTGTAGTGGCCAATTGGTTTGTTTTGCATGTCATTGATGATGGCATGTGCATTTAAATTTTAGACTCGTTATATTGTGGGTGCGATTTGTGAGAGAGCTCGCATGCTTATCGAAGATATTTCCCTTAACCATGCTCATCCATTTAGCGGCTAGGGAATTAATTTCTCTAAAGATATGAAAATCTGCCGCTACATTAAGTCAAAGGGAGCCTCCGGCAGGGGGGGGTTAAATATCAGTCCCAGAGAGAGGGACAGAATATTAAGTCGAAGGAGACCTCCATCACAGGGATAAATACCAGTCCCAGAGATTGGGACAGAAGCCAGGCTAAGATCTCAGAGAGGCTTAGCCAGAGGAGACTGGATCCAGGAGGAACTGAAGATAATAGATCTCGGCCAGAGGAAGCCTTGAGGTCTATCAACAGCATCGTGACTTATCTTAAGATGTGTCACAGGATTTGTGAGTAGAAATTGATTATATTTCTTTGAATTTGTAGCTGCAAGCTTTAATTTTAAACAACTAATGTAACAGAGACTCAGAAAGTATTTTTCCAGTCTGTATGGAGATTCCAGCCGGACCGAACTTGGATTGTTTTGAATCTTTTGATAAGCGCATTCCATTTGAATTATCGTCATCTTTTAGCCCATGGATGTTGGAGCAATGTTCTCTACATTATCAGTATGTTATGGTTTTGATGGAAATGTTGACAAAACAAAACCCGAGCTACTAGCAGAACACTCTGTTCGATTAATTGAAAGACTTGGCGATCTGCCAAGACCTCTTTAAAATCATGGATCCAGAAGATGAAGAATGTGCCACGCCAGATGAACCATGACCAGCCAGACAACTTAAAGAAACCCAAAAAAAGGAAAACTCGATATGGGAACAAGTTAACGAATTCATTGATAGCTACAGAGAACTCGTGTATCGTGAAGAAACAGATATTTCACTAGGTGCCTGCTTGAGAGAAACTGAGAGAGAGAAACGAATTATGGATACAGGTTAACAGATTAATTGAGAAACAGAAGAAACAAATGGAATCATAACAGAACGTGATCAAGGTGAAATCTAATATGAGCCAACTATGGAACCTTTACCAGGAGGTTTGCAAGAAACAAGATCTACTGCTGTGTTCACAGCCGTCTCAGGAAGAACGCAGAAGACACACCCAGTGGTGGGAATACAGGCTGAAGATATTTAATATTTAATGGTTTCATGAAAAAGGCAAATGGTTATCTGAAATTATACCACAACTTATGAGCTTAGTAGCTGGAAATGTGAAGCAACAAGGTGCCAGAATGGAAGATGAAATTACACGACGAGATAATATCTCCAATATATCTTCACGAGGATCAAGCCACAGATCTGGTTTAACAGCCAGTTCGGTTTCGAGGGCTTCTGCTCAATTGGGAGTTAAAGCTGAGCTAGCTGCTCTCTCAATAGCGACAGATGCCATGAAGAAGAAACATGAGATTGAGGAAGAACAAGAACAGATGACGCGACAGATGACGCGACAGATGATGCGACAGATGATGCGACAGCAAGAAGAGATGACGCGACAGCAAGAAGAGATGACGCGACAGAATGAGAAGCTGAGAAGACAAAAGGAACAACTGGAAATAGACACAAAGATGGCGGTGGCTAGAACAAAGAACAAGCTATTGGAAAGTGAGGGTTCAATATGTAGCTCTAGATCATCGAGGACGATTAGCTCTTGACCAAGAAGAAAAACTGCTCGAAGTGAGTTAGCAGTTGGATCAATTCCACAATCAAGGTCCATCGAATTTCTAGGCTTTGAAAACCCATTAGAACAGAGTAAGATCGGTAAAACTTAATCTCAGCAAATGAGAGCTAGATCGAAACCAACTACTATTGGAGCGTCTGTGGATGCTCGAGACAAACCAAAAGCAGACCACGCTTTTTTGAGGTCTGGTGCACAGGCTCGAGCAAGCCAATTTGAATCACAAAGGCCTGTTTATCAACAGGTGGAGCCAAGCCAGAGTTATCAGGATGGATTATTGGCACTGTTGAATAGGCAAACTGAATTCAACGAGATAATGGCTTCTCAAAATACTTCTCTCATTCTACCACCACCAGAAATTCCTACGTATGGTGGAGATCCTTTGCAGTATGAAGCTTTCGTAAGGGCATTAGAAGAAATATTATAAATGAAAGTTACGGATGAAAAGGAGCGTTTACGATTTCTGGTGAAGTACACAAGTGGAAGTGTTAAAGTACGTGTAGAAAGTTGTCAGAAAGAGCAAGGCAGCCATGGCTATAAAAAGGCGAGAAGATTACTTAAATAACGTTTTGGTGATGAACAGAGGATTGCTAATGCATACATGGAGAAGGCCCATGCTTGGAAAGAAATCAAACTGGAAGATTGGGAGGCATTGAGTAATTATGCAATATTTCTGAGAAATTGTTGTAGCTCGTTGAGAAATCTCGGCCACATGGAAGAAATGAATCTTCCAGGTAATACTAGAATCATTATGAGCAAGTTGCCAGAAGACTGAGAAAAAAGTGGAGAGATGAAACAGCAAAATTAGAGATGAAAGGAACCAAGTAGCCAGGCTACCAGACCTGGTGGAATTCTTGGACAGGGAAGTACGGAACATGTTAGAACCACACTGGACTATTGAAGATTACAAACCACTTGCAACTATCAAAGGTTTTACTTTTACCAAAACTGAAGAAATATCAGAACCTATGAGAAGTAGTTTTGCTATCACAACCAGACCTGTGGAAAAGACAGATGGAATGAAAATAAATGTATCTACTAGCAAGCAAATAGTATTTTGTTTGTTATGTGATGAAGTTGGTCACATCATAAGATGGTGTCGAAGATTCAGGATGAAAGAATATGAAGACGATGGATTTCTTGAAGGAGAAGGGAATCTGTTTTGGCTGTTTGAAAAAGGGACATATGGTGAGAGACTGTAAGAGTCCTATAATTTGTTATGAGTGCAAGCAATATCATCCTGAAGCACTTTACACTGAAGAAGAGCGACCAGAGCAAATAGAAGAAGTTGAACCGGAGCAAACAGAACAGGATGAGAAGCCAACTACTAGTTATGCTATCACTTCGCCTCAAGTAACTGCTCATATTGGGGCAGGGGTTGAAGCTTGTGATTTTTTCTATATTACCAGTACAGGTAAGGAACAGCAAGACGAATACAGTGTTGCAAACATATGCTTTTCAGGATCACGGAAGTTCGACTACCTTTTGCACTGAAAACCTGACGAGAAGATTGAATATCACAGGAGAAGAGACTAAGATTCGATTACGTACCATGACTAAAGAAAAAGAGAGCATGAGTCATTACATTACGAGTATGGAGATATCCAGTTTGGACGAAGATAATTTTATACCGATATCTGAAGTGTTTACACATGGAACTATACCAAGACATGAAGACTTGAAGCAATGGCCTTACCTGAAGGATGTCAAGTTATCTGAAATAAATTCTAGTGTTGATCTACTTATCGGAATGAATGTTTTGAAGGCTTTGAAACCTATACAGATTGTTAGGAACCAAGGCGATGGACCGTATGCTACGAAAATCCGACTTGGATGGGTTATCTATGGCTCCTTGAGAAGGAACCATGAAAACAAAAATCAGAGGAACTATCCTACCATTGCTGTTAATCAAATGTCTACTGATGAATTAGAAAAGCCGGTGATGAAGCCATACAATCATGACTTCAATGAAAGTACCAGCAAGAAATCTGAAGAGATGTTGAATGTCGAGTTGAAGTTCATGGATATTATGAACTACTCAGTGAAAACTGACAGACACTGTTGTGTGGACTTACCCTTCAAACAAGAAAGTGTTAATCTGCCGAATAATCGTCATATGGCAGAGTAACGTACCCAGAAATTGAAATGCAAGTTTGGCGAGAATAGTAAATTTCATGAAGTACGAATCTCTTTGATGAATAATTTCTACAAGGATGATTACTTAAAATCCAGGTCTACTGAGCAGGAAGCAATTCTACCAGTAGAACATCTGACTTCCCTTTGCAATAAGGGAGGATTCACACTTTCCAAGTGGATCAGTGACAATTGTGAAAGCATTCCACTAGATGATAGAGCCAAAGAAACCAGAGAGTTGGATTTGGACAGAGACAATCTGCCAATGGAAAGAGCATTGGGAGTTACTAATGTTGTACAACTGAAGTATGTTAACACAGAGGGAAATCCTGCGAATGAAGTTTCCAGAGAACTAACAGTAAACCGTTTCTTAAGCGATAAGAGATGGACCAATGAACTAAAATCTCTCAGCAAGCCAGACAGAGAATGGCCAAAGCTTGAGCAAGGATTTGAAATCTCTGCTAATGATCCGGACATTAAATCAAACCTAGTGGTGAACTTTATTGCTAAAGATCCTGTTATTCTTTTGAAGGTTTTTCACACTTCAACATTACTGTTACAACACATCCATGAGTTGATTGGACATGGAGGAAGATTTCATGCTATCAAAGCTTTGAACTATTATGTTTTGGACTATATATTGGGTATCATGCCTGATTTTAAGGGTTTGGTATGCACTAAACGACTTTGAACTAAAACCAGTGTTTTAATGAGATTAATATCCTAGTTATGCTTGTTTCTAGAAGGTGAAAGTGAAGATGGAAACGTCGATGAAGAATTCCGATTGCAGATATATAATCCATGCTATTTTTTCCTCGTTAGTGTAGTGATTAGTATCCCCGCATGTCATGCGGTAGATCGGGGTTTAATTTCCCGACGAGGAGCCACCGGGGTTTAATTCCCTGATGTTTTGCTTTTTGATATATGTTAAGCCTTTATGGCCACTTTTTAAAATGTTTATTAGTACGGAGGAGGAGGAGGAGGAGGAGCCATCTTGGTGAACGGCTGCTAGCAGCAGCCGTCCGTCTTAAATTCGTTTTTTTTTTAGTTTTTAGTGAGTCCTGTTTTTTTGTTTGTAGGGGATATGGTCTTTTAATGTGGGGGGGTAGGTGTTACTTTATTTATAGGTCCCTACCTGGTCGGTGTGGCAGCCTTTTTTCCGGGCTGCCCGTCGACCCGTCGTCGTGGCCTACCAGCGGGCTTGGAGCGCCGTTTCTTGGCGGGAACCACCCAGCACCTCGGCCTGGGTGGCGGCACAGCAGTGGAGCGCTGGAGCGGAGCGGAGCGGAGCGGAGCGGAGCGGGCGATGCCTTGCCTGGGTCGCCGCGCTGGAGCTCTGGCGAGCTGGACCGCCGTAAGCAACATCTCCGGGCTGCGGGTTTGCAGAGCGGAGAGGCGGCGTGCGGAGAGACGGCGTGCGTAGAGGCGGCAAGGCGGCAGTGAGGAGAGCGGGGCGCCGACTTTTTCATCTGGAGCCTAGGAGCGCCAAACCGGCGCGGCCTTGTCGGCTTCGGCAGCCGCGGGCTCCAACCAGGAAGCGGCCGTTCCAAGTGGCCCAGCCGCCGAAAGGACTCTCCCGACGCCGGGGCAAGACCACCCGGTGAGAACGGCCAGGGACATCGGGCCTCCGTAGAGGCAACTGCGGTGGCCTCAATAGGCCTGACTTTGGGGTGAACATGGGGTGGGGACTGGACATTGTGCCTTCCTCCACAGTGCTATCCACTGTGGGGGGATGATTTTTTTTGTCTAACTGTAGTCTTGTAGGTCTGTGTCCAAGATGGCTGCCGTGAAGAGAGAGTGGACGCTGGCACGATTTGGTTGCCGCTGCTCTCTCTTCACACTGTGTTTTTGATTTTCTGTTTTTGGATTGAATTCTGTTTTTAATTTGTGTCATTGTGATGTCTTTAATTACTTGTTTTACTCCGATTATATGTTTTTATTCCGATTACTATGTAAGGTGTCCTTGAGATTTTGTATGAAAGGCGCCCATTAAATATAAAATTTATTATTATTATTATTATTAGTAATTGCCTCGTTAGATACTCAGAACAATTAGGGGCCAGTATGTAGCGGCCATTTGGCTTGTTTTGCATGTCATTGATGATGGCATGTGCCTTTAAATTTTAGACTGCCCGTTATATTGTGGGTGGGATTTATGACGTGATTTTGGGCGTGTTTGGAGTTGAGAAGGGAGAAGTTTAGTTTTTAGTGTCGTTTGGAGCGAGTAGGGAGAAGGTTAACCCTTCGACCATGCGAGATATAAAGGAGATCATGCCAGTGTTACAGAGACACAAGGAGTTTTCTAATGTTTAAAGTAATAAGCTGGAGTTCGATGAAGATTGTAGTAACGAGTCGGAAGAAAGTTGGATGTATCTTACTGTTTTCTATCAACAATAAAGCATTTATTCATCAAAAGACTGTGTTTTGAAGCCATATCTGTGAAGAAGCTCTGAAGGTCTCTGTAAGAGAGCTCGCATGCATCTCGAAGATATTCCCCTTAACCGTGCTCATCCATTTAGCGTCTAGGGAGTTAATTTCTTGAAAGATATGAAAATCTGCCGCTACACTGATCTTCTGGAATTTTTTGAGGATGTGACAAGGAAAATGGATGAAGGGGTGCCAGTGGATGTAGTGTATCTAGACTTTCAAAAAGCCTTTGATATGGTCCCGCACGGGAGACTGGTGATTAAAATTAGTGCACATGGTATTGGGGGTAGGGTGTTGACATGGATAGAACATTGGTTGGCAGACAGGAAGCATAGAGTAGGAGTGAACGGGTCCTTTTCAGAATGGCAGGCAGTGGCGAGTGGAGTGCCGCAAGGCTCGGTGTTGGGGCCGCAACCGTTTACCATATATATTAATGATTTCGAAGAGGGAATTAGGAGCAAAACTAGCAAGTTTGCGGATGACACAAAGCTGGATGGCAGTGTGAACTGTGAAGAGGATGCTAGGAGATTGCAGGGTGACCTGGACAGGTTGAGTGAGTGGGCAGATGCGTGGCAGATGCAGTATAATATAGATAAATGTGAGGTTATCCACTTTGGCGGCAATAACAAGGGAGCAGATTATTATCTCAATGGGGTTAGGTTAGGTAAGGGGGAAGAGCAGCGAGACTTGAGAATTCTTGTACACCAGTCACTGAAAGTTGGCGAGCAGGTACAGCAGGCAGTGAAGAAAGCTAATGGAATGTTGACCTTCATAACAAGAGGATTTCAATATAGGAGTAAAGACGTTCTTCTGCAGTTGTATAGGGCTCTGGTGAGACCATATCTGGAGTATTGTGCACAGTTTTGGTCTCCTAATTAGAGGAAGGACATCCTTGTGATTGAGGCAGTGCAGAGTAGGATCATGAGATTGATCCCTGGGATGGCGGGACTGTCATTTGAGGAAAGATTGAAATGACTAGGCTTGTATTCACTGGAGTTTAGAAGGATGAGGGGATATCTTATAGAAACATATAAAATTATAAAAGGACTGGACAAGCTAGATGCAGAAAAAATGTTCCCAATGTCGGGCAAGTCCGGAACCAGGGGCCACAGTCTTAGAATAAAGGGGAAGCCATTTAAGACTGAGGTGAGAAAAAACTTTTTCACCCAGAGAGTTGTGAATTTGTGGAATTCCCTGCCACAGAGGGCAGTGGAGGCCAAGTCACTGGATGGATTTAAGAGAAAGTTAGATAGAGCTCTAGGGACTAGTGGAACCAAGGGATATGGGGAGAAGGCAGGCACGGGTTATTGATTGTGGATGATCAGCCATGATCAAAATGAATGGCGGTGCTGGCTCGAAGGGCTGATTGGCCTCCTCCTACACCTATTTTCTGTTTCTATGGCGGCATCACCCCCCCCCCCCCGGCTTCTACACCTCAGCGCTGCACCTGTAAGAGCAGGTTCACGGCACACACATTAATTGTTCCCAGACCTCACTGAGTGAGACTGATGAGCCATGTGCAATTACAAGCGGCAACTCTGAAACAAAATTTATTTCAGCAAATTATTCTTCAGTATTTGAAAGAGCAATTTGCTCACCATGTACACAATTTCCTGGTCTACTGGACGTCAGTGATCCTTGCTCCCCTACATGCTTCTGAGACCTGCATGTAGTCAGTAGGCAGCTCAAGCCCTGGTGAGGTACTATCACCACTGGTTCTGCAAGATTTTCCAAACCCATAATCACAACTTGATTTTGCTGTCTTCTACCAGGCCAACCTTTCCAGCCTTGAACCTCTAATTACACTCAGTTTCTCTTCCAGGCAGGCCACAATGTTGATATGTTTGATCCCAAACTCCCAAAGCAAACACTTTGAGTTCTGTCACAGGAAGATATTACCAGGCGGATGTTGAAAAGATCCACGAAGGTGCCCCTTCCCATTGGTACGGAACATTTGCATTTTTCAGCTTGAAATTGTGCAATATGGTGCATACTGTAGCGAGTCTTATAACTTACACTTGAATGCAATATGTATGCTTTAAATTGGATTGGGGCTTTTTTGAAAGGGGGGAGGCTGTGCGATCACTGATCACTGGCCTTGGGGGTACCTGGTGAGGGAGTGGAGCAACCGAGTGGGGAGAGGGTGTGGAAGAAGGGTAGGAACTTTTTGAAATTTGATGTATTAAAATCATGTTTTAGTGCACTGTAGAAGTATGATTTCAATGTTTTTTGTATGAAGTATTTTTAAGAGGTAACTTTTTAAGGGGTAACTTTATCCACACAAAGGGTGATGGGTGTATGGAACAAGCTGCCAGAGGAGGTAGTTGAGGCAGGGACCATCCCAACATTTATGAAAAAGTTAGACTGATACATGGATAGGACAGGTTTGGAGGTATGGACCAAAAGCAGGTAGCGTAGCTGGGACATGTTGGCGGGTGTGGGCAAGTTGCGCCGAAAGGCCTGTTTTCACACTGTATCACTCTATGACTACATTATACCTCTACCATGCATGAATGCTTCAAAATCAAGTGATTGAGTTTTATTGCCATATACTCAAGCATAGAAACATAGAAAATAGGTGCAGGAATAGGCCATTCGGCCCTTCGAGCCAGCACTGCCATTCAATATGATCATGGCTATTCATCTAAAATCAGTACCTCTTTCCTGTTTTTTCCCCATATCCCTTGATGTCGGTAGCCCCAAGAACTAAATGTAACTCTCTCTTGAAAACATCCAGTGAATTGGCCTGCACTGTCTTCTGTGGCAGAGAATTCCACAGATTCACAACTCTCTGCGTGAAGAAAGTTTGTCCTCATCTCAGTCCTAACTGCCCCCCCCCCTTTATTCTTAAACTGTGACCCATGGTTCTGAACGCCCCCAACATCGAGAACATTTTTCCTGCAGTTACAGTAAGTGAAAATCTAGAAGGCAAGCAGGATGCTTTCTCCAACCACCCCCATTTGAAGTCCACTACCTTCCACGGTTTCTACCCAGTGCTTGGTACTTACTTCCAGCAGCCACTGGTTGTCCTCCAGGATGCACCGAGCCGCAGCCTGATCCATGCCGGTCACCTGGGCAAATTCGACACAGAGACTCTCTCTCTCTCTCCTCCCTCTCTTCCGCTCTCTCTCCTCTTAACCCCCCTCTCTCTCTCTCCCCCTCTATCTCTCCCCTCCCCTTCACTTTCCCCTCTCTCTCTCTCCTCTCACCCCCTCTCTCTCCCGTCTCCCCCTCTCACTCTCTCCCCTTCCCTCTCTTCTCTCTCCCCCCCTCTCTCTCTCCCCCTTCTCTTCCCCCTCTCTTTCCCCTCTCTCCCTCCCACATTACTCTTCCCCCTCTCTCTTGTCCCCTCTCTCCTCTCTCTCTCCCCCCTCTCCCTCTCTCTCACCTCTCTTTCCTCTAACTCTCTCTCCCCTCTTTTTCCCCTAACTCTCTCTCCCCCTCTCTTTCTTCTCTCGCTCCCCCTTCTCTCTCCTCTCTCTCCCCCTCACTTCCCCCAACCTTTTTCTCCCTCCCTCTCTATTTCCCCCTCTCCTCCCCCTTCCCTCTTCTCTCTCTCCATTCACTCCCCCCCTGTCTCTCCCCTCTCTCTCCTCTCACCCCCCCTCTCTCTCTCCCCCTGTCTCCCTGTCTCCTTCCCCTCTCTCTCTCTCCACCTCCCTTTGAGAGTCTGTCCCTTCGGCACAGAGACTCTCGCGGTAGCGGCAGCAGCAGCGGCAGCGGCAGCGGCGCAACGCTTCCGACGCCTCCGACGCCCGGGACATGCACTGTCCGGAGTGCTCCATGGCCAGAGCTGCAGCGAGCGACACGCTGGCCCCGGCAAACACTCGTCCGTCCCGGCTCCCCGCATCTGTTCCGGCCGCTGGTTCTGCTCCCGTCCTTCCCGCAGCCCCGGTTCTCCAACACCCGCGGACCATGCAGTTTATCCGAGTTTTGAAATTTTCGTTGATCACAAAATTTCTCACCACTGAACGTGAGAAATTTCTGATGAGCGTGAGGGCGTGAGAGTTTGCGTGAGGGCGTGAGTCTCACGCTCAAAGCGTGAGAGTTGGCAGCCCTGAACCAAAGACAGAACTCTTGATAATGACAGGTAAAAAGATGAGGCAGATAAAGGAGGTTATCTCACATGTCAATTTAATCACACAAATGAGCATCAGGCAGAATAAGAAAAGCACAGAGGGGAAGAGGAAAAACGTATTAAGGCAAAGAGACAATATGGTAAACCTCCAGCAGCTGACATAAATGGGAATGTTTAAAGATTGACAAGTCGATAAATTATGTGAAATCATGGGCTTCATAAATAGAAGCAAGTACGAGAAGATTATGTTGAATTTCTGTGCCAATGCAATGTTTATAATGAGTATAATGTTCAACACAGGTCGCTGCAGTTCAGTAAGGGTGAGAATGCCTGGAGAGATTACATAAACAATCTATAGATTCATAGAATTGTTCAACACAACACTGGCCATTTGGCCCATCAAGTCTATGGCGACCTTTTAGCCCATCGACACTAAACCCATTTGCCTGAATTGGGAAATTGTTGGGCCAAAAGTCTGCCAATTGAGTCGGCCTAAATGCTTTCTTAAATAATGTAATTGTATTTGATTCCACCACCTTCCTTGGCAGCATCTTCCAGATATCAACCACTCTCTCTGTGAAAATAATTATTCCTCTGATTCCGTTCACAAGTTTTATTTTAGAGATACAGCATAGAAACAGGCCCTTTGTCTCACTAAGTCAGTGCCGACGACCAATCACCCATATACTAGTTCTAAGTTATCCTAGTTTTGCATCTACATACTAGGGGTAATTTACAGAAGTCAATTAACCTAGAAACCTGCACATCTTTGGAATGTGAAAGGAAACCGCTGATCGGCAAGACCAAACGTAGCCTGGGCAATCGTTTCGCTGAACACCTTCGCTCAATCTGCCTGAACCTACCTGATATCCCGGTTGCTAAACACTTTAATTCCTCTTCCCATTCCCACACTGACATTTCTGTCCTAGGCCACCTCCATTGACAGAGTGAGACTAAATGCAAATTGGAAGAACAGTATCACATATTTTGCTTAGGCAGCTTACAACCCAAGGGTATAATGAATATTGATTTCTCTATCTTCAAGTAACCCGTGCATTCCCTCTCTCTCAATCCCTCCCCCACCCAAGTCACACCAGCTTTTCGTTTGTTTATCATTGTTACTTTTTTGCATATCTTTCATTAATTTGTTCTTTTTCTCTCTACATCACCGTCTATATCTCTCATTTCCCTTTCCCGTGACTTTCTGAAGAAGGGTCTCAACCCGAAACGTCACCCATTCCTTCTCTCCAGTGAAGCTGCCTGTCCTGTGAGTTACTCCAGCATTTTGTGTCTATCTTTGGTTCCTTCCTACACATTTGTTTTGTATTTTATGGGGTTTACAGAGTAATATTTTTGCATATCTGTTGTGCTGCTTGGTCACAGTAGTAAGGATTTCATTGTTCCATTTCGATACATCAATATACTTATAAAACTCTGATCTTGGATGTGTGTGTGTGTGTGTGTGTGTGTGTGTGTGTGTGTGTGTGTGTGTGTGTGTGTGTGTGTGTGTGTGTGTGTGTGTGTGTGTGTGTGGACAATCATACTGCTCGAAAAAACGACGCTCGAACTGTAACATTTTTACATGTTCCTGTAGTTTTATCCTGTGAAGTCAAAAATCAGCTTACATGAAAATATTGAGCTTTATGTCTTGAGTTATTTTTTAAAATGTTCACAAATCTGAAATTTCTTTGAAAATAAACGAGCTGATGACATCACAATGGATCTGCTCCGCACCGTTTTCCACACGCGGCGAATGACGTCACCCCTATTGACACGCAGTCCTTTTATTGCCCCCCGCCCGCCGTGGTCCTGCCCACCGTGGGCCCACCCGCTTGCCGTGCCCCCCGCAGTCTGCTCGCCGTGGGCCCCGCAGCCCGCTCGCCGTGGGCCCCGCAGCCCGCTCGTCGTGGGCTACGCAGCCCGCTCGCCGTGGGCCCCGCAGCCCGCTCGTCGTGGGCCCCGCAGCCCGCTCGCCGTGGGCCCCGCAGCCCGCTCGCCGTGGGCCCCGCAGCCCGCTCGCCGTGGGCTTCGCAGCCCGCTCGCCTCCTCTCCCCCCTATTCAAGATTCAAGATTCAAGATACTATGGGACGTCCTCAGCGGCGTGGACACAGAGTCGGCCCCCTCCTACCGGAGTCGGTGGCTCCCAAAGTCCGTAGGCCGCGCCGGGTGGAGACTGCTGCTGGCGGCCCTCTTCTCCCCCTGTCTCCCCCTCCCATCTCCTCCCTCCCCTTCTCTCCCCTCTCCTCTCTCTCCCCCCTCCCCCCTCTACAACCCCTCTCTCCCCCTTCCACCCCCCTCTCTCCCCCTCTGCCCCCTCCCCCCTACACTCCCCCTCTCCCCTCCCACCTCCCTCCCTTTCCTCCCACTCCCCCCTTTCCCCCCCTCCCCTCCCCTTAGACCTCCCTTCCCCTCCCTTTCCACCCCTCTCCCCCCATCCCCCCCCTCTCCCCCTCCCCCCCCCGCCCTCCCCCTCTCACCCCCCCTCCCTGTGTGTGTGGGGTTGGTTAGTGTGTGTGTGACGTGCAGGCCACACCCCCCCCCACCCTACGGGTCCCACTTGGTCCAGTATAACAATAAAATACTCTTGCCATGAATCTTCAAGTTCTCATCATTGCTATAAGAAGCAAAGTGAGAAACCTCCGGTTTGGAAGAATAACATAATAACCTGTAAATTATGGCCTCATCAGTTGTTTAGTAGAAGCAGACAATGAATGAGTTGTATAGGGGTCTGGGTGGCAGTGGTTTCAATATTTCAGGCATCCAAGGATGTCTACTATGAAGCTGCATGCCAGATAGCATAATTCAATTACTATTCTCCAAGCAAATTATAGCCTACTCAGTTTTACGAGGAATCTGTAGCCAGCCAAACAGAATACCAATTGACAGAGTCCTGGGGGTATCTATTGGTTTCAATCATCCTGTGATTCCTTCAATAGGATTCCAGATACTGGCAGTGGAAAATAGAATCTAGTTGCAGAGCCTAATTTTATAAAGGGCTTTGATAATGACAGTGGTCCCAGCTAGTTAAACTAGGCATCAACTTGTGCTTTTATTTCCCCATGTTTGCTTCTTTAGTTGTTTTATTGTGATATCAACCACCATTCCTTAAATTTTCCTCCCTATTTTGTCAACTTTGTTAATTCCAAATGCCTTAAGCTTCACTTCATTCCCCGATCATAAACAATGCAATCTTCACTGTGTATATTCACATAAGCCATACAAATGTTTCTTGCAACTCCCCCTTAATTAGTTCAGGCAAGCTGTTCACTGATCTATTGCTGTTATAAAACTATGCGTGCCATGCATTTTTCACACTTACCCAAAAAATAGCACAAGAGATCACAAATGAATTGACTTAGTTAGATGGCCATGTAGTCATTCGTACCAGACATCACAAATGCAGTTGTAACACATTACTTTTTTTAACAAAATTAGCAAAGGAGTATAAAGAAAGGCATTCAGTAAGAAACGTGATGAAATATCATGTGCAAAATTTCCCTAGTGATTTGGGAAATCGGGGCTCATGTTGTTGACCTCCCCGTGGTGAGCCCTGTCAACTGACTTCATTCAGGCGAACGACAACAAACAGAGGCAGCAGCAGCGCCGCAGCTTGGCGCCAACCTCTTTGCGCTCTTTTTAGGGCGGGCAACTACGGATGTTGAACCGGATGGCATCACCCTGCTGCAGACTTCTGCTGCCTCAAACGCAAGAAGAAGACCACAGCAGAATTTTCACATCGCAGCGTCCCATGATATGATCTGTCTAATCTTGGCAGTTTTCATACCAGTTACACATTTTTTTCACAAGTTGATTTTTTTGTTCTCAATAAGAAGGAGAGTCAAGTTTTAGAGAGTAATGTAATGGTCCACATCCTGGGGAGAAATGCCGGCATTTCCTCCCCGTAATTATCAGTTAGTTCACAAATGTACGAATCGCAGACTACCTGCCAACTGCTTGATGTTGTAATTTCAAGTGCTCTATTGCAGGATTGCAGGGTAGTGCTGAATTCCTCTGCACTTACACTGGGGACTCTGTCTTGTGGTTGAACATATTGCAGGTACAGGATCACCACTTACTTCTTTCAAAAGAGACAGTTGGAGACAGCTAATTTACATTTATTTTAATTAATTTAATTTAATTAACATAAAAATACAATAAAACATTTAAATGTTTTTGCAATATATTAATTTGTTTCCCTAATTTTATGTTTTTATTGTTTTGAATAAAACAATAATTATATTTATAAATTATTTGACAAATCTGGAAGCCTTGTTAAACCAAGAGGTGCAACGTAGCCAGCTATATAAATGTAGTGCCACATGATCCAATTTCAATGCTTACGTATCTTATTTTTTGTTAGAGACGGAATGCCAAAAGATACTTGGCATCAAATCAACTTGAAACCATGTAAGGAATGGTAGAACTACTTGATGTTCTCAGCACAGCAAGGCTACCATCGCTGGTAAATGTTTTTAATCTCAGGTATGAACCAACCTCATTCGTATTGGTGACATGATATTCATCCTGTTATTAATCTGTACCATTTACAGTGCTAATTTGCCTTCAACTGCAGGAATGCAATAAATTAAATGGATAAGAGGGCAGTGATAATCACCAGAATGCTGCACATCATTCAATCTCTTCCTTTCCTAAAATGACTAATACAAATCTTGAAGTCTTTTTATTTAATGCATG
Organism: Amblyraja radiata; assembly: GCF_010909765.2. NCBI lineage: Eukaryota > Metazoa > Chordata > Chondrichthyes > Rajiformes > Rajidae > Amblyraja > Amblyraja radiata. Next base: position 57,361,154 of record NC_045961.1, read on the forward strand.
CCTATTCCTTCTCAGAAAATTACAACACGAGTTCATAAGTGCATAGGTTCGAGGAGCCGTTCGGCCCATTAAATCTACTGCGCCATTCAATCATGGCTGATCCATCTTTCCCTCTCAACCCCATTCTCCTGCTTTCTCCCTATAACCTTTGGCACCCTTACTAATCAATAACATATCAATTTCCGATTTAAAAATACCCAAAGACTTGACCTCCACAGCAGACTATGGACAATGATTTCCGCAGATACACTACCCAGTGGCTAAAAAAATTATCTTCATCTCCTTTCTAAAGATACCTCCTTTTATTCTGAGGCTGTGCCCTCTAGTCCTTGACTCTCTCAAACATCCACTTCACATCCACTCTATCCAGGCCTTTCATTGTTCGGTAGGTTTCAATGAGATCCCTGTTCATCCTTCTGAACTAGAGCGGGTACAGGCCTATAGCCATCAAACTCTCATCATACATTAACCCAATCATTCCTGAAATCATTCTCGTAAGCTTCCTCTGGACCCACTCTAAAGCCAGCGCAATCCCCCTCCAGCTTTGGGGCCCAAAACCACTCACAATACTCCAAATGCGAACTAATCAGCGCATAAGTCTCAGCATTGCAATCCTGCTTTTATGTTCTAATCTTCTCAAAATAAATACTAACATTCCATGTGCCTTCCTTACTACCAGGTCAACCTGCAAATTAACCTTTTGGGAATCCTGCATAAACACTCCCAAGTTCCTTTTCTCCTCGGATTTCTGAATCTTCTCCCCAACTAGAAAATAGTCTACATCTTTATTCCTACTACCATGGTCGCGCACTTTGCTATGCTGTATTCCATCTGCCACTTCTATGCCCACTTTCCTAACCTGTCCAATTCCTTCTGCAAACTCCCTACTTCCTCTACATTACCTGCCCCTCCACCTACCTTCGTATCATCTGCAAACCTGGTCACAAAGCTATCACTTCCGTCATCCAAATCATTAATATACAATGTGAAACATAGCGGAACCAACACCAACCCCTGCAGAAAACCAGTGGTCACCAAAGGCCAATCAGAAAAAGCCCCCTTTATTTCCACTCTTTGCCTCTGCCATTCAGCCAATCTTCAATCTTCTAACATTTCTTTGTCAGTGAAATTTCTCACATTCCCAACAGAAATTACATTTCAAGTGAACAAATTGTGAGCACCACATTCCTCGTCTTATATTTATATATTTCAGCATAAGATGAACAATATTTTGCTCTAAGGAATGACTAGAAAATTTAGATAAATCTTACCGAGATTTTAACAGGAATATACAATTTAAGATTTCTGACAAATTAATGCATAACATGGACCAGCTGGCTGGAGATTTTGCAAACATCTTCAAACTCTTATTACAATGGTACGAGGTTCACAAATGTTTTAAGAGGACCTTAATAATATTGCGGCACAAGAAGAATAAGATGACATGCCTCAATGGCTGCCAACCGATGGAACTAACATTCTCCAATTTCAGGTAGTCCTTGCTTTCTCCCTACTTCCCCTTCCCTTCCCAGCTCTCCCACAGCCTACTGTCTCTGCCTCTTCCTTTCATCTTCCCGCCCTGCCCACCTCCACATCAATCTGAAGAAGGGTCTCGACCCGAAACGTCACCTATTCCTTTGCTCTATAGATGCTGCCTCACCCGCTGAGTCCCATTTGGGGTTAGCAATGGTGTCAGACAAGGGAGAATTTTGTCCCCAGTTAATTTTAATCTCTATATTGATGATGGTGGTGTGGGGGAGGGTGTGGTGGTGTGGGGGAGGGGGGTGGTGTGGGGGAGGGCGGTGGAGTGTGGGAGGGGGCTGGGGTGGGGTAGGGGTGGGGTGGTGTTGGGGTGGTGTGGGGTGAGGAACGGGGGAGGGGTAAATGGGTTATGGGTGTGCGGGGAGGGGGCAGGTGGGGAGGGGGGAGGGGGGAGGGGAAAGGGGCTGTGTGTGTGTGGTGGAGGGGGAGGGGGGATGGGGGGAAGTGGGAAGGAGGGAAGGGGGGAATGGGGGCAGAAAGGAAGGGGGGGGTGCAGAGTGTGGGGGGGAGGGACTCCACTCAGCGGCCACCAGAGACTTTCCCGACTCCACACAGCGACTTTCCCGACTCCACATACGCCTTTCCCGACTCCACTCTTGTGGACTCAATCAGCACTTGTGGACTCAGCCCCGCCTCCGGGATTTTATTCTCCAGCGGGTGCTGGAAGGGGCGTTACCTTAATGGTGAATAACACAGGCGAGAAGTCCAATCTGCTGATCTCACGATTTTTTTAACCTTCATAACTTTTGTAATCTACCACAATCTTCAACACAAAACTTGGTGTGCTTGGAGGAGAGGAGAACGGTGAGTAAGATGGCGAAAAAATCCTAGCGATGAAGAGTACCGTTTTTGTGCAAATTAAAAAAAAGCAAACTGGAAGTAGTCAAGATGAGAGTTTTAGTAATAGTATAGATGCTGTTAAGAGTGCTGTTATGCTCCATAGAACCAAAGAGGATAAATGTCTAACATTTCCTGATTTTAAATTGTCTGATAATAATCTTAGTGTCTGTGATAGGGTAAAATATCTTGGACATTTTATTGCCGAACAAATGACAGATGATGAGGATATTTATAGGCAATGCCGTATGATGTATGCACAAGCAAACATTTTCTTACGCAAGTTTTGTACGTGTACAGATGGAGTGAAGATGTCCCTGTTCTGAACATATTCTGCACCACTCTATACTGCACACACGTGGTCAAACTACAGAAAAGCAAGCTTTCAGAGACTTAAAGTAGCTTATAATGATGCCATGAGAATATTACTTAAGAAACCTAGATGGCTGGATGGTGTAGTGCAAGTGAAATGTTTGTGGCTGCAGGAGTCAACACTTTACAAACTGTCTTAAGAAATCTTATGTATAAATTTATTTACCGGATTAATTACTCTGAAAATGACCTCATCTTGGCCTTATCAAAAGTAAGGTTTAGCACTGGGATGCTACCAGTCCCAGCTGTGGAGACATTGGTAAAGTTATCTCGTTGTAGGATACTGATTTTTTTTATTCTTGATCTTAAACCATGTATTGTGCTTTGGTATGTAATTTATTGTGCTTCTGTAAGTAATTGCTGAGCTTTTGTATGTAATTTATTGTGCCTTTGTATGCAATTTATTCTAATGTCTTGTCTTTTATCTGGATCTTGTGTAATAAAAAGTAAGTTAAGTTAAGTTATTACAGAGAGTGGTGGACACTGCCCGGTCCATCACAGGTACTGACCTCCCCACCATTAAAGGGATGTCAGTCAAAGTCAAGTCAAGTCAAGTCTATTCGTCACATACACATACGAGATGTGCAGTGAAATGAAAAGTGGCAATGCTCGCGGACTTTGTGCAAAAAGACAAAAAACAAACAACCAAACAAACTACAAACAGAATGGAACAGGCAAAAGGCAGCCAATATCCTGAAAGAACCATGTCACCCTGGCTATGCTCTCATTTTACTCCTAATAGAGGGAAGAAGTAACAGCGGGCCTGTAAACAGCAATCTCCAGGTTCAAGAATAGCTTCTTCCCAACAACCATCAGCTCTTGAATACTATACAATACTAACCTCAAATATGAACTTCTATGGACTGTCTTTGTTCAAGTTCAAGAGAGTTTATTGTCATGTGTCCCAGATAAGATAATGAAATTCTTGCTTTGCTTCAGCACAACAGAATATAGTAGGCATGAATACAGAACATATCAGTGAATCCATATACCTTTAAATAAATAAATACACACATCAATAAATAAGCAGATAAAGTGCAAATAAACAGATAATGGTCTATTAATGTTCAGAGATTTGTTACAGTTGAGTTTAATAGACTGATGGCTGTGGGGAAGAAGCTGTTCATGAACCTGGATGCTGCAGTCTTCAGGCTCCTGCACCTTCTACCTGAAGGCAGCAGGGAGATGAGTGAGTGGCCAGGATGGTCTGGGTCGTTGATGATGCTGCCAGCCTTTTTGAGGCAGCGACTGCGATAGATCCCCTCGATGGAAGGGAGGTCAGAGCCGATGATGGACTGGGCAGTGTTTACTACTTTTTGTAGTCTTTTCCGCTCCTGGGTGCTCAAGTTGCCGAACCAAGCCACAATGCAACCGGTCAGCATGCTCTCTACTGTGCACCTGTAGAAGTTAGAGAGAGTCCTCCTTGACATACCGACTCTCCGTAATCTTCTCAGGAAGTAGAGTCGCTGATGCGCTTTCTTTATAATTGCTTCAGTGTTCTCGGACCAGGAGAGATCTTCAGAAATATGCACGCCCAGGAATTTGTAGCTCTTGACCCTTTCCACCATCGACCTGTAAACGGGACTGTGGGTCCCCATCCTACCCCTTCCAAAGTCCACAATCAGTTCCTTGGTTTTGCTGGTGTTGAGAGCCAGGTTATTGTGCTGGCAGCATTTGGTCAGTCGGTCGATCTCACTTCTATACTCTGACTTGTTGCCATCAGTGATACGTCCCACAACTGTCAGCGAACTTGAGGATGGAGTTCGCACTATGACCAGCTATGCAGTTATGAGTATAGAGTGAGTACAGCATGGGGCTGAGCACGCAGCCTTGAGGTGCTCCCGTGCTGATTGTTATCGAGGCTGACACATTTCCACCAATACGAACAGTCTGTGGTCTTTGAATGAGGAAGTCGAGGATCCAATTGCAGAGGGATGCAATTGGTTGCACGGACTTTGTGTTTTGTGTACTAGTATTGGGGATTTAATTACATTAAAACAAATTACATATTATTTATGTTTATTGTGTTTACTGGCTGCAAGTAAGAATTTCATTGTCCCATTGTCGGTACATTTGACAATTAAACAGCTTCGATGACTAAACTTTTGATAATCTGCAAGACTTAGTTCATAAAGTGGGGGTCTCACTCAATCAGATGAGAGATACAGCCCGGAAACTGGACCTTCGGCTCACCAAGACCACACCGACCAGCAATGTCCACACAGTAACACTATCCTACACTCACTAGGGACAATTTATACTTATACAAAGCCAATTAACCTACAAATTTGTACGTCTTTGGAGTGTGGGGGGAAGCTGAAGATGTCGGGGAAAACTCATGCGGTCACGGGGAGAGCGTACAAACTCCGTACAGCACCGGTAGTCGAGATTGAACCCGGGACTCCGGCGCTGCAATCGCTGTAGGACAGCAACTCAACCGCTGAGCCACCATGCGAATGGTATGTTAGCATTCATAGCAAAAGGATTTGAGTATAGGAGCAGGGAGGTTCTACTGCAGTTGTACAGGGTCTTGGTGAGACCACACCTGGAGTATTGCGTACAGTTTTGGTCTCCTAATCTGAGGAAAGACATTCTTGCCATAGAGGGAGTACAGAGATGGTTCACCAGACTGATTCCTGGGATGTCAGGACTTTCATATGAAGAAAGACTGGATAGACTTGGCTTGTACTCGCTAGAATTTAGAAGATTGAGGGGGGATCTTATAGAAACTTACAAAATACTTAAGGGGTTGGACAGGCTAGATGCAGGAAGATTGTTCCCGATGTTGGGGAAGTCCAGAACAAGGGATCACAGTTTAAGGATAAGGAGGATATCTTTTAGGACTGAGATGAGAAAAAAAGAATTCACAGAGAGAGTGGTGAATCTGTGGAATCCTCTGCCACAGAAGGTAGTTGAGGCCAGTTCATTGGCTATATTTAAGAGGGAGTTAGATGTGGCCGTTGTGGCTAAAGGTATCAGGGGGTATGGAGAGAAGGCAGGTACAGGATACTGAGTTGGATGATCAGCCATGATCATATTGAATGGCGATGCGGGCTCGAAGGGCCGAATGGCCTACTGCTGCACCTATATTTTATGTTTCTATGTTTCTATGCCGTTCTAGCTACAAATGCAGTGTCTCTAAAGATAACACCGAGGGACAGACACTTTAGTGATATTTTTCCAGATTGATATTTGGACACAATCTTTCAAACAAAACTTGAAAAATATTGTGTATTTTAGTAGGTTAATTATTGTTGCTTAGATGTGTAATTCAGGCTCCATTGGTTTTTTTGCTTTAGGCAGCTGGAGTGACAGACAAATTAGCAGCAATTCTGCACCTCTCGTACGATGACTATATGTCTAGTGAGCCTAAGCTTCTGTAGATAACCGAAAAGTGATTCTCTGAGGGGAAGCACTAATACTCCTGAAGAACAAATTGTGAAAAATCTATACTAATTTAAGCAGTTCAGCAGCCTAACCACTGTTATTTCTGATTTGCCATTAGCAATGTCAAGTTATGACATTTTGTAACTTTAACGAATACACAGCCTGAAACTGTGTGGTCATGGAATAATTCCACTGTCATTCACTCCCCTGACTTTAAAATAATCCCTCTAGAACGGTGAATACTCCTTGATTGCCTTTCATTCCTTTTGTTGATGGATCCCATTGCGGAATTGAAGGATAAAAGCAGGTTTAGTTATGAACAGTTGGTAGTGAGGAACTAAGTACAACATCACTGCAGGGATCCCATTGGGCAAAGCCTATACCCAGGGCACTGACTTAGTATTGATTTCATACTTTAAACATTACTCAGTCTTATTAAAACTGCCCTTTATGACACTTTACATTAAGCACATCATAAGCATGTATTTTATGAGAGAATAAGATAGCCTTAGAAAAAATAATTTGGTTCACCTTTTAAACCACATTCTTTAAATCTCACTCTGCTTTAAATGACCTTATAAAAAATGTATATGACAAAATACGGCAGCCATCTAAAGATGCATGACCCAAATGTCTCTTCCGATAATCATGAGTACTACTGGGTACAATTCCTTATTTAACTAGCTTACACTAGTATTACAGCTACATTGTAAAGCTTTAATGATTCAGGCAGTAAAATGACGATGACTACCAATCCCTGAGTTTCCAATAAGCCCAGCAAACCACTTTGTATTAAGTCAGTTCTTTTGTGGACATAGATGGAGTAGCTAACTTTAATATATGATGAACCAATAATATACTCCTACTGATCTTAAATATTACTTATAAGAAATAACTTTTAAAATCAAGTACTATAGTTTTTGGTGCCCCATTTACTTTTAGGAGTGACCTTTCCAAAAACTGCAAAGGCCCTTTAAATATTGAACTTGCAGTCTTGGTGCCCATGATTTTGTATATAATAACTTGGCAGTGATCTGCCTCACAGCACCAGAGACTGAGGTCCATCCAAACCACGGGTGCTGTCTGAGTTTGCTTGTTTCTTCCAGTACTGTGTGAGTTTCTGCCAGTACTGTGTGAGTTTCTGCTGGGTGCTCAACTCTCCTCACACATCCTATAGAAGGGTGGATTTGCAGGCTAATCAGCCTCTGTAAATTGCCACGTGTGTAAGGAGTGAATGTGAATGTGGGATAAAATTGAATTAGTGCGAACGAGTGATCGGTGGTTGGCGGAACTTTGTGGGCCGAAGGGCCTGTTTCCATCAATCAATCAATCAATCAATCAATCAATCAATCAATCAATCACTCACTCACTCACTCACTCACTCACTCACTCACTCACTCACTCACTCAATCAATCAATCAATCAATCAATCAATCAAGTGCACAAGGGATACATTTCATAACAGGACCATTGGTAGAAGCAACCACATGATTGGTAGAAGCAGCCTCACTGACCATTGAAATTCCTCGTATGTTGTAAAACACACTTGGCGAATAAAATCTGATTCCGATTCTGATTCTGATGCTCACAGCACCAGTGGATTTTCATTGACTTGATTTAACAACCTGGTAAAACTAAATTACTGTTGCTGGTAGCACTCACTACATTGGGTCTGCAGTTGAGTCCTGGTTATTTTATTTATTTATTTTCAAAATGTTTTTTTTTATATTCAAACATTAAAATAGTATTTACAGCACAATAAAACAAAACAGAACCCACCACCATAGTCCAAGACAAAACAAATATACCAAGTAAACTACTAAACAACTATATTACAGTTGTTATATTACAATCCTTGTCCAGGATACACTCAACCCCCCTCGATATCTCAGGGTGCCCGTGGACAGCGCGTAGTCACTCTGCGGTACCACCCGGGCGCAGACGTAACCCCTGTAAAGGGGCAGGCAGCCGGCTCGGGCAGAGCCCTCTTCCGACTGGCTGAGTCCTGGTTATTGGTGGTTCTGTGTAGGACAAAATGCTGGCACTGTGATAAAATCTGGAATGTGTCTTTAAATTGACTGTGCACAAGGATTAATGCAAACTTGGTCTTGATACATCAGCAATGCAGAGTAATTAGTACAAACTCAAAGCAATGGAAATGGCCTAATTATGGATGTACTTCTATTGGGAATGGTTTTATAGTATAAAAGAGAGATTAAAAATAGTTGTCAGCCCATAGCCTCGAGTGGGCTATGTGGGATGGGTGTTTTCATTTGATGTGATTAAAGGGAATGATTCATAAATTAATGTTTTCTTTGGTTAAATCCAAATCAAAGTCCTTCACAGCAAAACTCCTTCAGTTAGCACTCTAAGGGAGTGTATATAATGAACAGTCACTGCTAATTAGTAGGACAAATATTCCCACTCCCCATCTAATCCTAACTATAATAAAGTTATAATTAAGGTGGAATACAAGGAAACCTTAAATTAAAAATAATACAGAATTGGTTGGAATATTCATAAGGTCAAATCTCAATTTGTGAAAAATGAAACAGCATTAGTTTCTTAGGCTCTCTCAAAGTCATTATCTCTCATCATATCAGCTCCAGTAATCAGTATTTTGGGAGGTTTTCCAATAATTTGCAGGTACTGCAATTTTGGCACAATTATATGAAAGACAATTGACCTGAAATGTTAACTGTTTATTTCTCTCTGCACATTCTGTGTAATGTTCTCTACAATAATGGGTACTTTTGACCACTTTTTTTTTTTTCATTTATATTCGTTACGTGATACTTTTTTACTGGATTAAATGTTGAAATTCCATCATCTACAATGATTCAGCCATGGTGCTATATTTGTCTGCAAACCAAAACCTGTCTACTTAATATTTTGAACTAAAAGTACACATTCAGCATTATAATCTACTTATTTTCAGAGTTGTTGCTCAGAATATTTAAAAGAAATGACACTTTTCAATAAATAAATGTCAAAAAAAAAATTGAAAATATAAAAGCTTTATCTCACGAATTTGAAATCATGACATTGTCAATACTGGTGATTCCATTACAGTTGTGATGGGAAATGTACCTTGTCTGGGAAGCCAGATGCCTACTGTAGTTACCAAATATTCTGTTTCATCTGCAAAACTGGATCAGATTACCAATAAAAACATACTAAAATTTAAGGGTAATACCCATTTTGAAAGAAGTAATCAATGTGGGAATAAATGGATAGTTTGTCATTTTACAAATAAATTCATGCTCTCTATATACAATTGATATTGTTAGTGATAAAATTGCATTATTGAAATAATATTAAATAACACTCAGAAGAATTGATCATTTGAAAGATCACTAAAACACTCTTGTTGAATAAAAAATAACTGGAATCATTTTTTATAATAATGGCATCAAAATCAAAAGACAGAATGTTGTGGTTCCACAACATTACATTCAATGTTTGTAAGTAACTAAAAATGGTCATTCTTAGTTACTTACAAACATTGAATCTGCAGCAAATATAAAAAAACTAATTTAGCAAAATACACAGTATCTCATTTTGCTCTTCTTCTGTTAATATACGTTTGCAGGAATCCCAAGGTAGACCTTGAAACCCAGGTCTCTGGCGCTGTAAGGCAGCAACTCTACCGCTGCACCACTGTGGTACCCTGATGATGCATTTCAAAACATAAAAATATGGCAAGGGAGCAGAGTCAAAATCAATTTGACAAATATTTACATTTTTCTCTGCCATCTCACCTATTTATATGACTTTCTACAAGGAAATAACTTAAAACCCAAACCTGTGGAATACCTGTTTTAATTCATTTGTATTTTTGAAATAAACATGTCCGTGGCCTACATTGTTAAGCAATTTAATTTCAACAGTATGATGAGATGGAACTAATGTTGGAGATTAGGTTTTTCTTACTGAAACAGGGTGTGAAATTCGATGCCATGCCAGCATTTATTATCCATTCCTAATTGTGCTTAATTTAGTTCAGAGTCAACATATTGGGGGGTCTGGAGTCGCATATGGGTCAGACGCTTTATGGATAACAAACTTAATTTCCTAAAGAATATTAATAAAATGGTAATGTCATGGTTATTTTTTACTAAGGCGAGTTTTATTGAACAACAAGAAGAAATTGCTTACCAGAATATGAAATGAAAGAGATGAATTATTTAAAAGATGATGATGGATATTACACTATAGAGAAGTAAATTGAATAAATTATTTCTTGTAACACTCATCAAACTAATGCAACATACACAATTGAGATGACAGTGACTCTGAAGGAGTTTTTTAAAGAGTCTTAGAAGGTTCTGCCAGTCTAAAATATTTTGACCATTTCAATTATCTGTTTGTGTCCATGAAAGAGAAAGGCATTGTTAAATAGAACAATTAGTATAGAGGCAGATGATCAGGTACCATGTGGAAGATTATTGTTGCAGGCTTGGTATACAAAACACTTTCAGAACCAGATAGGTTTAAAATGAAGGAATGTCTCTTTCAGCTCAAGATTGTGTCAGGTTTTTTCCCTCAGGCAAACCTGAACGAGTAGCACTGCCCGATTTTACTTCGGAGTCACGTGAGTGAGTACGTGAAGAAGCCCGTTCAGCCGCACGTGCGTCATTACGTCAGACGCATTGGTGCAGGCGGCCGGTTGGGGCAGCAGCTCCCCAGCCTGGTAAGTTTAAACTTCAGGTAAGCTGGTTTTCTTACCTGTTTTATTCCCTGCAGGAACCTCTTGTTCCAGAGGCTTCCTGCCGGAGGATTCGCGAGGCCCGACGAGGGAACCAGCTATGGGCTGTGGGGAAACCCCGGCTCTTGCCGCCAAGAGCGGGTAGCTGGAGAATGTCGGGTGTCACGAAGTGGGTCGCTGACGGGTGGTCAGTGGCTTCCAGGTGCTCCGGGTGCCGGGAGGGGTTCCCTCCGATAGGCACAGAGACGCTGGGGTTCCCAGGGAGGGGACCTCCAGTAGGCCGGATGTGAGAGGGCATTTCCCTCTGATATGAATATTTATGCTGTGGTTTCCGTGGAGGGGATCGCCAGTAGAGCGGGAGTCGGGAGGGGGTTTCCCTTTGATATGAATATTTATGCTAGGGTTCCCGTAGAGGGGACCGCCAGCAGGCCGGGTGCCGGGAGTGGTTTTCTTTCCAACGATATGAATGTTAATGCTGGGGTTCCCGTGGAGGGGACCTCCAGTAGACCGGGAGTCTTGAGGGGTATTCCCTCCAAGATAAATATTTATGCTGGGGTTCCCATGGAGGGAACCTCCAGGAGACCACGTGTCGGGAGGATTTCCCCGATATACATATAGAGGCTGGGGTTCCCGGGTAGGGGAATCCAGTAATTATGCGGCTTGCAGACCGCAGGGGTCCCCAGGTAAGGGGTTAAACGGACCGGAACAGTCAGCCCTGGGACCGGTAGGGATTTACCTCCGGTAATATATAAGGTGCTGGGATTCCCGGGGGAGGGGAAATCTACCAGCTATGCGGTGCCCAGACCGCAGAGGTCCCAAAGATATGGGGTAAATCGACCCAAGTGGTCAGTCCTGGTGCCGGGAGGGTTCCCTTCCGGTAAAAGTAAATAATGTGGAAGTTGGCCAGGATGGAACCTTATTGAGAGGAGGCTCAAGATAGATACACCCTAACATTAGGAGATATGGCAGTGTTGGGCAGATGGGAGAGCCCTTGCCAGCAGCGCCTTGTAACAGGGCTGCATAATGGGGATGCCGAATCTATGGCAGTGCCGGCCTATTGCTCTAGGCCGTGTCAGCAGCGCCTTGTATAGGGCTGCTTAAATGTATGGCAGCAGCACCTGTAGTAGGGCTGCAATGATGTCTCCCTCATGGAGGAGGTGAGCTTACCGGGCCATTTTCTGACCGTGAAGGGTGGGCCTGTTGGAGAGGCTATGCTAGCAGCGCCTTGTAGTAGGGCTGCTTAATGTCTCCCTTATGGAAGAGGAGAACATGCCGGGTCAGTGTAATCTGATGCCGAGGCTGAGGGTATAGCATGGAGCATACCTCAAGGGATGAAGGGCACATGTCAGAGGTACGATTTCTGGCAGCAAGGTTGCCATTACAACACAATGCAGTGAACACCGCTATCAGGGGAGTTAGAGCCAACCGCCGAATATTCTATTCAGGTAAGACATATTCCACAGGCAAAACCTGAAGGGCGAAGCATAAACTGTTGGACCAATTAGGCCAACTAAGGATTCATAGTTTAGGATAAAACGCACCCCATGGCTTCATCGGCAGGAAGCGGTTCACTGAAGCTGGTAGCAGCATTAAAGCCAGGCTGACCTACCGGACGTGAGCAAACAGTTAGCTGCAGACTCCGCCCAGGACAGGAAGGCTCTGCAGGAACGGAAGGGACGTCACGACCGCGGTGCCACAGGTGCTGTCGCCGAGGGAGGACGGACGGAGCCGCGGCTCGAGAGACTCGAGAGACTAACAGAGACTAACAGAGGCAAAGAGGTTTGCCACGCACTGCAAGGGAGCAGTGGACCAGATAGGAAGAGCGGAAGGAATTACCACTAGACAGCCAAACCAGTAGGTAATTTACGGCTGGGGTGAGTACTTTCCCATTTATAGGAGGTAGGATTATATAAATAAGGGGTGTATCAATACAGTAGGGGATTCTTAAATAGGACCAGTTAATTACTTATATAAGATGGGCGGTCAGGAGATGTGCCAATACTGCGAGATGTGGGAATTTGTCGACACCATTGATGTAGAAGATCCCTACAGCTGCAGTAAGTGTTTGAGGCTAGAGGAACTCCAGCTCCGCATTGATGAGCTGGAGACCCAACTTCATACGCTGCGGTACATCAGGGAGGGGGAGTATTACCTGGATGTTTTGTGCCAGGGGATGGTCACACCGACCAGTTTAACTAATTCAGTAGGCAGTGAGCAAGGAAAGGAAGGTGTGGCCATAAGCGAGGCAGGTAGGGGGAACCAGGAGGAGATGCGGCAGGAGCCACAGCCCTTGTCCCTGACGAGCATGACCGAGGCTCTTACTCAATGTAAGGACGGGATCAGGGGCTGTGGGAGGGATGAGCAACCTGGCTGCAGCACCGTGGATCAGGAGGCCATTCAAGAGGGGGGAGTTAGAAGAAATGCCGTAGTGATAGGGGATAGTATTATTCGGGGGGTAGATAAGGTTCTCTGCGGCCAGCAGAACATGTCCCGAAGGCTGTGTTGCCTACCCGGTGCTAGGGTTAAGGATATCTCTGCGATGCTGGAGAGAAATTTGCAGTGGGAGGGGGAGGATCCAGTGGTCGTGGTCCATGTGGGGACCAATGACATAGGAAGGACGAGGAAGGAGGATCTGCTGAAGGAGTTTGAGCAGTTAGGGAATAAATTAAAAAGCAGAACCTCGAGGGTACTGATCTCCGGATTGCTACCTGAGCCACGGGCCAAATCGGCGAGGGTACGTAAAATTAAAAAGCTAAATGCGTGGCTCAAAGACTGGTGTGGGAATAATGGGTTTGGTTTCTTGGGCCACTGGCACCAGTACTGGGACAGGGGGGATCTGTTCTGTAAGGACGGACTTCACCTGAACGGTGCTGGGACTGGGGTCCTGGCAAATCATATAACTAGGGCAGTAGAGAGGTCTTTAAACTAAGTAGCGGGGGGGAGGTATCAAGGGGGGTAATAACGGCAGGGGTAGAGGAAATAGAGCAGGGTATCAGTGGGGAAGCGGTAAGTCAAAATGAGACAGGAGACAGAATGTGTGAAGATAAAGCTCTAGATGTAAAAGGGGCAAAAACGGAAAGGAAGGGTAGTAAAAATCATCTGAAAGTGCTTTATCTAAATGCACGGAGTATTCGTAATAAGATAAATGAATTAACGGTGCAATTAAGTATATATAGTTATGATATCGTGGCCATTACGGAGACATGGCTGCAAGGGGATCAGGACTGGGAGTTAAATATAGAGGGGTACTCGACAATTAGGAAAGATAGACAGGAAAGAAAGGGAGGAGGGGTGGCCCTTTTAATAAGGGAGGGAATAACGGCAATAGAGAGGAAGGATATTGCGTTGAAGGATCAGGATAGTGAAACAGCTTGGGTACAGATAGAGAATAATAAGGGGAAAAAAAACACTAGTGGGTGTAATTTATAGACCTCCAAATAGCTGTGACGCTGTTAGTCAGAACATAAATCTGCAAATAGTTGACGCATGTAAAAAGGGAACTGCTGTAATCATGGGGGACTTCAATTTTCATATTAATTGGGCAAACCAAACTGGGCAGGGTAGACTAGAGGAAGAGTTTATAGAATGTATTAGAGACGGGTTCCTAGAACAGTATGTCACAGAACCGACAAGGGGGGAGGCAATCTTGGATCTGGTCCTGTGTAATGAAGCAGGATTAATTAAAAATGTCATAGTTAGGGACTCGTTGGGAACAAGTGACCACAATATGGTCGAATTCCATATTCAAATAGAAGGGGAGCAGGTTGAAACTCAGGCTAGGGTGCTTAGTCTAAATAAGGGGGATTATGAAGGTATGAGGACTGAGCTGATCAAAGTTGACTGGGATAGCAGACTCAAGAATAAGACGGTACATGAGCAGTGGTGTACGTTTAAGGGTATACTGTATAACCTTCAAGAAAAATTTATTCCTATGAAGAAAAAAAGGGGTAAGGGTAAGAACAGTCAGCCATGGCTCAGTAAAACTATAAAGGATAGTATTCGGCTGAAGGCAAGGGCATATAAGGTAGCCAGAGATAGTGGGAGGGTAGAGGATTGGGAAGCATTTAAAGGTCAGCAAAAAATAACTAAGAGATTAATTAAGACGGGGAAAATAGACTATGAAAGGAATTTAGCGAACAACATAAAAACTAATAGTAAGAGTTTTTATAGCTATATAAAAAGAAAAAGGGTGGCTAAGGTGAACGTTGGTCCATTGGAGGGTGAGACTGGAGAGTTGTTGGTGGGGAACATGGAAATGGCAAAGGCATTAAACGAGTATTTTGTATCAGTCTTCACCATAGAAGACACAAAAAATATTCCAACGCTGGATAAACAGGGGGCGGTAGGAATGGAGGAGCTAAATACTATTAAGATCACCAAGGAGGTGGTATTAGGGAAATTAATGAGACTGAAGGAGGATAAATCCCCTGGGCCTGATGGATTACATCCAAGGGTCTTGAGGGAGATAGCGGTGGGGATTGTGGATGCATTGGTGATAATTTTCCAAAACTCCCTGGAGGCAGGAACGGTCCCAGTGGATTGGAAAATGGCCAATGTAACACCTATATTTAAAAAAGGAAGTAAACAGAAGGCGGGTAACTATAGACCGGTTAGTCTAACATCGGTGGTGGGTAAAATGTTAGAGACAATTATTAAAGAAACACTAACGGGGCACTTGGATAAACATGACTTCATCGGACAGAACCAGCATGGTTTTGTGAAGGGGAAGTCCTGTTTAACGAATCTGCTCGAATTCTTTGAGGAAGTAACAACCCGGGTGGATAAAGGGGAACCGGTGGATGTGGTATACTTGGACTTCCAAAAGGCTTTTGACAAGGTGCCACATAAGAGACTATTGCTAAAAATAAAACATTATGGGATTGGGGGTAATATATTAGCATGGGTAGAGGATTGGCTAACAAATAGGAAGCAGAGAGTGGGGATAAATGGTTCATACTCGGGATGGCAACCGGTAACTAGCGGGGTTCCGCAAGGGTCGGTGCTGGGACCCCAGTTGTTCACAATTTATATAAATGATTTGGAGGAGGGAACCAAGTGTAATATATCAAAATTTGCGGACGATACAAAAATGGGAGGAAAAGTAGGGGATGAGGAGGATAGGAAGAGTCTGCAAAAGGATATAGATAAGCTAGGTGAGTGGGCAACAACTTGGCAGATGAAATTTAATACTAATAAATGTGAAGTCATTCACTTTGGGAAAAAAAATGATAGGGCAAGTTATTTTCTAAATGAGGAGGAGCTGCGTTGTAATGCAACGCAAAGGGATCTAGGGGTATTAGTACATGAATCACTAAAAGTTAGTATGCAGGTGCAGCAAGCAATCAGGAAGGCCAATGGAGTTTTGGCCTTTATTGCTAGGGGGATTGAGTATAAAAACACGGAGGTCTTGCTGCAGCTGTACACAGTATTAGTGAGACCACATTTGGAATACTGTGTACAGTTCTGGGGTCCATACTTAAGAAAGGATGTACTAGCCCTGGAGGCAGTGCAGCGAAGGTTTACAAGATTAATTCCTGCAATGAGGGGATTGACATATGAGGAAAGGTTAAGTAGGCTGGAACTCTACTCTTTGGAGTTTAGAAGAATGAGAGGCGATCTCATTGAAACATATAAGATCGTGAGGGGCCTTGATCGGGTGGATGCACCGAGGATGTTCCCAATGATCGGGGAAACTAGAACTAGAGGACATAGTTGCAGAATAAGGGGGGGCTCTTTTAAAACTGAGATGAGGAAGAACTTCTTCACCCAGAGGGTGGTTAATTTATGGAATTCACTGCCCCAGGGAGCAGTGGAAGCAGAAACTTTAAATATATTTAAGACTAAAATAGATGGTTTTTTAGCTGCCAAGGGGATAAGGGGCTACGGGGAGAGGGCAGGGATATGGACCTAGGTATGGTTAGTATAGTAAGACCTGAGTGATCTCCTGGACAAGTGTCGATCGCCTGGATTGGGGTCGGAGAGGAATTTCCCGGATTTTTTTCCCGAATTGGACCTGGGTTTTTATCCGGTTTTTTGCCTCCCCCAGGAGATCACGAGGTTCTTGGGGTGGAGAGGGGTGATAGCGGTATAAAGGGGAGGGTAGTGTCTTGTGTTCTGTGTCTTGTGTCTACTGTTTGTGGGTAAGTGTGTCTGTTTAGTGTTCAGCCATGAGCGAATGGCGGTGCGGGCTCGACGGACCTGGTGGTCTACTCTCGCACCTACTTTCTATGTTTCTATGTTTCTATGTTAAAGCTGACCAGAGTTACTCTACAACTAAGTGACCATGAACAAGTTGGTAAGTTTTACAATTGGTTGTGCAATACACAAATGATTGAGACATTGTCATCTACTCAGAGGCATTTTAACCAGATAAACTGGACAATACTAGTATTCCAAGAAGGTTGGAATTTGGCCAGAAAAGTGTTGAGCCAGGTCCAGTATTTTAGCCAGGTTGCCTTCGAGACAGGCTCAGAGATATAGGGAATTGTTTTTCAAGGCAAGGTCAGAATTATGGCAAAAGTTGGCTTGGGACATGTGAGAATTATCGGAATCGGGTCAGAGTTGCCGTCCAGGACAGGCTCGAAATGATGTCAGGTGTGGCCTGTTCATTATGAAAGGAGGGTGATCAAACTAATTTCATAGGGTTTTTCCATGTACAATGATCATCAGAGATATTTGAAGGCATTGCTATGATGAGGCAATTTAACAGTCTGATAACAATAAATCATTCAAAGGACTAAGAGTTCAAAAACACTTGTGATGTATTGTCTGGATTATATTTTGACTCTGTATTTGGCTAAAATCCACTCAGTCTCAAGCTACTTGAGAAATTATTCTCACCTATCCAGTAAATTAGGTTGTTATCAAATGGATAGTTGGCCTGTGACTCCACCCTGGGCAACAGATTGGAATCAATAGAAACCTGGAACAGCCTTGTGGTTATAAAGCAGTTTCTATTCATTAGACTAACTGGCAATGTAATAGATGTGATGCAGCTGTGCAAGATTGAGAACTGACAGCATGCTTAATGACAAACAATAAGGGTCATGAAGGTCATTGATAATACAACTTGCTATTACCATCTGAAGCTAATAAAGCCACTATGATGGACAAACAGTATTCAGCATTGCTCCAGAAGTTGATCAATAAATATGTCATTATATTGCAAAAAAGATGCTATGGCTTAAAGTGAGAGCATGCGAATGTTATCTCTAATTGGAGGTGCAGGAGATTTGCATGAGTTATTAACTCTTCAGTATTGGTATCAACTATCTATAGACCCTAAGTGCATTTATGGGTTAAAGAGCCATTGAGTGAATATGCATAGGTGCATGCTCAACTTCATGTTGATACACTAAGATGTGGCATATGATAAGCACGAGGGTGCAATCAGGGAAAGATCCTGTAAAAGGTACATAATCTCATTTGCCACTGGAGTATCATTAAGTACAGATCAATGACAACATAGAATGGGTGTTGGACCACGCAGTATTTATGAAATTCTGATTCAATGCAACTCCGAATATAGATATGTTGTTTTCATGCTAATTTAAAGGTTGCAAATTGTGTGGCATAACAGTGGCGAAAGATACATTCTCGCTACAAGCATGAGGAATGATCTTTTATGTCTTCCTCCAATTTGCTTTATGAGTCGGGTCTTGAAATAGTCATCAAGAGGCGCTTTAGGTTCCAGCTGTGGAATTGGCCTATGCAGTTTGATTTCCGATTTGTCGGGAATAATAATAATGCAACATTATATAGTTATTTAAACGTAACTTGCTGGTCCAGCCTGCGGCTTGAGAGATCAGCCGTTGCATGATAAAATTAATATATGTTCTACAGATTTTCAATAGACTGCTTACGGCTTGGGTTTGTCATGCCTATTTTTGTATGTATTCACAGTGCTGGAATGGTACCAAAAAGCGGTACTTTGCTACTTCAGGAGATGGGACGCGTTTGTTTAATGCTCATGTTATATTTAAAATGGTACAGATTCTGAGTTATTGCAGTTCATTTAAATGGTCTTTGACAATATTGAATTATAGGATCATTAACTGTGCCAAGGGGCTTTCCATCAGACTAACTGCAGCTAACGAGGTCCAAGTTGTTTGGTTCACCTCGGATATCGTGTTAGTAAAGGATATCTGTTACACAGGTTTCCCAGGACAAGTACAATGCAGTATGGGAGATTGACATTGTGTAACACTATTTTAACCAGGGGGTTCCAGCTACATTCTTAGCTTTGATCGGACCTCATTAGGTAGTTATCCTCCTGGCGCTGGTTAGCGCAACAGGTCACTCGCTACATTATTGTTACAGGAGAGGATGATTACATCTGCAAATATATGCATAGTATTTTATGCTATAATTAATTTAAGCAGAGCAGTAGGGGTGTCAGGTCTCAAAATAGCTCAAGACATACCCAGGGATTTCTTGTTATGTGGGGACACACATATACAACAATACGTCAAGGTCACCAAGAGCCTTTGAGACTCTGAGCTAACTATGATTGTTAGTTACAAAAGACGTTATAAGACCCTATCTGCTCAGATCTTGTCAGGTGTTAAAACGGAGTTGAGATATGCAGGAGTAGATACTGATCTGGATCTCGGTCCACCAGGGCTGCTATAACAGCAGCAGCAAGTGTTAATTACGTTCCGCTGGACCACATGCTAACGGCTGTAGTGTGGTCAAACGAACAATATTTCAAACATGTTATAATAACCCGTTGCCAGACCAGAGGTATTCTCAATTTATTTTATGATCTGTTATAGGTTCCATTCGGATGAGAGATGTGACTATTATCATAGAATCATAGAATCATAGAAAGTAGGTGCGAGAGTAGACCATCAGGTCCGTCGAGCCCGCACCGCCATTCACTCATGGCTGAACACTAAACAGACACACTTACCCACAAACAGTAGACACAAGACACAGAACACAAGACACTACCCTCCCCTCTATACCGCTATCACCCCTCTCCACCCCAAGAACCGGTTATTGCTTATTTAACATCATCAGCATGTTTAAATCTATGTCATGACTGGATGCATTATGAATGTTTTCCCTCATTTGTCAATGAGGCAGTTGTGGTTGTGTAGACCTGTTTTCTCACGGCATGAAATCTATTGTTATTGCTTATTTAACATCATCAGCATGTTTAAATCTATGTCATGACTGGATGCATTATGAATGTTTTCCCTCATTTGTCAATGAGGCAGTTGTGGTTGTGTAGACCTGTTTTCTCACGGCATGAAATCACAGAGCTTTGAAATCTTCACGTAGTCACTCACGTGACTCCGAAATAAAATAGTAAGATTAAATGAGATCTTACCTGTTTGAAGTTTGATCTTTATTTTATGAGGAGTTACGATGAGGGATTACGTGCCCTCCGCACTCAGCCCTCATTAAGATCATCTGGTAGTTCTAGTCTTCTTTCATCTTACTATCATACTTCAGTCACTATTATTATCTGTGATTTCACACCGCTGCTTTGAAGATTGACGCACGTGCGGCTGAACGGGCTTCTTCACGTAATCCCTCATCGTAACTCCTCATAAAATAAAGATCAAACTTCAAACTGGTAAGTTCTCGTTTAATCTTACTATTCTCTCTTTAATTCTTTGTTCAATGGCTTCAAATATTTATTTTTCCTTTAAAACATGTAATGGTCTTACCCAATTCTGTTTATGGCAAAATCAATGTGATATCTGCATATAAAAATATAATCTCATCCACCAATGGCAATTTTGAATTGATATATTTGCCTAAGCAAGAGGGTTAGAGTAAAGAATATTGTCAGTGGTTCATTTTTGTCATATGTTCCGAGAGACAGGGAAAAACTTTATTTGCATGCTATCAATGTAAATCGTTCATACAAGAGTACAATCAAACCATACATGAGTACAACCGGCAGTGCAAAAAGAGAAAGGAAACATAAAACAGATTATAGTGTTACAGCTACTGAGAAAGTATAGTTAAAAAAAGTTCAAGGGGTGCAGATTGGGAGATCGGGAATATATCCTTTGCTTATGAGGGGTCTGTTCGATAGTTCGATAACAGGCTGATCAAGAGGCTGTTCTTGAATCAGTTAGTATGTTTTTTCAAGGTTTAACATCTTCTGCCCAGTGGTCGAGGGCAGGGCTGGCCTTAGGAGGTGCGGGGCCCAATTGGGAACAAATTTCATAGAAATATAAATAAATAATTATAAATGAGTCACGTGTCGTGAGTAATATGACAGTTAGTCGGCTTTAAAAAAATCTTAAACCGCGCATGCGCATATTGTTCTCTCCGTAAAAATAAAAATAAAAATAAATAAAGTAACAATTTAATTTGCCCAAGGCTTCCAAATCTCCTTCTTTCTGAATTTCTGAAAACTGAATGGGTGGAGGATGACGGCAGGTGGAAAGATGGTGGGAAAAACGGGAGCACACCGGGGCAACATGAATCAGTTGTCATCTTATTGAATGACAAAACTAGTTCAAGGGACCAATTGATGGGAGAGTTCATTTCATAGCGTGTGGGGAGTATAGCCAGGGGTAAAGTTGCGGGGAGGGCAGGAGCGTTGAGAAGGAGGGGGTCGGGTTCATGCCAGTAACCCACTCACTCACCGCTGCCGCGGCGCTCCGGGCGTGGAGCCACCGCATTGTGGCTGGGGAGGGAAGCAGCTCGCGTGGCTACGAGCGGCCGCCATCACCGGACAGCAGAACTGACTGCCATCTCAGCGCCTTCTGCCGGCCCGCTCACCTCTGGCAGTGCTCTCCGTCTGAACAGTGAGGTGACCAGCTCAAGAGCAAAGATCATAGAGCGGAGTGGGTCAGCGGGTGATGGATAACATCACAGCGGGCGGTGGAGCTTACTCCTGTGTCAGTACAAATACGGGACCAAATTGAGGTTACTCGCACTGACATATGGAATATGCTCCACCGCCCGCTGTCCTGTTATCCATCGCCCGCTGACCCGCTCTTGAGCTGGATGATCCCCGACCGCCTCCTTCTCAATGCTCCTGTCATCTTTACCCTGGACAGACTACCCACACGCTCTGAAAGGAACTCCCCCACCCCCCTCCAGCAGCGCTGTCCTTTTACAACCGCTTCCCATCAGCTGCTAGCAATGAGGGATAGACTTGGCTATACCTCAATACAGCAACATCGTTCTTGATGTTGGTGTACTGAGGGATAACAAAGTCTATCTTTCTTGGGTAACAACCTAACCTTCTGCCTCCAAAATGCAGGGACATTTTTTAGCAATGTTACAAAATTTTGAGATTTAAAAAATCAAGTCTGCAATTTATCCCATCAGATAAAGCATAAACAGAAGTTTATTTTGACACCTAATTCACTTTCATATCTTAAGTATTAAAAAAGGTTATGGCCATTATCATACTCGGAAATTAGCATCTTGTTCCCCATTGCTTTTCCATTGACTTAACACAAAAGCTGTGATCGAGAACAGTCAAAAGCCCATAACTTTCTTAAAAATTATGAGAACTGAATGAAATTTTCAGGTATTATAGATTGAAGCATTCTGAAACAAATATAAAACATCTTACTTGGATGACCTGAAATTAAAGCATATAATTAGTTAATTACCTAATTGTAGCTAATTACAAAATTGACTTCTGACGGAAATAGTAATAAACACCCAGACTGCCTTAAAAATTCAAAAATGTGATATTCTCAAGATCAGAACTTTAATATTATTGTATTATATGCTGTAAGTCTGTAACAGATAGGTAAATAAATTACAATTTCTAGCAATAGACCAGGTCTTTATGGAGATGATCAGTTGCTAGCTGGTACATTGGCATACCATAATCAGTAGCATCATCATACTCCTCAGATTGTAACCAATAAACAACTCTGTACACCTTGTTTTTCCTCAACTTTTCAATTTTGGCATTGTAAATTACAAGTTTTTGCTCTTCAAACCACGCATGACATGCCTTTCTGCCCACTACTTTCCCATTAAGAATGTCCTGTAGATTCTATTTCTTAAGAAATGGATAATTTTTTTAAATAGCCTAAGTATCCAAATAACAAACGTATCCCATTCACACAAGAATATAACTTGATTTTTAAATCTCACTGTCATGAATTTATATGCCAGATCAGTGATGGAAATGGGTTTTAGGAACTAGGGGTACGCTAAGGTCCGTGAGGCTGAGGTTAGGAAGCAAGGGGGTGGGGGCCCTGACGCTATAAGCCCCCCATGAGAAATGTTATCTAACTCTGAAATTGAAGATAGACAAAACCTGGAGTAGCTCAGCAGGACAGGCAGCTCAGCGACTCTGGAGAGAAGACCCTTCTTCAGACTGAACTGAACTCTCGCCAGTGAGAATACTTGTAATTGTCTGAAGAAGGGTCTCAACCAGAAATGCAACCCTCTTCCCAGAGCCCCTGCCCGTCCCGCTGAGCCACCACAGATAGGGAGTTGAAGGTAGACACAGGGAGGTCCACCTTCAACTTCAGAGCCAAACAAAAAACACAGAGTGCTGGAGGAACTCAGCGGGCAAGGCAGCATCCGCGGAAGGAACATATCACTTCTCAGAAGCCGCCACGGGCTAGGACCCTTCCCCCCCCCCCCAACAGAAAGGAACCGCAGATGCAGCCGTCACCGCAAAACATCTAAGAAGGAACTGCAGATGCTGGAAAATCGAAGGTAGACAAAAATGCTGGAGAAACTCAGCGGGTGTGAAGCCCTGTCTCACTGTGCGAGTTCACCCAAGAGCTCTGCCGAGTTAAAAAAAAATCAAAACTCGTGGTAATTTCCGATTTCCATTTCACAATATCTATCAGACATACAGAATGTTGCAAGGATCTCCATTCCTCAGTAAATGCAATTGTGTTTTGAACAAGTATTAATGACGCCGCATGAATTGTATTCAAAGGAAGGCGGCATCATTAATACTTGTTCAAAACTCAATTACATTTACTGAGGAATGTGGATCGATGCATTGATGACACATTGTATAACTACTTGTTAACTACTGGCGGTTAACAAGTATTACAGTAGTAGTTAACAAATCGTTTGTGTCTGATGGCCGTGCAGCGGTTGTTATCCATTGTCGTTTTGTAAAAAGATCCGTATGCCGAATGTTTTTTTAAAAATCTTTATTTAACAAAGCAAATTTGTATTTCGGTATGAAATACGGAAAATTAACACCGGGCCCCCCTTAGGCGCGGGGCTCAATTGGGGGAAATCGGTCCAATCGGCTTAAGGCCGGCCCTGGTAGAGGGAAGAAGAGGAAATACCAGAGATTTATGATCAGGAATTTGAAGTTCTCTTCCATCATCGCAGGTCAATTCATTGAGTCTTCACTAAAGACGAGGAATAAGAACACAGTGACACAAAATGTGGTGTTGTAAAAGGTTTAATGACTTTTAAAGATCAGTGAATACAGTGTTAAATTCCATCTCTCAACCACTGAAAAAATAGTCTCATACATTTCAGAGTTTAGAAATACAGCGTGGAATCAGGCCCTTTGGCATGAATCCACACTGACAATCAATCACCTGTACACTAGTTCTATGTCCTACACATTGAAGGAAATTTACAGGCATTAATTAACCTACAAACCTTGTCCTCACAGTGGGTTAAACCCACTGTGAGGATAGTTAAAGTCTGGTCAGAGGAGGCGGACTCCACACTTCAGCAGTGTTTTGGAAACACTGACTAGAAGGCGTTTGCAGCCCAGGCCACCCTTGACTCCCACACGGACATTGATTCCTATACATCCTCTTTTCTGGACTTTATAAACTCCACCATCAACAGTGTCACCTCCCTCAAACGGGTGCCAATATTCCCAAATCAGAAGCCATGGATGATCAGTGAGGTCAGGCTACTGCTGAAAGCACAGGGCACCGCTTTCAGGTCAGGCGATGCCCGAACCTACAGTTCATCCAGGGCTAACCTGAAGAGGGGCATCAAGAAGGCCAAGCACTGCAATAAGCTAAGGATTGAGGAGCATTTCAACAACAACTCCGACCCCCGACGCATGTGGCAAGGCATCCAGGCCATCACGGACTATAGACCTACCAACAACACTTCCACATCCAGCAACGCCTCCTTCCTTGAGGAGCTTAACCACTTCTATGGCCGCTTTGACAGGGACAATCTAGAGGTGGCCATCAAGGCTGTGCTCCCTGCCGATTACCAGCCCCTCACACTCACCCCCTACGACGTGTACGTGGCACTGAGTAGGATTAATGCACGTAAGGCTGCTGGCCCTGACGGCATCCCCGGGCACATCCTCAGGGCCTGTGCTGCGCAGCTGACAGACGTCTGGACTGACATCTTCAACCTGTCACTTGCCCAAGCAGTTGTCCCCACGTGCCTTAAAACCACCTCCATCGTGCCGGTGCCAAAATACTCCACTGCGGCAAGCCTCAACAACTTCCGCCCAGTTGCACTTACTCCCATAATCACCAAGTGCTTCGAGAGGCTGGTCCTGGCACAACTCAAAGGCTGCCTACCCCCCACATTGGATCCCTATCAGTTCACCTACCGCAAGAACAGGAGTACGGAGGATGCCATCTCAACGGCACTTCACTCCGCCCTCTCCCACCTCGGCAACAGAGACACTTACCTAAGAATGCTGTTCATCGATTACAGCTCAGCATTCAACACCATTATACCCTCTAAACTTATCACCAAACTCGGTGACCTGGGCATCGATCCCTCCCTCTGCAACTAGATATTGGACTTTCTAACCAACAGACCCCAGTCTGTTAGGTTAGACAAGCACACCTCTTCAACCCTAACCCTGAACACCGGTGTTCCACAGGGCTGTGTGATGAGGCCCCACCTCTACTCCCTCTTCACCTACGACTGCACACCTGTACATGGTACTAACACCATCATCAAGTATGCAGATGATACAACGGTGATTGGCCTCAGCAGCAACAACGATGAGTCGGCCTATAGGGAGGAGGTCCAGCTCCTAGCAGCATGGTGCGCTGACAACAACCTGGCCCTTAACTCCAAGAAGACCAAGGAGCTCATTGTAGACTTCAGAAAGTCTAGGGGCGGCACGCACACCCCCATCTACATTAACGGGACGGAGGTGGAACGTGTTTCCCGCTTCAGGTTCCTGGGGGTCAACATCTCCGATGACCTCTCTTGGACCCACAATACCTCAACTCTGGTCAAGAAGGCTCACCAGCATCTCTTCTTCCTGAGGAGACTAAAGAAGGTCCATCTGTCTCCTCAGATTCTGGTGAACCTCTACCGCTGCACCATCGAGAGCATCCTTACCAATTGTATCACAGTATGGTATGGCAACTGCTCTGTCTCCGACCGGAAAGCACTGCAGAGGGTGGTGAAAATTGCCCAACGCATCACCGGTTCCTCACTCCCCTCCATTGAGTCTGTCCAAAGCAAGCGTTGTCTGCGAAGGGCGCTCAGCATCGTCCAGGACTGCTCTCGCCCCAACCACAGACTGTTTACCCTCCTACCATCCGGGAGGCGCTACTGGTCTCTTCGATACCGGACCAGCAGGTCCAGGAACAGCTTCTTCCGTGCGGCTGTTACATTAATCAACACTGTACCTCGGTGATTGCCAGTCACCCCCCCCCCCCCCCCCCCCCACCCGGACACTCCTTCCACCAGGAAAAAAAAATTGCACTACTATGACTGTATGCACGTAAATATATTTAATTATTGCTCATATTCTATGTTGCTCTTCTAGGGAGATGCTAACTGCATTTCGTTGTCTCTGTACTGTACACTGCACAATGACAATAAAGTTTGAATCTGATCTGATCTGAAATCTGAAACCTGCATGTCTTGGAATGCAAGAGATAATTAGATCACCCGTAAAAATCCCTCTCGATCACAGGGAGAACATACAAACTCTATAAAGATAGCACTCGAGGTTCCGGATCGAACCTTGTTGCCTGTCTTTGGGAGGAAGCATCTCTATCACTTAGTTTAGTTTAGTTTAGAGATACAGCGTGGAAAGAGGCCCTTCGACTCCCCGTGTCCGCTCTGACCACAACTGGTTACAAGTGTGGACCAGTCTTTGGAATATGGGAGGAACCTAGAGCCCCCATAGAACATCCACGTGGTCACAGGGAGAACGTACAAACTCTGTACTTAAAGCACTCTGTACAGAAAGTCAGGATCAAACCCGGGTCTCTGAAGGGCCTGTCCCACTGTATGAGGTAATTCCCGAGTTTCCCCTGATTCGAACTCGGAAAATTACGGTAATAGCTGCTTGTAGGTACTCGGGGCTCTCGTGGACATTTTTCAACATGTTGAAAAATCTTCATGAGCTTATCGCGTTTCCCGCGTACCTGCCGTTAGCGTTACGAGCTGCTAAGAGACGTCCCGAGCTCCGACGTACCCGCTACCTACATTCTACGTACTTACCACGAGTTTGATTTTTTTTTAAACTCGGGAGAGCTCTTGAATTACCTCGTACAGTGGGACAGGTCCTTGACAGTGTAAGGCAGCAACTCCACTGTTACACTACTGTGTTCAACACTCACATGACACAATGAACAATAATCTCTTATCAATTAGGACTCCTATCTGACTACCATACCCTCTCATTCTTAACCCTACTATAAAGCTCACACTTTCTTCACTCCCATTTAAAAAAAAAACATCATCAGCTGTAATACCATCATCAAAAGTAGCACATCACTCACATATACTGTAATATGTTCATGAATAGACTTTCCTTTTCTTTACAAGAGAGGTCAATGCTTAAGTAATGTCAGAAATAAGAGCCAAGTGAATGACTTTTGGCTCACAGTACTGGTAGATAGAGTACCAGCAATTATTGAAAATGCCATCGAATTTGTAGCTATTCGATGTACTGGTACTACTGAAATTCCTTCTCCATTTACAGTCTGCAAAAGGCGTAAGTATGCAACTCATATTTGGTAACTACATTCATTAAAACTGTGAAACCAACGGTTCAAACAGCAGAATCCTCTCTGCAAATTCCCTTCCCAGTCACACACAGTATCCTGTCCTGGAAATATATCGAGCAACCTCCTTCCCAAAGACCACCATTGTCACTGACACAAAATCCTGCACAGACATGTCTGAGGCCATGCTGAGCTCAATTGGTACTGAATTTGAGGAGTGGTCCTTGGAGATTCATAAAAAGCTGGGGGCTTAGGGGCTAAACTCAGTGAGTTCCATGCAGGGTGGATGATGGAGGCCTTGGAGATGAGCTTGAGTAGCTCTGGAATTCAACAGGTTGCCTTTGATATGCACTTATGCTTGGTTCTGTGTTTTGAAATCAGTTGGCTACCGCTTCTACAGTGGAAAAGCTCATTTCCAGCTACCACGCAAAGTCATGAATAAGATTGAAGGTTGACTCTTTCACGTCCCTTGAAGTTTCATTTTTGCTTTCAGGTAGACATGTTAATGTTCTTAGCATTTCATTGTGTATTCACAGCTGCCTTAACTGTGTTTTGAAGCTATAAGGTTCTTAGGTGGATCTCAGAATCATATGCACACTTGTTCTGGTCTCGGATTACCCTCTCTCCTTGTCTTTGGATGCAGCTATTCATGCCAAAAAGAATATCTTGCTGATCTGACATGAGAGGGCAAAGATGCTATCTTCCTCCAGTTAACCACTAGCTTGAGGCACCACAAAATGTAACAGTGATCTATCAACTATCTCAATGAAGCTTGAGTGTGCAAGCACTCTTCAAAGTCTCTGTCTATTGCAGTCAGAGCAAGATTGGAGAGGCCATATGTGGCATAGGGATTTCTGTGTTGTTGAGGATAATTATATTTTCACTCAAATTGCTGAGGTTCATCAGTTGCAGAAGGCATAAACAGGAAATGTTGAAGCTCAACATTCCCCACCGAAAATATGTGCTTTTCTTTGATATTCAGGAATGAAGAAGGCATTCCATAACTCAACTTGACACTCGCAAGAACTGGGTAAGATACTGTAAGCATGAGCTAAGAGGTTGGTTCAGACTCCTTGATTAGAAAAAAATATAATGTCTTCAATGACTTATGACATCCGGGATGGCTTAGAACACTTCATGTCAGTCCACAATGAGCAGAGGGAGGCCAAGCACTAACAGCAGTAATTCAAAGACCAACCACCACTCATATTTTCCCCCCATCCATTGATCTCCTAATGACTCCAATCCTGATTCACAGCTCTTATCAGGTGGATGTGGAGAGGATGTTCCACTTTGAACTTAGAACTGGGGGTTACTGTGCACAAACAAGGGCCACAAATTTAAGGCAGAGGTAATGTGGCATGTTTGTTCCCTCTTGCATCATGTCTTCTGAAGGGATCTATAGGAGGCACAGCCTCAAAAAGGCAGTCAATACCAACAAATCCCTACACCACCCTGGCTACATTCTCATTTAACACCTACAATCAGAAACAAGGTACAGGGGCCTGAAAACCATGATCATCAGATTCATGAATAACTTCTTCTCAACAACCATCAGGATCTTGAACATGACACAACACTAACCTTATTAACTGCGAACTACGAACTTCTATACACTGTTATACACTAAGGACTTCGTCTTTTGCACTATTATTATTGTTATTGAACTTTTAAAAATTATTCTTGACTTTCTTGACTTGACTCTCAGTGAAAACATTGATTTTTGAACGTGGAGTTAAATCGGCTCTTGAAATGAAAGTTTACCCTTGATGTTTGGATCGAAGTCCCCAGAGATCGCTAAATTTCATAAGCTTCCTACGCCTTTGCGTCAAGCCCAGAGAGTTGAGAGAAAGAGGAATGTAGAGTTGAAGTTACAATCAGGACTTCTGGTGGCGCCATGCTGGACTAGCAGTCGCAACTTTTAGCTCCGCTCCTGTAAAATCGCGATTTTTTGCGTTAAAATCGGGTCTGGAGGTCGGGACCGATTCAAAAACTCACCGGAGCCCCGGGACGTCGCGTTGATGATGTCATCAGTAAGCGCTGTGATTTAAAACGGAGGATAAAGGATTTTAAATGAAAAAACCGTCTTCAGCTCAGAGCCCTCAGAGAACAATCTCAAAACTGCTGAAAACACAGAAAACTGAAGAACAGACCTCTGAAGTGGATTCTGGAATGGCTACAAGGGCCAAGACTGAGATGGCTACTAAGGAGAAAAATGAAATGGAGGAGATAAAGAACAGGGTAAGAGAACTGAGAAAGGATATTGAGGCTGGAAACTCAAAAATGATGGAAAATATTAATGTCAAATTGATGGAAAATATGTCGAACATTAATGCTGGTAATCAAAAAGTTATTGACTGCATTGGCATTATACAAAAACGAATTGAGGATGTGCATGAAGAGCTAATGGGGAGAATTAATAAAGGGGAAGAAGAATCTAAGAAGAAGTTTGAGGCTGTGCATGTAATTGTTTCTTCACAAGTAACTGCAATGAAAGACATGGAAACAGTTGTTGATCAAATGGCTGAAGATATGCAGGGAATGAAGCTAGAACTAGACAGCCTCAAGAGTCAACTGGCGAAAGTCTCAGATAAATGTCTTGATCTCGAAGCACGGTCAAGATGCCAAAATTTACGAATACTGGGAGTAGTAACTGAAGGAGCAGAGGGAAATAACGCCCGTGAGTTCACTGCCAACTTAATCAAAAAGGTACTCAATCTACCTGTGGAACCGGAAATTGAAATGGCACATCGAATACCTAGATTTAAGCCAAGATCACAAGTAGATCCAGCCCACTCACGACAGATCATAGTCAAACTTTGGGACATTTCAGCACTTGAAGAACTGATGAAAAAAATCAAATACGGAGTGAAGATGACATTTGGAAACGACTCTATCAAACTCCTCCGGGATTATCCCTATGAGATTGTGCAAAAGAGAAGAAAGTTCTCACAGACAAGACAGATTCTCCATGGAGTTAAAGATGTCAGATGTGGCGTTTTTTATGGCGGTTTAAGATATTAAAACAGCTTTACAAATTATAGAGAATTAACAATAATTAACAATACTAATATAGAAATATAAATGGAAACTAACCTGAACTATATAAGGGGCAAAATGTAATAAGGTGCTAAAAAGACTGACCAGCGCGTATATAGAGATAACAAATTTTAGAATTAAAGTAGATATTACTGAATGTTTAAGTGTTATGTAGTTCGTGTGGGGAAGGGAGGAGACTTAGGCACCTGGCATCATTCCAGGAGCCTGTTTCTGGTTAACCCTTACAGCTAACAGCTTACTATTATCAAAAGTATAACTAATTATAAATAATTAGTAGATGAAAGTGTTAGATAAATAAATTTCATAGTAGCTGAACACAGATCTGATAAGTCTGAATGAAATATATATATATATATATAGTGTAACTGGGGGAAATATAATTGATTTTGAAATGGTACCGCCCTCCTAGGTTTAGAGTAATAAAAGGAGCGGAGCAAATTGTACAATATCAACTTCGGAAGTCGAATAGATGTCGAATCCCACAGACGCGTGGGACACGCACTACAGTGTTGAATACTTCAGACACTGTAATTTTACTTGTTCAAATTTTTTTTTAATCACAATATGTCACTTCTATGTGATTTTTTTTCAAGGAAAATCGCAAAAGGGATCTACCAAGGAAGTTAGTAATACAAACGCCCCCCAAATATCCAGAGTCCTGAGGTATGGATGCACCGTAATAAATAAGGGTATTAAAACCAGAGAAAATGCAAGATGATAAACAAAAGAAAATGGGAGGAATCACATTGTGTAGCTGGAATATAAGGGGTATTAATGAACCAATTAAAAGGGGCCAAATACTAGCTCAGTTGAAATCATATAACACGGACATTACTTTTCTACAAGAAACGCACCTTAAACATCAAGATCAGATGAGAATGAGGGCGAATTGGATAGGCCAAACATTTCACTCCTCATATACTTCGAAATCCAGAGGCACCGCAATCATTATTCGCAAAGGAATACCATTCAAATCAAAGAACATTATATCAGATAAGGCGCAGCTGACAGACGTCTGGACTGACATCTTCAACCTGTCACTTGCCCAAGCAGTTGTCCCCACGTGCCTTAAATCCACCTCCATCGTGCCAGTGCCAAAACACTCCACTGCGGCAAGCCTCAACGACTTCCGCCCAGTTGCACTTACCCCCATCATCACCAAGTGCTTCGAGAGGCTGGTCCTGGCACACCTCAAAAGCTGCCTACCCCCCACACTGGATCCCTATCAGTTTGCCTACCGCAAGAACAGGAGTACGGAGGATGCCATCTCAACGGCACTTCACTCCGCCCTCTCCCACCTCGACAACAGAGACACTTACGTAAGAATGCTGTTCATCGATTACAGCTCAGCATTCAACACCATTATACCATCAAAACTGATCACCAAACTCGGTAACCTGGGCATCGACCCCTCCCTCTGCAACTGGATACTGGACTTTCTAACCAACAGACCCCAGTCTGTTAGGTTAGACAAGCACACCTCTTCAACCCTCACCCTGAACACCGGCGTTCCACAGGGCTGTGTGCTGAGCCCCCTCCTCTACTCCCTCTTCACCTATGACTGCACACCTGTACATGGTACTAACACCATCATCAAGTATGCAGATGATACAACGGTGATTGGCCTCATCAGCAACAACGATGAGTCGGCCTACAGGGAGGAGGTCCAGCACTTAGCAGCATGGTGCGCTGACAACAACCTGGCCCTTAACTCCAAGAAGACCAAGGAGCTCATTGTAGACTTCAGGAAGTCCAGGGGCGGCACGCACACCCCCATCCACATTAACGGGACGGAGGTGGAACGTGTTTCTAGCTTCAGGTTCCTGGGAGTCAACATCTCCGATGACCTCTCTTGGACCCACAATACCTCAACTCTGATCAAGAAGGCTCACCAGCGTCTCTTCTTCCTGAGGAGACTGAAGAAGGTCCATCTGTCTCCTCAGATCCTGGTGAACTTCTACCGCTGCACCATCGAGAGCATCCTTACCAACTGCATCACAGTATGGTATGGCAACTGCTCTGTCTCCGACCGGAAGGCATTGCAGAGGGTGGTGAAAATTGCCCAACGCATCACCGGTTCCTCGCTCCCCTCCATTGAGTCTGTCCAAAGCAAGCGTTATCTGCGGAGGGCGCTCAGCATCGCCAAGGACTGCTCTCACCCCAACCATGGACTGTTTACCCTCCTACCATCCGGGAGGCGCTACAGGTCTCTCCGTTGCCGAACCAGCAGGTCCAGGAACAGCTTCTTCCCGGCGGCTGTCACTCTACTCAACAACGTACCTCGGTGACTGCCAATCACCCCCCCACCCCCCGGACACTTATTATCACTTATTATTATTTATTTAAATCATTTGCTATGTCGCTCTTCCAGGGAGATGCTAAATGCATTTCGTTGTCTCTGTACTGTACACTGACAATGACAATTAAAATTGAATCTGAATCTGAAGGGAGATATCTTATAGTTACAGGAGAGATCCATGCTATGCCAATCACCTTGGTAAACATATATGCGCCCAATTTTGATAATCCTCAATTTTTTAATAAAATCCTGAATACAATCGCAGAACCTAACTACCAAAATGTTATAATTGGAGGAGACTTCAACTGTGTTTTAGATCCGTACTTAGATAAATCGATGCAAAAACAAAGAGGTAATATGAAATCTAAAACTAGAGAACTCTTAAATACATATATAAAAAATACAAATATAGCAG
The DNA here is from genome assembly GCF_010909765.2 of Amblyraja radiata. Taxonomy (NCBI): domain Eukaryota; kingdom Metazoa; phylum Chordata; class Chondrichthyes; order Rajiformes; family Rajidae; genus Amblyraja; species Amblyraja radiata. Next base: position 57,394,651 of record NC_045961.1, read on the forward strand.
ACGTCTGGAGGATCGCGAATCCGACTGGAAGGGAATACTCGTTTTATTCAATGGTACACAAAACATACTCACGTATAGACTACTTCCTAGTGGATACAAAACTAATCCCTTATACTATGAACTCTAAATATCACACCAATACGATTTCAGATCACTAAGTTTCGTTCTAAAATTAGAAGGAATGTCTACGAACAAATCGTTCTGGAGGTTTAACTCGCAAATTTTGAAAGACCCACAACGGAGTATATATCTAAAAAAACAGATGGACCTATTTTTTGAGACAAACGATACACCAGATATATCGCCCACTTTATTATGGGAATCCTTTAAAGCATTTATTAGAGGAGTCATTAACTCGTATCAAGCTTTTCAAAACAAAAAGAATAAGAATGAACAAAGACAATTAGAAGAACAAATCAGACAACTAGATATAGATAATGCTAAAGATCCAACTATGGATAAACATAATAAAATTTTAATACTGAAATTTAAGTTAAATAATTTTTTATCAGAGAAGGTTATAAGATTATTCCAAATTACAAAACAAGAACATTTCGAATTTGGGGATAAACCCCATAAACTTTTGGCACGCCAACTGAAAAAACGGGAAAAAGATCATGCAATTTCAAAGATTAAATCAGATAGAGGGGAATTATTAACACTACCTATGATATCAATAAAAGATTTGCTCAATTTTATAAGAATTTATACACATCAAAAACACTAATAGACAATAATAAAGTTTCAGAATTTTTGGACAATTGTAACCTTCCAAAACTAGAACTGAAGGAACAAGAGGAACTGGGAGCACAAATTACATCTAAGGAAATAGAAGACACAATAAACACACTTAAGAATGGAAAAACACCAGGAACAGACGGATTCAGTAATGAATGTTATAAATGTTTTTACGACATAGTTACACCATGTCTACAGAAAATGTATACATACGCTTTTAAAGAACAAATTTTACCTGAAACACTAGCAGAATCAACGATCACATTAATACTTAAAAAAGATAAAGATATAGAAGAACCAGGCTCATATAGAGCTATTGCTTTGTTAAATACGGATCAAAAAATATTAGCGAAAACACTAGCTAGAAAACTAAATCAATATGTTAGTAAATTAATAAATGAGGATCAAACGGGATTTATACCTAAGAGACATTCATTTAATAACCTGAGACGTCTGCTTAACATAATGCACTCTCACAAACCTCAAGAACAAGAGTTATCTATCATTTCATTGAACGCAGAAAAAGCGTTTGATCAAGTAGAATGGGATTATATGATTAAAGTATTGCAAAAATTTCAAATGGGAGAGAGCTTCATCGCATGGATAAAATTATTATATAACAAACCCACGGCTAGAATATTAACTAATAATATACTATCTACAAAATTCCAATTAACAAGGGGCAACAGACAAGGATGTTCATTATCATCGCTCTGGTAATTGAACCTTTAGCTGAAAAAATTAGAACACACCCAGGTATTTACGGTTATAATACAAAATATTCAAATAACAAAATATATGCAGACGATGTATTACTGTATATCACAAAACCCCAAATCAGTATACCAAACATATTAAATCTAATTGAGGACTTTGGATCTTTCTCAGGATACAGAATAAACTGGAACAAAAGTGAAATAATGTCGATAAAACCGAAAGACTCAACACATCTCTTGAAATTCCCTTTTAAAATAGCCACAGAAAAATTTTAATATTTAGGAATTGAAATCACTAGAAACTATCACGCTGTTTAACGCCAATTATAGCCCCTTACTTAAGAAACTAAATAATCTAATCAAATTCTGGAAAACACTCCCGATGTCTTTAATAGGTCGAATAAATGCTATAAAAATGATATTTTTACCACAAATCCTATATTTATTTCAATCAATTCCAATATATCTTCCAAAAAAGTTTTTCAAAAACTAGACTCAGACATTACAAATTTTATATGGGATTATAAATCCCACAGAATACAAAGAGCACACCTTAGTAAACCAAAAGAGATGGGTAGTCTAGCGCTCCCTAACTTTAGGTACTATAATTGGGCAGTAAATATTAAAAATATGATTCACCTGCTGGATAACTGCCCAGCAGGTGGACTGGATTGTAATGGAGAGAGAGGACTGCTCTCCGTGTAATACAGGAGCGACTCTCCTCTCACCAATGAATCTGAATAACAAAAATTATAATAAAAATCCAATGATACATAGCACAATTAGAACTTGGAAACAAATAAAACAGAATCTAAAATTAAGAAATCTATCTCTTTTAATGCCAATAGTCAATAACCCGTCGTTTAAACCTTCAATTATAGATAAATCATTTACACAATGGGAAAGAATGGGAATCAAAATGCTCGGAGACTTGTATGAATTAGGAAAATTATTATCATTTCAACAATTACAACTGAAATATAATTTGAAAAATAATCAATATTTTAAATATCTTCAAATCCGTAACTATCTGAAAAAATACACAAAAGACTATCATAACATGTCCCCAGACTTATTGGATGAAGCCATGAAGACAAAGGTTGAATCAGCAAATCTAATATCATACTTATACAGCATTATTTTAAATATAGAAATACCTACAACTGATGGTATTAGAAGAGACTGGGAACAAGAACTAGCTATAAAAATTTCAAAAGAGAGCTGGGATAAACACTTACTATATGTGCATAAATGCTCGATCAACGTACAACATACTCTAATTCAATACAAAACATTACATAGACTATATTATTCAAAAACTAAAATAAATAAACTTTTTCCTAATGTCTCACCCATTTGTGATAAATGTCAGTCACAAGAAGCTACCATAGCGCACTCTTTTGTTTTTTGTATAAAAATCCAAAAATTCTGGAACGAAATATTTGAAATCTTCACAAAATTATTTAAAATAAAACTTGTACCAAAAGCAGAATGGATCATTTTTGGAATATCGGAAGGTAACCCCGAATTAAACGTGTTTCAAAAGAACTTACTTAATTACGGGCTAATAATGGGGAAAAAAGCTTATACTCAAATTTTGGAAAAATGCTCCAATACCAACAATAAAAATATAGATTTCAAACATGTTCGAAACACTACACTTGGAAGAGATGAGACTCCTCCTAGCAGACAAAGCAGACCACTTCCAAAAGACGTGGTCCAAAAAACACTTTCCTGCACCTTCACGATTCTTGCTCACTTTCCTTACTTCTTTTATTTCTATCTTTTTTAAAGCTCGAAAAACGGTGGTACAACAAATGTATTAAGATATATGTGATGTGTATTATTGTAATTTACTGTACTTCTAATAAAAATAAAATTAAAAAAATTTAAAAAATTAAAAAAAAGAAGTTACAATCAGATCAGCCATGATTTTATTCAATGGCAGAGCAGATTGAAGGTCTTGTGCAGTTTTTTTCTGCACCATATTTGTATCTATGTTGAGTTTGCCAAGGTATAGATAAATTAAAAATTCTTAATCCATCACTGTAATCCCAATGTAAAATTGCCACTCAATCAGCAAAATGAAACAAATTAAGGTGTGAAATGAAGAAGCACATGATTTTGCTGGAATGGAAATGTAAAATACAAAAATGTAAAGTATAAAGGTTCTCAGAAGGGTGAAGTTGCAACTTATAAAGTAAGGTATTTTTCAGTTCTGCTATTATTCACTTACAACCTTTAGAGCTATCATATTTTAATCACTTTGAACATTGAGATCAAAATTGGTTTGCACAATTAGGGCAGTATGGTTGCATTTATAAGATCTCGGAGCTAACGTAGTGAAATTTAAAAGTCAGAACAGAGCAGCATGCTCTAGTGTACGACTGATTGCTGGTCATATTGTTTTCAATTAACAAATTACTTCAGCTGATCGGGAACACACGGGTTTTCACGAGTGGTCATTTGTCCTATGCTGCAGGGGAGACCAATTTACTAAATTTAAACAAATTAAAATGAAATGTAACCTGTTTGCAGCAGCAAGAGAATGGGTGGTTTTTCAGTCATCGTTAACTAACTGGTGGTCGTTCCAGGCCATAATCAGACTCAGGTGACTAATGCCCCTGTCCCACTTAGGAAACCTGAACGGAAACCTCTGGAGACTTTGCGCCCCATCCAAGGTTTCCGTGCAGTTCCCGGAGGTTCCCGAAGGTTTTTGTCAGTCTCCCTACCTGCTTCCACTACCTGCAACCTCCGGCAACCACGTGCAACCACCGGGAACCGCATGGAAACCTTTGGTGGGGCACAAAGTCTCCAGAGGTTTCCATTCAGGTTTCCTAAGTGGGACAGGGGCATTAGGGTGCCTGATCTGCACACAATGCCACAAACTACTATGAATGAACAAACTTGGTGGAAGCCGACTTTGATGACTAGTGGGTGTGACCAGCAAATATTTTCATTAAAAACACTTTCAGGCTAGAGTAAAATATCAAGAATAAAGTTGTTATGAATGTTTCTCACATCAGTTTTAGCATCGCAATTAAGTAGCTAATTGATCAGAAATGAAACAGAAATATGAGGGTCTCCGCATTAAACCAGTGAGAAACATATGTGAGGACATACATTCCAGGAAATTTGCAGTTTTATGACTTTCAGGAAAGTGATGATCCATTTTTTTTCTCTAATAGTGAGGCAGCTTTTAAGCTCATTAATGATCTAACTCAAAGTCCCCAACAAGCTGCTCTACTCATATAACTGGTTACAAGTGTGGAACACAGATGATTAGAGAAACCTATTTGGATCTCCAGATGTCATGATTACCCAAACACATATGTTCACTGGCTACAAATTGTTTTGCAATATCCTAATAAAATACTGAAAAACGTAAATGATGCAAATCATTTACCAAAATATATACTTTGGTTTCCAATGCGGCAAAGCTCTGGTGCGGCAAGTTTAGAGTAATAAATGAGATATTTTTTGAGGTTGCTGCATTTTATATATATTCAAATTTATGCAAGTTAGATCCCAAACCTGTGATATTAATAACATTCATTCTGTTCCATTTGCTATATCAACAACTGTTCCAGTGGAGTACTAATCCAGGAGTAAAATGCAGGATGTATAGCCAAAGGGCATTTAATTCACATACTTAACAGTTACTAACACAATTGATTATTAATTGCATACTTAAACATTTGCAAAATAAACAAATAATATATATTAGCCAAGAATACAAGGCACCAATATGTCAAGCATGTTAGACAGTAGAACTCTATTTCAAAAGGCAGGGATTTAGATTCTTAGACCACTGGGATCTGTTTTGGAGTAAGGGGGAACTGTACAAAAGGGGTGGATTGCAGGTGGGGACTGACATTCTGGCAGGCAGGTTTTCCACTGCTACATATGTCGTTTTAAACTAAATAAGGGGGGAGGGGGGGTCAAATGGGATAGTCAAGATTGGAGTTAAAGGGAAAGGGAGTAAAGGGATAGTTAATGACCCCAGAATTAACAGGAAAGAAAGCTCACAAAGGGATAGGAGAGTATGGCCAAGTGTAATAGGGATCGATGTGAAAGGTGAGGCATGAGGAATTAAAAATATTGTATATGAATGCGCGAAGTATAATAAGTAAAGTAGATGAGCTTGAGGCTCAGTTAGAGGTTGGTAGATATGACATTGTGGGGATTACTGAGACGTGGCTGCAGGAGGAACGGGATGGAATTCAGTCCCTTGCGAGGGAAGACATAGACTGACGAGGTAGAGTCACTGTGGATTGAGTTGAGGAATTACAAAGGCAAGAAGACACTAATTGGTGTTATCTACAGACCCCCAAATAGTAGCCCGGATGTAGGGTATAAGTTGCAGCAGGAGTTAAAACTGGCATGTAACAAAGGTAATGCCACTGTGGTGATGGGGGATTTCAATATGCAGGTAGACTGGGAAAATCAGGTTGGTTCAGGACCCCAAGAAAGAGAGTTTGTAGAATGCCTCCGAGATGGATTCTTAGAGCAGCTTGTAATAGAGCCGACCAGAGAAAAGGCAATACTGGATTTAGTGTTGTCCAATGAACCAAATTTGATAAGAGAACTCGAGGTAAAGGAACCACTTGGAGGTAGTGATCATAATATGATTAGTTTTAATCTGCAATTTGAGAAGGAGAAGGTTAAATCGGAAGTGTCAGTGATGCAGTTGAACAAAGGGGACCATGAAGGCATGAGGGAGGAGATGGCCAAGGTAGACTGGAAAGGGATCCTAGCAGGAATGACGGTGGAACAGCAGTGGCAGGAATTTCTGGGCATAATCCGGAAGATGCAGGATCATTTTATTCCAAAAAGGAAGAAAGATTCTAAGGGAAGTAGGAGGCAACTGTGGCTGACAAGAGAAGTTAGGGATAGAATAAAACTAAAAGAAAAGATGTATAACACAGCAAAGTGTAGCCGGAAGCCAGAGGATTAGGAAACTTTCATAGGACAACAGAAGGAAACAAAATGGGCAATACGGACTGAAAAGATGAAGTATGAGGGGAAGCTGGCCAGGAATATAAAGAAGGACATTAAAAGCTTATTTAGATATGTTAAGTGAAAAAAGAATAGGAAAGTCAAATGTAGGTCCCTTGAAGGCAGACACGGGTGAAATTATTATGGGTATCAAGGAAATGGCAGAAGAGTTGAACAGGTACTTCGGATCTGTCTTCACAAAGGAAGACACAAACAATCTCCCAGAAGTACTGGAGGACAGAGGATCTAAGAGGGTAGAGGAACTGAAAGAATTTTTCATTAGGCGAGAAATAGTATTGGGTAGGCTAATGGGACTGAAGGATGATAAATCCCCTGGGCCTGATGGTCTGCATCCCAGGGTCCTCAGGGAGGTGTCTCAAGAAATAGTGGACGCATTGGTGAGCATTTTCCAATGTTCAATAGATTCAGGATCAGTTCCTGTAGACTGGAGGATAGCTAATGTTATTCCACTTTTCAAGAAAGGAGCGAGAGAGAAAACGGGGAATTACAGACCAGTTAGCCTGAATTATTAAAAAGATAATAATGGGGCATTTGGATAGCAATAAAAGGATTAGACCAAGTCAGCATGGATTTATGAAAGGAAAATCATGCTTGACTAATCTTCTGGAATTTTTCGAGCATGTGACAAGTAAAATGGATGAAGGGGAGCCAGTGGATGTAGTGACCTTGCTCCCTACTGCTCTTTTTTTTTGGCAGCTTGACTTGTAAGATGGAAACATTGCTGCAATTTTTTTAAGATTATCCCGTTGATAAATGTGGTATGGAGTCTGGGACGGCCTAACTTCCAGATTTGCCATTGGGATATCTTCTCTGCCAGTCCCTTTGATGTCCTAAGTAAATACTGGGGCCAGAGACCAAAGTTCCACTTGTCTCCAAGCCACAGGTATGTGGACAATGAAACTAAATGTGCCTGCATAAAAATAGTAATTCGAGTAAATGTAGAGAAAAATTAGACTACATGAATGGCTTTGAAGCAGCCATCTTGGGGTAAGTATAACAAGACCATTAAGCTGATATATATGGGGAAGTTCCAGAAGTTTTCCCATAGTCTGCAAATATTTCCCTCTGCAGGGGCTAGCAAGTTTGGGGATATTTGCATAGATGTTTATTTATGTGTAAGTCTTGAACTTGTCTTGTTCAGCAACTATTCCAAGCAGGCAGACCGATGCCGAATACATTAAAATAACTTATGTCAAGTTGATTCCAGCCCAGCTTGCAAGTGATTACGTATCGTGTTTATAAATTTTTCAAATTTCTTATTGGAAATATTTTAAATGTTTAAGGATGAAATGTTTTATTTGTTTCAATTGTTTTCTTAAATACTTTTTAAATACATTTAATTAATTTTTAATCATTTTGGAATGTTTCTGAATTTTGATTTTTGTTTTTTTGATAAATTTAACAGCCAGCTAACTCGGGGAATGTGGCTTAGCTGTCTGTCAAAGGCCTTCTCGGTATGATCTGGGTTATTTCAGTCTTCTACCACTGAAAGGCATTAATATGCAAAAACCTGTCTGTTGATTTGCTGTCTACCTTAATCAGAGATATAGCATGGAAACAGGCCCTTCGGCCCATCAAGTCCGTGCTGACCAGCGATCACCCTTTACACTAGCACTGTCCTACACACTAGGGGTAAATAACTATTTACTGAAGTCAATTAACCTACAAACCTACACGCATTAGGAGTGTGGGAGGAACCCGGAGCACCTGGTGAAAACCCATGCGGTTGCAGGGAACGTACCCCAGTAGTCAGGATGGAACCTAGGTCTCTGGCGCTGTAGGGCCTCAACCCTACCACTCTGCCACTGAGCTAAATAAATAAAAAATCTAAGATAGGCACAAAATGCTAGAGTAACTCAGTGGAACAGGCAGCATCTCTGCAGAGAAGGAATGGGTGACGTTTAGAGTCTCGACCTAAAACGTCACCTATTCCTTCTCTCCAGAGATGCTGCCTGTCCCACTGAGTTACTCCAGCATTTTGTGTCTACCTTCAAATTATACCAGCATCTGCATTTTTTTCCTACAAATAAGAAATCTACTTTGTCACACAAACACACGGGTCCCATGCATGGTGGAGTACATGTGCCAATCACTAAAAATAATGCCGAAGTGGAAACAATTGAGAGTTTCAAGTTACTTGGTGTAAATATCACCAACAATCTGTCGTGGTTCAGCCGCATTGAAGCACATTGATAGGTGGAGGAAGGGAGGAAGTAAGGGTGGTAGAAAGGGAGGGAGGGAAGGAGGAAGGGAGGGAGGAAGAGAAAGAGAGAGGATAAAGAGGGAAAGAGAGTGAGCAAGAGAGAGAGAAGAAGAGAGAATGAAAGAAAAGTGTGTGGGTGAGGGGCAGGGAGAGAGAGATGGAGAGGGGGAGGGAGAGAGAGAGTGCACAAACAGTTGTCAGTCCAAAAGTTCATGCAAATCATTAAGCACCTATATTTACACAAACCCAGTTTATTATCCCCCTTACGGTGGTATGGTGGCACTGCGGCAGAGTTGCTGCCTTCCTGGGCATACAGTGCCGGAGACCCGGGCTCGATCCTGACTATGGGTGCCGTCTGTACGGAGTTTCTACGCTCTCCCCCGTGACTGTGTGGGGTTTTTCTCCGAGATCTGCGGTTTCCTTCCACACTCCAAAGATGTATGGGTATGTAGGTTAATTGCCTTGGTGTATATGTAAATTGCCCCTAGTGTGTGTAGGTTAGAGTTAATGTGCGGGGATCGCTGGTCGGCGTGGACTCGGTGGACCGAAGTGCCTGTTTCCGTGCCGTAGCTCGAAAACTAAAACTAAATTTCCCTGCTCACATTGTTCACAAGTTGCACACTAAGAGAATTGCGAGGTTGCATGTTAATTAATGGCACCATTATGCACCAGTTTGCATGTTTAATTATAGTGTATACACAGAAGACTGCATTACCATTTCTGGAATGATAGTATGCATGCTGAGCACATTAAATGAAACTGTATAAAAGCATCATGCCACACAATAGAATTCCTAGGCTAAAAAACTATTAATTTATAGATGATCATGGCAGATGTCAGATTGTTTTAAAGATCCAACAGACTCTAAGATTCTTCAGGGAAAAGAATCTGCCACCTATGCCCAGTCTGTCTTACACATGATTTCAGTCTGATTCTGTGTTTGATCCTTAATGCCCACGGAGGTGACCTAACAATAGTTTAGGGATGGGTAATAAGTGCAGTCCTGGTAGCATTGCTCTCAATCTGATGACAAATAAAATGAAATATCTACTTTGTCTTAGGATTTTAACTGCACTGACATCTCAATGCACTAAGCAGTGCAGCGCACATAGTTTTGTTGTATTCATTCTGTTCTGCGAGAGATTTCTGTAGCCTGTTATAAAAATAATACATCCTCAAAATTATTAAAAGGAACTGACCATAGTTAGGTAATGAAAATGGCACAATAATAATGATAGCTAATTCATCGGGAATATATCTTCAGCACAGCACAAAATTAGTTAGGGCATCAAGAATAAATGCTGAGTTTGCGAACAAATGTGCCCAAGAGAGATCATTCAGAGTACCAAGTAGTCTCTGGCTTTCATCAGACAGCTAAGGTCATTCTATTAACAGTTCCTATATGTAGCCACAAGGATGAATTCAGCAATGTCCTGACACAATAAGCAGGCTTCAGGGACTGTGTATCTGTATTTTCAATGATGAGAAAACATTTAATTTGCAAGGTGCCTGTATGACGGATTCATCAACCTTTGGAGGTCAATCAAAGGGAGACCTACAAAATGAGTTGCACCAGTCTAGGGGAGACTGAGTGTGGACCTGAATGGGATGTAAAAGTATGAGATACACCAGTAATGTATATGGCAAACAACTCTTCTCCTTGACAGAGATGCATATTTAGTTTTAGGTTTATCATTTAGTGCATTGAGGAAAACAGAGCATGGTTTAAGGATTTGAGGAATATTTTATGGATTTTGTAGACAGGTACTCTTGCAATATTTGAAGGGGTGGGAGATTGCAACCTGCACGTGGTTCACCCTGTTTTGACTAATGCAATCAACCCGACATGCAGAAACAAGATCAAATAGAACAATTTGACCTACAACTTTAGGCTGTGCACACCATATGTAAGAAGAAGAGAAGCAATGTTTGAATAGTATTTAGATGAACATTTGAATCACTTGGCATAGAAAGCAATGGGCAGAGTGCTGGGAAATGAGATTAGTTTGGTTAGATACTTGATGGCCGGCATGGAAACAGAGGCAAATGGGTCTGTTTCCCTTTTGTGTGACTATTGTACCGTTTACCGTGTCACACAATTAATTATTTTAGGAATTGAAGTTGTTGTTAGTACCCAGACAAATGTCTTGACTTTTATATTCTTGCAAAACATTAAAATTAATCAACAACAGCTACTTCAAGATCCAACCATGTATTATGTGAACAATCTCTTATTATATTTTGCATAATCACCATTTTTTAAAATGTGTCATTAATGTTGCTTTTATAGCACCATGTTTAGCCTGATGATGGCTAATATTCTTCCAGCATCATTAAGCCAAATTGTAAGTCATTGTATTTCATTAAAATATGACATTGATAGGGAATAATGAAGGACATACAACATCACTTTGAAAGCCTGTGGAAGAACACACCAGTGCTCCTGTCTTTAAAGTGTTGGGTATGCATTTGACATTTTTCATAAAAGTATTTCCCCTAATATTTGCTAATTGTAAATGATTTGGAGAAGGAAATGGAAGATAATGTATGTTTACAAAAAGCTACAAGGAAATAAGTATGAAAACGTTTAAATATCAAAGTGTTTGTGGAATCAAAGCTTAATAATTTTAGCACTAAACCACCTGTGAGTTTTCTGCTAACATAAATGAGGACCTCAATGAAATACAATGACTTTTATCAAGAAGTATTCAGAACAGTGGCAGGGTTGTTTACATCCATTACAGGCTCTTAAATTGGACCTGCATAGTTCTTGACAGAACCACATTCAAGATGCAGTAGTCTGCACACCAATGACAGAAGGCTCTGAAAGGTGTCTGGCCTCAAAGGTTAACCATATATTTCACCATAGATACTGCTTAAACTGTTGAGTACTTTGAGCTCTGCTTTTGTTACAGATGTGCATCGGCTCTCAAAGGACCACTTGACCCTTCCTGAAGATGGATGTGGAGTGAAGGTATCCTCTTGTGGAAGAATGTAAAGCTAGGGAATGAGAGGATGAAAATAATGGGTTGCCATTAAAAAGCTTTTTTTCCTCAGGTCCAATTAATCTTTTGAACTCTGTTTATTAAAGACCAGTGAGCCAAAGTGCTTGAATATTCTTGAGGCATAAATAGATAAAGTATTGCTATGCGAAGGATATTAGACTACTTTAGGTAGAGAGAAATTCAGAATTGAGGTTACAAGGAGATCAGCCCTGAACTTGCTAAATTACGCACCAGGCTCAAGAGGACTGAATGGCCTGCTCATGTTCTCGTGTACATTCAAATTTATATTTGGTTGCAAATAGAACCAAAGGTATTGCTTAATTTTACTTCGGAGTCACGTGAGTGACTACGTGAAGAGCCCGCTCAGCACGCATGTGCGGCATTGCGTTCAGCAGTGCAACAGCGGCCGCATCGGGAGTCAGGCGCTCCCGCTACAGGGTGAAAGAACGGACCGTCAGGTAAGCTCTGAGGTCGGGGTTTCTTTCACAGGGAGCCTTCTGCTTTATTTCAGGCAGAGAAGAAAGGCTCTTGGACAAACCTGTCCCCTGCTCGACTCCACGGAGGAGCGTTCCAACTGGGGGGGGGGGCAGTAACAAGGCGGTAGGACCGCTTACCCGGCGCTCCATTATTCCCCGACACCGTGCCGAGCCCAGTCCCGCTCGCACCTGAGCAGCGGGCTGGAAGTAAAGCTACCGAAGAAGCGTCCGACCAGTGGCTTCCGACTTGTCGGACGGGGACGTCTCTCCACCCGCACGGGGAGGGGAGACAGCCGCCTGAGCCGCATGGAGCGGCTCCTGGAGCAGGAGCTCCAGCGAGACGCGCTTCGTGAGGGGCACTCTCGCAGGGGGAGTTCAGGCACTCCCTCCACAGTGTCTTGTGCACTGTCCATTGCTTCTTCCTTACCCGAGGGTAGCTTTGGTGACCAGGACTGGGCTGGTCAAGGAGAAGGGACGCTGGCTGAAGATGTCGGGAGTATGAAAGGGGTGCAGGAACAGGAAGAGCTGCTAGGTGTGGTGGACCGCTACGTGGCAGCCCCACGTGCAGGAGGCCGTTAAAGGCCAAACCAGCGGCCAGCATTAACCACCTCTCCAACAGGCCCCTACAGGAGCAGGTGGTCAATGAGGCCTTAGAAATGTATACAGCTCCAGAGAACTGTGAGTCCCTTAAAGTGCCGGCTGTAAACAGCCAAAACTGGGGGCACGTTGGGGCAAATATTCGGAACCAGGATCTAAAACTGCAGCGGATCCTCAGGCTCCTGACGTCAGCCATCACATCGTTTGCTCGTTCCGTGAACAAATACGGAGATGACCACAACCTTCGTAAACAAATCATAAGACCTGACATAAAATCCTAAATTTGCGGGGTTGTGCAAAACCCCAGCCACTGAGCTAGACCCACTGCTCTTTGGCAAAAACCTCACAAAGCATATGAAGGATATGGAAGAGGCTTTAAAAAACTTTCGTTCTCATGAGGGCAGGCCCCGGGACGAGCAAACCAAAACAATAATTCCTAAGCAGCAGCACCCCATCGCGTCCATCAGTCGATGTCTACCATATGGGACTGGTGAAAGCTCGGGGTCCGCCTTCTATCACCGGAAGTCTTCTTTAGACCAGGGCCCAGAGCGGACCCCATGGAAAATGCGCCACCCCCCAACATCACCGCCACGTCAGACAACGTGCAAGACTCGTTGGACCGGCAGGAAACAGAAGAATAACCATAAACCATGGAGGTAGGTGGGTCTGGTTCCTACCAGCGTATAGAAAATAGGGGCTTAATACTAACAGGGGGGAGATTACACCTGTTTAAAGAAGCACGGGAGTCTATCACGAGTGATCAGTATATACTCAATGGTATTAGTGGATACAAAATACAATTCATACTAGAAAAATTGCCACCAGTTCAACATTCACCCCAGAGGGTATTTTCCCTCTCCGTTAAAGAAACGAGAGGGACAAGCTGAACCGGTGAGACTAATTACAAAGGGTATCATGGGAAAACATGAACCCTTGGAATTCGTATTAAATATATTCACTAAACCCAAAAAAGATGGTGGATGTCGCATTATCATTGACTTAACTTCACTAAATATGTTTGTTAAGTATATACATTTCAAAATGGAAACGGTTGTTACTGCCAAACAACTAATTTCCAAAGGATACTTCATGGCAAGCATTGATCTTAAAGATGTTTACTATTCAGTACCATTCACAAGGATCATCGCCGATACCTGAAATTTACCTGGATGGGGCAGCTATGGCAGTTTAAAGCGTTACCCAATGGATTCACATCAGCCCAAGATTATTCACCAAGATACTAAAACCAGCTCTGGCAATATTAAGAAGACAAAAACATATTGTCATGGCATATCTTGATGATATCTTAATAGTAGGCAAGACCATGGAATTGACTATGTTAGCTGTATCAGCTACCAAACAGTTGTTCGAAACCCTGGGATTGTCTTACATCCAGATAAATCTAAGTTGAAGCCATCCACAATCATGGACTACTTGGGCTTCACAATTAATTCAGTCTACATGACTGTAATATTGCCAAGAGACAAAACAGTTGAATTGGCACAATCATGCAACAATTCAATGGTCAACGAACGACCAACTATACGACAAGTAGCAGAGTAATTGGGAAAATGGTAGCAGCATTTCCGGCTACACAATTCGGACCTTTGCACTGTCAAAACTTACAAAGAGCAAAGGTACAGGCACCAAAACGGCATACAGGTCATTATGATCGTGTCATGAAGTTACCCACTGAAGCAATATCAGAACTACAGTGGTGGGCAAAAAACATTTGGCATAGTTTTCAGCCCTATTATCATCACTAACCCTACGTTAGTTATCCAAACAGATGCCAGTGCTCAAGGCTGGGGAGCAACTAACTCCATATCCAGCACAGGTGGTAGATGGATTAACCCAGAGTCATCATTACCACTTACACTGGGCATTAATTATCTAGAGATGTTGGGTGACTTTTATGGTTTAAAAGCATATGCATCAAATATGCATCACTTGCATGTACGGTTACAAATAGATAATACTACGGTGGTGGCCTACATTAACCATATGGGCGGCATAAAATTGGTATCATGCGACAAGTTGGTCAACACAATTTGGCAATGGTGTGTCGAAAGACATATTTGGCTATCAGCAACTTACCTGCCAGGTAAGCTAAATACAGTGGCAGACACCAGGTCACGTAAATTTAATGACAACATCGAATGGATGCTAAACTCCAAAAAAATTTCAAAAGTTATCAAGCAATATGGCACGCCAGATATCGATATTTTGCATCAAGGCTAAATCACCAGGTACCTATGTATGTCGCTCGGGAACCAGACCCTGAGGCAGCAGCGGTAGATGCGTTCGCGCTGGATTGGGGAAATTCTTCTTCTATGCATTTCCTCCCTTCTGCCTCATCAGTCGGGGACTACGCACAATACAAATGGACTCTGCTTCAGGTATTTTGATAGCACCCGACTGGCATACTAGCATACTCCATGACATGGTTGTTGAAACTCCGATGGTATTCCCCAGTGACCCAGAGTTATTAACACCCAGTGTCGGGCACAAGCCACCCGTGCCATGAAAAAATCAAACTCCTGGGTTGCAGATTCTGCACAAACCACTTCTGGGACTGGGATTATCAGAACAAACCGTCGACACCATGTCAGCATCCCTCCGAACATCCACTAAAAAACAGCACTTGTCCAGCATCAAAAAATGGGAGAAGTACTGCTTGGATACAGGGACCACCTACTCAACCGCTACCAATGTGCTGGAATTCCTGGCGAACCTTCACCACGATGAAGGACTCAGCTACAGAGCCATCAACACAGCTAGAAGTGCCCTGTCTGTCTATTTAAAACCAGCTCCAGGACAACAGGCCATGGGGTCCCACCCGCTGGTGGTCAAACTAATGAAGGGTATTTACAACTCTAACCCCCTAGACCAAGGTACACCCATATATGGGATGTCAGTGTGGTCCTGACATACCTCAGGGGATGGCCACCAGCCAGATCCCTCAACCTGGAACAATCTATGCTCAAAACACTCATGTTGATGGCACTTGTATCTGCACAGAGGGTCCAGTCACTACACCTATTGTGACTGGACAGCATGCTCACAGCACCAGACCAGATCTCTGTCGTTATCCAGGGATGGATCAAACAGAGCAGACCTGGAACACCTAATCCAGTCGTGGAATTCCGGGCTTACCCGCCAGAACCACGGTATTGTGCCATGACCCACCGACTGTCCTACATAGACACAACCAAAAATATTCGAGGGAGATGAAAAGCCTTGTGGGTCAGTCATAAAAAACCTTATGGTCGGGTGACGAGCCAAACCATTTCGAGATGGCTCAAGCAGGTGCTAAAAGCTGCTGGGATAAACACTAACATGTACAAATCTCACTCCACCAGGGCAGCATCCATGTCAACGGCCAAAAGAATGGACGTGCCTATAGACCACATCCTGGCTACAGCTGGATGGTCGTGGGGAAAGACCGTTCAGAAATTTTATAATAAGCCGTTGGCAAAACCTGCTTTATTTGCAGAACATTTTTTACAGACTGCAAATATTTAATTTAAGCCCGGGGAGCAATTTAATTTCTTGTTGTTATTGTTAAAAAATACCATTGTGTTTTTCTACAAACAGATTCATTGGTTGATTACGATAACACACTTCCTCCCTCAAGGACTTCGGCAGTGAGTGAAGTAATAACTGTTACACGGTTTGAAATCACAGAGCTTTGTGACTCCGAAGTAAAATAGTAAGATTAAACGAGAACTTACCAGTTTGAAGTTTGATCTGTATTTTAGGAGGAGTTACGATGATGGATTACGTGCCCTCCGCTCCCACCCTCAATAATATGGGTCAAACTGATAACTGATGTCTCCTTTTCTTTACTATGTTTATTTCAATAACTGTGTCTATCTGTAATTCCACACCGCTGCTTTGAAGTATGCCGCGCATGCGTGCTGAGCGGGCTCTTCACGTAATTCCTCATCGTAACTCCTCATAAAATACAGATCAAACTTCAAACTGGTAAGTTCTCGTTTAATCTTACTATTTTATTGCTACACAACATTTTCATTGTATCAATGCAAATCAACATATGACTGAACAAGTCCATCATTCAAACGAGAATGCAGATTTGAGGTTACAATCAGATCAGCAATAATCTTACATGGCAGAGCAGGTGTGGGATGGCTGACTTCTGATGAATTTAATGTTTACATGCACTACTCTCAGCATAGAGATTTATAGCACCATATGGCTGGAGCGGGTGGAGTGAAGATACTAACCTAGGGTCACTATAGGAAGAGCTTAGCACAATATACGGGCCCATTTAACTCCTCCGACTGTGAGAAACTTCATTCATTCAGCGTATGCAAATATAAATCTCACATCCTTGCAAGGTATGTCAGGAGTGCAACATGCAACCAAGCACAGTCACAGGGAGCCTCTTTAATAATTGGGTCAGTGATGTGATTTGACAGACTGACAGTCTTGCTAAGTAAGATGTGAAGGATTACTGTGTGTCTTGCGGGTGCTCATGGTCAATTATAGGTCAAAGATGTTGAATGTTGACTTTGTTTCTCTCCATAAATATTGCCTGACCTGATGGGTGTTTTCTGCATTCACTTCCTTACATTGGTGAACTATGTTGACATTAATGATTGTGGTATATGAAGGGTAATATTGAATTCATCTTGAAATGGTGTGGCGGTGCTGTCAACAGCTGCGACTCGCTTGCAGTCCGTCTGTTTTTACCTTTTTTTTGTTGTTTTTTTTGTCTTGTTTTAGCTAAATTTTAGTTTATTAAGTTGTGTTATGGGGGGGGGTGAAAAACGTTTTTTTGTCTCTCCCTTCGGGGGAATGCAACTTTTTCTTGTCGTATCCCACTTCTCTGCCTCCGTCTGCGCTGTGGCCTAATGGCGGAGCTGGCGGACTCCAACCTGCGACCGACCTCGGGGCTCCGGAGGCAGAGCCAGCCAGGACTTACAAAGCGAGGCTGGCCGACTTCGTGGCCGAGGCAGCGGTGGCCTGACTCGCTGATGCGGCGTTCCAGCTTTCGGCAGTGGCTCGGAGCTGAGACTGCGGGACTCGGAGCTGATGCAGCGGGACTCAGAGCTGAGGCAGTGGGACTCGGAGCTGAGGCAGTGGGACTCGGAGCTGAGGCAGCGGTGGCCCGACTCGCTGAGGCAGTGGGACTCGGAGCTGAGGCAGTGGGACTCGGAGCTGAGGCAGCGGGACTCGGAGCTGAGGCAGCGGTGGCCCGACTCGCTGAGGCAGTGGGACTCGGAGCTGAGGCTGCGGGACTCGGAGCTGAGGCAGCGGTGGCCCGACTCGCTGAGGCGGCGTTCCAGCTTTCGGCAGCGGCCCGACTCGGAGCTGAGGCTGTGGCGGGCAGACTCGGAGTGGAGACAGCGTTCCAGCTTTCGTCAGCGGCGACATCACCACGGAGGTCCGCTGGACTGGAGGGCGGCATCTTCGGCCTGGATCGCCTCAGCGCAGAGGGAGAACAAGGAGGGAAGAGACCGAGACTAAGACTTTTGCCTCCATCACAGCGAGGAGGTGCTTGGTGAACTCATTGTGGTGGATGTTAATTTGTATTTGTTGTTTGTTTTGTTATTTATTATTATTGTGTATGACTGCAGGCAACAAAATTTCGTTCAGACCGAAAGGCCTGAATGACAATAAAGGAATCAAATTCAAATTCTAAATTTGATTTGGCCATCTTTAAAATGAAAAAAAGTCTTATCATCAGAGATTCACATTTCCCCCTGCAGTCATTGCCTCTTGCTCCATTTGTCGGGAGATGAAATTATAAATATTCTTCAGTAACTTTCAGGTTAATTTACTCACCCCCCCCCCCCCGCCCACCCCCACGTTCCCCTTAATCTTACCCTTCTTCAGCCTGCATTTCATGTCCCTTTGGTATGCACGCAACTCTTGTTCTGCAATTAACTGTGGTCTTTAGTCGACTACGCCATGCAGCATGCAGAACACAATAAATACATTTCAGCACCTGGATTTCAGACTGTACTCCAAGACTGACCAAAGCACCAGAAGTTTTGAAATAATCAGAATCTTTTTGACCATTAGATTCCTTTTCCCAGGATGGAAAAATCAAATACAAGAGGGTATAGATTTAAGGTGAGAGGGGCAAAGTTTAAAGATGTGCGGGGCAAGTTTATTTATGGTGGTGAGGAGCTGGACCACGCTGCTGGGGGGTGTTGGTTGAAGCAGGTACATTAATAGCATTTAAAAGACTTTTGGATAGCCATATGGATATGCAGGATTTGGAGGGATATGAGTTATATGTGCAGGTAGATAGCACAATGTTGAGCACAGACATAATGGGCCGAAGGGTCTGTTCTTGTGCTGTAGTGCTGTACACCTATGTTCTATATTATGTAAGAAACAGCCATGTTTTTTCTGTCATAGCTCTGTTGTTTGCATGGCTCTTGTAGTGGTGTTCAGCAACTGTGGAATGACTGCAAATTGGTTTCAAAGCTGAGGAAGCTGAGTGCAATCTTTCTAGCTCATAGATTTATCACTGTATCGTGTTGGTCGTGGCATTTGGTCTCCCAAAAGGTGTTGTTTACAAGTATATTGCAAAATCCAGCTTTTAATTGCTTTTATGCATGATTAACACATAAAAAATCAACTGGTATTTGATCCAGTTTCCAGGCTCCCATGTTTAAAAATATTTTTAAATTTCACAGATTTCAAGCGAGCATCAATAAAATATATATAGAAAACTATTTTCATGGTTATGACTTATGCAATGGAATTTATGACCCTTCCTATTTACATCTCACATTGTGTAACCATTTTGCATGATTTTAACAATCATGTGGATGTGTTAACCTACTGAATTATTGCAACATAAACAGATAGCTCTACGTTTCTCCACATGCAACTCTTTTCAATTAATCTTTCAGTAATTAAGGTTTGCTTTTTCATGAGACTTCTTGTTTTCTGCTGTTTGCATTTGAATCAGGAGTACAGACAAGTCTGCAGCTGTAGATCACTTAATCTCAAAACATTTTTAATGCATGTATAGCAGGGCTGCCAACATTGGGTGAGAGTTGGGAGTGAGAAATTGCGAGAGACCAAGCACGAGGGAGTGTAGCGACCGGGGGGTGGTGGGAGGGTCTGGAAGGAGGGTGTCCCCCCTCCCATTGGTACGGAGCTTTTGCATTTTTCAACTTGAAATTGTGCAATATGGTGCATACTGTAGCGAGTCTTTTAACTTACACTTGAATGCAATATTTATGCTTTAAATAGCTATGAATAAGGTTAGACTAAATTACATTCCTAATTACATTCCACAGTAGAGCCAGGCACTGATCAACAAATGTGCAGCACATGAATGATTTTAGTATATTCATGTATGGAAATCAGATTATAATTAAAAACACTTGGCCCATGTTGACCAACCTGGGTCTCACTGCACACCTGGAACTACTCCTGACCTTGACTCCAGTTGCCCACTTTCTCTCATTCCTGACCCTGAGTACAGCCTTACACATGGACCCCTATTCTACCCTGATCATAGCTGCTTACCTGCTTAGGTTCCCAGTATAACAAAATTTGCTACATCCATTGGCTTCCTTGTTATCGAACATGCTAGTTACTTTGTCAAAGAAGTCATCAATTGGCTGAACACAATAGTTAGTGAGGTAAACAAACATAATAGTTGAGTGGCAAATTACAATAGTGCTACCTTCCCAATATTTAACTGAAGGAAATAATGAGTTATCGGGGCTGTATGTTGGGACAGACAGCCTGACACCTTGCATGTCATTTTAATATTACACCGGATTAATAAATTTAAGGTTTTGTCAACGAATTACAAATCAGGCTAATTACAAATCTATAACATTAGCCAACTCCGAAACATGAAGCGCTGAGCATTGGAATCCAGACATCACGGACAACTGGCCTCAGTTCCCCGCTCACATCTGGCAGTGTTCTCCGTCTGAACCAGGGGCCGCGGAGCATTTTTGAAAGTGGGGAGGCTGAGCGATCACTAATCACTGGCCTTGGGGGTACCCGGTAAGTGAGTGGAGCAAACGAGTGGGGAAAGGGTGTGGAAGGGAGGTGTCCCCCCCTCCCAGGGTAGGGACATTTTGAAATCTGATGGATTAAAATCATGTTTTAGTGCATTGTAGAAGTATGATTTCAATGTTTTTTGTATGAAGTATTTTTAAGAGGTAACTTTTTAGGGGGTAACTTTTTCCACACAAAGGGTGGTGGGTGTATGAAACAAGCTGCCTGAGGAGGTAGTTGAGGCAGGGACCATCCCAACATTTAAGAAACAGTTAGACTGATACATGGATAGGACATGTTTGGAGGTGAGTGTGGTGTTTTGTGTGGTTTTATGGTGGTTTCACCCTGCATGAAATGGTATGAAACGGCATTTGAATTTGGTGGCCTTTCACCCTCCTTGAAGTGGTATGAAACTGCACTTGAATTTGGTGGCCTTGCACCCTGCTTGAAGTGGTATGAAACTGCACTTGAATTTGGTGGCCTTGCACCCTGCTCAAAGAGGTAAGAAACTACACTTGAATTTGGTGGCCTTGCACCCTGCTTGAAATGGTAGGAAAATGGATTTGAATTTGGTCGCCTTGCACTCTGCTTGAAATGGAATTTCAAGGAATAACCGTGAGTCAACTGCCAGCCCACCAGCCATGAGTGAGTTGCCAGCACATCAGGCTTGAGGGACTGAGCTTCCACCCCGAAAATCTATTTGGTCCACAATGTCCATACTAGCCCTCTGGAAACCAGTAGTCCCTGCAGCCAATAACACCCATACTAGCTCTCCAGAAAGCGCCCCCCCCCCTGGTTTAAGTCTGGTTTAAGATCTAAACCCTTAATCTGGTCCATCAGTCATGGTTAATGTCCTGCCTAAATTGCAAATTTGCAGAAATTACTGATTCAACGCTGCCAATGTTACCTGCTCACTCCCTCACACACTGATTCTTTGTTCCAGGTGCTTGGTCCAGAAGGAAGTTACAGAGAAGGAGAGAGGGGCAGCAATGGAATAGTGCAAGGAGGAAGTGCAAGGGGGGACAAATATGGAGAGGCACAGGGGGCAGGAAAGCATTGTGTGTGACAGACTGCACGACTTTAAGGGAAATTGGTGAGCCAGTGAAATCAGGCCAGTGTTCAGGATCAAAGTGGCTCAGCCCAACTCTGGCTCAGTCCATCCAAATAAACCCTGTCCTAACTGAAGAATGAAAGCTGATAGCTGAGTAAAAACAGTGGCTGGATATCAAAGGATCTGCACAATACCACCACTATTAACAGCTTTAAAACAGACATTAGCCTACAGAGTACTTTCTTAGTTTAAACATCCCCATCCCATGAACACATTTGATTTTGTTCACACTACCACTATTAAGAAAACGTCCTTCATTCTGTTGGCTTCAACTTTTTGAAGTTAATCATAAAATAAAGGGATCATGTCGAGGCTTCACTTATAACTATGAATATATTTCTTCTTTTTGTTGTGATGCTCTTTGGGATGTCTGACAGTTATGAAAAGTGAAATGTTAAAGAAAATGTTTAATACCAAAAGCCAAACATAAAAGCCAACCAGCCTCATTCCTTATCAGGGCTGCAACTATCACACACCATCATCCAGAAAAAGTCTATCCAAACTGGCAGCCTGTGAATCCCTTTTTTCAACTTTGTTTTGCATTGGTAATATGGTCATTAAAGTCTGCAGTGGGAAACTCCCTACTCAAAGTGGTGATCCCAATTGTTTCATCTTTAACTCTATTTTTGCCCAATCAAGGCATTATCTGCCTAGAATTTAATCATAAATCAACATTACATTTAATCTCAGTGACATTCGTTTAGAAACTGTTTCACATTAGAGCAGAAAAATCGAATAGTAAAATATTTCTGATGCCGAAAGTCATTCGCAAGACACCAAAATACCACTTGACAATGCACAGAATTCACTTTCACTGCCACATGCAACAATACTTTCTTTTAAATCTGCAAACAATCTTTGTTTAATTTAACAGATAAAATAAAAAAATAGGTAACATGATTCAGAACTATAAATAATTATTGTTTGGGAGATTCTCATACAGAGGACATCATTGATGTGTAGAGGGGTTTTAGAGTCCAAGTTAATAGCTCACTAAAGGTGACAACACAAGTAGATATGGTGGTAAAGAAGGCATAGGGTATGCTTGCCTTCATTGCTAGGGGCATGAAATATAACAGTCAATAAATCTCTATAGGACTTCGGTTAGGCTGCATTTGGAGAATTACATGCCATTCTGATTTCCCCATTACAGAAAAGATATAGAAGCTATGGAGAGGGTGCAGATGAGGTTTACCAGAATTATGCCTTGATTAGAGGGTTTCAGCTACAGGGAGAGGTTGGATAGACTTGGATTGTTTTCTCTGGAAGATTGAACACTGATAGAAGTTTATAAAATTATGAGCGGCAAAGATAGGCTAGACAGTTAGGGTGGGACTGTCCAATGATAAATGGTATTGATAAAAGGTGAGAGGAGGAAGGTTTAATTGAGATGCGTGGGGCATGTTTTTTTCCATAGAGGGTGGTGGGGTCCTGGAATGCATTGCCAGGGATGTTGTTGGAAGCAGATACAATAGTGACATTTAAAATAGCTTTTAGATAGGCATGGAAATGCAGGGAATAGAGAACTAGAAATCATATGCAGGCAGATGAGATCAATTCAGCTAGTCATCATGTTCGGCACAAACATTGTGTGCTGTACTGTTCTATGTTTCTTGTCCAACTCCAGTACTTTGTGTCATTTTTTGTAAACCAGAATCTGCAGTTCTTATGTTGACAGAAATATTGGGGGCAGGGGGATTTCGATGGAATTTATCTGGAAATTTGGATGGCACGGTGGCGCAGCTGGTTGAGCTGTTTCCTCACAGTGCCAGAGAGCCGGATTTAATCCTAATTTAGAGTAATGCCTTGGTGCTTGCTTTCCCCTGTGAGCATGTGGGTTTCCTCCAGATACTGGTTTCTTCCCACATCCTAAGGACACACGGGTTTGTAGTTTAATTGGGCTCTGCAAAATTGCCCTCTAGGTGTAAGGAGTGGATGAGAAAGTGGAATAACTTAGAACGTGTGAATGAGTGATTGATGGGTTGTGGGCTCGGTGAGCTGAAGAACCTGTTTCAATGCTGAATCCTCAAACAAACAAAAACTAAAATTCATATGGTGGAGGAGGTGGTGGTTAGTGGAAACCAATCACAAGTGAAAGAACAAAGATCAGAGGTTTTCTTCAGTAGTCAGCAGAGACACAGGAAGCCAGTGGCGGACTGGGTGTAAAAATATTGGTTGCCAGGAGACAAAGGGGGCCCACTTCATCATGGGCCCACTTGATATAGGGAGCCCACTTCATCAGGGGCCCACTTGCCATCAGGCAAGCTGACACCCTGGCCAGTCCGCCACTGCAGGAAGCTGTGTTCTCCGGGAGACACAAGAAACTGCAGATGCTGGACTGTTGACCAAAAATCTAAGTGCTGGGGGAACTTAACAGGTCAGAGGGATTCAGGGGGATTGAGGGAAAAACATTTTTCACCTAGAGTGTGTTAAGTACCTGAGACAGTTGTTGAAGATGAGTTGCTGACAGCACTTTAATATTGTCTGGAAATGAGCACTTGAGTCGCTTAGGCATAAAGGCCTCTTATCTACATCTCTATCATGCCTGTGGAATCTGAACCTGGATAATTAAGCTGCCAATACTGCCCTTCTCTCGCCCCCCTTTTTTGATTATGGCTATAATCAGACCATATGGCTATATGGTCTGAGCTAATCCACTACCTGAAATCATTCACCTTACCCGTTAAGCCTCCTACACTAAACTACATACAGGAGAAACCATAGGTTTTTCCTCTTTCTTTGTCCTGTTCGCTAACTAACCTTGCTCTCTTTGACTATATCATTGAGATTGGGCAGTCTGGATAACATAACAGTTGCTGTAAAATACAAGAACATTGTAAATTAGGAGCAGTAGTAGGCCATCAAGTCCCTCAAGCCTTCACTGCAAATCAATATTATGTTTGATATATGCAGGCCTCTTCTGTGTCAGTTCCCTCAAATGCTCAATTCCTTGATTTTTTGAACAATTATCTCTCTCCACCTTAAACATATCTGGCCTCCGCCACCCAAGAGGGCTGAGAATTCCAGAGATTCACTGTATTATGAAAGAAGAATTCATCTCTGCTTTAAATGACCTGAATTTTGTAACCATGTGTCTGTGTTTGCAACCCTCCCGTTAGTGAACACATAGAAACATAGAAAATAGGTGCAGGAGTAGGCCATTCGGCCCTTCGAGCCTGCACCACCATTCAATATGATCATGGCTGATCATCCAACTCAGTATCCTGTACCTGCCTTCTCTCCATACCCCCTGATCCCTTTAGCCACAAGGGCCACATCTAACTCCCTCTTAAATATAGCCAATGAACTGGCCTCAACTACCTTCTGTGGCAGAGAATTCCAGAGATTCACCACTCTCTGTGTGAAAAATGTTTTCCTCATTTCAGTCCTAAAAGATTTCCCCTTATCCTTAAACAGTGACCCCTTGTTCTGGAATCCTTAAACTGTGACCCCTTGTTCTGGCTCAACAGTCATCCTGTCAAACTCCCTTAGGATCTTTCATGTTACAGTAAGGTAACCTCTCATTCTTCTGAACTCCATGGAATACAAATCCAAACTATCTGGCCTCTTTTGATGTGATAATTCTCATTAAAAACAGATATCTTAGGGATACAAAGTTAATCTGTAGCATTTGAAAATTAAGACAACTTCATTGCCATTGATTGAGATCATCTGTTTTTGCTCTTTGAATGGACAGACTTCTCTGTGCTGAAGCGCGATTAATTAACCAATCGAGCTATAGCCACATCACTCTGAAATTAGGATTAGTTGATGTGAGGAAACTTCCTTGGAAATATAATCCTTGTGATCATTTGAGTCTGATAGTCAAGATAAAATAAGGGGAAAAGCCACAAAGTTCTGGAGTAACTCAGCGGGTCAGGCAGCATCCCTAGAGAACATGGATAGGTGACGCTTCAGGTCGAGACCCTTCTTCACACTTGTTTCTACAAAATAAGGGGAGATAAGACCATTTCCCTAGTCATATTATGCAATCTTAAATTGGAAAAGCAAAACATAAAAAGTAATGAAAAATGAAAACAAATAAAAGAATATGTTATCGTAGAGATAGAAATGCAGCAGACGTATGAAGCTGATATGATCGAAATTTTGCTGACAAAATGATAATAAAGAATTCTCAATGCCAAACTCGTAGTCATGCAGGATTGTAGACAGCAGGAACCATATTACAAATAAATTACAAATATCTAGAGGTTTAGCTCATGTTTATTTTAGCCTTTCAAGCATTTTATTGGTTTGAAATGTATTCAGATGCATTTATTGTTAATTACAATAGTTACACTTCTCAAATAAAATATTTTTTTATCAAAATGCAATGATATCTATCAGTACTTAAAACTGCCTGACATGACATGACAGAATTTATTTTTTGAATATACCTGGTTCTTTCAAACGGAGAGCAAAAGTGGGATAACTTAGAACTCGTGTGAATGTGATGGACTTGATGGGCCAAAGGGCCGGGTTCCATGCAGTATCTTTCAATCGGTCAAATTTATTTTTGACTTGGCTGTGTAGATGTTTATTTCTCCAGGGTTCTCGAAATGAGGTGTTGGCTTCAAAACAGAGCTAAAGAAAATGTATTCACCAAGGGTGTAAAGGAAGCTCAGTTGCTCAGTTGTGTCAAGGCAGAACATTTTTGATTTTAAAGAACTCTGAGGACATGGGATTAGCACAAGAAACAGATGATGAGATGATAGACCAGCAAGACAAATAGTGGAAAATGAACTAAAGGCCCAATGTCAACTCCTATTTCCATTTCTTTACCCGCTAATTATCTATTTCCTTTAAATTGAAGGAGTTCAGCTGGGGTCAAGGCCAAGTTAATCTCCATAGCAGAAATATTTTTTAAAGAATCAGTGGGGAAGTAAATCTTGTCACAATTCAGTTCGATATAAGAAACTGGAAGATGCTTGAGATGAATCCGGACAGTGCTGAACAGGCACAATTGATTTCTCCCTTTAACCTGGTGCATGTTTCATTTAATTGGATGACCTCACAGTTATAGTCCAGATCAGTGGAAATAGGAAGAAGTCCCATCTACCAATAAGTACACCACTGCACCCACATACTTCACTCCTCTAGTATTCTCACACACACTTCACAATGTAGGTAAACATCCAGCTACTCAAAAATGCAAGGCACACAGTGCACAGATCATTCACTCATGAACAATCCTCCTTCTTCTTTCAATGGCAAGGCTGTTTTTAACCTCAGCAGACTGGATGGGCGTCTATTGGACCAACAAGTTCCGGTGTTTGATTATGGGCATACACAACACAACATCACAATGTCTGTGGTCAAACATGATGCCAAGTTAATCTAATCTCTTCTGCCTGCACATCTCTTTTAAATGTTGTCCCTTGCTCCTCAAAGCTATGCTATCTAATAGATTGACAGAGTCATATAGCACAGAACAGACCCTTCAACCCAAATGCCCATCTCCCCACAGCCTCCGATGGTCCAGAGAAAACAATCCAGTTTTGGCCAACCTTTCCTTACAGCTATTACCTTTTAATCAAGGTAGCATTCCAGTAAACCTCTCTGCCAGTGGGTCTCAACAGAGAGAACCCAAGATCAGTAACTAAATACATCATGAACATCAGTAGGAAAGCAACATTGTGCCATCCAGTGTGCCATCCTTTGCGCCTCAATTCACCCCCACAATAGCTATTTTGGAGGGATGCTGCAAGGATAAATCAGTGTTTATTACTGCCATCCAAATCCACTTGCTGATATACATATAGAACATTAAAGACAACATAAAATAAAATGCAAATATCCCCTTGGACTACTCATTCAACTAAGAGTTTGATATTCAAAGCCTTCCTGCTTTGCCTACCTCAAACAGATCTATCTTGCAAATGTTTGAAGTCAGTGCCCGGGGTTTTCCCCATGGAGGCCCCGAATCACTGGCATCAGTCTAACAATGGCAGTGGCATGGACTCCTCAAGGAGACCAACACAGCA
Organism: Amblyraja radiata; assembly: GCF_010909765.2. NCBI lineage: Eukaryota > Metazoa > Chordata > Chondrichthyes > Rajiformes > Rajidae > Amblyraja > Amblyraja radiata. Next base: position 57,422,504 of record NC_045961.1, read on the forward strand.
GCACAACGTTCCATAGGTTTCCCAGTCCTCATTGTGAGAATTCTGCTCATTACTTCTGTTTCAAGTTTGATCTCACCCATCCAAATTAATGTTACTGTGAGAACAACATGGGGAGCTGAGTAATATTACTCATATTTCTTTTTTTTTTAATTGATTTCTAGTATGGAAATATTTTTAGTGCAGTAGGTATTGTTTGAAAAGTAATTTATTTCAATAATTTTAATTTAGCAGGCCCTGAATGTTACATATTGTTTGTGAATATAAAAAAAACTATTAATATTCACTAACACTGGAACTTTGACTGGCAGTGAGCCTAGAGGCAGGAGTTCACAAGCTGTTAAAGCCATTCTGTGAGTGCAGCAAACTGCCTTTGCCAAGGCAGCCCATGTGCTACCTCAGCAGCGGCAACAACAGTCTGTTTGGGCCCCTCCTTAGCCTCTCACCTGCGCAGTCATATTCAGCCAGAATGATACCAAACAGCATGTGGACCTCTAATTGAGGTGTGGAAGAGAAAACGGTGCAAAGATAGACCTCTTATTCCTAGTCACTATGAGCACATTCCCTGACCTACCTGTCTCCTGTCAGCAACCAGCCATTCATAGACAAAGGAATTATCACAAAAAACCTGCAATATCATGCCATTCACGTTCATGACTGACACTTCTGATCCCGCGAGATGTGTGCACAGTGAAGCTGGAATGCCTAGCAGCACATCACACATACCGTGCTGTCACTTCAGATGTATGCTGTTGTTCAAAACCTGTCATGGTATGGCTGAATGGAGCTTGGAGTGTATAGGGTTCTCTGATGTTAACATTCCACGTAGCATGTCCGAATCCACTGCTTCTATGCACATAAGAATTACCATTTGATATCCCACCTGCCTTACTGGCTCTACTCTGTGGTAGTGCTCAGAGCTGATTTGTGACTGAAGTTGAAATAAGGGTGGAAGGGTATGTTTTTTGGCGGCTTACAAAGAGAGCCCTGAATGTTGTATTGCCAACCTTGAAGCTAGGGTTAAGGACAAACTTGGCAAACTACAGGCAAAACTTGGATCGGAAGGGAGTGGATCTTAGTGGCATAGAAAACAGTGACTAAGGAGGTTCTACTGCATTATTTTTCGAGGCAAAGGTCAAAATTCAATTGCAACACTCAGATTTTTGGATCTAGCCTGAGTTATATGTAAATTAGCAAATGGTGAAAATTAAGCAGAGAGCCCAAGGAATGGATCGGAGACAGTAGATTAAATTCATAGAACAATGGCATCGGAGAAAATAGACTATTCCATTCATTACTAAATATCAAAACCTAACCTGAGCTCAAGGCCTTGCAGTATCCAATCTAACCCGAAGCTGACATTTATAGTGAGGCTCCACACTGAAGAATCATTCCAGGAAGTGATAGAACATAAAACATAGAACAGTACAGCACAGGAACAGGGTCTTTGGCCCACAATGCTTGTGCCGAACATTATACCAAATTAAACTAATCTTATTTGCTTGTACATGATCCATATCCCTCTATTCCCTGCACGCCCATGTGCCTATCTAAAAGCCACTTTATAGAAATATAGAGACACAGAGTCATAGAGCATGGAAATAGGCCCTTTGGCCCAACTCATCCATGCCGACCAAGATGTCAATCCAAGCTAGTCCCATTTGCCTATGTTTGACCCATATCCTACTATACATTTTCTATCAATGTGCCTGTCCAAATACTTTTAAACATTGCAATTGTATGGACTGCTCAGGCCCCTTTTAAATCTTTCACCTCTCCTTCAATCTAGCTACTTTCGTTTTTGACTCCCCTAACCTGGAAAAAAGACTGACCATTCAGAAGGTGATAGGTGCCTATAATACGCTGATTGGGGAAGCAGTAGAAATAGATATAATAGGAACGTTTGAGAAACAGGCCGGAAATAAAAGCAGATACGATTAGGTTAGATTTATGTCATAATTGGCACTGAATACTAAAGGCTGAAGGGTCTGATCCTGTGTAGTACTGTTCTATGTTCTATCTTCCATCTCTCCAGGAAGTGAGGGTAAGATTCACATTGTCAGTTAACAAATGCATGAGCTCACATTTTTCAGGATTTAATTCAATTTGCAATTTCTCTGTCCTTATTACTAACTCAGCACTCTCATTCCACAGCAATACCAATCTTCATGGTGTCTGTAACATTTCTTATCATACCTCCTGTACTCACATCCAGATTGCTAATGTTCATAATAAGGTGCAAGGACTCCAGAAAATATTCTTGTGACAGGAATCTTGATCACAGGATTCCAATCAAAAAAATGACCTTGGATTATCACACTCCTTCCACCAAGTCAATTTTGAATTTAATTTGCCAAATTACCATGGATTCATGTGCTTTGATATTTTGGATGAGTCTCCTGTGTGAGATCTCATCAAAGGCCTTATCAAAAGTCTTTCCAAGTAGACAACTTCAATGACACCACTCTCATCTTTACTCGTTGAATTAGCCCAAGAGGAGTGACAACAAAGCTATGTAGTCTTTTGCAGATCAATTCCATGTACCTCTAAGTGCAGATTAATCTGATCACTCAGAATAATTTCCAATAATTTGTTTACCGCTAATGTTAGACTCCTTACCTTGTAATTGCATGGTTTATCTCTATAGCTCTTCTTCAATAAAGTCACCATATTTGCTAAACTCCAGTCATCTGGCACATCTTCTGTATTAATAAAGTTTTGAACATTTTGTTCAGAGGCCCTGTAATTTTCTCCCTTCATCTAAATCATTAATATATATTGTAAATAGCTGCGGTCTCAGCACTGAGCCTTGCGGTACACCACTAGTCACTGCCTGCCATTCTGAAAGGGACCCGTTAATCCCTGCTCTTTGTTTCTTGTCTGCCAACCAATTTTCTATCCATGTCAGCACTCTACCCCAATACCATGTGCCCTAATTTTGCCCAGTAATCTCCTATGTGGGACCTCATCAAATGCTTTCTGAAAGTCCATGTACTCTACATGCACTGGCTCTCCATTGTCCATTTTCCTAGTTACATCCTCAAAAAATTCCAGAAGATTAGTCAAGCATGATTTCCCCTTCGTAAGTCCATGCTGACTCAGACCGATCCTGTTACTGCTATCCCAATGTGCCGCTATTTCATCTTTTATGATTGACTCCAGCATCTTCCCCACCACCAATGTCAGGCTAACTGGTCTATAATTCCCTGTTTTCTTAAAAAATGGGATAACATTAGCTACACTCCAATCCACAGGAACTGATCCTGAATCTATAGAACATTGGTAAATGATCACCAATGCGTCCACGATATCTAGAGCCACTTCCTTAAGTACCCTGGGATGCAGACCAGCAGGCCCTGGGAATTTATCAGCCTTCAGTCCCATCAGTCTACCCAATACCATTTCCTGCCTAATGTGGATTTCCATCAGTTCCTTTGTCACCCCAGATCCTCTGGCCACTAGTACATCAGGAAGATTGTTTGTGTCTTCCTTAGTGAAGACGGATCCAAAGTATCTGTTCAACTCATCTGCCATTTCCTTGTTCCCCATAATAAATTCACCTTTAGTCATCTTCAGTTGCTCTTAAACATTACCCAATCCTCTGGCTTCCCGCTCATCTTTGCTGTGTTGTACTTCTCTCTTATTTTTAGACTGTACCTGACTTCCTTTGTCAGCCACGGTCGCCCCTTATTCCCCTTGAAATCTTTTTTCATCTTTGGAATGAACTGATCCTGCACCTTCTGTATTATTCCCAGAAATAGCTGCTGTGTTGTTCCACTGTCATCCCTGCTAGGGTATCTTTCCAGTCAACTTTGGCCAGCTCTTCCCTCATGCCTCCATAGTCCCATTTGTTCAACTGTAACACTGACACCTCGGATTTACCCTTCTCCCTCTCAAATTTCAAATTAAAACTTACCATATTATGGTCACTACCTCCTAATGGCTCCTTAACTTCAAGTTCCCTAATTGCAGAAGATTAAATCCTTTGCTGCTGCTACCCTTTAATTTTTACACCCCGGTTTACCCACCTAACTGCTCCTCTATATCTTGCTGTTAAGAAGTAAAGTGATAGTTCCCCTTTTGTTCATAAATTTCATCTATTCGAAGATCCTTTGAGGGTGTCTTCTCTCCTTGCAGTAATGGAATGGAGTAATTTGCTCACACAATTGCTCTTCTATCTTGCTCAGATTATTTAGAGGTATAAAGAACAATCTCATGTGCGACCCCCCATTTTTGTACTTTGGGTCAACTCAGACAATTTAATCTGATGATCCTTCCAGCATGTCATCACTTTTGATAATTTATATTGTATCTTCACCTACATTGCCACCTCCCCTTCTCATACTACTCTCCTTCTGTATAGTATAGTAGTATAGTATAGTATAGTATAGTATATCTTTATTGCCATTTTCCTGAGTACTCACATACCCAGAGGAAACAAAAAAACGTTGCTCAACCAGTGTCCATTCAGTGTGCAGTAAAAAATAAATAGAAATAAAAATACATATATCATGAACAAATTAAACACTCTACTCTCTACTAAACATCAACAGGCGTTCCGATCGGCAGCGGCACGACAGTGGCTCTGCTGCAGTGTGTCCAGGTTGGTGGTTGGTGCGCGATACTTTGGCAGGGGGCAAAGTCCGTTTATCAGTCTTATAGCCTGCGGGAAGAAGCTGAGGAGCATCCTGCTGGTTTTGCAGCTAATGCTCCTGTACCTCTTCCCAGATGGCAGGATGGAGAATATGTGATGTGATGGGTGGTAGGGGTCTTTGATGATGGAGATGGCTCTGCTGATACATCTCTTCCTGTATATGTCCAGCAGGAAAGGGAGTGGAGCACCAATAATCCTGCTGGCGGTCTTCACAATCCTGTCTAGTTGGTGCCGTTCGTACGCCTTGCAGCTCCCGAACCAGGAAGTGATGCCGTAGGTTAATGTGCTCTCGATTGTCCCCCTATAAAAAGTTTGTAGGTGTGTAGTGGGGAGACCTGCTTTCCGTAGTCTTCGGAGAGGGTGTAGTCGCTGCTGGGCTCTCTTGACCAGTGCTGTGGTGTTGGTCATGGACGTCAGGTCATCTGACAGGTGGAGTCCTAGGAACTTCACGCTGCTGACCCTTTCCACATCAGCTCCATCGATGTGCAGAGGTATATGGTGTTGTTTTCCCGTCCTCCTGAAGTCAATCACCATCTCCTTAGTTTTTCCCACGTTGAGAATGAGGTTGTGGGATTTGCACCATCCTGTGAGCAGCTCCACCTCCATCCTGTACGCCGACTCATCATTGTCACTGATGAGACCCATCACTGTTGTGTCATCAGCGAACTTGTTGATGAAGTTGTTGTTGAGTCTAGCAGTACAGTCGTGTGTAAGCAGACTAAACAGCAGGGGGCTTAGGACACAGCCTTGGGGCGAGCCAGTGCTCACGGCTATGGTTTTTGATGTCCTACTGCCCACCCTGACTGTCTGCTGCCGTTGCGATAGAAAGTTCAGGACCCAGTTACATGTGCCAGCATCAACCCCCAATAGCTCCAACTTCTCCACCAGCTGCTGCGGAATGATTGTGTTAAAAGCAGAGCTGAAGTCTATGAAGAGGATCCTGGCATAAGTATTTTCCTGATCAAGATGTAAGCCCTATAACTGATAATATGAACACATTTTCAGAATAGTTATTTCATATTTTCTTAATTTACTCATATTTTCATAAGTCTTAGAGCCCTTGTCTGCTTTATTCACATCACCTTGCACAAAGGTATATGTCACTAAGCATTTAGACATTTTATTCACTTTTTCACTCTTTGTCTTCTGATTTCAAAACTTTCCATTAATTTTCTGCTTTCCATTATCAGTTCCCTTTTTCTCATATTTCAATCTTTGCTGATCTCCCAGCAATCCCAACAGAATTTGCAAACCAACATGTGATGATATTGTTCCTGTTAGTTGATGTGCAATCCAACTGGCAGGAAAAGATCCGATCTCCCTCAGAACTGGTCCCAATAACCCAGGAAACTAAAACACTCTCTCCTGCATCATCTGTCCAGCCCCACATTCACCTGCACTATCATCCTATTTCTCTCCATGCTGGCATTAGAATACATTTGGATATTACTTTGTGGTTCCGATTCTTAACTTCTTAACTTCTTTCAAATTCATTAAAATGCAGGTATAACATTCAATTTTTGATCTTTATTTAAGGTACCAATATGTACCATGATATCTTATTGTTCATTTTCTCCTTCCACAATGCCCTTAGCCCCTCAGTGACATTGTTATCAAACACAAAGTGCTGGAAGAACTTCGCAGGTCAGGTAATATTTGTGAAGGGAATGGACATGGCAATGTTTAAAATTTCTCCGGCATTTTGTGTTTGATTAAGATTCCAGTACCTGCAATTTCTTGTGTCTCCAGTGACATCCTTAACGGCACCAAGGAGGTGACACACTTTCCTAGAATCATATCTGTAACCCAGAAGCACCTAACTATCGAATCTTCTGTAACTACTCCTCTTTTAATGTTCTCTTCCTTCCCTGTAGCTGATGTGCTTCTTATCAGACTTCCCTTGGGAATTTTTTCACCCCTTTCAGTATTCAGAACCAAATATTGGTAGGAAAGCCAGATGCCCTTAGGGGTCCACTGAGCTGTATGTTGCTCTTATATATCTATTTGGCAGTCACCAAGGCATTCTCTGACTGCATCCTCTGTGAATAATGGAGTGCCATAGAGATTAGTGGGTCCCAGTTGTTCAATGATTTGTACGGGGTGGGAGATTGCAACCTTCACGTGGTCCGCCCTGTTTCGACAAATGCAATCAACCCGGTGTGCACAGTCAAATAAGATCAAATAGATCAAGTTGTCCTACAACTTTAGGCTGTGCACGCCATACGCAAGAAGAAGAATGATTTGTACAAGAGGACAAAATAATATATCCAGGTGATAACTCCAAAATTACTGTCATACAGCCAGTCATACAGTGCAGAAATATGCCATTCAGTCCTCAATGTCCATGCCAACCACCAAGTTCCTATCTATAATAATCCCATATATCAGCATTGTCCATTGCTTGCTATGCCTTGGAAATGCAAGTGCTCACCTGGTTACATCTCAATGTTGTGTGAGTACCTGTCTCCACTGTCCCCTCAAGCAGTTTCTGGATTAAAATGTTCTTCCTCAGATTCCCTCTGAACCCTTAACCCTTACCCTAAACTTATGTCCTCCAGGTTAAGACACCTCTGCAATGGCCTCTTATGGCCTTTATAATTTTGTCTAGATTGATCGGGTCCCTCTCAGTTTTCTCTGCTTTGTGGAAAACAAACCCGGAGTCTCCAATCCTAACTGAAATTTTCCACGTCAAGCAACATCCTGGTGAATCTTCTCTTCACCCTCTCCGAAGCAATCATAACCAGAATAATAAATGGCTTTGATCATGTAGATGCTAGGGATTGCCATTTAGAACTGAAGTGAGAAGTTGTTTCTTCTCTAAGAATTCTCTGCCCTTTAGAGGGTCAAATCGCTGAGCATATTCAAGATAAGAGATCAATAGTTTTAAGTTCAAGTTTGTCATATGCATTGATATGAAATGGAACAATGAAATTCTTACTAGTTGCATTTTTACAGGCTTTTGGGCCATTAAGGGAATGGTGAGGTGAAGGATTAGCTATAATGTTTTATCGAGTGGCAGAACAGACAGAAGTGGCATCTTCACATGTCCAACATAAAATTCTGTTTGCATCAGAAGAAACATTTTTTATTTAAAGTTCATAAATTCTATCAGAAATGCCAATTGCACAGAATAAAATGCTTTCTGCTCCAGGAGTAACTACGAGGTAACACTGGATGTTTGTATGAAATGCAAAACAGGATAGCAGACTATTATCTAAATGGTGGCCGATTAGGAAAAGGGGAGATGCAGCGAGACCTGGGTGTCATTGTACACCAGTCATTGAAAGTAGGCAAGGTACACACAATTGCTGGGGAAACTCAGCGGGTGCAGCAGCATCTATGGAGCGAAGGAAATAGGCGACGTTTCGGGCCGAAACCCTTCTTCAGACTGGATTGAAAGTAGGCATGCAGGTGCAGCAGGCAGTGAAGAAAGCGAATGGTATGTTAGCTTTCATAGCAAAAGGATTTGAGTATAGGAACAGGGAGGTTCTACTGCAGTTGTACAGGGTCTTGGTGAGACCACACCTGGAGTATTGCGTACAGTTTTGGTCTCCAAATCTGAGGAAGGACATTATTGCCATAGAGGGAGTGCAGAGAAGGTTCACCAGACTGATTCCTGGGATGTCAGGACTGTCTTATGAAGAAAGACTGGATAGACTTGGTTTATACTCTCTAGAATTTAGGAGATTGAGAGGGGATCTTATAGAAACTTACAAAATTCTTAAGGGGTTGGACAGGCTAGATGTAGGAAGATTGTTCCCGATGTTGGGGAAGTCCAGGACAAGGGGTCACAGCTTAAGGATAAGGGGGAAATCCTTTAAAACCAAGATGAGAAAAACTTTTTTCACACAGAGAGTGGTGAATCTCTGGAACTCACTGCCACAGAGGGTAGTTGAGGCTAGTTCATTGGCTATATTTAAGAGGGAATTAGATGTGGCCCTTGTGGCTAAGGGGATCAGAGGGTATGGAGAGAAGGCAGGTACGGGATACTGAGTTGGATGATCAGCCATGGTCATATTGAATGGCGGTGCAGGCTCGAAGGGCCGAATGGCCTACTCCTGCACCTAATTTCTATGTTTCTATGTCTCTAAATCAAATGGGGGTGGTGAGAGGCATTATTAACTTACACAAGCTAGTCTGCGAAGCCACATATTGAAAAGCAAAAACTGCTTCCTCGGCTACCTGCACTCCCCCCGTAATTCATGGATACTTAGTCCTATTAAATCTTAGAGTATTAACTCTTATTACCATTAAAAAATAATCAAACCAGCTGGATTTGGCTTGACCTGAAAACTTGTAATTCTTTTGATATGCAACCTGACCAGAACTCAAAGGAAATAATTGGAACCCTTTGGCCTGTTTGGGTAGCCAGGCTCTTCTTAAACAACCTCAGCAGCTAATAACCCCTGGTGCTTGCTAGTTGTAAGATAAACTGGTCAGTGGGTGTGTGCATAACTTTGAGCATATCTGTTTCATTCCCGTCTCTTCTGCCCCTGCCCTGGGTAATATTTTCTTCATACACAATCTTCAGGAAACCAGGAGCACAAATCCATGCTGGCACTGCCTTGTTTGCTGGTAATCTATGCCACTTTATCAAAAGGGTAGTACAGTGGCGCAGCTGGTAGAGCCACTTCCTCAAAGCACGAGAGACCTGGATTCGATCCTGATCTTGGATGCTGTCTGTGTGGAGCTTACACATGCTCCCTGCGACTGAGTGGGTGTCCTCCAGGTGCTCCGGTTTCCTTCCACATCCCAAAGGCGTGTAGGTTTGTAGATTAATGGGCCTATATAAATTGCCCCTAGTAGTGTAGGGAATTGCTGAGAAAGTGTGATAATATAGTATGGCCGGTGTAGATTCGGTGGGCTGAAGGGCCTGTTTCCATGCTGTAGTTCTAAACTATAAAATTAAAAGCCTTTAACTGCAACCATTTTGCAATACAAATTGCTGGTAGACCATTACTTTTTTTTCCCCAGAGTGTTTTTTTTTCTGAAAATGTTACAACAAGAGATTGTTGAGGAGAAATCAGTGAAGTTAGTGTATCTCTTGGCTGACGTATACTGGAAGAAGCAACCTAATTGTGATGCCTTTCTACCTCCTAAGAGTGACAAACTATTTGCTGAAAATGGATTACTTAGTTCCAGGCTGGACACTGCCTTTGCTAAATGGTGGGAAGTGGTGCTTTGAACAGTTGTGATATTCACATTGTTTATTTTTGAACAACATATCGATTGTTAAGCCACAGCAAAGATAACCAATCAATCACATTGATGTCAGAACTACAATTCAATCTTCCTGAAGCACTTTTCCCCAGCTGGCTGACTTAATCTTTTAGCAGCTTTTGAGTTTGAACAGATGGCACTTCACTTCCCATTAACCAACCCTGTACTTGTACCATTCTTTGGTTTTAGTAATAACATGCTACAGTTGAGTGACATTCTGTACGTGAAGTAAATTGTAACCAGTGTAACCCATGTTATCAGAATGTATAAAATGATTTAAAAAAAAATAAAGCTTGTGTCACTTGAACAAAGTTGAATTATGGAAGATATATGCTTGCAACAAATACTCTTGTTTCTTTTTCCTTTTTATAATCTTCATTCCGAACACTGTCAGCAGAATGTAACTATATGTATCTATAAAACCATTCCGTGTACAGCTGTGAAGATGTACCTGAAAGCTATTACAAAATCACAACTTAGACAAGGTTTGACTTATCATGCTGGCTGGCTCTTAGTTTGATAATGCTTCAGATTTCAACGTCTCCCTACTTTTTGAATCTTCCAATGCCTTATTCTTCCCATAAAATCTCAGAGATTTCTACATCACAAACCCACCCTAAGTGGGTGGCTGAATTTTCAGCTATCTTGGATCTGATCTTTGACGTTCCCACACAACCTCCTCGCATCATACCATTTTTTAGTTTGTCTTAGAGCCACAGCGCAGAAATAGGCCCTACATCCCACCGACCAGCGATCCCTGAACATTGACACTATCCTACACACAAGAGGGACAATTTCACATTTATACCAATTAACCTACAAACCCACGCGGTCACGAGGAGAATGCACAAACTCACGACAGACAAGCACCCATGGTCACGATCGAACCCGATTCTCTGGTGCTGTAAGGCAGTATCTCTTCCACTATGCCACCGTGCTGCCTGTTCCTCTTTAACTTACCTTAAAATGTACCTCTACAATCATACGTCTTTCCTAATTGCTCCTCGTGAGGGTCAGTTTCAGGTTTGTTTTTTGTTTCTGTGAACTGGTTGAAACATTTTACTATGTTATGGTCACTAAATAAAGCCAAGTTGTCATTGGCTAATGACTTACTGTTTGGTTTGTAAACAGTAGAAACTATAATTAATTTTTGGTGTATAAATGGAAGTCCAGACCTCAAAGACATAGTTCATGCCCGTTGCAAAATGATTACTGGACATTAATTTCTCATTAAAACTCAGTTTTAATCATTCTTAACAAGCAAAAATGACGACAGTGACAGTACAGGCTAATAATAAACCAACAATTAATTGGTATTGAAACTGAAAAGGCATTAAACAAAAATATTATGACTAAATATTCTCTAAAATGTTACAAACAACAGCAAACTTGGATTAAGGAGGTTTCATCACCTAAAGCTCTTTAGCTCCTGTGTACCCAAAGACCTTTTGAACTCCTAGCTGAATAATATATCGGCCACCAAGTTAAAGCTGCCTCTCTCAGCAACTCATTAAAAAATGAAGTACTGCAACTAGGTCAGTAGCTCAAATCTGTGTTTCCAGGTTTCAAGATCAGTTTATTGTCACATGCACCAATTAAGGTACAGTGAAACTCGATCACCATACAGCCATACTAAAAAAAGCAACAAAACACACAATTACATGAAAAGTTAACATAAACATCCACCACAGCGGATTCCCTACATTTCTCACTGTGATGGAGAGCAATAAAGTCTAATCTTCTTCCCTCTTTATTCTCCCACGATCGGGGGAGTCGAACCATCCGCAGTCGGGGCGATTGAAGCTCCTGCGTTGGGTCGATCGAAGTTCCCGCGACAGGGCGATCGAAGTTCCCGCGACGGGGCGATCGAAGTTCCCGCGACGGGGCGGTCGAAGTTCCCGCGACGGGGCGATCGAAGTTCCCGCGACGGGGCGGTCGAAGTTCCCGCGACGGGGCGATCGAAGTTCCCGCGACGGGGCGGTCGAAGTTCCCGCGACGGGGCGGTCGAAGTTCCCGCGACGGGGCGGTCGAAGTTCCCGCGACGGGGCGGTCGAAGTTCCCGCGACGGGGCGGTCGAAGCTCCTGCGGCAATGCGGACGGAGATACGATACGCATGTCCGTCGAGGTAAGGGATTAAAAAAAATTCCCCCACCCCCCCCACATAAAACAAGCTAAAGGACACTAAAACATACTAAAAACAACAAAGAAGGAAAAGGACGAAACAGATGTTGGCGAGGCAGCCATTCCTTGGAGCGCCAACCGTGGGAGCCTGCAGACTTTATCATCGCTGAGCTCGTGGTCCCTGGTTAGGGACCGACTGCCGGAGCTCCAAGCTGCAGGAGCTTCGACCACCCCAAAGTGTTATTAATAATTTTTGGTTTAGTAATTCCACTTATTGGCTTGTTCAGATATGGACAAGCATCAAATATAGTACAGGCCGAGCAGTGTATCATACCTGGATCTGGAAACATTGACACAATTAGTCTTTGAGTTATGTGCTTAAACGGCTAATGTTTTCACTTGAGTGTACTTGAGTCAAAATATGATATGGGAAATTCTTCCATGATTACTATGAATAGTGTGAGATCAATGTCTGCCTAACACCCAACAATTGGCTTTGCTGAGCACGTCTATCTAGCCTTCCATATACTGTATATCTTTTCCAAATAAAGAAAACTGTAAATCATAATATCTGAGGTTGAGGGATAAATTCAGAGACATACATGAATCAGGAATTAATCTGAAGATACTATCTGCTGTTGGAAATTTTAAACTGAGCGTTTCATTTGCTTGTCTGTCAGATACATTTGTAAACTGCCAACTGAAAAATCCTTCAGCAATATTTGGTGTAATCATCATGAAGAGCAGAAACGAGGGTGTTTGGTACTTTGAAAGCTATGGGAAGAGCATGCCACCAAGTCTACTGGGCAGCAATGAAAAGTTTCTCCACTTGATGTTCCAGCATAGAGGAGACTGAGCCTCTGCCTTCACTCCTCACATTTGCAGGCTAAAGTATCCCTACCTGCTGTGTATACATCCCTCATTATGTCAAGCGTGTCACTGATTGAGGCTTCTGAGGTGGTCCAGTCTGTTGCCCAATTTATTTTCTCTCTATTGATAATCCATCAGTTTGAGGATGACATTTCCACTCCAGTTCTATGAGTTCTAAGGTGTTCACTTTTCCTGACAATAGATGTGAATTATATTTCAAAAATTGTGCTGTTTGGTACTTCTGCAGATCTTTTCAGGTACGTGCTGCAAGTAAACAAATATTGAAAGCATGCAGGAGGGATTACTTCACTGTGGCCTGGTAGACTACCTCTGGCTATATTTCACTCCTCTTTTCTTCTTACCTGACACACTTTTGTCTCCTTTTAATCTCTACCCTTTGTCCACATATCTGCTGAACAACACCACCCCGTCATCTGTATCCACCTATCAACTGCCATGCTTTGACCTGCCTTAACTTCTTTCCCAGCTTGCTCCTTGAACTGAAATTGAGTCTGTGGCGGATCAGTTGACTAGAAACATGATGCAGCCAAAGAATGGAAACAAATTTCTGCAAGCAACCAAATTTGAGAAGAATGCTCCACCATCCTTCTTCATCTGTTTCAAATACAAATGGTGTTTCCTGCATATTTCATGGAATTGTTGTGTACTGATGATCACATCCATTGTGCCTTACAATGGAGGGAAATGGCATTGCAAATAGGGGATCAGCTCCTGGCCACTGGGAAGAAGTAGTTGAGGAGGTGGTAAAGAGATAGTAACAGGTTGAGACAAGCTGCTTGCATTGGTGGAAAGTTAAAAGAGAATGAAAATGATTATGAGATCACGAGGTTCTTGGGGTGGAGAGGGGTGATAGCGGTATAAAGGGGAGGGTAGTGTCTTGTGTTCTGTGTCTTGTGTCTACTGTTTGTGGGTAAGTGTGTCTGTTTAGTGTTCAGCCATGAGCGAATGGCGGTGCGGGCTCGACGGACCTGGTGGTCTACTCTCGCACCTACTTTCTATGTTTCTATGTTTCTATTATCAAAAAATCCATATGAGGATAGGTTAGGTTCTGGAATGCAGTGGCAAGAATAGCAGTAGAGATGCATTCAACTGTATTATTAAAACATGAACTGGTTATGTACATCCATGGAAAGAAGTTACAGTGCTATGTAGGGAATGGGGTTATTTGGTTTGCTCTTACATAAATCTTATATGACTCAACAGGCTAAATGACCATTTTTCTGTGGTGCATGCACGTTGATATTTTTAATCATAGGCTTGCTTTCAAAGTACATTTATTTTAACTTTCATGTCTGATAGCGTATAATTACCACAGATTTGAATAACATGAGGCTTTATGCAAATGCAAAAACATTTAATATTCCACATCATTAACATTCTTTGCTTAGATGAGCATACTTTTAATTACAACATATATTCTTTAAAAGATTGTCATTAGCTCTACTCATCTACTCAATTAAGTCTACAATGGTACAATGAACGTCACTTTCTGCAAAAGATTGATTGAGTGAAGGCATCATAAAATATAATGTGCGGTATATTATGACTGGCTATGAAGTCATGATTTAAAAGGACTTACTTTAACAAATGAGCAGCATTTCTCACTTTTTAGAATCTGACTGCTCAGGCTGTAATAACAATGCATTCATTACTGGCTACAAACAATAAGGCTCACTTTCTCAATGATTCCTTTGAATATAGTATCTTGAATGCATTTGCAAGGCTTTGAAAACAGTCCAGGCAACAAATTCCTGGTGAAATTAATGGCTGTCAAAAGGCTGTTATACTAGTTCGGGGCTCAATTATTTCCCATCTAAAAGTCTTCAATATGAGTTATAGTAATGGAAAGGAATAGCTGGTACATTTAAATTGTCCAAGTTGCATTTGAACACCACTTTGCCAAGAGCATCCACAAAGCAGTTGAAAAAAAATCTGCCCATTTCTGCTTGTTATGGAGCTTCTTAATTGACATTTGCTTTGAAGGCCTTGCATTAACAGCAATATCACTCTTCCCTCTCTCTCTTGCGAATTACGGACTATATCTTGAAGTATTTCTTGCAATCTGTGTTCACATTGGTCTATATAGATTTCTTAATTATTACAAATAACTAGCACACCTAATAAAAATTTGGAAGTCTCTATGTTGACAAATAAATAGCTGAGGAACACAAGTGCATAATATTCCAACTATACATATTGAAACACGACAGGTAGATTTTCATTTTGGTAGTCTGGAAGTTCAATTTGAATAGATAATCTGAGTTTACAAACTTTTCAAAACATAACAGACATTTTATGATAGCCTAGAAATTCATTGATGTGGGTGAACTAATGACCAGTCATGGAGCTATAGAGAGATGTAGCATGGAAATAGGCTCTTCTGCCCTGCAAATTGGTGCTGATCATCAATCTCCCATTTGCACCAATTTTATCAATCCCATTTTTATTCTCTCCATATTCTCATAAATTCTTCCAAGTTTCTACCTCTCACTTGCTTACATCAGACATCTTAAAGTGGCCAATTGACTCACCAACCCATATATCTTTTGGATGCAGAAGGAAACCATATCACAGGGCATGAATCTGTGGAATTATTTGCCACAGAAGGCTGTGGCCAAGTCAATTGATATTTTTAAGGCAGTGATAGAAAGGTTCTTGATTAGTACAGTTGTCAGGGGTTATGGAGAAAAGGTAGGAGAATGGGGTTAGGAGGGAGAGATAGATCAGCCATGATTGAATGAAGGAGTAGACTTGATGGGCCAAAATACCCAATTCTGCTCCTATCACTTATGCCCTTATGACCACCCAAAGGACATCCACATGGTTACAGAGAAAATGTGCAAAACTCCACACAGACAACACTCAATGTCAATATCATACTTCAGGCTCAGGAACTATGTAGCGGCAGCAGTGCTAATAGCTGCACCATAGTGGTGCACACAACCACTACAGTAAAAATTAGCATCATGCAAGGTGCAAGGCATTGGATGTAAATTAATTACCTTGGTCACATATTTTGGCATTGCCGAAGATGCAAAGGAAGTCTATGACGAGGCCCACGTCCAGGTTTGAACTGTCTTGAGGTACAGTGGGCCAGCAATTGTGCTGGGGACTTGATCTGACCACTTGTATCAAGGTTTTGACTTAGGCATTACAGCAGATGCTTGAGGGATTGAGCATTTGGGAAGCTGGGAAGCTGGGAAGCCAAAAGTGGCGGCTATGGAGTGGGATTGATGAGAGATTAAGTGTAGAAACCAAAGTCTAGCGTGAGGGCCAAAATTGATGGTGATCATGAGATCAATGGATGACATTTTTGGATTTAGCGGAGGGCATGTCCTTTTCCAAAAGGAAGAGTGTAAATGAGGGAACTTACTTGCATGGGGTTCCTAACTTTGGACTGAAACCTATTCAACAACCAATGCTGTTGAAAAATAATGGTTCTGCGCAAATGACAAGCACATCTCTTAATAGCATGAATTATGTCCTTCGATGCTGTTCTGATGTACAAATTATGCTTTTGGTGTAACAACAGCTGTTTGCAATCATTAATGCCTGATCAAATTTCCAGAGCTATGTGATTTGACCTTTCTATCATCATAATCATGTTGCACTCTATGATCAACTAACTTTCTTTATACCAAAAAAGGTATAAGTATACAGATTACTTACAACATAGTGCAACTCCTACTGCCGGTGTGCACTTCACCCTGTTCATTTCTCCTTTTTCTCATGTCCCAACCACTCCCTAGCCCGAGTCCCCTGTTATTCCTGTTATTCTCCCTCTTCTCCTTCCTCCTATTCACTTCCACCAATAGCTGTTATCAGACAACTGAACCGTCTTCACACCATCCAGAGTGTTGTTCTGACCTCTCATCTACCTCATTAGAGACCTTTGAATTATCTTCAATCAGACTTTATCTTGTACTAAATGTTGTACCCTTTATCCCTTTTCTTGTACACTGTAGTTGGCTTGATTGCAATCATGTATAGTCTTTTCTTTGATTGGAAAGCATACAACAAAATATTTTCATTGTGCCTTAGTACACATGACAGTAATTTAAACTAAACTATCTGTCCCTCTGGCTTTATATTTCACTCCTCCTCTTCCTTCCATATTTGTCATCCTTTTGTCTCCATTTCATCTCTAGCCTTTGACACTATCTCCACCCATCTGGCAATCACCCCTCATCACCTGAATCCACCTATCACTTGTCAGGTTTTGCCCCATCCCTACCTCTCTTTACCAGCCTTCCGTGGCCCCCCATTCCATGAATCTAAAGAAGTGTCCTAACCCAAAACTCTGTTCATTTCCCACCTCGGACGCTTCTTAACCCACTGGGTTTATTCAGCAATATATTTTTTGCTCCAGTTTCCAACATCTGCAGTCTCTTGTGTTCGCAGTGTAGAAATGTTGCCTGCCTGTGCCACTGATCCCATCAAAGGTGTACTATGTGAGTCTAACCACTGTATACACCAGTAGACTTTACCCAAAGCAGAAAGCAAAATATGCCCCAATAAGCTTTAGGGTTTCTTTCTTAGTAAATGTTGGAATCTGCCACTTATATTTGTAAGGCTACTAACGTAAAATAATTTCAGTTCTATGCTACAGGTGAATGTCAGGTTGGAAACTTAGAAACATAGAAAAATAGAAACAGAATGAGACAATTCAGCCTAGATAGTGCAAAAGAGAGGCGTAGATATAACCACAGAGAGAATGTTGGAAACACTTGGAAAGATGCATGAAACCAAAATAGTTTGGGAAGAAAGTTGCAAAACCATAGCTGAAGCAAAGATCAGTGTGTGATATTGAAGTTAAAAGGGAAGAAGTATAGCATTAATCCAGCAACAGGGGAATGGAAAATATGGTCAGGTTGTAGTTCTCTACATATTCTGTTTCTAAGTAGCTACTGCTTACAATGATTACTATATCAATTGTATGAAAACACTTCAATTATGTACCACAACTGTAGAATGAAAAGCACATTGTCAACCAGACTGTTTACACGGATGGTTACGTTCTACACTCAGAAGTGGCATTTTATGCCTACAATCTGTTTTTTAGTATCAAGTGAACAAGTTCCATATTGCTACATTCAAGCTAATATCCAAGTTTATATAACTAAACTTTTAGCTACTAGTACTAGGATGACATCCAAAATTTAGGAATTGGCCTGGTATAAATTAAAGCTACAAGTACTGTACAATGTTCCCTATACTTTTATAAGAAACATATTGACACACTGCTAGATGTTTATCATAGAATGAAATTATGTTAATTTAGTGAGAATGTTATTATACTGTAAACTACAGAATGAGTTTAACAGTTGTTTTAATCATTCAACAACTTTTCAGAAGACTAGCTATTTCTCTAAAATGATTCAACTCTGAGGCAGCTAGGAGATGTAACTGTAACTTGCAAGTGGCAAACTATGAAATTCCTCCTTGTGCACCAAGCAAGAGACCTTCAACATTTAATGGTCCTGACTCGCCAATCAATTCTCAATCGCCTCATAACCAGTGATTATCAAATCGGTCCTGATTCTGATACCAACTCCCAAATGACTTGCTCTGAATCCCCAATGGTAAAGCAGATGAAGGAATCATTAGGTACACAAAATTGCTGGGGAAACTCAGCGGGTGCAGCAGCATCTATGGAGCGAAGGAAATAGGCGACGTTTCGGGCCGAAACCCTTCTTCAGACTGATGGGGGGTGGGGGGGGAGAAGGAAGAAAAAGGGGAGGAGGAGGAGGAGCCCGAGGGCGGGCAGATGGGAGGGTGGGAGGAGACAGCTAGAGGGTTAAGGAAGGGGAGGAGACAGCAAGGGCTAGCAAAATTGGGAAAATTCAATGTTAATGCCATCCGGACGCAAGGTCCCCAGACGGAATCATTAATTCTGTACCACCAAATACATTAAGACTGGAATGTTACTAAATTTTGCCAGCTACGTCCACAACCAAAGTAGTGTTTGTGCCACCACACAACAACGTTTTAGCGTATTATTCAGTGCCAAGGATTTTCTTGGCAAAAAATCATTGGACATTAAATTATTATCAAACATCAAAATAATTTGGAAATTATTCGAAGCATAAATAACTAAGTTAATTTATTCCAAAGAGAGTCAGCATATTCCAAAGAGTGAATGGGATAAACTATCAGATTATGAAACAAAATAATTGAAACAATAACTCAGCATTACCAAGGAACCTAACAATAACAGGGTATTGAAAGTAGTGATAATAAAGTCAGAGATGTTGGGATAAATGGGACCTGCCATTCTGAGTTGTGAGGTTGTGAAGATCTATAACTGATCTCAATAAACATGCATGTGTAGGAAAGAACTGCAGATGCTGGTTTAAATCAAAGGTAGACACAAAACTCTTTCAGTTTGAAGAAGTGTCTCGACTCGAAACGTCACAATACAATACAATACAATACAATACAATATCTTTTATTTGTCATTTGAACCTCACATGAGGTTCAAACGAAATTTGGTTTCTGCAGCCATACAAGAAAAGAACCAAGACACACACCAACACAATTCAATTCACATAAACATCCATCACAGTGAGTCTTCTCCTCACTTGTCTCTCCCCTGCTCTCCATTCCTCTCCCGAAGTCGAGGTCAAAGCCCCCGGCGGGCGCTAGCACGTCCGCGGCCACTCAAAGCCACGCCGGGCGATGTAGGGCCCTGCCCCGGGTCTTGATGTTGGAGCCCCCGGCGGGCGCTAGCAAGTCCGCGGCAATTTACAGCCGCGCCGGGCGTTGTAAGGCCCCGCTCCAGGTCACTCTCAACCCCGCAATTCGGGTGGGAGAAGTCGCCGTTGCCGGTGCCCCGCAAAGCGGTCTCCCACCGGGGACCCGCGAGCTCCCGGTGTCACCATCCACCGGAGTCGGGTCGCAGCAGCTCGCCCCCGCAGCTCTCCACGCTCCGAAGCTGGCTAGCTCCACGGAGGTAGGTCCGTAGGTCCACAGCTCCACATCTCCACAGCTCCACGGAGGTAAGTCCACAGCTCCACAGCTCCACAGGCTCCGTGACTTGAGCCCCCAGGTCGCTCCGGTTGGAGGCCGCTCCACGGCGCTAGGCCCCAACGGCAACGGAGACCCGACAGGGAAAAGGTCGGGTCTTCATGCAGGGGAGAGATTTAAAAGTTTCCCCCACCCACCCCCCACCCCCCACACATACACATTTAAAAACCCATTACAAACTAAACCCTCAACAGGACAAAAAAATAAAAAACCTATTCCTTCTCTCCAGAGATGCTGCATGTCCCGCTGTTACTCCAGCATTTTGTGTCTACCTTCAATAAACATGCTGTTTGGAAACTGAAAACATAAAGAAACAAACCAGGTCTAATCAAAATATACCATATCAAAGTGCTTTTGGATGAAATTGTTGAGTATTAGAGTACTTTAATGCAAAATCATTCTCAACCCCCCCCCCCAAATGAAACAGTGATCAGTACTGCCCCAAGTAAATTACTAATCTAATTGAAGAGAAAGCTTGAAAGGGAACTCCAAGAATTGGGTCAGAATATCCTAGCCTACTGATTTGGCTGTGAGCATGTCAGGCAAATTTCACTGCTGTTTTGTGATGAGGAAACAGTTGTCATGGACTCCCAAACATAAGCTTAGATTCAAAAGAATGAAATCAAACTAATCAAAAATCTGCATTGCTGGTGGGGGCCAGTGTTTTCAGTAAACCCAAAGCTGAATATGAATACTCAAATGTGAAGCTTGGTGAGGAATATCTTTCACTAATGAAAATATTCAACTCATGATTTGGACAGTACACATTTTATTGTTCAAGGCTTAGCTTTAGTTTTAGAGATATTGCTTGGAAACAGGCCCATCGGCCCACCGAGACCGCACTGACCAGCGATCCCCGTGCACTAACACTATCCAACACACACTAGGAACAATTTTACATTGATACCAAACCAATTAACCTACACACCTGTACGTTTTTTGAGTGTGGGAGGAAATTGAGGATCTCGGGGGAAACCCACATGGTCACGGGGAGAACGTACAAACCCCATACAGACAGCACACATAGGGTCTCTGGCACTGTAAGGCAACAACGCTACTGCTGCGCCACCATGCTGCCCTTAGAGACTTGGAGTGTTTCAGCAAAAAGTAAGTTAGACTAACAGAAAATGTAAGAGAGCTGTTGGCTTAGTAGATTACATCTTAACCCATAGAATGGATAACAGAGCCCATGATAGTCTCTTCCATGAGTTGTGGAATGGATAAGAAAGGCTGGGTTCGTTAAATGCTGACAAATACATTGGAGAGTAGAAAGAAACTAAGTTCTTTGAAATAATATAAACACAAGATAGAGTTAAACTAACACAAAAAAAGACCTCAGCTAATACTTTCTGTGCCCAATCTATTACATCACTTCTTTCATTGCTTATATGTTAGATCAGATAACAAACCAGAGCAAACTAATGAAAGAAGGTGGTGAATACCAGTGGTCACTGTGTCATGAAATGAGTTTTAACAAATCGAAAAGGTGTTCACCAAGATAAGCCTGTCATACTGAATCAAAAAGAACATCTCTTTCATCTAACAGGAAGATGTTGTTTTTAAAGGCTTGAAATAGTCCCAGCACAAGGTGGCTTTATTTATAACATTTGTATCTAAATCACTCACATCAGCAGAAACAGGATACAGCAACATAGAAAGCGTGGGACCTGTATTAATGGATGCAAATAAATGTGAGAAGTTGTAAATTTTGGAGTAAGCCAGGATGATATAACTAATAATGCTCTGCATGAACACGGTCAAGAAAGCATGAGACCTGTCTACTTACAGTCTCTGTAAACCTAATTTACTTTTTTCATTATTTTTGCTGAAACACGCTGAGGCGAAGTGATGAACGTGTACTGTTCAAATAATTGTCTAATTATGTTATCAGTCATCAAGCTTCACATCCCAGTGCCCATGTTATTGGTAACATTTATACCCTAAGGCTGTGGTTGAAATGATCTTGCAAATGAAATAGAACAGAATCCACCTATGGACTACACCTGAACTGATAAAACAGAGAGCATTAACAGCAACGACAGAAACAACAACAAAATTATCAGCAACCACAACAGCAGTATCACGTGTAAAAATCCAAATCAGTAGTAAAAAGCATTACATGATCAAAGTAATCATCTACACGAATATATAATAAATGTACATTCATGGAAAGGAGACGCAACTTTGAACAATGTCAAAAAGTGAGATGCAATTACTGTTTGGGTTTGAGTTTTAAAATGGATCATCCAAGTTAAGAGATTTAGAAAACAACCAGAAACAAAAATATTATTTTGAAGGAAGAAGTGAAATATTATTGTTCCTGAAATGAAAATAGATTGTAATAGTTGTAGGCAAGTAAGCTACTTGTACTTATTGTACAATATGGTTCAAGAGGCCAGATTGCTATGATGCTCAGCCAAAAGTCCATAGAGACCGGCCAGATGACTACATATGGCATATTCTGCAGTTCGATGTCTGCACATTGTTCAAATTCCTTAAGTTTTTGATTCAAGGTGGCAGACACACTTTATATCTGGCCCCTTAGCTTTATTCTGGCTATGTCTGCCACATTTAGTGGAGGTTCATTCATTCAAATGGGGGCATCTACCTCTTCTTTAATAGGAAGCCTAGGTAAGTTAATGCTTTTTATCAAAAATATGAAAAATCTTTAATTGATTAACAGCAGTTTCGTACGGACAGCCAATTTGGCGAGAATAATTTGGGGTGCATTGGGAAATAAAGATTGAATGGGATTGACGGGATTGCCCTACTATGAACATTCAAAGGGATGAATTGCCATAACATTTCCAGTTATATGGTTCTATGAAGCTCTTCATATCAGGTCTCTCGCCCTAGATTTTAAGTTTAATTGCTCTGAATCTGTTTAATCTAAGGCAAGGTTATAGAAGAGAATTACCAACTGTGTCAACCAGTTGAGGCCACTAAGCAAATATTTACCAGCAAAATTAACTTATTGCAAATTTCAATGCAATAACTGTGATTTAAAATATAATAATTTGAGCTTAATTGAGAAAGGTATTGAAATACCTTTGTTCAGTATACAGGTTGGCATGGACTCAGTGTGGGTGTTTCCATGCTGTATTTCTAAACTAAACTAAACTAAAATACTTCTGCAAACATAAAATGCTTCTGCAATCTTTTTACAAAATCTCCCATTGTAAGCAATTCACATCATTCTTGACAAGGCAATCGAGTTGGAATTAATCTTTATATAAATTATGCTGTAATGATGATTCAATATTATCAGCCTCAACAAAAAAAGTAATATTGATCATTTAAAATTAAATACGTAAAGTGAGCATTGCTCTATTGCTATATTATATTAAGCAGCACCTTCTTTTATCTTCCAATAGATATATCAGAACAGGATGAATAAAGGTGATATCAGAAATCTGCTTATGAAGGATAAACAATGGACTATTTGGGCTCAATGGGTTGAACCATGATGCAACATTTCCAAATTTGGTGCTGAAAACAGTCATTTTTTACTTTTCTTTCATCTGTACCAAAATGTGTACTTAAACCAAATAGTGTGCTCAATTTTAATTGAGAGGAATACATTTCTTACCTTTGATACTCTGTTGGCAACTTCTCTGCCTACAGTCAACCCCTGCACAAAGGTCCGAGCTGCAATAAAGGCCCTTGTCACCTGTATTTTTAGCTTTCGAGGCACGTCTCCAAATGGCTTGAGCTGTTCAGTGTATTTGCTGATGCATTCAAGGTAGTCCTCTGTGAAATGGTATTGGGGGTTTACCAGCTTGAACATTCGTTCCAGCAAATGGGCCCAAAAATCATTGAGCAATTCTTCCAGGTTTACATTGCCACCTATGTAGTACCGTTTTAGTTCTGTGAAGAGATCTTGGAACACCTCGGAATTCTTCATGTAGAGTTGGCCATAAGTCCGTATAAACATGTCATTCAAAGACTTCTCTGAATTTTCCAAGAGTTCTCTGAAAAACTCTGTAAAAACAAGAAAATAAGGAATTCGTTTTTAATATAAAGATCTAGCAATCTTAATTACATACTAGTAGTTGAAATATTTAAATATCAATCATTTGAAAAACCGTCTTGTTAAATTGATGCAATAAACAAAACTGAAGGGTATCACATAAAAAAACTCTCTTCAACAGAGTCGCGATGAGTATCTGTTTACCTATGGACAATGCAGACACAAATAACTGCAGATGCTCGTTTACAAAAAAAAAGACACAAAGTGTTGGAGTAACTCAGTGAGTCAACAAAAATGCTGGAGTAACTCAGCTTTGTTTGTAGAATAATATTCATGGTGTGAATCACACATAAGATGTTGTAGTCATGCGATGTGAAGGGTATTGTGGTGGCATACTAGAATGTAGTGGAACCTAAGATAGCTCACATTGATTAATATGTTTCTGGCATTATCAATTTCTAATTATTAATAAGCGGGTTCTTTGGTGAGCTGCACATAGGCTAAATGGGCAAATTTATATGGACTATTTTATTGACTGTGGAGACACAAGAGACTGCAGCTGCTGGCATTGGGAGCAAAAAATATATTGCTGGAGGAACTGACCAGGTCATCATCATCTGTGGAGGCAAGAGAATAGTTGACGTTTCAGGTCAAGATCCTGCATCAAGACTGAGAGGGTAAAGTGAAGAAAATCAGTATAAAGAGGTGAGAGGGAGGGGTAAGTTAGGAACTAGTAAACAACACATGAATCCAGGTGAGGAGGGGTTGATGCAGATGGAAACGGTAATGGGAGGGAGGTAGTGGAGATAGTAACAGGTTGTTGGCAGTGCTTTGTTCATTTGCATTAAATAGCACAATGTATCTCGCAGCTCTTATAGAGATCCAGGTTTGATATTGATTGCATGAATTTGTACATTCTCTCTGTGACTACATGGTTTTCTAGATATACTTCAAATTCCTTCCACATCTCTAAGGAATTCTGGTAGTTTTATTGGTTACTACAACTTACCTTCTTGAATACATAAATGACAATTAAAATGAAAGGAGAGTTGATGGGCATATGCGCGAGAGAGTAAATCACAGTGAAACAAAGATAAGGGGAAAAAGACAAATGGGATTGTTCACCTGGAATCTGGCATGGTGAACTGGCTTTCATTCATATGCTTAGATGTATAATGTATGGCTGTAGTTTTCCCTTCCTTCTGAGACATTCCTATGAGATTGAAGATGATGATTTGCTTTGAGTTCACTTCTGCAGGTACTGAGGTGATGATTGAGAACAATGTGAGAAATGCAAAATTTTTACTGTTGGGGCAGGAGGATAGGACCAACAAGATGGGTAGGAGATGAACGCTGGCTTTGGTTTATGTATGCTGTCATGAAGTTTCAGGATTTTGCAGAGACACCATATTGATGCCTTCACATGCCTGCCGCACAGTCTTGGCCTCAAAAGCAAACCGAGACCAAGGATCCTATGGTGAGGTACATCATGAATTTTGTGACAGCCTCCAATCAAATTACTGTGTGTGTTTCCAGACATTGTCCAGATTATAGAATTAACAAATCTATTATTCTGAAAGTAAAACAAGCAGTAAAATGTTGAACAGAACAATTGACAATACCTCACTAAGTGTTTCCTTAAGCACCATCAATAGACTACTGAGTGTGGTAGACATGGCTTAGCATGGTTCTTTCCTATGCATAGCCACAACCTTTCCTTCATTCCATTTGGATCAAACAATGCAGGCCAAAAGTTACAAATAAAATATATGATTTTATTTCGAAGTCACGTGAGTGACTACGTGAAGAGCCCGCCAGTCCGCATGTGCGTCAATACGCGAGACTCAATGCGGCGAGTCGGAGCAGTTTCGCAACTGCTCTGGCAGGTAAGTAATTTTACGTCCCAGAGTAGCTGATGGAGGCGGCCGCTCTTGGCGGCTGCCGCCATTGGAGCTCCGAACGGGAGCAGGCGGCCGATTTCGGAGGCCGCCGTGGAAGCTCCATAGGAGCTCGGGTTCGTTATTGCCTGCCGGCTTTGAGCCTAATACGGGAGCAAGCGGCCGGATTTTAAGCCGCCGTGGAGATTCCATCAGTAGTTGGTGTTGCCGGCGTGGCTCGGGAGCTCGCTGCTAAGATTAGCAGCAGATGGTGTTTAAATATAGCCGCGGCTAGGTTTCGTATCGTTGCTAAAGTTAACAGCGGCCGGTGTTAGCCGCGGCCAGGGATGTTAGGTAACCTTAGCTGCCATAGCGCCTATAAATATTTTAACATAGAAATGCTGCTGAGGCAGCATACGCTGGAGACCAGCACATAGTGTGTGCTCTATTCGTAAGGGCATTTCGTTATATTACACATAGTTCTTTAATTTAAGTCAAAATCTGAAGAACTGATTAAGGTAAAAATAGAGCTGGCAGTTTTAATAGCGGTTGCTGTTCGGTCACGTTTGTGACTATCGCAGCAGATAGGACATTTATTTCATACACCATATGGTGTAGTAAAAATTTGACTTGCCATTACGGCACAGAATGGGGCTCCACTGGAGGGGGCGGCTGTTCGGAAGAACTCCATTGAGGCTCCAGAAAAGAGCTCCTGGCTTGGGAAGCCTTTTTTCAGCTGTGTCTATTAGACACCTGTGGAGCAATATCTAGTGCAGAGTTGCGTCGTGATAATTTCCGCTCAGTAGAGGGGACTATTGGAGATCTTTCAAAAGAGACCGCAACCATGTGGATATCAACAAAGCAGTCGAATCTTTGATCCAATGGGGCTATGCTTCTGTTTAAATCATATGATCTGTGACAACGCCTGGCAGGATTGCAGTATTTCTCCCACTCTGTCTAGTGGACTATCGGGAAGAGGTGACTTCGATTATAATGCCGCCTCATCCGAGTCATATGGGGACCAGAGGCGCTCCATTTCCTCCCTGAAATACTCCGTTGGGGCTCCAGAAGGGAGCAAGGACTCTGAGTCACCAGCAGGTGCAACCTGTCTGGTAAGTATAATGATCATACCGACAGAACACCGATCTGCACAGCTAGTCCCTGTTCGGCTCCTAGAGGGAGCAGCTTGACAACCCCATGTTGGGGAAAAGTCCAAGCCAAGTCTGTGGGACAAGTCCTGTGGGATGCCAGATGTGATTGGTCGTTTATCTCAATTGGAACATGTGATGAATCAGATGGTGGCACGAGAAATGCTCCGTGTTAACGGAAGCATGTACAGGCAGTTTGAATCATATGCCTGAGGCAGCTCCTGGTTCAGGATTGCAATATTCCTCCCACTCGGATAAAAGGAGTGGTGGAAATGGTGCCATATAATATGCTCCGTGTTACGGGGGCATGCACAGGCAGTTCAAGTCATATGCCTGTAGCTACCCCTGGTTCAGGGTTGGAATATTCTTCCTACTCAAAAGACTATCGGAGATGGTGTCACAAAATATGCTCAGTGTTACGGAAGCATGCACAGGCAGTTCGAGTAATACGCATGTGGCAACGCCTAGTTCGGGGTGCACTATTTCTCCGACTCTGAGGGAGTGTCAGAGATCATTATGGAACTGACTCCGAACATGACTATGCGCCTGAATCCCATGCTTTAATGCATGATGTACAGGAGTCGCATAAGGAAGAGCTGCCTGCTCTTGCCTCTAAATTTGCTGTTCCCTCGGGGACGGGCAAGCCACTACAAGAGTAGTTGGCCAGAGGCATCAGCTATCTAACATCACACCACCTGAAGAAATTACAAGCATGACAGACAGGGTCTGCAAACGGATCCTCGCTGAAGCTCCAAAAAAGCGAATCGACCCGGGGTCAGAGACGCTGGCAGGTAAGGTCTCTTTATTAACCTCCGTAAAACTCTGAAATTGAGCAGTCTGTCGGCCCAGGTTTGGGTTTACTGGCAGCATGGGCTGTCTAGTGTTTTTTCACTGTCACTGGGATAGATCAGGTTGATGTAGAGGCATTGGCAGGCTGCCTTGCATAGTAACCTCTGTAAGTTCCAAGTAGGAACAGTTTGGATACCCTGGTTCAGGGTTGACCATCATGGAACTGGCTGGCCATATGGGTCATATTGACCAGGGATGCACTGCCTCATCATCTGTGATTGAGGTTATCAGACTGCTCAGTAGAATGAAGTAGTTGAAGTCTTCCTCAACACATGGCTTATTTTCTCCTCAGTTAGTAGAGTTGCCAGTTCATTGGAATCATCATTGCCATCCTCTCTGGGAAAGGTAGTTACCAGCAGGAAGCTGGTCTGGCATGTAATATATTTTTTACCCTGACCTGCAGGTTCATGTTGTGAATCATTAATGTATTTATAATAATCCGTAGGCTCTCAATACCAGTATTCCTGATTGAGTGGCGGGTCGAAGAGATTGTGTTGTGCACTCTGGCGACTCAGACAAGTGGTTTCAGTCAAAGGACTGCGAGGCAATTCCTGATTCAGGCTTGCATTATACTAATTTCCACTCTGAGGAAGAACCCTGAGTATTCATGGTGACTCTTATAGTCAAGAGTTGACAGGGAACTCGTTTTCCCACATCAAAGGGAGACTGTGTTTTCAGCTCTAGTCATAAGGTTCTGATTATATGTTATCAGCGGAATGTATGAATAACTAGATAATGCATCTTCCGCGGCAAGAGAAGCCAGAAATGTTCCATCCGTATGGTCAATAGAGGAACGGGGGTTCCGAGTGGAATCAGTGACATCTCATCCGAGGATGAGCGGTCTGGCCAAGGACTAGAGGGGTATATTTCTGATACTTCTCAAGATTACAGTAACATGGTGCATGCCGAATCAGGTTATATGGGAACGATTGTATGGGAACCTTGTGAACAAAATATGTGAGTTATTTTTAAACGGAAGTAACAGAGGTTTGTGTGGGTTTCAGTTTGAGCCTAGAGAAGCATTTATGTGATGGCACAAGTGACATTGATTGTGCTGCTTTGTCTTTCTCTATAATACCATAAGTGGGACAATAAATGATTGGTTATTCACCCGCTGTTCACTAACGTTACGCAGGGTGTCTTTTATATGACCACTCTAATAGCCTACACTCACTGTAGTGTCTGATGTACATCAGTAAATTATTATGCAAATATTCTTCTACTGTATTCCTAATGGGAGCAGTATTTTTTAAGATGATTATGCTTTCAGCAACTGATCTCAGCACAAAGCACACAGTCTTTACTCAATCTCTGGCTCGGTCTCTGGGTCATAACTGACATTAGGGTAGCTTGTTAGGGGAATGATCTCATAAGCAAAATGGACATGATTGCGTACATTTGAAGTTGACAGCATACCCACCAGAGCAGAGATTGGGGGTGTCATTAGGTATACAAGTGCACTGAGCTTGCTAGTACCTATGAGATGAAAGATAGTTTCTTTATTGTTATTCAATAGTCTCAAGATATTGCTGATGGCTCATTAGCAGCCAATAGAATGGATATTTTCCCTTTTATCATACAGCAAGAGGCTTACATAGTGCCTGTTAATAATTATAAAATTTGGTTGAATATGTCTGGATATTTGCAGATAAAATTCTGCACAGTGTTGCATGAGTTATTGTCTAACTATTGGGACTATGGTCCGGTTAAGAACAATGGCCATGTATGCAAGTTAGCATCATGGTATTAATAACCCATGTTTTTTCTACCATTAATGGTTTAACTTTTTAAGTGTTTCACACACAGATTGGGTTACTGCATGAAAGCACAGAGCTTTGAAGTCTTCACGTAGTCACTCACGTGACCGAAATAAAATGGAAAGATTAAACGAGAACCTACCATTTGAAGTTTGATCTTTATTTTATGAGAAGTTGAAGTGAGGGATTACGTGCCCTCCACTCCCAACCCTACTTATCATAAAGACCATTCGGTAGTTTAAGCTCGTTAATCTTTCCATAGCTTAGGTCAGCAACTTTTCTGTGGTTTCATACAGCTGCTATAAAGATTGCCGCGCATGCGGACTGGCGGGCTCTTCACGTAATCCCTCACTTCAACTTCTCATAAAATAAAGATCAAACTTCAAACGGTAAGTTCTCGTTTAATCTTTCTATTTGGGAGCAGTTAGTTTCTCAGATAATGCTGAACAACAAATGCTAGTAGTTTTTCAAGGATAAAGTTTAACTTTCCATACTACATTTTTACAGTGTTGATTGATCTCTGAACCTAGATGGCTTGCATCATCTAAATCCATTTGGTCCTGACTTTCTGATTAATGGGGATGTTATTGTAATCCAAAAAATTGTTCTAAAAATATGTTTTCTAATTATCCCTGTCATATGACCACATTTGATACAGCAATTACTTGCACACAATTACATTAGAAAGATAAGCTACTTTGATCTTTACATTCCCCATTAACTTACTGAGAGCAGACCAGTTTCGATGGAATTTGATTTCTTACCTAAAGCACTAAGAATGATTCAGGTTAAGCAGCTTATCAGCACTTCCAGAAAGTGTTAATATCAATAATAAACTATACCAAGTGCAGACCCGTTGGACCCGGCTGCTCCCCCAACACACCTGTTCCCTACCCCTAGCCCCCATGGGAGATGTGGTCCTCCAACTCAAGCCGTTAATTTAAAAGTTTTAATGTTTTTAAACTTTAATCAGTAATAAGTCGAGAAATAAAGCATGAAATGTTCAGATAAGGTGAACCCGGCCTCGACGGGAAAAATGTCAACCGGAATATGTGAAAATGTTATCATTACCGTGTAGTTTTTTGCAAAGTTGTAAAGACAACCACATATACACACACATATACACATTAACAAAATCAGAGTTTTAATAAGTATATGATATATGATATGATAACAGGCTTGGTTCAAGGTTGTTTGAATAGATCAAATTGCCTCAATCAAAGCAGGCAAACAACTGCCAGTGTTGTTATTAGAAGCAAGTCTCTTTTTCTCAAAATATTTTTCAGAAATTATTTGAAACACACTGGAATATTGCTGTCTAAATCTATTTGGTGTCATTTGTTTATTTTTTAGTTTCCTGTTCTCAGAATTTGTACAGAATAGGAACTAATACATTTTACATATTCCAATACTTGTGATTAGAAGGAATTCACAGTTCAATTATTTATATAACCATTGTAACATTTGTCAAGAGAGCATGGTTTCTCTAAAAGCTTAACTACCGTGAGTCTATAATTGAACACAGCACAAACACCATCGACCAAGTTACAAAATGACTCTCAGCAATCTTCAACACAATCGGTTCAATTACAGGGAACTCAAAGGGAAACTTATACTTTGTTGCTGGGAGGTAATCTGGCAAGGCAGCTTGAGCACTCCAATGCTCCCAATTATAGAACTGCACTAGATGTCAATGTAATTCACATGAATGGAATAAAATTCAGGTAGGTTGAACTGCTTTCTCATGGTGTTAGCTACACTGCAAAAAGCAAAACTGTCCCTATCCCCCAAATAATTTGGTCTTTATTCATCCTTTGGATTAGGGGCATTACTGGCAGGGCCGGATTAAGATGAAGAGAGGCCCTAGGGGATTCCACTTGTGAGCCCCCTCCCAATCCCCCACCGCCACGACGAGAGGAAGATGGAAGAGTCCACCAGATTGGCACCGATGTGCAGCCGAGCATGGCCAATGAGATAAGGCTGGAAAGCTGCACTTTTTATTTATTGCCAGTGCTAGTGTCGAGTTATCAGCTTAAAACACTATTATTCTGAAATGGAGGGCAAGGAAAATTACTGAAGTGTTGATTAGAGGCTACAGTGCATTGTGACAGCATATGTAAGAAAGGCCTATGACAGTAAAAAATATTATACACCAGTCCCGTACGAAGTTTTTCAAAAAGGGGGGTGGCATGGCAGGATTACAAAAATGTTATGTGAAATAATTGCACGTAGCGCATATCACAAGCGCGAAGCTCAAAGACCCTTGCAGCCGAGGTCGCATTTTTGCACCAAATCTATGACCAATATTTCAGAAATAATTTTGCTTGAGTCAAGATTGGCTGGAATGGGATGATTGGGATCATTGTTGTATACTTTTTTTTAAATCAAGAATTGAAGCTGTCCTTGTTTTAATAATCAAGTTGTATTGTAAAATGTTATGTAAAATGTTATAAAGGAGCATGCATAC
Source organism: Amblyraja radiata (assembly GCF_010909765.2). Taxonomy (NCBI): domain Eukaryota; kingdom Metazoa; phylum Chordata; class Chondrichthyes; order Rajiformes; family Rajidae; genus Amblyraja; species Amblyraja radiata. The sequence continues at coordinate 57,454,481 of NC_045961.1, forward strand.
ACTGCAAATAAAATACTATAAACCTTTTTTTAGAAAATGTTTTGTGTGTTGATTTGATTGCCTTTTACTGTTCGACTGTGTTAGTGTGTGCACACTATAAAAATGATGCAAAATGAAAGTCGCAAACTACGGAATTCATATTTTTCAGTATTGTTATCAAGGAAAAGAAAGCAGTTCCAATTGTTTGATATTCACATGGAGGAGAAAATATAATTGCTCGAAAACCTACCTTAATTTTGCAATCTCACTAAAGATAATACCCCTTTCCCTCTCCCCCTCCTCCTTCCCTCTCACTCTCCTTCCCCCTCCCTCCACCTCTCTCTCCCTCCTATTTCTCTCCCCCCTCCCCCTCTCTCCCCCTCCCCTCCCCCTCCCCTCCCTCTCTCTCCCCCCTCTGTCTCAACTCCCCCCCCTTTCCCCCTCTCACATCCCCCCTCTCTATCTCTCCCTCCCCCCCTCTCTCCCTCCCACGCAGCAAGGCTCCAACTCCGCACCGCAGACACCGTAACCACTGCCCGGAAAAACGGACACTCCCGCAACACAATATTCCACTACTTATCTGGAGTAGACACCTAGGATTTTTGGTGGACACGAGGCATCGAGGTGATTGTGTGGAGTACAAATGGAGATCTGATCCCGCCCGGGCCCACTGCGCACGCGCGGAGAGACAGCATCATTGTGCGTCACCCGCTTCCCCGAACTGCGCAGGCGCGGATGGTCGCAATTTTTTCCCCCAAGACTTCCACCGGGCTGGAACCAGAATTTCGGGTAATTTCCGTCAAAGTGGAAACGCTGATAGCGCTCCAATCTTTTTTTTCAGGGGATTTTTTTTACTCTGGGAAAAAAAACACCTTGGCCGGTGGCCCCCTAGATTTAGAGGTCCTACGCTTCAGCCTATGAAGCCTATAGGTAAATTCTGCCCTGCCGAGGCCCCATTAGATCTCGAGGACCCAGGCTTAAGCTTGTGAAGCTTATATGTAAATCCGGCCCTGAATACTGTCAAGAAGAGCATTCATGGTTCAGCTCTAATTCCACTTGAGAAGGAGCATGGTGAGCATGGTGAGCATGGTGAGCATGGTGAGCATGGTGAGCATGGTGAGCTGTCTTTTAATGATTTGGATGGTGTAGTTGGAGTAGTTTTAGGGAGTAACTGAAATTCAGGTGCTCATCACCTTCTGTAGAACATCTTTCCCCACACATTTCCTTTAAACTTTGTCCACCTACCTCACCTTAAAGCTATGACCTCTATTTATTGCTTTTCCCCCCATCCTAGCAAAAAGGCTCTGATTGTTAACCCTATCTAAGCCTCTCATACTTGTATATACTATCAGGTATCCCTACAACCTCTGGCATTCGAGAGAAAACAATCCAAGTCTATCCAACTTTTCCCTAAAGCTAATACCCCTTACTTCAGCCATCATCCTGGTAAATCTCCTCTGTACCCTTTCCAAAGCCCCCATATCCTTCCTGTAATGGGGCTACCAGAACTGCACTCTAATTGCAATACTCCAAATGCAGCCTAACCAAAGCCTTACAAAGCTGCATCAAAACCTCCTGGCTCTTATAATCAATGCCCGGATCTACAAAACCAAGCATACCATAAGCCACTCTATCTGCTAGTGGTGCCACTTTTAGCAAGTTATGGACGAACCCCCAAGATCCCACTATACATGAATTCTCCTAAGGGTAACGCCACTAATTGTATATTTCTCCTATAAAGTTGATCTTACAATCTTCATACTCAGAGCCAGGGGCGGAAAACCCGGGTGGGCCAGAGGCCAGAAACACGTCCCCCCCATGTTTTGAGAGGTGGGGGACATCCCCCCCAAGAATTTTGTGATCCATATTTTAAAATCTCCTCTTTCCGCGAGACAGTGGGGGTGGGACTGCTGATTGAGGGCGCGATGATTGGAGGAGGGAGGAGTGAGGGGGGGGTGGGACTGAGGATAGAGTGCAGCAATTGGAGGAGGAGACGTGGCACAGACCTGCGCCTCATCCGCAGGCAGGATCGATCCTGGTCGGGTCTCCGGCGCTGTCCCGAGTGGCCAGAGAGGTCGGCAGTCAGATGCGAGCTGTGCCCCCAGCTGTGCCTCCAGGCCCACAGCCAGCACAGAGAAACAGCACTAAACCCAGCTCAACTCTGCCTGTCCCGCCAGGTTAACCTGCCTGGGCTTGCGGGAAATATGGCCCGCATGGAGAAACAGCGCTGATGTCCCGTCAGTCCAGACACGGCTGTAGTTAACCCAGCGAGACAGGCAGAGTTGAGCTGCATTTAGCGCTGGATTGAACTCCGAAGCCTCGCGCGCGTGTTTGTGTGCACATGCGCGCGCGGCCGCCAAAATATTGTGTCCCCCATCCCCTCCATGTTTTGATAGCGAGTTCCGCTCTTGCTCAGAGCAACAGTAATACCAGATAAGTGACAACTGCTTATGTCTACTCCATAAAAGCAATAAAGAAGGTACATCTGAACCCCTTATATACCTCAGGTCCCTCAGATTAACATATCTTGCTGACTTAACGAGAGTGGCATCTGTGGCCATTGGTTCTTAGAACTTTGGAAACTGCGTCCAGTGATTTTCCAAGATATACCAAGAGACAGCTGGGTGGAGGGGCAGCAGTGTGGCGCAGCGGTAGAGTTGTTGCCTTACAGCGCCAGATACCCGGGTTCGATCCTGACTACGGATGCTGTCTGTACGGAGTTTGTACATTCTCCCCTTGAATGCGTGGTTTTATCTGAGATCTTCGGTTTCCTCCCACACTCCAAGGAGGTAAAGGTTTGTAGGTCAATTGGCTTGCTATAACTGTAAACTGTCCCTTGTGTGTGTAGGATAGTGTTAATGTGCTCGTCGGTGCGTACTCGATGGGCTGAAGGGCCTGTTTTCGCGCGGTATCTCTAAACTAAACTACCTTTCAGTGCTGTGTACACCTTCCTTTGAGAGCCGCTGGATTCAATGGTTTCAAAGGTCTTTTATTGTCACATAACAATTAAGGGACAGTGATATGCGAATGACCATACAGCCATATGAAAAAGAAAGCATCAAGACACACAAATACATAAAAGTTAACATAAACATCCACCACAGCGGATATCCCACCTTCCTCACTGTGATGGAAGGCAAAAAAGTCTAATCTTTATTTCTCCCGCGGTTGGGACAGTTTAACCATCCGTCGAGGTGATCGAAGCTCCCGCAGCCGGGGGTCGAAGTTCCCGCATCGGGGCGATCAAAGCTCCCACGTCGTTCTGAGAGAATGGGAGATCCTGTTCCTCCTTTTATCTGCTTTAAATAATGTTAGAAAATAGGGAAAATATATCCCGAAGATCCCCAGTTCTTCCCTGAACATCCCTGAAAACCTTACAAATTTACCAATGCCTCACGTCTTCTGAAATTGACGGTCATTTTTCTATTTCTGTTTTGTATTCCACATTCCTGTTTCTCATGTAATTGTTCTGTAGAGACGCACTTTATCAAAGTATCTGAGCAATTTAATTATTTCCATACTTGGTGTTCTCGCATGTGTACACACTCCGGGAAAGTGCCAATAGAAAAGGACAATTTATAGAGAAAGATCAGCATTGTTCTTCAATAGCTGGTACAGTTCCTTTGATCCTTTTCACAAATGGCAATTTATCTTCCCACAGACCCATAATTTTGAAATTGCTCAAAAAATGAATCTGCATAATATACCTTTTGTTCAAATTTTCAGGCCATTATTTGATTTTCTAATAGTGAAATTAACATTTAATTGAATAAGAAATATCATATCTAAATGGTAAGTTTAAAAGAACAATAACCTACTTAGAGTCAAAACCTGTCTTTAACTTTGATTCAAGATCGTGAATTGAGAATTGATTTTCATCTCTCTCAATGATCTACATCATGGAGTCATAGAGTCACACAGCACAGAAACAAACCCTTTATCTCACTCCGTCTATATGTCTACCAATGACATGACTAATTCCATTTATCAGCATTTGGTTTGTTGCCTCTGTGTCTTGATGATTCAATTGCTGATCTGGATACTCCAAATTCCAGACTCCAACCACCCTCTTCTTTCTTAGGTTTATTCTTTACCATAAATCTTTGTTCTCAGTCAGCTGGCTGGACATTCAGATTTCAGTTTGAGGACTGGTGAGACTCCATTCCCATACTCAAAGCTGTTCGTGTGCTATTTGTAAATGAATATTCAACAAAGCTCAGCACAAGTAAAATAAATCTAGAAGAATTTAGAAATTATATTTTACATTGGAAAAGCTAAGGCCGATACACTAAAAATCAATTGAGATCATCTATACATCAGTAAAACTCTCATCTTATCCTCTTGCAGCTTGCGTTGTTTTTTACATTTGCGTAAAAATGGTACCCGATAGCACTACAATTTTCACCACCTTACTCGTCATTCTCCTGTGCTGCGTACACCAAGTTTTGTTCTGATCGGTGGAATATTATCAAAGTTATTAAGGTTTAAAAATCATTAAAAAATGCGCAGATTGGTCTCCTCTCCTGTCAGTAGATTGGTCTTCTCTCCTGTCATTCGCTGGGACGGCGATGCCCCTTCCGGCAACCGCTGTCATTCACCGACGTCGAGGAAAATAAAGCTGAAGGAGCGGAGAGTAGAGAGCGGGTGGGTGCTGCGGCTGCGGAGAGCACCACGACGAGCCAGGAGCCGCTGAGTGAGGCCGGGACCAGGAGCCGCTGAGTGAGGACGGAACCGGATCTGGGATCCGCTGAGTGCAGCCGGGAGCCACTGAGTGCGGCCGGAGCTGGGCTGGGAGCCTCTGAGTGAGGCCGGGGCCGGGGCCAGGAGCCGGCCCGACCCAAGCTGCAGGATGCTCCCCACCATTCCCCGCCAGAAGCGTCAGAGACCGGCCACGGCAGCGACAGGCCACGACAGCAGTAGGCCATGACTGCGATAGGCCACACCTGTGTCAATGGCATGGGTAGGCAACGGCAGGGGTAGGCAGCGGGAAGGGTAGGTAGCAGCAGAGTTAGCGGCAGGCCACGGCAGAGCTCCCCCCGCACATGCCCTCGCTGAAGCCGTCACCCGCCCCCGGCGACAGAACACTCCCACCGGCCCCAGCTTGAAGCTGTCCCCTTCCCTAGCTGCAGTCCATTTGGCCCACAACACCTGTACTAGCAGGTCCCACTTAATCTAGTTAAAACTAAATGTTAAAAAAAAAAAAAACTGCCGTAGTAACTCAGCAGGCCAGGCAGTATCTCTAGAGAGAATGGATGACTGCGTTTTGCATCAGGACCCTATTTCAGAATAAATATAGTAGGGGGAGAAAGTTGGAAAATTGGTGGGGGTGGGAAAGACCTGACAAGCACCTTTCTTGATATCCCGTCTCTCTTGAATGGAGTCATGGAGTCACACAGCACTGCCGTGATTGTACTAGACGTAACTGAGGCAGATTTCCCAGCCTGAGAGTTGACCAAATTGTGAAAGATTGCATGGATGATTTGACTGCTCGGACTCCTGGTCAGTCCACAGAGTGATCAGCATCAGCAACGGATTTGAACTGGCTTCTGGAGTCATTTTCAAATGCAACAAGTGTGAAGGAAGGAACTGCAACTGCTGCTTCATACCGAAGATAGACACAAAAATGTTGGAGTAATTCACCGGGTCAGGCAGAAAAATAATAGGCGATGTTTCGGGTCAGAACCGACCTTTACAAAGTTCCATAATGGCCCATTGTTGGCTGGGGAAGATGTGCTGACGATGAGGGTCGACACAAGGTTGCAAACAGTGGAACTAGTAGAACGTCTAGGGTGGGGGAGGAGGGAGGAAGAAATGAAGGAGTATCCAGTTTGCAATAGCCAGAACATATGTCAAGAGTTGGTTGGAGCAGATATGCAAGCTGAAACAGAAATTGGGAATCCAGGAGCAGCAATCACTCGAAGACAGGCAGGAACCTAGTCATCTCGGTGATGCTGTACATGGTACAGATATGGCCCAGAGGCTGAAAAACAACTCATTACATTGTCATTAAGGGCTAACAAATCATTTATTGCAAGTACATTGCAGATTCACAGTTCAGTTGATTCATAGCTTAGAATCACAGTTGTGGACTCTCCCTCGCAATCTTCCAGAATGACTGAGTCACGTCCAGGCACCCGGGGTTTTATAGTCCTGCTCCCCAGGAAGGAGCGTTACCTTCATTGTGGTGATTGACAGGCGAGAGGACAATCAGCTGATCTGAAGATTTTTTAAACACTCATGACTTTTTTATTTTTCATGGATCGGAAAAATCCTCGAGGCTGCCTCAGCGGAGGAGGACTGTGAGTAAGGTGGCCAAAAATCATAGCGATATATGGTAGCGTTTTTTCTAAAATCAATATAGAGCGCAAACAGGAAGTGGTCAAGATGAGACTTTTAGTTATATAGATAATATGGCTGATGTTTCAAGCATAGTGCATAGTTTATAAGCACCAATGAATGAAGAATCAGTGAACAAATGTCCATGAAAGAAATTTGTTTCATTAAAGAAAATCTATCAATAGTGCTGTAGTGGAGATGGTTGAGAGCTTCAAGTTCTAGAGTAAATATCACCAAAAATTTGGTTTGGTCCAACCCACATTGACACCATGCCAAGAAAGTACACCATCACAGAAGGCTGAGGAAATTTGGACTATATACAACAATTCTTACCATTTTCTACAGATGCACCAAAGTGGCTATCTGAATGCCTCACAGCACTGAATGATGCTCACTGTGCTGAAGACCACATGAAATTACAGAGAAATGTCAACATACTCAAATTCATCACGCAAATTAAACTCACAATTCTCTCCTCACCCCATCCCCCTTATCGACTCCATCCATACTTCATGCTACCTCGGGACAACAGCTAACATTGTCATATGCTACTCATTCTCACTTGTCCTCTCCCCGCTTGGGCATAAGTTGCAAATGTTTGAAAGCACATACCACCAGATTCAAAACCAGGTTCCTCCCTCTGTGAGCAGGCTTTTCAAATGACCCTTTCATACATTTAGGATAAATCCACTAAGTTCCCATCTACTTTGTAGCCTGCCTTGCCCTTTTTGTTTAATCTGCACTTTCTCCGTAGCTCTAACACTATATTCTGCACATTTGCACTACCCAATGTACCCAATTGTGATACTCTTATGATATGATTTGCCTGGAAAGCACACAAAACAAAGGTTTTCCAATTTGTCTCAGTACAATAATACCCCAAACCAATGCAGTCAACTTACTGAATTGATTGCAAAATCTTTAATTTTCCTTCAATATCTCCATGTTCCGATGGTTAGAAGTTTCTGACATGCACAGTGGAGACAATAGCATGCAAAGCATGCCCCATGCTATCTACATGACCTATATTTATGCATGCAAGGAACACATGAGCATGAGCCACTTACAAACACATTCAGCCCTTTGTCATACATGTGAGACCTTCAGTGATAATCCTGTGCCTAACTGTGGTAACTCACTGCAGATGAAAACTCACATTAACACTAACTGTCACCTTCTCACTTGTGACCCCACTTTTGCTTCAACCCAACTCCTGAAGCCCTTCTGGCCAGCCAGTCCCAATTCCTATTTGTTTCCTCCACCTCAATAGTGAAGAGTGTAAAGGAATGGCCCCTGTCCAGAGGAATGAGCTTATCTGTGCTTATCAAATTTGTAAGTATACTGTGTCAAATGTAATGCATAGACACCAAAAGTGAGCATTACACATTGTAAAACTGATCACTATGGTAAACAAAAGCTCCATCAGTAGTAATCTAGCATTCTCATGAAATATAGGAATTAACATGTTCAATTTTATTATGATAAAAAATTATAACTTAAACAAATGTAGTTGAAGGTCATCAGTACCACAAACATTTGGGAGCAATTATTTAAAAATGGATATACAATCAATTAACATGTGTCTCACAACCGTGGAGTGTGCATTGTATTTTATCTCAGAGTCCTCCCCAATCTTATATTTTAAATCATTTGGTTCAATTGGCCTGATACAGCAATTTCAATAGAATTTTTGTTGTTCCCCAAATGAATAAATCAATTATTTTGCATGCAACTGTCTTGCTATGAGCATGTCTTAGTTTTACTTTGCATCTGTGCTGAATCAATTGAGCTTGTTTTTGGCAAGGAAATTAATGAGACAAGATTCCTTCATCATGCAGTGATCGATGTTGGCAAACATCTGTGTGTGTATGCTTGGGTTGAAGAGAGGATCTGAGAATTGTGATACTCTTATGATTAGACAACCTGTCAGCATTTACATCCAGGCTACGTTTGTGGTACTGACTGCCAGGTAACAAAGGTCAGCTCAAACTTACAGAATTATACCCAGCAAGCGAAAACCTCTCAAAACTGAAGGGGTTGTCTGGGAATTTGACTTATTGGCCACAAAATGTTCTGAGCCTGGGCAGTCTAAATTGGAAGAGCTCCATTAACTCCATTCTATTACCGTAACTAATGCAGAGTTATATAGAAGACCAACTTAAAACATGTAATGCCGATTGCAAAGATAAACAACTTCAACAACTTACAACAACTTACAACAACAACAACAACGTCTCCGGTGAGGAAGAGCCGATCCTGGACTGACTCTGGACTCTGGTCCTGACCACGGGGGGGAAATGGAGGAGGACTGGCCAATTTTTGTGCCTTCCACCACAGTGATGAATGCTGTGGTGGATGTTTGTGTTACAGTTTTATTGTGGTTGTGTGTTCTTTACTATTGTATCGCTGCAGACAACCCAAATTTCCACCAGCCTGGCTGTGTGGCAATAAATTATATCTATCTATCTATCTAAATCACATTGTTAAGGTAAAAATAAAGGGAAAGCTTGAATGATGCCACACACCGTGCCATCTCTCTTCTTTTACTATATTGCTACTGAAAATGTTTCCCTTAAACCACCAGAAATGTAGTTTTATCAAAATAAGAAAATATTTTGTCAGAACCTCAATGTATCATGCAGACCGAAGATATTATTGATTTCTCTGGATATGGGACTAGATGGTGCAACTATCGCTGTCAAGAATTGAGGATGGTTAGCTTGTTTTTGTTCTTCCACGAACAGCAAGCTTCTAAAGCAGAAGTGGGCTAGGCACTGTCTCCAGCATCATCTTTTTTGATTTATTTTTTGTTGTTTTTTTGACCTCCAAAAGAACATGAAATATATTACTGCTTTTATGTTGCATGTAATATTCTGCAGATTTTGGTTATTGCATTTGTTTTTAAAAAACTGTGGTTTTATTTTTTAAATAGAGAGAGGAAGAATGGAAATGGCTCATAAATCTAGAAACTAGAGAGAAAAAAGCATCAATTTGGATGCTGTTCAAATGATGTTGATTACTAATATGGATTGCACAAAAGTTCTCTCAGATGGGTTTCACATACAGATTCAGATGAAAAACTACATTGAAAGAACGATGCCTTCATTAATAATTTTATATGACAAGTTAATTAATATTGATTTGGATGATTATATGTTGTGCGGTTTAGAAATGTGTTGCATTATAGATGTCCATTGGGTAATCAGGCCACATGCCTTAAAGTATGTGTATCTAGTGTTTAATTAAAATATTATTAATGAAGTAAATCAGTGATGGACCAATACATTTTTTAGGCTGTACGTTTATTGAATTTTATTTTGGGATGATGAAAATCAAAGCTATTATTTAGATGCCATTAGTCAAATAAATACAGTATGCAAATATAGGCTGTATTCTTCAACTACAGTATTTTTCACTGGGAATACAGAATAAACCATGAAGTCAAAATGGACAAAGATATACAAAGGACTGACATGTGAAGATGCAGTGCATAGGTGGTGCAAAACAGCAGAGTGAATATCAATTAAAATATTTTATTCTGCTGATTCATGTAACATTTTTGGACTCGATGTATACATGCATGTGACATAGATGCAGAAATGCTGACTACGATTATTCACAGAACGCATGTGATCTGGTGAAGAGATAAGAAAAGCACATTTTGGATGTCTAAAATAAACCAACTATCTCTTCCTTCCGGTCTGACTGAAGATAAAGGATCACTTAACTTGCATTGTGGGAGCTGGTTTCAGATTAGACAATTTTGTCAGTATCATAGCATCAAGGAAAAAGGCCTTTTGACCCAATTTGTGAATGTCCACCAGGTTTCAAGTTCCTTGGTGTAAATATCACCAACAATTTTTCTTGGTCCAATCACATTAATACAAAGGCCAATAAAGCACACCAATTACTCTATTTCCTTAGAAAGTTTACTAAATGCAACATGCCACCAATGACAGTTTAGTGTGGTAATTACTCTACTCAAGACTGCAAGAAGTTGCAGAGTTGCAAACACCGTTCCTCCATCTGTACTGTCCTCCATACTGCTTTGAGAAAGCAGCCAACATAATTCAATATAACTCACAACCTAATCATTCCCGGTTCTCCCCTCTACCACTGGGCAGAAGTAAGTAAGTACATTTTATTTATATAGCATGTTTAAATCAACTCGCGTTGAAACCAAAGTGCTTTACATAGAAAAAAAAATAATACGTTTCCGTACATCCATAGAAAAAATTTAAAACGCTATATGTTTTCGGACACACGGAAGGTACAAATGATGATAAATCTTGGCCCTCAGAATCTTCTCCAGTAACTTACCTACCACTACTATCACAGGTCCCACTCACAGGCCCAACTGGCCCAATTTGACCTGCAACAATCCATATCTAAATTTTCATAAGGTGAGAAAGAGCACAATAACTGTTGTCCTTCTGCAACTGTGTTATTCTTGTGTGTGTTCACAGTTTCTCGGCAAATGAATTTTCAACACACTGTTCTGAAAATACCAAGGGTTTCTCAATGGATGTCTCCTATTGGGAAACTGTTCAACTTCCTTTCCCTTTTTCAACCTGACTTTAGAACCTCACCACAGAGAAGTTTGTTACAGTAGTTCAGAACAACCCTGCTCTAAAGCACAGATCCTTGGACTTCCAGGGCATTGTATATGTCTTTCTGTGATATTCATGAATGCTGGATGTTGAAAGAGAGAAAAGTACCTGAGAAACCATGCAAAAATTCTGTAATTAAAATCAACAGGATTCTTTAATCATTTGGAAAAGCTGGTCTGCATTCGTGAATGTTGTTCTCGGTGTGAAAAAGTGGGATCAAATGAATGGTGATGCAGTATTAAGCTGACTTGTTGCCAATGCATAAATCATCTACCACTGGGGATCATCACGGAAGCCTCCTCGTGGCGATCCCCGGAAACGATGACACGATGCACTCTGTGACGCGTCGGGTGACCAATTCTGTCAACATGTTGGACGACGACAGATGCCAACAGCGAGCTATACGTTGTCAGACACATGAGCAAACAAATCTACCACTAGTATTAGGTAACAATGAAAGGAAATCTATTGAATACGTTCTTTACTATAATGTTTACTCTACTTATCAACCCACAGTACTGAGGAAAAAATATGGATTGGAGGGAGAAACAAATGAAGCCCTCGTGCAAAGGAAGCTTTCAATTGATTGTATTTTGACTGGCTCAGAGCCTGCAGTTGCTTTATTGATGAAACCGTTATTGTTTACTGTTATTACTCAGTAGAAATGACAGTTACACACTGGAAACTCCACATATGCAATTAATCACAGAATTTCAGAACTTAATGGTTCTGTGAACACTGCTCCTTCACAAGATTTGCAAATCCAGTCTTCATGTGTGCATCTACACTTGCTTGGTAATGTCAGTACCATTACAGAAACCACCTCCAATCAATTCAATAATCTCCCAGGTTAGGGGAAAACAAGAACAAAGGGGCATAACTTTAAGGTGATGGGGGAAAGGTTTAATAGGAATCTGAGGGACAACATTTTCACATGGACGGTAATGCATTTATGGATCAAGCAGCCATAAAAAGTAGCTGAAACAAGTAAAGTAACAACATTTTTAAAAACATTTGGACAGAAGCATGGTTATGAAAGGTTTAGAGCAACACAGTTCAAATGCTGGCAAAGGGGACATGTTGGTTCACACAGGTACTGTAAGTGAGGCCGAAGAGCCACTCTGTGTTGAATGAGTCAATGACTCCATATTATGAATTGAAATGAACTTCAACTTTCATGTAATAATCTCATTGTAAATTTTAACTCTCTGTTGACTGGGCAACATGAATCCCAATGGCATTCTCCATCAAAATCCACTGCAAAACAACCTATCTTGGTTGAGAATCTACTTCTATACATGGTCTTGTGCTCTTCCGGTTTGCGTGTTTTTTCTATTTGCGCAAAAACGGTACGCGATAGTGCTACGATTTTTCGCCACCTTACTCACCATTCTCCTGTGCTCAAGTGCAACAAGTTTTGTTCCGATTGATAGTATAGTTTAAAAGTTATTAAGATTTAAAAATCTTAGAAACCACGTAGGCGCAGATTGTTCTCTTCTGTCTGTTAGCGATACGCCGATTGGTCTCCTCATCTGTCCGTCAGGGCGAAGGCGATGCCCCTTCCTGCGGGCTGCTCGGCATCTGGATGCACATTTGGCCTTGCTCCTAGCCCCTCTGCATTGACAATATATCTGGCCCACACATAAATCCCCATATCTGACCCCCTAGACTTAATCTATTACGTTCAAGTACACAGGTGCTTATCTAATGCGGTAATATTTTATCGGGCACTTCACAGACCAAATTTTGTATAACAAAATTTGCTACATCCATTGGCTTCCTTGTTATCTAACATACTAGTTACTCAGTCAAAGAAGTCATCAATTGGTTGAACACAATTTCTTATCCATAAAATTATAATCACTCAGCTGTATACGTATTACAGTTACAGGAAAATGTTACAATTTCCTTCATTTTCCTAACAAACTGTCCTGAAGTCATTTTCACCCCCAATATTTTCAGTATTTTGCTGTCTTCCTCTCAGCTGGGACTTTACCGAAATGCAAAGTCCAATGACAATATATATATTTAAGCAATAATATTCTATTTAATGAGATCTTGAGAGTACACATTATTTTCTGTGGTATTCATAACACAACAATGATAAAAAAGATCTTTGTTTTGATTGCACCTACCAACATGCATACATTATTATATTACAGTTAATATGTACCGAGGGCAAATTTGTGTTCCAATGCTCCGCATTCCCAATTACTTTTACATTGAAGTGATTGAAATCCAAGTGAAGTTTAAATGGCATCAAAAAAATAAAACCTCCAGAATGGATGATATTAATTACGTGGTTGGTTGGAGTCAGTATCAGCACAATTACTATATCAAACTTTGAATCTTCAGATGTCCTGGTTCAAGCTAAAACTAAAGACAAATAATAACCTCCTCACACATTCCCCTGCAATTGTCTCTGTCACTCCTTTAAAATATGCCCCTTCTTTGAACAAGCTCTTAAACATCGCATCTGAATCAGTTTCCATCTGATTACACTCCTTGAGGATATTCATCTACGTATTCAATTAATAAAGCAATGAGATTGGGGACATTTCTATTCAACCTGTCAAAGGAATTTGGAGGTGGGGGGGTGGGGGGTTAGAAATTGTCAGTGAGGTAAACAAACATAATAGTATAGTGGCAAATGACAATAATGCTACCTTCCCAATATTTAACTGAAGGAAATAGTGGGTTATCGGGGCTGTATGTTGTGACAGACAGCCGGACACCTTGCATGTCATTTTAATATTACACTTATCCCATCACCCTGGATATACCGGATTAATAAATTAAGGTTTTGTCAACTAATTACAAATCAGGCTAATTACAAATCAATAATATTAGCCAACTCCGAAACACGAAGTGCTGAGCATTGGGATCCGGACATCACAGCCAACTGGCTTCAGTTCCCCGTTCACATCTGGCAGTGCTCTCCGTCTGAACCAGGGGCTGCGGAGCGTTTTTGAAAGTGGTGGGTCTGAGCGATCACTGATTACTGGCCTTGGGGGTACCCGGCCTCCCAGGGTAGGGACTTTTTGAAATTTGATGTATTAAAATCATGTTTTAGTGCATTGTAGAAGTATGATTTTAATGTATTTTGTTTGAAGTATTTATAAGAGGTAACTTTTTAAGGGGTAACTTTCCCCACACAAAGGGTGGTGGGTGTATGGAACAAGCTGCCAGAGGAGGTAGTTGAGGCAGAGACTATCCCAACATTTAAGAAACAATTAGACTGATACATGGATAGGACAGGTTAAATGAATTAATGAATGAATGAGTGAATGAATCCGTTTATTGGCCAAGTATTCACATACAAGGAATTTGCCTTGGTGCTCCACCCGCAAGTGACAACATGACATACAGTGACAGTTAAGAATGATACATAAAACATTAAACATTAATAATAAAACATTATTGAATAAGCATGTGAATTAAATGAAATACCAGAGCAAAAGGAGGCTACAGATTATTGGTTATTGAGTAGAGCTACTACTCGTGGAAAAAAGCTGTTTTTATGTCTGGCTGTGGCAGCTTTGACATTCCGGAGTCGCCTTCCAGAGGGAAGTGATTCAAAGAGTTTGTGGCCAGGGTGAGAGGGGTCAGAGATGATCTTACCCGCTCGCTTCCTGGCTCTTGCAGTGTACAGTTCGTCAATGGAGGGAAGGTTGCAGCCAATAACTTTCTCAGCTGATCGGACGATTCGCTGCAGCCTCCGGGTGTCGTGCTTGGTGGCTGAGCCAAACCAGACCATGATGCAGAAGAGGAGGACAGACTCTACGATGGCCGTATAGAACTGGGCCATCATTGCCTGTGGTAGATTGTGCTTCCTCAGCTGCCACAGGAAATACATCCTCTGTTGTGCCTTTTTGACTGTGGAGTCGATGGTAGCCCCCCACATAAGGTCCTTGGAGATGATGGTTCTCAGGAACTTGGAAATGATGGTTCCCAGGAACTTAAAAGACTCCACAGATGTGATTGTGGTGTGGAGGTTTGGAGGGATATGGACCAAATGCAGGTAGTGTAGTTGGGACATGTTGGCGAGTGTGGGCAAGTTGGGCTGAAGGGCCTGTTTTCACACTGTATCACTCTATGACTACATTATACCTCCACCATGCATGAATGCTTCAAAATCAAGTGATAGAGTTTTATTGCCATATACTCAAGCATAGAAACATGGAAATTAGGTGCAGGGATAGGCCATTTGGCTCTTCGAGCCAGCAATGCCATTCAATATGATCATGGCTGTTCATCTAAAATCAGTACCTCTTTCCTGTTTTTTCCCCCTATCCCTTGACTTCGCAAGCCCGAAGAGCGAAATGTAACTCTCTCTTGAAAACATCCAGTGAATTGGCCTGCACTGCCTTCTGTGGCAGAGAATTCCATAGATTCACAACTCACTGGGTGAAGAAGGTTTGTCCTCATCTCAGTCCTAAATGGCCTACCCTTTATTCTTAAACTGTGACCCCTGGTTCTGAACTCCCCCAACAGCAGGAACATTTTTCCTGCAGTTACAGTAAGTGAAAATCTAGCAGGCAAGCAGGATGCTTTCTCCAACCACCCCCATTTGAAGGCCATTATCTTCCACCGCTTCTACCCAGTGTTTGGTACCTACTTCCAGCACCCACTAGTTGTCCTCCAGGATGCACCGAGCCGCAGCCTGGTCCATGCTGGTCACCGGGGTGAATGCGACAGAGACTCTCACGGCAGCGGTGCAACGCCTCCGACAGCCTAGGACTTGCACTGAGCCTGCTCCATGCCCGGAGCTGCTGCGAGCGACTCGCCTGCCCGACAAACACTCGTCAGCTGCGGCTCCCTGTCCGCATCTGACACCGCCGCTGCTTCTGCTTCCATCCCTCCCTCCGCCCCGGCTCTCCAACACCCACAACCAGGTTGCTCAGAGCATAGCAGCGCCTCGTCCAAAGCCGGAGACAGGTGAAACATGTCTAGCCAAAAAAGTGTGGGGTTTGTAGCCCCCGCAACCACGCCGGTTCCTGCCGCTCGCCGGCCTAACTCATGTCAGCCGCTTCCCGCAAATCCTTAAATTCCAACTGCCGCCAGGAGCAGGACATGGCCTTACTTGCTGCACTGGGTGACACTCATTCACTGCCTGGTCCGTGTCTTTCAATATAAATTTGCATGGGGACATGGTTTGGAGGTGTGTGACAGTTTGGTCGTGAGAATTACAGAGAATAAGAATGCTACTGTCTTGTCAACAGACGCGCATACAAGCAGTTGATATTAGTTTTTTAATTCTCATTCATCACAGAATTTCTCACGACAGAGCGTGAGAAATTCTATGAACAGCGTGAGAGCGTGAAAATATGGCGAAATGCGTGAGTCTCACGCTCAATGCGTGAGAGTTGGCGGCTCTGTATACTGTACAGCATTATAGGGGGGCTCACGATATGTACAGAGCATGCATGCCAGTATGCAGTCAATGAGATCACGGAGAAGGAAACTAAAGAAAGATGGTATTGCCAAGAACATGGTAGAAGATGAGGATATTAATAAGCTTCAGGAACATTTCGTTAATCCGCAAGTGCACATTAAAAAATGTGTTGGAAATTCTGGTTGGAAATTCCCTTTGGAAAGTCCAGGGTTTAGCTAACCCCATACACATTAGTTCCATGAGCCCATTATAAATGCAAAACTTAAAAATAACAACATAAAAGTAGATTACATGCGGCATCGGTGGGGTGGATCCAGGTCAGACCTGGTGCAGAATCAATGGCCCTATTCATTTCAATAGGAATTCTTGGCTTGAACTATGCAGAAGGTAAGTGCATTTGTTTTATTTATTTTGATTGCTCCAAATAGCTTTTTATTGACATTCTAGGGGTAAATCTGGGGGAAATCGAATCAAATGTCTTGCTTCTACAGTTTTACAAGTCAACACAGCTGAAACCAAGGTTTGAATTTGTGATTTCTTTTGTCAAGAAATTTGGAACATTCCATTCTGAACAGCTGTCAGTGTTAGTTAAGTCATGAAGCGAACTATCACAATGTCTTCAAAACCCTCCAAATTCTAAAGCAGAGCATTGTACTGAATCAGATTGTAACTACAGTCCTCTTTCCGTGTTTAAATGATGCATCTTTTTCAATATAGACTACTGAGCTATAATGAAAGCTCTGCAGGAAACATTTGAAATTATTTAATAACATTGATGTCAAATTCTTATCTGAAGCATTACTATGATCTATTTCTTTTCACAATCTATCCAATAAAATGGAGTATAATATATCCAATATAATCGGCTTGGAGTGAGATCACGCTTTACAGTACAATTCATGTCTTGCTTTTCAGATAGCTTTTGTCTAATGGTCGCAACATTGGTCTAATGGTCGCAACATCGCAACGTCAATAACTTTATAATATAGTTATTGAGCAACATTCCATGTTTGTGGTCTAATCTGTTGCATATTTTGTGCAGGACAAGGCTCCTGATCGATTGACATGGGAGGTTCTCAGAATGTGCAATGGACTGATGCAGACTGAGTGAAATGGTAGACATCATGAACATGTTTTAAACAGAAGAGCACTCTGTATTCCATCCAATACTGTACATAACATTGTTTTGGAGGTCATAAGCCCTGAGACAGTCAAAGAGAATAGATTCTGCCAAGGTTATCATTATTGCTGCTCTGTAGCCACTCCGTTATTTGTAAAGGAACAATATAGCTTCATTTGATGCCCTCAGTAAGGCAGCCTGGGGATGATCTAACAATCATTAAAGCTCAACATTTCAAGAGACATGATTTTAATTTCCTCTCTGCTGCCCAGTATCTGACATTTTAGCTTATACAATTATGACTTTCAAAAGGCATATGGACTAATATATAGACAGGAGGGTTCTGAGGGATCTGGGTCAAATGTAGACAAATGAGACCAGCCCAGAATTCTAACTTGGTCTGTTTGGACAAGGTGGGGGCAAAGGGGGTGTTTCCATGCCGTATAGTTCCATGACTCTACGTATGTGGAGACAGTAGAAAGATTTCTGACACAGGCCATTAATACATTACTGACATCACAATGACAACATTACCATGATCTGTTGCCCTTTTGAAAATAGCTATAACTCAAGACTTAGATTTTTGTCCCCAAGATTTATCGCCAATGTACTCAAAATAGACACAACACAAACCCAGTAGTGCTTTGTTGGTGTCTGCTTATGTTGAACAGCTGATTGTGGTGAATATGACATAGCCTGACCACATAATTCCTGAATCATCTCGTGGATTAAAGGTTGCAAGGCCCATGGTTGCAAAATTTATACATCAGCACTCCCAAAAATCGCCCTGCAGCTTTGTCTTCTCATGAAATGGAGTTGCTGAAATAAATATTTTACTTAATGTGAAATCATGAATGATGTAATGTTAGAAGCAAAACCGAAGTTAAATAGAATTAGTTTTGATTTTAACATAAATTTTATTTTTCATTTCTGTTTCTTTTGTTTAAAGAATACATTGCAGTCTGATGCAATATGCAGATGACTAAAAAATCAAAACCACACTCATTTAGTGACAATGAAGCTCGTTCACCCAGAATGACAGACTGCACATGTTTTCTTTGACTTTTAGGCTCCACACCCATTCACATTAATTCTTCAAACCTCTGGGCGAAAAGCACATGGTTAAACTCAGCTTGCTAGATTCTTCATTGGTAAACAAGACAACTGCAGCCAAGATTTGGTTGTGGACTCCACAATTGCTTCTCTGTAGCCCCCCAAAAAAATCAAGATTTAGTTTTGATAGGAGACTCCCCTCCATCATTTGTGGAACTAATCATCACTAGTCTCTCCAAGTACTTCATTATGGCAGATGGCATAGCCACTGGACGATAGTCAGTAAGACACGCTATTTTACTTTTCGTTAACACCAGGATGAGAGTTCATAAGGTCATAAGACATTGGAGCAGAATTAGGCAATTCAGCCTATCAAGTTTACTCCTCTCAACCCCGTTCTCCTGCCTTCTTCCTGTAACCTTTGACCTCCTTACTTATCAAGAACCTATTAATCTCCACTTTAAAAATACCCAAAGGGTTGGCCTCCATAGCTGTCCATGACAGCGAATTCTTCAGATTCACCATCTTCCAGCGAAAGAAAATCCTTCTTAGCTCCATTCTAAAGATATGTCATTTTATTCTGAGGCTGTGGCTTCTTGTCTTGGACTCACCCACTACTGGAAAAATCCTCTCCGCATCGACTCTATCGAGGCCTTTCATTATTTGGTAAGCGTCAATGAGAACCAACTTCATCCTTCTAAACGCAAGCGTTTTTGAATAGGAAAAGTGGCATCTAAGGGACTATTAGATAGTCACATGAAAATTCAGGGAATGGGATGTGACTGAATTAACAAATTAAACTAATCCTACCGTTCCATATTCCTCTGAATATGGAACGGAAGGATTAGTTTAATTTGTTAAAGCTAAACAAAAATGCTGGCGAATTTCAGCGGGTGACGATTCGGGTCGAGACCCTTCTTCAGACTGGTGTGGGTGTGGGGGGGGGGGGGGGGCGCGGGAAGAAGAAAGGAAGATGCAGAGACAATGGGCTGTGAGAGAGCTGGGAAGGGGAGGGGAAGGAGGGACAAAGCAAGGACTACCTGAAATTGGAGAAGTCAATGTTCATATCGCTGGGGTGATATGAACATAGTCTTGGTATGAGGTGCTGCTCCTCCAATTTACAGTGGGACTCCCTCTGGCCTTGGAGGAGGCCCAGGACAGAAAGGTCGGATTTGGAATGGTAGGGGGAGTTGAAGTGCTGAGCCACCGGGAGATCAGGTTGGTTAATGCGAACCGTGTGTAGGTGGTGGGCGAAGCTTCTTTTTCCTAAGCATTCCCCTGTTAGTGGAGATGGTTTGGTTCCCATGCCCTTCTCCCTTTTGAGCAGAGTCTGGCCTGGGATTTAAAAAAATATATTTATTTTATTGGAAGCAATAGTACGAAAAACTTGACAATGTTACAACTTTGTGAACAGCTTCGATTTTAACATTTTCCAAACAGAACATTAAATTAAAAAGAGACGAAGGAGAGAGAGAAAAGAAAGAAAGAAGAAAAGAGAGGAGATATATCCGTCGACCCACCCATGTATTGGCCAGGGATTCTAATGAGTCAGCAAAAATGTCATGATTTTTCAAGAGGACTCTGAGAACATTTCCTGTCCTCCAGGTAACTTTTTTTCTGCGACAGAAGTCAGAGTGGAGTGCATGTTGTTGGTGTGTAGATATGGTATGTCTGATAGACCCAGCTGAGTGTGATTGTAGCCTTCATGCTGGACTTTGAGAGAGTGCCGGCATTGGTAGAGATCCACTATATTGTTTATATTTGCTGCAAGGCCTATTTTGTTCCCATGCCTCTGTGAGTAGATCAACTTGTACTGAGGCTTCTGAGACATACACAAGCATAGTCTGAGTACTTCAATGGCTGAGGCCAGATTCAGTTTGTTTCTGGAGACGATATTGAACAGTTTCTCTGTCTGTCGCTCCACTTATTGGGAAAGTTGTTGAAGGAAAGGTGCAATAATCTGGTGAGAAAGACTATGGAAAGAGTTGGGGTGATGAAATGCCAATGTTTGACACCATCTGCACTAGGATGGGTTGATCGAGGATCCATTGGTTAAGCTTGTGTATGTATGCCATTATGTAATAGGTAAAGAATGGTGATGAATTTCCAAAGGCTGCCAAATGTTAGTTCCTTGTAGCGAGGCCAACTGAATTTGTCTTTGTTCTTAAAGGAGATCATTCAAAATGTGGCTGAGATCTCGTTGCATGCCCTCATATGTGAGAAATGGGACTGTGAATTTATATCTGAAGTTTCCTTTGCCAGAAAAAACAGCTCTGGAAGCCTTGCTTTTCAGCTGATGTGGCATTTCATCCTATTATTTGCTTGTTGTGATGGTGAGATTTGACAAGATAATAAAGAGGTCACGTACATCAGGCACATCTTCAATGACTTTTACAGCAGACACTGATTGTCTTCAAATGCTGGTATGAGACAAAAGAGAAATTAGTGAGATGCTTGGTGAGCATTCTTGATGGCAAAATGCACCCAATGAAGGTGGTGGCATGTCTCTTTCAGTATGTCATTCCAAAAGGTATACCCATCACCTCATCCTCTGAGCTAGCCATCACCTGCCCTTTGTATCTCAGTCAGGGAATCGAGGTCAATGTAAATGTGTCTGATTGTTAAACAATGACAGCTAAGCAGTAAGCTTATAATATAAGAAAATGTATTCACTTTAATAGCGATTAATAGTAAGCTTGAAATAAAATTGACAAGAAACATAATGACCATTCAAATATCCGCACTTTACAATGACAATGTCAGGCAATGGGGATGCATTTATTCCTCCCCCACTAAATTACAACTGGATAGGAATTAGAATTGGGTCTTATATTTTTCAAAAAATTAATTACCTAACATGAATTCTATTCCAGATGTTATTAACAATGTCACAAAAAATATCCATTTTACATTGGAATCCCTGATGAATGTCCCAACATAAATAACTAATGTATGCTTCCGGAATGTGGATTGATCTTAAGCTCACTCCCCTGAGGTTTTCGTGGCCTTTCCAGGGTCATTCGCAAGCCGGGCCGAAAACCTCAACTCAGCCAGAATAGGCACGCATTATTGCTTTGAGTGAATAAAAGTTCATACAGTAGTCCACAGCTGGAAATTTGTTTGAAGCTTTTCTTTTTTTTACTGTGTGGATGGATCTGTGCTCTGAGAATGCTTGTACTGATATATATTCTACCGGGACCCTCATGAAATCACTGGACTCAAGGGCTCCACATGTGGTTCCTGCCTCCAATTTTCAGTTGAACAAATTATAGGAAACATTCTTCACTCAAAAAATATTCAATCCTCCCTCTCAGATACTGACATGCTTACTTTAAGCTACGAAACCCACTGGAGGGGCGGTGTCCGGTACAGCACCAAATTGGTTTGGTAATTTGAGGCCATTATATAAAAATGATCTAACGGAATTATTTTGGAGGAAATGCCCAGACAACCACCTGTGTGAAGTGTGAAATAATGCACTGTTAAGATTTCCATGAAAAAAAATTACAGAATTATGGTTAACGTCTGTGTAAATGTCAGTTGGCATGTTCTTTGTGAGCTATATTGTGCTATATGATTCTATGGGTGTGATCAATGACAAAAAATTACAACTCAGGAGGAGGGCATTTAGCTCATTGTGCCTGTCCCAGATGAAAAAAACCTATCCAATCACCTCACAGCATGAGGTCCTTACAGAAGGCAGATCTTGAAGTACGCATCTATGTACTGGTTGAATTCTCTGTGGCATTTAGTTTAGAGCACAAAATGTTAATAATGCTTACTCGGCTGTAATACGCAGAATACAATATAATGTGGATGCGAAATATCATGAGCTGTTCAAAGATCTAATGAAGTGAATGACACAACACAATAACCCAGCAGAAAAGATGAGGAAGGGTCATTACCAATGCGTGTTTTGAATATGGAATAGTCAACCATAGATAGAATTAAACCCAACTGAGAACAGAATAACCCATCTGCTTGAATCAAATAATGAGTTTGGATGCCATGGTGTCATGGGACTATTACCAGAGAAAAAGGTTCCAGTCAATTGTACTTCAACCTCCATCGAATTACACAAAGCACTAACATTTAGATGCAAATAGCTTGCACTGGGAATTAAATTAACCTGCAGACAGAATACTTATCCTGGAAAAAAACCTTGCACTCAAAGAAGCCACAGGTTAATTTACACCACAAGCACATATACAATTTATTCCAAACATATTAACCAGAAAAAATGTTTGGGAATTTATTTCTAACTGGGCTACAGGAGCAGTTTAACAACCAATCATCAAGTATTAAGATTCACAAAGAAAACTGCTTTATTTTTACAGTAACATTTATTTAACAAGAGAAAGAAATCCTTTACGAAATCAAGAAAATGAAAAGATCTGTCAATTTTTACGATTAACTCACACTGCACAGCTAATTGCTGAAGCAAGGATTTTAAGAATGGGAATTAAGCTGGCAGGTCTTTATCCAGTAATATTTTCTTTGCAACAAATGCAGGTTTGAAATAGATCAATTATATCACATCAGAAAAAATGATAATTTAATGATTATATGACCAACCAATTTTACTTACTAATTAATATGGTCTTGGTGGAAATGTGTAAATATAAGTTAATTCTCTGTGTTATAGATCAAGCCCCAAACCACATATTTGTACTATAATTTACATTTAATTTACACTTAAAGATAACTTACAATGTGATTGATCAGACTGATAATGTTTTGCAGCTTCACAATAGACCTATTTATTTTTACTCTTGTAGGTAATCACAGAACCAAGTTTTACAGATTGCATTCCTCAATGAAAGACATCACCCGAATACACACCACTGGTAATTCCATTTTTAATATGCCTATGGACTTTTGGGATGCAGCAGTCCTTTCATTTCCCTCAGATATTCCTTGCATGATGGGATTTCTTTAAATCATATGATGAAAATTATTAAAATAATCTTTTATTTTTTTCAGTGCTTTCCTAGATTTTAACATTTCTGTTGCACATTGTGAATGAGGTAAACATGCTATGTGAGTACATGGCCAACAAAAAGAGTATCTAACTACTACCAGATGAACATGGCACCAACTTCATCGAGTTCCCAGCTGTTAACATCCAAGAGTTCATCATTAACTTGAAACTTAATAGGAATGCCTTCAATAGATAAAAAGAGTCAAAGAACAAGTTGGAGTTCAGCCAGCTTCTCCTGGATTCCCAAAAATATTTCATCATAAACAAGGCAGAAGTCCCTATTGTGACATATGCCTCATTTGCTTGCAGGTTGCCACTCCAGCACAGCTAAAAAAGTCTTAAACCATTCTGCAGCTCAGTTCTCTAACATGAAGTTCTCCATCCTAAACATTCACTCTCTAACATTGGTCCGTTATTGGGATAGTACCCACCATTTACAATAACATCTCTATCAGCAGACAAATTGTTCCTTCTTTGAGAGCAATGCAAGTCAAGTCAATCATGTTATATTCTGTGAAGTATGTTGTCATTTCCTGGATTCTTTCTCCCCAGTAACCTTCATTAGCTCTATCGTAACCAATGGTAGGTGCAAGAATTTAGAAATTGTAGCAGCAAATTAACACAATCCATTCCATTTAGAGAAAATACAGAAACTTGTGCCAAGGAATACCAGACATATTCAGAATGGGCAGTTCATCAGAGATATGTTATTTAATTCAGTATGTAACTTTGAAATGGGGTTGTCGAGGTTTCTTTCACAGCAGTTGAAACAATGATAATCTTGAAGGTGAACAATGCACCAATCTCTTAACCACTTCCATTTTTTTGACAGGGATTTTAGGGATTAAAATTTAAGAAATTGGTTTAATCTTTAATTCAATAACTATTTGCAAACATGGATAATACTGTCATGTAGATGGGATGGGTCAAAGGGATCTATCAAGAACACAAGAAAAGCATGGTGACCTGCTTCAATGAACATGGTCCAGTAGTAATTACATTACCATAACAAAGGGGTTTGTTATGGCACGCATCAACTCCTGCCTCAGAAATTGAGCCATTTCAATTTGCCTATCACCACAACAGATTAACAGCAGATGCTATGTCACTGACTCAACACACTGTTCTGGGCCATCTGGATAAAAGGACCATCTGGATAAAAGGTGCTTGGTTGTTAGACACAAAAGGCTGGAATAACTCAGCGGGACAGGCACCATCTGAAGAAGGGTATTGACCCGAAACGTCACCCATACCTTCTCTCCAGAGATGCTGCCTGTTACTACAGCTTTTTGTGTCTATCTTCGGTTTAAACCAGCATCTGCAGTTCCTTCTTACACATATGTTTGGTTGCTTTTCATCAGCTACAGCTCAGCATTCAACATTATCATCCCCTCCAAACGCATCAACAAGCTCCAAGACCTTGACTTCTTCATTGGCCGACCCACATCCATGCAGATCCGTAACAATGTCTCCTCTTTACTGTCCATCAACATAATTGCACCTCAGAGCTGTGTGGTTAGCTCCCAGCTCTGCTCTCTTTACACCAATGAGAAACAGCTAGACAGGTACATGGATAGGACAGCTTTGGAAGGATATGGGCCAACCATGGGCAGGTGGATCTAGTGTAACAGGGACATGTTGGACGGTGTGGGAAAGTTGGACCAAAGGGTCTGTTTCCACACTGTATCACTCTATGACTCTATGAATGTGCCGTTAAGTACAACTCAAAAGCCATATAAATGTTACAATAACATCACTGTTGATGGCTGAATCACAGGCAATGAGTCAGTTTATGAGAGAGATAGAGTACCTGGTTAAGTGGTGCCACAACAGTAACCTCTCATCCAGGGCCGGTTTTAAGCCGATTTGACCGATTGCTCCCAATTGGGCCCCGCGCCTAGGGGGGCCCCGCACTAATGTTCCGTACTTCGTATGGAAATACGAATTCTCTTTGTTAACTAAAGTTTTTTTTAATTCGCCATCCGGATTTTTTTTTTAAACGAACATGTATAACCAAAGATCTTCTAGCAGAGCTCCACTATAGGATCTTTGTGTATAACAACCGCTGCACGGCCATCAGACACAAACGATGTGTTAACTAGTACTGTTAGCACTTCTTATCAGCAAGTACTTAACTCGTTGTTATACAATCATGTCATCAATGCATCCATCCGCCTTCCTCAGTAAATGTTATTGTGTTTTGAACAAGTATTAATAACGTCGTGTTCCTTTGAATAAAATTCACGCGGCGTCATTAATACTTGTTTAAAACACAATTACATGTAGATGTAATGTAGATGGATGACACGTTGAGAATTTCTTTAAACTCACCATCATGAGTGAGGGCCCCGGAGCGCGAGAAGGGGCTTCTTCCTGGTGTGCAGGTTAGTCATTCACCTACCGACCCACGTTGTGTCTCTTTGTGTTTTGCTCTCTCCCTCCCTCTCTCCCTCTCCCGCTCCCCATCTCGTCTCTCTCTAGCTCTCTCACACTGTCGCCTCGGCATTCCCGGAATCATTGACGTTTTGCGGTAGACAAAAATGCTGGAGAAACCCAGCGGGTGAGGCAGTCGCCTGGCCCACTGAGTTCCTCCAGCACTCTGTGTTTTTTGTTTGGCTCTGAAGTTGAAGGTGGCTCAACGGGACGCGCAAGGGCTCTGGGGAGAGGGTTGCGTTTCTGGTCGAGACCTTTCTTCAGACAATCACAACTAATCTCACCGACGAGAGTTCAGTTTAGTCTGAAGAAGGGTCTTCTCTCTAAAGTCGCTGCGCTGCCTGTCCTGCAGAGTTACTCCAGCTTTATGTCTATCTTCAATTTCAGAGAAATACAATTTCTCACGGGGGGCTTATAACGTCTCTAAACCCCTCTGGGACCCTTTGAACACCTCTAAAACTCCTCTAGCCCCACTATTTCCCTCTATTCCCCTCTAAACAATTGTAAACACACCTGAACCCATCTGAAGCCCTCTAAACATCTCTAAACCGTTTAAACCCCTCTAAACTAGGAGGCTGCAAGGTGACTTGGATAGGCTGGGTGAGTGGGCAAATGCATGGGAGATGCAGTATAATGTGGATAAATGTGAGGTTATCCACTTTGGTGGCAAAAACAGGAAAGTAGACTATTATCTGAATTGTGGCCGATTAGGAAAAGGGGAGATGCAACGAGATGCAACGAAAAATGCTCACGGCAGACCAAACGTGTTAAACAGAAATTGGTCAGATATTGAGCTTTACACAGTGAGAAATCATGTGAAATAATCACTGAATTTAATTTTAAATGAATGTACCTGCATGTTATACTGTTTAGTTTGGAGATACCACCAGATAGTCTGGTTGATACAACCAGATTAGTTTGGAGATACAACCAGATTAGTTTGGAGATACAACCAGATTAGTTTGGAGATACAACCAGATTAGTTTGGAGATACAACCAGATAGTCCACTGAGTTCGCACCGACCAGCGATTTTTGTTACAGATTTGACAAATTTATTTGGCGGCCAATCAAACGCTGTCTCTAAGGGGGTTGCATCCAATCACCAACCAGCTTGCCTTAAAATTCCCGAAACTACACGAAATATAAACATACATAAATTTTTACTTTTCTAGAGTAGGGGCCCCGCCATCAGTTTTCTAATTGGGCCCCGCAATTCCTAGCACCGGCCCTGCTCTCATCCAACATCAACAAAACTAAAGATCTAATCGTCACCAGGTATGGAGAGAAGGCAGGTACAGGATAATGAGTTGGATGATCAGCCATGATCATATTGAATGGCGGTGCAGGCTCGAAGGGCCGAATGGCCTACTCCTGCACCTATTTTCTATGTTTCTATGTTTCAGAAAATTGGGCTCGGGAGACCATGTGCCAGTTTTCATTGATGGGTTGGCAGTAGACAGTTTGTGTCTTTGAAATCCTGGTGCTAGCATCTCAGATGACCTGTCCTGGACCCAGCTCATAGATGTAATCACAAAGAAGGCTTGCCAGCACATTCCTTTCTTAGAAGTTTAAAGAAACTCAACTGAATATTCTAACAAATCTCTACAGATGCACTGTAAAAAGTATAATGATTAGATGCATCATGGCCTGGTATGGCAATTCCAACACACAGGATGCATGAGGCTGCAGAGTCGTGAACTCTCCACCATTGAAAGATCGACATGAGGCACTGCTGCAAGGCAACAACATCTATCATCAAGGATCCCCACCATCAGACCATGCCCTCATCTCACTGCTTCAGTCGGGTGGGAGATATAGATGGCTGAAGTCCCACACTACCAGTTTCAAGGACAGTTACTTTTCAACAACTATCAGGTCTTGAATCAATCCAACTAATCCTAATCTTATCTCGCAGTGGGACATTATGGGCCAACTCTTGCACCACCATGGATTTGTTCCCTAATTATGTATTTCTGTGCTAAAGTCTTTTTTGGCAGTCTTTTTCTTATCATTCTCATGTTGAATGTATGGATAATTTATGTGTCTGTGTATTGTGAGAGTCCACGTGCCTGTGATGCTGCTGTTCTTGGTTCTTGGTTTCCTGGTCCTCCAAAATATTCCAAATGGAATTTAAACTGGAGCTGGTGGAGGGAGGACTTAAGCCAGAAAGGGTTCTTGGGGAAAAAAGAACTAACTTAAATTTTGTTGCATCTGGTCGGGTAACTATGGTAGGGTGAAGACTATTCCATGCTTTAATTGTGCAGGGGAAGAATGATTTGCTGTGCACATCTGTCTTGGTATCTCAAATTGGATCGAATGCCCTCATCTGCTCCTAATTAGTTTGGATTTGGTGTGGGTTTTGTAATCTATGTCGAGCTGGCCATTTATCCTTTTGTAAAAGCAGGTCAAACGGTGAGCTTCACGTCTGTCTTTGAGAGGGTTCCACCCCAGTGAATTGAGAAGGTTGGTAACACTCGCTTCTCTCTCATAGTAACAAATCGAGCTGTCACTTGTCGCTTTACCTCCCCCCTCGACTACAATCCTTGAATGTAGTCGAGGGGGGAGGGGGGAATTTAATAATTCTTCAGGGAACGGGGGTTCCCCTCCCCTACCATAGATGAGGCTCTCACCAGGGTCTCTTCAATACCCCGCAACACTGCTCTCTCTCCCCATCCCCCCACTCGGAACAAGGGCAGAGTTCCCCTAGTCTTCACCTTCCACCCCACTTGCCGTCACATACAACAAATAGTCCTCCATCATTTTCGCCACCTCCAACGTGACCCAACCACTCGCCACATCTTCCCTCTTCCCCCGTCTGCTTTCCACAAAGACCGCTCCCTCCGTAACTCCCTGGTCAATTCTTCCCTTCCCACCCGCACCACCCCTCCCCGGGCACTTTCCCTTGCAACTGCAAGAGATGCTACACGTGTCGCTTTACCTCCCCCCTCAACTCCATTCAAGGACCCAAGCAGTCGTTCTAGTTGCGACAGAGGTTCACCTGCACCTCCTCCAACCTCATCTATTGCATCCGCTGCTCTAGATGTCAGCTGATCTACATCGGTGAGTCCAAGCGTAGGCTTGGCGATCGTTTCGCCGAACACCTCCGCTCGGTCCGCAATAACCAACCTGGCCTCCCGGTGGCTCAGCACTTCAACTCCCCCTCCAATTCCAAATCCGGCCTTTCTGTCCTGGGCCTCCTCCATTGCCAGAGTGAGCACCACCGGAAATTGGAGGAGCCGCACCTCATATTCCACTTGGGCAGTCTGCACCCCAGTGGCCTGAACATTGACCTCCAATTTCCGGTAGCCCTTGCTGTCTCCTCCCCTTCTCCGCTCTCCCTCAGTCCTCTGGCTCCTCCTTTTCCTTTCTTCTTCCCGCCCCCCCACCCTGCATCAGTCTGAAGAAGGGTTTCGGCCCGAAACGTTGCCTATTTCCTTCGCTCCATTGATGCTGCCGCACCCGCTGAGTTTCTCCAGCATTTTTGTCTACCTTCGATTTTCCAGCATCTGCAGTTCCTTCTTGAACATTATAGCTTCTCCTTGACAGAAGTTGAACAATGATGAAAGTTGCGTCTCAGAAAATTTAGGACACCTGTTGCTTTCACCGTTGCATGATGAGTCTGACCATTCCAACACAGATCGCTCTGCAATTTGATGCCAAGATACTTGGTTTGTTTGGATTCTTCAAGGGTGGCACCAAGTATATTGTAAGATGTTTTGCCTGGATTCCTCTTTCTGGTGATACGCATGGTTTCCCATTTGGAAGGGTTGAACTGCATGCCCCAATGTTGTGACCACTCAACCATACTATCGAGATCCATCTGGAGAGCATCTTCATCATCAGCTGACTGAATTGGACGGTACGACAAACAATCATCAGCGAATAGTCTGGTCGTACTTGTGACTTTTCCATGGATGTCATTTATGTAAAGCAAAAACAGATGTGGGCCAAGTACTGTGCCCCGAGGTGTACCACTTACCACTGGACGCCAATCGAACTCTTTCCATTCACACACACGCGCTGAATACGTTTTGTCAGGAAACTGGAAATCCATCGTTTTGTGTTGGAACGAATACCATGGAAGTCAAGCTTCCGAAGCAGTCTCTGGTGTGGGATGACATCAAATGCTTTAGAAAAGTCTAGCACTAATAAATCCGCGATGACGTTGCTATCAAGGTGCTTGGCCAGCTGTAAGCAAGATTTTCAATGTACCTATATCTGAGTGCACTTGTGCGTATGACAATAAACTTGATTTTACTCAACTTGATTTGGTACATTAATCACAAGCATGATATAGGAATGTTTTTTATTTTATCTTGATTTTTCAGTATATTCCCAAAAACATTTTTTTCTTCTTTTTGTCTTTCGAACAATATTTATTTTAACTTAATTAATATTATTAAGATTGAAGGAAGTCCATACTAATCACCTGGAATTGCATTGCAATGCAGTAGTATTCAATAGATTATTAGTGTTCTCAACCAATAGTGAAAACTAATTAACTCATAATAAAGATCATATTAAAATTTTCTGAACCCAATAGAGGTTCATCCAAAAGTCAAATTCAATTCCGTTAAGAGAAGTTTAAAAAAAATCATTATATGCTAATCTTCACTATACCCTGGAGTATAACATGGTCCTGTTCTTTGCTTGCTAACCATTAATTAAGAGTTATTCATCTCCTGTAATAGGCAGAGGGAGATGAAATGCAATAAAAGCAATGGTATTTTTCATCAGGTGATACAGGAAATAAATATTTCAGCCTTTCAGGTTCAAAAAGACTTTCAATTTAAATAACTATAAACGTGTTGGAAATGCTAGCATTACACATCCTTGATTTACCTATGCATGTCCAAGAACGCATTTGCTAGTGACAATAAACAAAAATAAACCATAATCTAATAAATCATAATCAAAGGGGGTGGCACAATGGCACAGCTGGCAGAGCCGCTGCCTCCCAGCGCCAGAGATCCAGATTCTCCTAACCTTGGATGCTGCCCGTATAGAGTTTGCATGTTGTCCTTGGGTGTCCTCCAGCTGCTCTGGTGCCTCTCACATCCCAAAGATGTGCAGGTTTGTAGGTTAATTGACATTTATGAATTAAATTGTCCCTAGTGCATAGGGAGTGGATGAGAAAGTGGATAGCATAGAACTAGTGTTAATGGATGATTGACAATCTGCGTGGACTGGATGGGCCGAAGATCTTGTTTCCTTAATGTTTCTCTGATTTGAGATACAAAGCTGAAATGCACTAACCATTCGATCAGCTCTGTGCCCCCTCTGCGTCCACTCCCCTTGGTGCGGAGGAGATTAGTTCTTGGTTCCACTCCTCCTGCACAACTATACTGGACTCTGTGGCTCCTTTAAAAACTTTGCAGCCCAGAGCTAAACCCGAGCCCTGGTTTAGTGACGCAACTCGTACAGCTCGACGGGATTGTCGCAGAGCTGAACGAAAATGGAAGAAGGACAGGCTGCAGGTTTCATCGCAAATCCTAAAGGAAAGCTGGCGAAATTATCAAAATACTGTTAAAGAGGCCAAAAGATATTACCTGTCTAATATAATAGTGGCTAAGCATCACGACCCACGCGTATTATTCAAAACTATTGATTCTGTTTTAAATGCCCCACAGCCTGTTTGCTTGGAAGCATCGTCCGAATTGTGCAATGACTTCCTGCACTTCTTTATCAAAAAGGTAGTTTCTATAAGGGCTCTCATCTCAGCTCCTGCCTCTGACCCCTCTGTTCCGGCCCCATGCCTGGTGGCATTTGAAAAGTTTGTGCCTCTGACATTGTCGGGTCTAGAGGATGTGGTTAGGCATATTAAGCCGTCGGGTTCCCCCTGTGATGCTGTCCCTCCTCTTCTTTTTAAAGAGGTTTTCCCGAGTATAGGGCAGTCGGTTCTCGCCATTATAAACAGTAGCTTGTGTTCTGGGGTTGTCCCCATAAATTTTAAACATGCTGTAGTGCAACCACTACTTAAAAAACCAGGCCTGGATCAAACTGATCTGTCCAATTTTAGGCCGATCTCCAAGTTGCCTTTTATCTCCAAGATCATGGAGAAGGTAGTTTATGCGCAGCTGAAACTCTTCCTGGATGAGCACAATATTCGGGAGGTTTTCCAGTCTGGATTCAAGGCTATGCATAGCATAGAGTCGGCTCTGCTAAGGGTCTTCAACGACATCCTCCTGGCAAACGACTCAGGTAATTATGTGGTTCTTGTCTTGCTGGACCTATCTGCCGCCTTCGATACAGTGGACCATGGAATTTTAATTTCCAGACTACAGCACCAAGTGGGCATTTGTGGCAGTGCCCTGGGATGATTCAGGTCCTATCTGGCAGACAGAACCATGCGGGTAAGCCTTGCTGGCTTTGAATCCTCCTCCACTCCCTTGGTATATGGGGTTCCACAGGGCTCAATTTTAGGGCCCCTGCTCTTCTCCTTATACCTACTTCCTCTGGGCTCAATTTTAAGAAGGCATGGCATCTCCTTTCACTTTTATGCGGATGATAGCCAGTTATATATGCCACTCAGGAAAGAGGAAGACTATTCTTTAAAATCACTTCTGTCTTGTCTTGAGGACATTAAGTCCTGGATGGCCTTAAACTTTCTGGGACTTAATGAAGAGAAGACAGAGGTGATTTTGTTTGGCCCCAATGGCTGCCGTGAACCTCCCTTTGTTGACTTGGGTCCACTGGCATTGTCTGTAAAGCCAACCGTCTTGAACCTGGGTTTTAGGATGGACGGTGATTTTAAACTAGACAAACAAATAGGCGCGGTGGTTAAGTCCAGCTTCTTTCACCTAAGGAAGCTGGCAAAGGTGAAGCCCATTCTCGAGCGGGAGCATTTTGAAACAGTAATCCATGCCTTTATTACATCTAGGCTGGATTACTGTAACGCACTCTACTCTGGAGTCGCACGAGCTTCATTGGCTCGTCTCCAGCTTGTTCAAAATGCTGCCGCTCGCCTTTTGACTGGAACTCGAAAGAGGGAGCACATTACGCCAATTTTGGCCTCCCTACACTGGCTCCCAGTGCACTTTCGAGTTCATTTCAAAATTCTTTTATTTGTTTTTAAATCATTGAATGGGCTCGCCCCGCCTTACCTCTCTGAGCTGCTCCACCTATATGCTCCTGCCCGGTGCCTCAGGTCAGCTGATCAGCTGCTCCTTGAGGTACCAAGGTCTAAGCGGAAGCTCAGAGGGGATAGAGCCTTTTCTGTTGCTGCTCCGGCACTCTGGAACACCTTGCCGTTGCACATCAGACAGGCCCCCTCACTGTCCATCTTCAAATCCTCCCTAAAAACATATTTTTATTCTTTGGCTTTCGACACTGGCTGAGGCATTGCTCCTGCTTTTAGTGCTTTTAATGTCTTTTAATTTTTAGTGTGTTTTTTATAGTCCTTCGTTTTACGGTTTTTAATGGTTTTTAATTGTTTGTAATAGCTTTTTGTTCATGATTTCTCATGTACAGCACTTTGTGGCAACTGTAGTTGTTTAAAGTGCTTTATAAATAAAGTTATTATTATTATTATTATTAACCAAATGCTATTCATTTATTTTCTTAGTTTTGACAGGCTAATAAAAAGCATTCAAAGAGATAAATGTTTTTAAAATATATACAGAATCGCTGAGGACTCCATTGATAACAAAAATGTAGTTGCTAATCCTGTGTTACCAAAGACTGTCTTTGGGATATTTACTGATGAGTTTGAATTAATTTGAACAGCAAGATCCATGCATTAAAGCAACAAGCACACTTCACTCAGCAGGAAGTAGCCAATCACAACATCTGTTTTCCCACAACAGCTGAGGACATTCTAAATATTTTCTCAAATCTGACAATAGAAATGTAAACTTTCAGAAGAACTGAGCCTTGGGTGCTGTCTGTGTGGAGCTTAAATGTGGTCTCCGTGGGTTCTACTGTGTGCTGTAGTTTCCGACCACCACTCAAGGATGTACTGCTTGGTGCACTGCTATTTAACATTGGTGTAAATTACACTTTGGTGAAGATGTGCCAAAAATATCAAAGAGGAGTTGATGGATACAGTATGTGAGAGAGAATAGGTTGCAAGGCTACAGTTGCAATTGCTCTGTTTGGAGACAGCCATGAATCTGAATGGCTAAATAGTCTTCCTTGTGGCATAATAAGTACTGGCAATCTGACAGAGTGAATCAACAGAAGACAATAACAATTTGCAATTACATAGTGCCTCTAATGTCCAACACTGTTTCAAATATGTAATTATCAGTCAAAGCTTCAACAAAAATTTGGTCAAGCAGGAATGCACTTAGAAATCTTAAAAGAGACAGAGAGGCAAATATAATTAGTGCTCAGGAATGTGAAGACTTGGTCATCAATAATGTACAGTTGAAACCAGGAGTCCAGAGAATAGAATTGGAAGAGCTCAGATATCTTGGTGTGCTCCAGGGCTCAAGAAGGATGCAGAGATAGAGAGGGAAAAAGCAATTATAGAATAAAAAGTGAGAATTTCAAATTAAAGGCATTTCTATAACAATGTCTTCTCCATTAGGTGCCTGCTCATGCTAAAGATAGTACAATGCATAAAGATCTTGGGGTTCAAGTTCATAGTTCCCTGAAGATAGCAACACAAGTAGATAAAGGGGGCATATATTTTGCTTGCTTTCATCGGCAGGGGCAGTGAGTACAAGAGTCAGAAAATCGTGACAGTTTTATGAAACTTTGGTCAACTTTGGAGTATTGTGTGCAGTTCTGGTCGCCTGGTTACAAGGATGTGGAGATTTTGGGGAGCTTCCAGAAGAGGTTCATCAGGATGATGCTTCAATCATAGCATATTAGCTATAAGGTGAGGTTGGACAAACTTGGGTTGTTTTCTCTGGAGCGTCGGAAGATGAGGGGAGACGTGATTAAAGTTTTTAAAATTACCATGGGGTTGACAGTCAGGACCATTTTCCAAGAGTGGAAATGTCAAATACTAGTGGCCATTGTTTTAAGATCAGAGGAGGAAAGTTAAAAAGAGATGTGCGGGGTATATTTTTTTAACACAGAGAGTAGGAGGTGCCTGGAAGGCATTTTCAGGGGAGTAAGGGGGATTGGTGGAAGCAGATTCGATAGTGGCATTTAAAAAACATAGATAGGCATATCGATATGCAGGTTATGGAGCGATATGGACCACATGCAGGCAGTAGAGATCAATTTAATATGGCATCACAAACATCGTTCCAATGCTGTACTGTTCTATGTCAGATTAACAATATGAAACCTATTCTACTCTGACTACATTTTAACCAATGAAGGAATATATAAGATAAAGGTTTTTTTTAATAAAAGAAATGCATTTGTAAAAGCATTCAGCCACATACGAATATTTAATTTACCGTAAAATTAGCGCAGGATTTAAGAGGAAGATACCATTTTGCTCGTTGTTACAACAATCTAAATGTCAAAGATCTACATGAGGAAACAAGAGGTATATGCACTCATTCAATTATTCCCAATGAACATTTCTCCTAGCACGTTACACCAAGCACTGGTTAGTATTCTATATTATATTTCAAAGTTGTCCTTTCCCTCTCTCTCTACAGCATTACTGAGGTGACTTTACTTCAGGAGAAGTGATGTCTCTACCTCTCATTTAGAACTGAGGAATTTGCTGAATAGATATCCCAAGCTATTTTAGATATAAAGTCTCTTCAGTTTTTCGTTTTGAAATCAATTCCTTCCAAATGAACCACCACCAAAATGTTCATTTTAATGCATATTCTTGAAGTACAGTGGACAGTGGTAAAGGCAGGGAGGACATATTCTCAGCAGATTGGCTTTCAACTGACAAATGACATAGTACCTGTGGTTACCCCACACAATTTCAGCAGCCACAGGTTTTCCTCATTCCCACCACTCTCTGACAACCCAACAGGGAAAAAACAGGTCCATAATACAGCAAAAGGAAGAGGTGCACGCATGAGAGCAATGAAAATACTTCCAAGTTTCTAAGTCTCAGGCAAAATAATTTCAAAGGTAGAATAACCTCTTTTCCAGCTCATAGAAAAGTAGGTTGAGAACCAAGTCACTCATCAGTTCTATAATCACACGAGTGGGCAAGTATTCTCTATTGAGGATCATTCTATTTGGTTTTAAATGGAACCTGTCCCTATGCTGTTCAATTTGTTATTTTTCTCCCTTTATCCATAACTTATACATTCATTACCAACTTAGTGACTCGCTCTTTCATGTCTGAGGACCTCTTTCCAACCAACTGCGGGAGTGGCCCAAATACACAGATATACCAAACATTCGATCATTATTAACAGATTTTCTGAAACATTTCTGCTTTTTGGCCTCATCGTTAATCTCAGGAGGATGGGGGCTTGTTTCATATGGCACTTCATTCCACCAAACATCTTTATTAATGACATACAGCTGAATAATATGGAATAGTTCAAGCTTCTCAGCAGCACCAATTCTAATGATGTCTCCAGGGACAGGAAAATTGGCTCAAGAAACAGTAAAGTTAGCCAGGACCTTGAATGTTTCTGAATAAAAATTTTCAATCAACAAATTGTCAGTTTAATGTATGAGTTTTGTATATCATTTTTGAGACTCTTAGGAAAATTGTGTATGCTGCACATATGTATTTAAGGAATGTTGTCAATATATTGGAAACAATTCAGAGACTTTGTAATAAGGTGGACTAGATGGATACCTGGAAAGGGCAGGTTGGCTTCTGAGGAAAGAATGGAAGTAGGCTCATTTCTCCAGGAGAATAGATGAATAGAAGACGATTAATACAAACCTACAATAGAGGATATAGCAAGTTTTCCTTTTATGAGACAATATGGAATTCAAAGTCACTGTTTTCTTGACAATAAGATGTTTTACCATTTCACATAGAGATGAGACAATTGTCGTTACCCTACTAGGCATGAGAAGCTCTTTTCCTCAATAGTTGGTGGAGGCAGCCAGTGGCGGACTGGGTCTAAAAATATTGGTTGCCAGGAGACAAAGGGGGCCCACTTCATCAGGGGCCCACTTGATATAGGGGGCCCACTTCATCAGGGGCCCACATGCCATCGGGCAAGCTGACACCCTGGCCAGTCCGCCACTGGAGGCAGCCTTCGATTCTTTTAATGTCAGAGATTGAGAGATTCTTGATGATAAGGAGATAGGGATGGAGAGTTGTGGTTATCAGATTAACCACAATGTTATCAAAAGTTGAGTGTTTGACTTCTGTTCTTATTTGTTTGATCGTGTCCCACATTAAAAGAGGTTATGCTCAGGTATATTTGCTTAGTTTATAGTCCAGGACCCAGAAAGTCAGGGCTCTCTTGGAAAGTCCAAAATGTGACAGTTGCTGTCCTATCAGTGTACATCACATCCACTGCACGCTCACTAGAGCATCCCCTATCACAAACTTAGGTCTGTGATGACTGTCATGGCAAACTTTAGCCAGCACAGGTGTTGCTTCTCAGAGGGTTGAGATAGATGTGTAAAGCCTTGTTGATTCCTTTAGTAGTGAACCTTTCCACACCTGCTCCCTTGGGGTCAATGTTCATATCAGCTACCCCACTGACACCTTTGTTCCAACTCCGAGCCTTCCAAGGGAAATGAGTGGCAGCACCACACAAGCGTCCATTGTACATAGTGTACAAACTCTGAAATAAGAGTTGAGCAAATCCTTGGCTCAGTGGTGATTAGGAACAGGTATCAGATTGAGAAGCAGCCTTCAGATGAGTGTGCAGCAGACTGAAGAAGTCCTGGATTAAAATGCGAGTGTCCCTTTAAATGACACAGAGGCATCTTGTTCCTGAGAGTCTATCAAAAATGAATATGAAAATGTTCGCAGGGTGAGCAGTAATATGAAGACCTGGCTTGTTGCTGAGTAATTAACAACAGGTGTGCTTTGCACAAACATCACTGAATTTCACCAAGCAAATGTAAAACTGGCATTTCACAAGGCGTGTTGTCATTAAGTGTATATATACCAGCAAAGAGTCATCACTGTAAGTGGCATGCATACCAGCAAATGGTCAGACAGGCTAAGCTTGTATTTGCTGGAGATTAGAAGAGTGAGAGGGGCCGTGTTTGGAACATATAGAACACTGAAGGGGCTTGACAGTGCAAATATGGGCTAGAGGAATATTTCCTCTTGTGGGATAATCTTGAATTAGGTGTCATGGCTAAACAAAAAAGGTTGTCCACTTAAGACAGAGATGTGGTAAATGTACACTTACAGTACACTGATTATTGGAGGTAAGAAAACCAAAGACCTTCTTCACCACCCTGTCTACCTATGTTGCCACTTTCATGGAAGTATGTGCTTGCACTCCTCTGAATCTCTGTTTTACTTCGGAGTCACGTGAGTGACTACGTGAAGAAGCCCGCCGGGACGCATGCGTGTCATATCGCTTTCACGCTTGCGAAACGACAGGCGGGGTGGAACGTTCCCCCGCAGCGGTAAGTTTGAAACCGCGACCTGCAGGTAAGTGATTTACTCTGCGGTAGTTTTTGTCCCCGCGCTGTTTTTACACAGGGGGGAAAGCTGGACAAAATAGTGTCCACAAGCTGCGAGTAAAGCTGGCTGGGGAAGACCGCGAAGTTGCGGGAGCCAGCAGCAGCTGAAGGCACAAGCCCCGTAAGGGATCAGCTGTGCCGACTTTTTGTCCCGCGCCGGCCAGAACCCCACGGCCGGGCGGGAAACTATTCAGAATGGGGCCGTCGACTTTTGACAAGTCGAAAACGGAGGAGGCGGGGTGGAACGACGTTCCCCCGTAGCGAC
Organism: Amblyraja radiata; assembly: GCF_010909765.2. NCBI lineage: Eukaryota > Metazoa > Chordata > Chondrichthyes > Rajiformes > Rajidae > Amblyraja > Amblyraja radiata. The sequence continues at coordinate 57,493,143 of NC_045961.1, forward strand.
AATTTTAACCAGGACCTGCAGGTAAGAGCTGTGGTCTTTTTGTGTTTTCCCATGCTGATTACAGGTGGAGAAACCAACGGGCTGCGACAAAGCTGGTGAGGGAGGACCGCGGAGCAGCGGGCAGCCAGCAGCAGCCAGCGGCACTCGGATCACCGATAGTGGGATCAGCTGTGCCTGATGTCGCCTCCGCTCCGGCCAGATCCACGCGGCCGGGCGGTAAGGCTAGACACAAAACAAACAAGGTCGTGGACTCAGAGGAGTCCGACTTTGAACAACCGTGGGCGGCCAGCGACCGAGAGCGCTGGAGCCGGATGGAGCGGTGTGTGGAGCATTTGCTCCAACGTGACAGACTCCGGGAGATGGAGTCGGGTCACTGTGGGCCCTATGATAAACCCACAGCAGTACCTCTTGAAGGGCTGCACAGTGCTTCTACCTCATCAGAGGGGAGCACTGCGGGTCAGTTCTGGGCTGACCTGGAAGAGGGGTCCGCAGAAGGAAAGACAAGTGTGCAAGGGGTGCAGGGACTGTGCAAACCTGGGACCATAAAAACCAGCAAATAATATTGTTTGGAGGCAACCTATCGAAGCAAGTCAAGGAGCTCGATGAGGAAGCAAAAACCCTGGGACTAATAAAAGGGACTCCAACAAAAACCCACTACAGCCAAAGACAGCACCCCTACGCACCCACCAGCAGAACTGGTGAAAGCTCGAAGGCCCGGTACTCAAAACATGAGTCTTCTTAGGCCATGGCCCAGGCCGGCCTTCTTGGAAGATGCGGGGACCTCCAACGCCAACCAAACTGAAAATCCAGACACCAGCGCAACAACAGCAGCGAAGAACCTACAAAAAAGAAGTAAACCTGCCACTGGTAACTATGGAGGTAGGTGGGTCTGGTTCCCTACAAAATACAGGGAGCATGGAGGTTGGGGGGAGATTACACTCTTTTCTGAAATCATGGAGCATGTTAACAACCGATACTTACATCTTAAGCAGTATCCAGGGATATACAATAGAGTTTATACACAAGTACAGCCCTCCAGTTCAACATATACCGAACCGAATGTTCGTGCTTTCTGATAAAGGAAAATCAAAAGCGCAAGCTGAACTGGAGCCGCTTTACGTAAAAGGTGTAATTGAGAAAACTCAACACGAACCATTAGAATTCGTGTCCAATATATTTACCAAAAACAAAAAAGATGGTGGTTGTCGCATCATCATAGATCTGACAAAATTGAATACATTTGTACAATATATTCACTTCAAAATGGAAACCTTTGTTACTGCTAAACAATTAATTTCCAAAGGTTACTTCATGGCCAGCATCGATTTAAAAGATGCTTACTATTCAGTGCCTATACGAAGTGACCACAGATGTTACTTAAAATTCAACTGGATGGGACAATACTGGCAGTATAAAGCACTGCCAAATGGTTTATCATCAGCCCCCAGGCTGTTCACAAAAATTTTGAAACCAGCCCTAGCGTTTCTACGGAAACGTAAACACATGGTCATGGCATATTTAGATGACATACTCATTGTGGGCAAAACTTTGGAATTGGCCAAACAAACTGTAACAGCCACAAAACAGTTATTTAAAAAACTGGGATTTATTATCCATCCAGTTAAATCTAAACTAACGCCTTCCACTACTATGGACTATTTGGGGTTCACCATTGACTCAGTTCACATGTCAGTGACTCTGCCTAAGGGAAAGGCTAGAGATTTAATAGAGGCTTGCAATAACCTCATTGACATCAGCAAACCATCCATCAGATTGGTAGCAAAAGTAATTGGCAAAATGGTGGCTGCCTTTCCAGCCACACAATTTGGACCTCTACATTACCAAAACCTACAGAGAGCAAAAATACAAGCACTCAAAATTAATGCAGGTCACTTTGACAGACCTATGAAACTACCAATCAAAGCTAAAATGGAACTAAAATCGTGGATAGATCTGGCTTTGTTCCAATCCAATCATTGTCAGTAACCCTTCCATGGTACTACAAACTGATGCCAGTGCACTTGGGTGGGGAGCCACCAATACCATCACCAGCTGGAGAGGTAGATGGACTGCTCAGGAGGCATCACTATTACTCACACTGGGCATAAACAGCCTGGAAATGTTGGGTGCATTCCATGGCCTAAAGTCATATTGTACTGGGTCATATCACCAGCATGTTAGACTACAGATAGACAATACCACCGTGGTAGCATACATTAACCACATGGGTGGAAACAAATCGACATCATGTGACAATCTGGCTAATGCAATTTGGCAATGGTGTATCCAGAGAGATATTTGGATATCAGCCACTTACCTACCAGGAAGACTAAATTTAGTGGCAGACATCAGGTCACGCAAATTTAATGAAAACACCGAATGGATGTTGAATAAAAAAGAATTTGCTGATATTACAGCAAAATATGGAACACCAGATATCGATCTATTCGCATCCAGACTTAACCACCAGTTATCAAATTATGTTTCATGGGCACCAGACCCTGGGGCAGCGGCGACAGATGCATTTTCGCTGTATTGGGGGGAAATTGTTTATTTACGCATTCCCTCCTTTCTGCCTCATCAGTCGGGTATTAAGGAAAATACAACAAGACTCTGCGTCTGGTATTTTGGTAGTACCCGATTGGCCTACTCAACCATGGTACCCAGTGGTATTAAACATGGTATTAGAACCATGTATCACCATCCCACATAGACCAGGTTTATTGCTACATCCCGTAATAAGGGATAGCCACCCATGCCATAAACATTTGAACTTATTAATTTGTAGAGTTTAAAAACACCTCTCCTACAACTGGGACTGACGGACCGAACAATGAACATGATCTCGGCGGCCCAAAGACAGTCAACCAAAAAACAGCATCTGGTCTATATCAGGAAGTGGGAGATGTACTGCCATAAAAACAACACCACCTACAGAGACATGAACATCCCGCCTGTTCTGGAATATCTGGCAGGCCTCCACTATGATGAGGGGCTCAGTTACAGTGCCATCAACTGCGCCAGAAGTGCCCTATCGACTTACCTATGGCAGGGGACAGAGCGTTACTCTGTTGGGACTCACCCACTGGTAACAAAACTTGTGAGGGGAATTTTTAATACTAATCCCCCAAGAACCAGGTACTCCCAAATATGGGATGTAAGTATTGTCCTGAAGATGCTCAGGAATTGGTCTCCAGCAACAGCTCTGTCCCTACACAGACTGACAGTGAAAACAGTCATGCTAATGGCATTGGTCACGGCACAGAGGGTACAGTCACTGCATAAACTAAGACTGGACAACATGACTTCCTCAACAGAAAATATTACGTTTCATATCTATGAGTTAGTAAAGCAGAACAGACAGGGATCAGCAGGCCTCAATATACAATTTAGGTCATACCCAACAGATGACCGTCTCTGTATAGTAAGACATCTGTCGTTATACATGGAGACAACGAAAATCCTAAGAGGCAATGAGAAGGCACTTTTGGTCAGCCACAAGCAACCACACAAAAGAGTGACGGTCCAGACCATCTCAAGATGGCTGAAACAGGTGCTAACACAGGCTGGGGTGGATACTAATATTTTTAAATCTCATTCCAGCAGGGCTGCAGCTACATCGGCAGCGATACAGTTGGATGTACCAATGGACCAAATCCTCAAGGCAGCAGGATGGTCTGGGGGAAAATACATTCCAATTATTTTACAACAAACCAGTAATGAAACCTGGAACGTTTGCAGAAACAATTTTAAGTTCTGTAAATTAATTTAAACCCATAAAAAGGGGTTATAATTTTGTGTTAACAAATTTTATGATTTCAATGTCGAATTCATGTCCAAATTATGTTAACACAATTCCTCCTACAGTCATCAAGGCAGACGTGATGCATGGACTCGTTTCCACGGCATGAAATTACAGAGCTTTAAAATCTTCACGTAGTCACTCACGTGACTCCGAAGTAAAATAGTAAGATTAAACGAGAACTTACCAGTTTGAAGTTTGATCTGTATTTTATGAGGAGTTACGATGAGGGATTACGTGCCCTCTGCTCCCACCCTTGATCATATACTTAACTGGTATCTCTTCTCTAAACTTAACTATGTTTAGTCATTACAGTTATCTGTGATTTCACACCGCTGCTTTGAAGAATGACACGCATGCGTCATGGCGGGCTTCTTCATGTAATCCCTCATCGTAACTCCTCATAAAATACAGATCAAACTTCAAACTGGTAAGTTCTCGTTTAATCTTACTATTCTACATCATTCCCTGGGGCACCAATATTTACTGTGCAAGTTCTGCCTCGGTTCGTCTTACTAAAATGCAACACATCACATTTATCTGAATTAAAATCCATCTGCTATTCTGCTACTATTTAACAGTTGATCAAGATTCTGTTGTCTTCTTAGATAACGTTCTTCACTTTCGACCATCTAATCTAATTTAGTGTAATCGGTCCTGAAATAAACAGATTTTAATTGTAAAGCAGTTTTGCATACCCCAAGTAGTCCTTTTGTATGTTGACTTATACAATAGTTCAAAGGTTTCAAAGGTCTTTTATTGTCATGTGTATTAATTAAGGTACATTGATATTCGAATTACCATACAGCCATACAAAAAAAAGTAACAAGACACACAACTACATAAAAGTTAACATAAACATCCAGCACAGTGGATTCCCCACATTCCTCACTGTGATGGAAGGCAATAAAGTCCAATCTTCTTCCACTTTATTATCCGCGGTCAGGGCAGTCGAACCGTCCATTGAAGCTCGTGCGTCAGTGCGATCGAAGCTCCCACATCGGGGCGGTTGATGGTCCTGCCACTTGGAGCTCCTGAAGTCGGTCTCCAGCAAAGGCCGCCAACTCCTCGATGTTATGCCGCAGAGCGGACGAAGATACGATACGGAAATATATCGCATCTCCGGCGAGGTAAGAGATTAAAAAAAGTTTGCCCCGATAGTACATTCAACACATACTATTAAAAGAACAAAGAAGGAAAGGACAGACAGACTGTTGGAGAGGCATCCATGGCTTGCACCACCCAATAGTTAATAATGCTTCAAGTTCAAATGTAGCTATTAACAAAAGGAAAAAAAATGTGATTGATTCATTCTGACAACTTCTAGATCTGCTCTCCAATATACGATTGGTTCTGACAGCTTCCCGCCTGCCTCTGATTTATCTCATTCTTTGAGACGAAGCACATTTAATACAGATGAACAAAATACGCATTTTGCTTTGATGATATAGTTGAAAGGCTAATATTTGGCATACACATCTCCAAGTCTCTCCAGCATATTAGACAGTACTTAACATTTTTTTATTATGTCATAGCTAAGCAAATTGATCAATTGTATTTTGTGAGAAAACATCACAATTGCTCTAGAGTTGAAAATTATTGACAAATCCAAAACATATATTCCAAAGGTAACAGATGAGATGATGGAACAGTTATAGGAATATGATTTCAGGCAACTCAATTGATATTGACAAACCAGCTGCTTGAAGCAGTTTGCTTTAGCATTTCAACATTTTGAACAGGTACTCACCGCAGATCTACAAATAATAAATTTTAAAATTAAAGATTTGGTGCTATAATATTTATATTTTAAAGGAGAATATTGCAATGTATAATCACAGTTCAGCTTTAAAAAAATATCTCATTACAGATTTTCTGTCATGTTATTTTCTAAAACAAATATCCAACAGCACCAATTAGTTTATTTATGGGCAAGCATAAAATAGATTTTGCCTACACCATAGTATAAATCAACTAATTTTTGTTCACTTTTCACAGTCCCTTCAAATAAATTAAATTGACTGTCATGGACCCAGAACACCATCCTACTTTAAAATCCAATAATGGATTACATAGGTCTACGTTTTCAGCACTATGCAATTGAAAATCAATTTAATATGTGCAACCATTTTCTGATCAAATTATACCTATTGAAGATCCAACTTCTTGTAGTGAAAATGAAAATGATCAAAATCTGAAATAAAAATAAAACATCAGAAGCACTCTGCAGAGAGTAGTGAACAGAGTCCAGTCCATCGCAGGCTCGTGATTTCCTCACATCCAGTCTATCTTCATGGTGCTTTGAGCGGGAAGGCTGGTGCTTGAAAACCCACATGTCCAGAACAGTTTCTTCCCCACTACTATCTGACTCCTGGACCAGCCATTTCTTTCACATTCCTTTCCCGGTGGTGCTGCCATGCACCTTTACTCTTAACTTTGGTTATTCCTTTTTGATATGTTAGTAATTTTTTGGATTACTTCCGATTACATTACAATTTTGCACCATTCTGCTGTTTTGTACTCATCGTTGTATTTAGTGTTGTATTTATCATTAGTACTTGCATACTGTTCACTCTATGAGCTTCATGTGAATGTGGAATTTTATTGAACCTAGTGTATAAAACAATAAAACAATCTAAATCTAGACTAATCTGAACCTGAAATTCTTTTATTCATGGGACATGGTTAGTATGGCAAAGTAACTATTTCAAAGAACAATTTCAAGGCCAAGATAGGAGAAGAAGTCGTGATCTGTAGGGGATATAAGAGTTATGGAGGACAATCAAGAAAATGGAGCTGTGGCCAAAATAAAATTAACCTTGATCTCATTCAATGATAAAGCAAGCTGGCGGGGACAAATGCACTTATCCTGCTCCACTTCTTGTTTTTTAATTTTCTTATGGTCCTTCGTTAATCATCTTGAGAAGGAGGTATTGGACTGAATACTTGAATCAATACACTTCTAGTGAGGATACCACTGCAGTGTTTTTACAAAATAGGAATATTCAGGATTAGCCGCATTGCAATATAATTCCATGTCAAAACAGTGCATGCTCAGCACCTTCGACTATTTTTTACATTTCCAAAGTACAGATTGTCTGAGACCAATTGTTGTAATTAGTTCCATATGGCAAGCATCACAAATAGATGCAGAGGAGGCTGAAGATGAGAGGCACACGTGTATCATCCAAATCCTAAAATACTGATTATATGGAGCCAGTATATAGAGAAGGAAATTGGACCTGGTGACTGACATTTATACCCTTGAAAACATTTCTTTAAACGTGGGGAAATGTTGTGCACTGGATGTGCAAAAATCCTAATGATGGTTATTCGCTGCTAATTTGACAGAACCCATCTGTCAGCATAGAAGTTAAACACTCATATGTTAACTGTGGTTTTAAATAGATTTATTATTTTTACTAATTTTAAACAATGTTTTATTTTTTCTTCAACTGTTTCTGAATGTCTTGTCATTAGTTGCATTTAATCAAAATGGAATAGGCTTTCTGAGTTGTCAGAAGCTTGTCAGGCTGGACCCTCAGGTATCACCACTTTCCACCGAGCTACTATTCACGGGCCACTCAGCCCTTCACAATGCTACAGTCACCCTTTCACCAGCTGGAGAACTTTATGACAGCAGCGTTGACTCATGCGTGACCATATTTTCTCAGGTTAAACAGCATGAAACCCCTGGAAACTCACATAACTCCTTCATTCTTAGGAAGCGCACATCATCTTTTGGGGTCAATGCAGTCTCTGAGAGATGGATCCTGGGAGATAAGGTTTCCCTTATCCCTCATTTCTGATTCTAATCCGTGTTTTATAAACTTTAGCATAGATTCAACTTTAGCACAGGATGTGTCTATCATCAAGGATCTCCACCATCCAGGCATGGAAAAAAGAACATAGAACTGTACATCAGAAAAACAGGCCCATCAGCCCACAATGTCTGTACCAAACACGAAGCCAAGACCAACTCTTATTTGTCTGCACGTAATCAATAACCCTCCTTTCCTTACATACCCATATGCCTATCCTAAAGTCTCTTAAATGCCAGTATTGTTTCTGCCTCACCCACCATCCCCCGAAGCATGTTCCAGCCGCTCACCATCCTCTGTGTGAAAAACGTGCCCTGCTCCTTTAAACTAGGCCCCATTCACCTTAACTGCATGTAAAACTCCAAATGCGGACTAACAAAAGTCCTATAAAGCTGCCTTATGACTTCCTGGCCTTTATACTCAAAGCCCCTACCTATGAAAGCAAGCAGACTATATGCCTTCTTTATGACGTTCAGAGAGTTATGGACTTAGACCTCAAGATCCCTCTGTACATCAATGCTGTTAAGGGTCATGTCATTAATTGGCTTTGTCAAATGGTCATGACTTTATCAAATGCTTTGCTAAAATCCACATAGACACCAACCCCTGCCCTACCCTCCTCGCTCACCTTCATCACCTGCTCAAAAAACATGATCAAGTTAGTAAGACATGACCTACCGCATACAAAGCCATGCTGACTGTCCCTGAAAGAACAACATTAACAACTTTCCAGTTCTCCAGGACATTGCCTGTGGCTAGAGAAGATGCACAGTTCTTCTTCAAGGTTCGATTGGTCCATTGTATCTTAAGGCATCGTAATGCAGTCTTATCACTGTCTGCATCAGGCAGGAGGTACAAATACCAGTTGTCCCATACCACCAGGTTCAACTACATCTAGTTTCCTACAACCACTAGGTTACTAAACCAACCCGTGGAATCTTAATCCTACCTTGATAACGGAACATTACGGATCATTTCTTGCACTTTTATGGCCTTTATTTTTCTCTGAATTTGTTTTGCACTAATATCTTTTTTTTGCCGTCTTCTTTGTTTCAGAGATCAAAATGTATTTCCTCCATTTTAATCTACTCTCCTATGCAGTCAACCCTATCTATTCCCCTCATAAATTTATCATGTCTCCTTGTAACCTCCTCTGCTCCAGGGGGAACAATGCTAGCTTCTCCAGTGAACTTCATTTGGCTGATCAGCTCTTTCCTAATACTTGTCATGACAAATGTCTGGAATTTAGCAATCTCAGAATTCCCCAAGGCCATTCATGAGATTCATATAAAGTAATAGCGAGATAATGCTGACATAATAGGCATCAGCAGACCCAGTTATTGTCCATCTCTGCATTTTATACATATTTTAAACCAATCACATGGAACTAAGAGTTGTAAAAATGGCTCTCCTCTCACTACTGGCCCCAGTTCTCAATACCGTTTTAAGTCATTGAACAATCCAGGAGTAAGAAGAACTCACGGTGGCGCAGCGGTAGATTGGCTGCCTTGCAGTGCCAGAGACGCGGGTTTGATCCCAACTACGGGTGCTGTCTGAACAGAGTTTGTACGTTCTCCCCATGACTGCGTGGGTTATTCCGAGATTTTCGGTTTCCTCCCACACTCCAAAGACGTACAGGTATGTAGGTTAATTGGCTTGGTGTATGTGTAAATTGTCCCTAGTGTATGTGGGATAGTGTTAATGTGCGGGGATCGCTGGTCGGTGCGGACACGGTGGGCTGAAGGGCCTGTTTCTGCACTGTATCTCTAAAACTAAAACTAAAAAACTAAAAAAACTCTGCTTCTTCTTCTTGCGTATGGCATGCGCAGCCTAAAGTTGCAGGACAACTTGTTCTATTTGATCTTGATTGATTGTGCATGCCAGGTTGATTGCATTCGTCGAAACAGGGCGGACCACATGAAGGTTGCAATCTCCTACCCCAAAACTCTGCTCAACATACCCCTTACCACATAAAATGCTTCCAGGTGCAATGCTCGTAAAACATGGACATCATCAGAATTTGACAATGACATCTGATATAAAATCATAATTGCCATTGCTGAAATATAAACCAGTGGGATTCCTAATTGCTTCTTGCATCATTTCGCACCGAAAGTTACATGAAATTCAAACTGGAAGTATAACCTGCAAAATCTCTATAGCTCCCTTTTTTAAGAAACCAAAGGAAAAGCACAGAAAATGAATGGGAGTGGGTGAACATTGTTCAATATTTTAAGGAATGGATTCAATGCACTTTGTTCCATGAATATATTTTACAGTTTTGAAAGAACAATTCATTGAAAAAGAGAGAGGCTTGATTGAGAAACTGAGAAATAATGATCTTTGCATATTTATATTCAGTACACAATTAGCAGTACCACCAGGGGTGCCGCATGATTGGCAGCCTCGCCAACAGTCTGTCTGTTTTTTTCCGTCTTCTTTTGTTATTTTTAGTGTGTTTTAAAAGTTTGTGTAAATGCTCTCTGGTTTGTTTTATGTGGGGGGAAGAGGAGGGGGTCGGGGAGACTTTTTTGCAGTCTCGTACCTTGCCGGAGCTGCGATTGTTTTCCGGATCGTGTAACACAACAGTAGGGTTCATGAGAAAAAAAGTAAACATTGATCTTCTTTCCAAACATAGCTTTCCAAAAAATTGCCATGAAAAGGTTCACCATCAGAGGTAAACGCAACTACTACAAATTGTCTTTTTAATGCAAGTAAAATTCAATCAAGAATGAATATTTGAAAAAAGTGGCAAAGTTGAAATTTATCTCTAGGAGTAATTAATTTTCTCTTTGCATAGGCTAATTGAGGGCAATGAGAGGGTACCGTCTGGCATTAAAACCGAGATGAGAAGAACTTTTTTCACACAGAGAGTGGTGAATCTCTGGAACTCCCTGCCACAGCGGGTAGTCGAGGCCAGTTCATTGGCTTATATTTAAGAGGGAGTTACATGTGGCCCTTGTGGCTAAGGGGATCAGAGGGTATGGAGCGAAGGCAGGTACGGGATACTGAGTTGGATGATCAGCCATGATCATATTGAATGGCGGTGCAGGCTCGAAGGGCCGAATGGCCTACTCCTGCACCTAATTTCTATGTTTCTATGTGTTCACTAACGGGAGGGTTGCAAACACAGACACATGGTTACAAAATTACCTACCTACCTATCAACTGGAAGAAAGCTAGTCAGTTCTATTCCTCTATTCAAATCTACTCCTGTATTTCTTTCCCTCCAATGAATACTCAATTTCCTTAGGTAATTATTACCCCTCACTTGCGATGGGATCCCCACGTCTGTAGAAATGTCCTTTCTCACATTCCCCCTGCACCTTCAGCCAAAATTCTCAAATCTATATTTAAAAAAACTAAACTTGTTTACTTTTGCCCAAACTATGTTAATCTTGTCCTGAGACGTCAAATTTCCTATCAATCTTCTTTACTCTAAAGTGGACTACAACTCCTTATCCAAACTAAGATTGCAGCTAAAATCTGTCAACACTGGAAACAGATCTTCACATCTTTCCAAAGATGCCATGACAAGAAATGAATTCACTAGTCGTGAGCTAACTAGAGCATTTCTTGCTATTGAGGGAGTGCAGCGTAGGTTCACCAGGTTAATTCCCTGGATGGCGGGACTGACATATGATGTAAAAATGGATCGACTGAGCTTATATTCACTGGAATTTAGAAAGATGAGAGGGGATCTTGTAGAAACATATAACATTCTTAAGGGATTGGACAGGCTAGATGCAGGAAAGATGGTCCCGATGATTGGGGAATCCAGAACCACGGGTCACAGTTTAAGAATACCGGGCAGGCCATTTAAGACTGAGATGAGGAAAAGCTTTTTCACCCAGACAGTTGTGAATCTGTGGAATTCTCTGCCACAAAAGGCAGTGGCCAATTCACTGGATGTATTTAAGGGAGAGTTAGATTTAGCTCTTAGGGCTAACGGAATCAAGGGATATGTGGAAAACGCAGGAATGGGGTACTGATTCTGGATGATCAGCCATGATCATATTGAATGGCGGTGCTGGCTCGAAGGGTTGAACGCCCTACTCCTGCACCTACTTTCTTTCTTTCCATGTTTCTAATATTTAGGGTCAGTGGTTCATACTAATTACCTAATTTATTAAGCCCAAGGTTTCACCTGCTTTGCTACTTAATCTCAGTGTATGTCCAGCCACTTTATCTTCTTTGTCTCCAATAGGTCGCACCCTTCCTTCCATTGTTGGTTTAAAATTTATATGTCAGAAGTGAATTACCTGCCATTCTATTCTCACCTTTTGCTGCTAATCTTACTTTTCTCTTTACTTCCACTCTCAACATATTACAGTTAGCCTGGTTCTTGACTGAAATATTCCTGACTGAAGTATTCTTGACAGGGATCAAACACACTCAGAGTGAACTGAACACAATACTCCAAATGTGGCCTCACCAATGTCTTGTCCAACTGGAACATAACATCCCAATCTCTACTCATTACAGTGATTGGTGAAGGCGAATGTGCCAAAAGCCTTCTTGACCACCCTATCTACCTGCGATGCCACTTTCAGGAATGATGTACCTGGGCTCCTAGATCCCTCTGGTCTACAAACACTCCCCAGAGCCCTGCCAGTCACTGTGAGGGTCCTGACAAGGTTCGACTTCCCAAAATGCAACACCTTGCATTCATCTGCATTAAACTCCATTAACCGTTCCTCAGTCCACTTGCCCAACTGATCAAGATCCAGCTCTAATCTTTGATAGCACCTTCGCTATCTCCAATACCACCCACTTTAGTGTCATCTGCAACCTTACTAATCCTGCCTTGTACATTGTCACTCAAATCATAGATATAAATCATAAATAACAATGGGCCCAACACAGATCCCTGAGGCACATTTATTGTACAAATAAGCTAAGGTTTATGGTCACTTTTACCCTGGTATCCTTGCACAGAACTTGGCACAAACACATAGAACTGCAGAAGCTTGAATCTTGAGCAAAAACACAAAGTGTGTCAGCCACTGCTCTGGAGAACATTAATAGGCCACTTTCAGGTCGGGTTCTTTCTTCAGCCAGGTCAATATAAGAGGTCATATCATGCTACGTCAGGTTGGAATTCATTGAGATGACGACACAGGTAGTTTCTGATGAAAGTTAATTGACCTCTAACATTTTTTTCTGCTTCCACAATGCTGCCTGATCTGCTGAGTGTTTCAAGCATTATTTCATTTCTAGCTTCTGCAGTATTTTGGATCTCATAGGATTCTCTCACCTCCATTTTCATGTTTCTCCCTCAGAATGATCAGTTATGATGAACACTCCTTCATCATCCACTTTCAACTGGCAACACCGCCACATGCCATTCCATATCTCTTAGATTTCAGAAAAACACAGACCTCGCCACTCCACCATCACACCTTCTCTGCCAGCCATTTTCAACCTTTCAAATTTCAGATGAAGGGTCTTGGATCTGAAATGTATCACAAGTGTTTTTCTTTTTACAGATTCTGTCACACCTTCTAAGTGTTTCCAGCACTTTCTGTATCTATTATTAATATTTAATTTGTTTGCAATTAATTGTAAGGAAGTCACTAACTTAAGAGTAATATCCAAATAAGAATTGCAGTGAAATTTCATCTTAGACATCAAATCTAACGTTCAGGAATAATAAATAAATACTCTAATCACTTCCTTAGATTGAGTGCAGGATAAGAGTTTGCAATTATTGGTATTGGAAGACCTGCATTTCCCAAGGCAATATTACCCATCCGCATCACTACTTCATCCAACTGAGTAAGCCTTTTTCCAATGGTAATGCTTCCTTTCAACATTAGATATTATGGTTGTTTACATTAGACAGGACATTGCATATGCATTATAACTTTCTATTCTCTGCCAGATAAGTAAAGAAAGGAAGAATTGTAAATAGGATTTTAGTTTGCATTATGCAGTTAAGAAGTTGTCTGGAAGCTGTTCTGCTTTTTGCCTTTGCAACTCAATAGTCCATGATGTGATTGCCATTTTTAATGGCTTTGGCCTGCTGACCACAATTCCTGTCCACAGTTACTCATCCCAATCTATGATCTCTAATGATGGGTCTTCCAGCAGGAACATTAACTCTGTTTCTCTTTCCACAGATGCTGATTGTTTTCAGCATTCCTGTTATCACCTCATATTCCCAGCATCTGTTGGTTTTGGATTTGGATTTTGATTCCCATACCTACTTGGTCTGGATATGGAGGACGTACCTTGGACTGATGTAAAACAAGCAGCAGTGGTGTGGCTTAAGCAATCACAGGGCATTAAGGAGCACAATGGAGGAAACCCTTCCACCAATTCGCCTCTGTCGAATTCCCCCCACCTAAGTTCACTGACATCTTTAATAGAAAGATTAAACGAGAACTTACCGTTTGAAGTTTGATCTTTATTTTATGAGAAGTTGAAGTGAGGGAATACGTGAAGAGCCCACCAGTCCGCATGCGCGTCAATCTTCAGAGCAGCTGTATGAAACCACAGACTAGTTGCTGAACTTAGGCTATAGAAAGATTAATGACCTTAGAATTACCGAATTATGTTTATGAGAAGTAGGGTAGGGAGTGGAGGGCACGTATTCCCTCACTTCAACTTCTCATAAAATAAAGATCAAACTTCAAACGATAAGTTCTCGTTTAATCTTTCTATTTTATATCGAAGTCACGTGAGCGACTACATGAAGCCTTCAAAGCTCTGTGGTTTCATGCAGTGAACCAGTCTCCATGCAGACACACTGCTCCAATTGACCAAACATGGTTGAAGAAACGTACTTCATTGAAAACATGATGTTAATTTTCAAACATATCCATGCTTTAATGGAAAAAACAGTCCCTTCATATCAGGGATAACCAGTTGATTCAATTAACACAACTTAAAATTCTGCTAGCAAATAGACCAGGCCTGGTAATTGGTTTATTATAAAATGTCTGAAAAGTTCGCTCATCGGCCCATCCTGCTGTCGCAAGAATGTGATCCAGCGGAACTTCCATATTACTCGCTGCCGAAGTAGCTGCAGCCCTGGTAGAGTGAGATTTAAATACATCAGTATCCATTCCCGCGTCTGCTAATACGCATCTTAACCACCTAGAAATGGTCTGCACCGTTACCCTTTTATGTGTTTTTTTATAACTGATGAAGACAGCCCGTTCGCTGCCTCTAAGATCTTTTGTAACCTTTATGTATTCTTTAATATAGGCAACCACACATAATCTGCGATCTGGTGGATACGCCAAGAGCTCCAACTTAAAGCCTAGCGCACCTGATCTGCTCTGCTTAATTAATTAATCTATATAAAAGGTTACTTTATTATCAGATATAACTGCATTATCCAGCCTCAATTTCTGTATAAACTGAACTCATTGCGCTGAAACGAGCGCCATGAGCATGACCAGTTTGTAGGTGAGCTGGGGCAAAGATAATGGTGCAGCCGGTGTCCAACTGCAAAGCAGTCTTAATACTATATTAACGTTTCATACCTCCCGATATCTGGGCCTAGGAGGGTTTCTGTTAAAAATACCCTTCATGAATTTGGATACCCGTGGGTGAGAACCCACAGAATGGTGTCCAGAGCCCAGCACTAAATATGACGACAAAGCACTACGAGCAGTGTTAATAACGCTATAGCTTAACTTTTTCTCAAAATATAAGGTTGAAAGAAATTCGAATACATCGGCTATATCTGCCGTAAAGTAACTTATATGCGTTTTGACGCAAAAGTTCTCCCATTGTTTAATATATGAGATGTACTGCTTCTTAGTGCCATCACGCCAAGCAGCAGTGATTACATCCACCGTCCGGTTGGATAATCCAAGCCCCACGAAAGTTCTTCTCAGGTTCTGCAAATTAACAGGTCGGTCATGTAGAGGATGAGATTCCCGAGAAACGGGCTGAATTAACATATGTTTATACCTATGAACAACCATGGGTGGTTCCTTTAATAATCCTTTCAGTAAAGGAAACCATGATTGTGTAGGCCAGTTAGGCACTACTAAAATACCTGATGCGTTGTTCTGCTGGATGTGGGAGCAGTATCCTCCTGGCCTGAATCGTCCAACAGGACTTGTCTCATCGATTTTGCTTTGGCTTTTCCCCCCTTCGGGGCTGCCAAGCTGCTCCCTTTAGGAGCCGAATCAGAGCTAGCTGTGCAGACTGGGGCTGCCAGCGACTCTGAGGTAGAAATGGACGGCCGCCGGCTTCCCGCACTGCCGCGGTCTTCTACTGTCGGTTTCACAGCGGCCCGTCTTAGGGTTTTGCCCTAAGTTTTTCCATAGTAAAAGACCTAGAGACACGTTGGAGTTAAATCACACAAAACACTCCCTGTGCACATTTGCACTTACCTGAAAGGTTTTTAAACTTATCGCTGGGGAGACCGACGTTCCCCCCAGCCAAACCTCACGACGTATTGACGCGCATGCGGACTGTCGGGCTCTTCACGTAGTCACTCACGTGACTTCAACATAAAATTAGTGGTGAAGAACCCCCAATCCCAGCTTCATCGACCATCAAATTCATTACAGTTTTAAATGAATTGAATAGCTCTGGTGTTCATTAAAGCTTAAAACCTACTGATAGGAATTGCATCTCTTTTAACATTTAAAATTATTAAAATATCAGAAAATATGCTTAAGTAATGAGGAACATTAAAGAAAGCTGAAATTCAAAAGAATTTATCCTTCACTTCGGTCTTACATATTAATGGGCATGAATGGAGTTGCAGACCCCGCAGCAGGTCTAATCTGACAGAAGATTCAAAAACTGACTGCTCAGTGACAGACAGTGGTGAAACAGATGGTATCCTCCACTGTTCAGAGAGTTCAGGATTTCTACATTTGGTTATGCATATGTAGACTTTACAGACCAATACATTTACCGACAACATCCGGGCCAATATTCTTACTTGCAACTATATAGAGCAAAAATGAAATGACAACTTAAAATTCAAAGCTCCATTTTCTTAACTTTACATGTGAGATCTTAAAATTGTTTACTGATTTGTCAGAAAAAAACACGATTAACATTTTGAGGACTTTTAAATGGGTTGTAATAATAAGGAAGCGAATAAGTTCATAAGTTGTAGGCACAGAATGATGCCATTCTGCCCATCAAGTCTACTGCGCCACTCAATCATGGCTGATCTATCTCTCCACCTCGACCCCATTCTGCTGTCTTTTCCCCTTAACCCCGAACACCTGTACTAATCAAGAATCTATCAATCTCCACCTTAAAAATATCAGTTGACTTGGCCTCCACAGCCTTCTGTGGCAATGAATTCCACAGATTCACCATCCTCTGATTAAAGAAATTCCTCCTCAACTCCTTTATAAAGATACATCCTTTTATTCTGTGGCTATGGCCTCTGGTCCTAGACTCTCCCACTAATGGAGACATCCTCTCCACATCCACTTTATCCAGGCCTTTAAATAATCAAATGTGCTTCACCAACACAGAAAATGTTTCATCAGCAGAAAGAGAAATTGGCACTGATCTGAAATAAGCACTTACTTCATCCATAGTATAGTAGTAATATTTTGAACAGTTATAGGGCTGGAGGGTAAAGAGATAGTGTGCACAAGGCCACATAATATATTGAAAATGGGGGTAAGAATTTCAAAATCAAACTCTTCCTGGCCTGTGGCAACATACTTCAGCAAGTAATGAGTTGGTGAAGCTTAAACATGAATTTATCTGAAATAATAGTGCTTATCTCCTCATCTGTTATTTGGATTCTAGACAAACTCATGTTTAAGGAAGATAGGATACTAGCCATGAGCACAGGCACAGTCTGACATTGGTGTCTCTCCTATCCAGGTGTTCCAGGGCTGAGTGTGGGGCCAGGGAGATGGCCTCGTCCATGGACCTGTTGAAGCAGTAGTAACTGCCTCTCAAAACTCTCAACATTAGGGATGGTCAGTATGGTTTTGTACATGGCAGGTCACATCTCGCTAACTTGATTGAGTTTTATGAGGAGGTGACGAAGGAGTTTGATGAATGTAGGGCAGTGGATGTTGTATACATTTACTAAAAACTTACTAAGTCTTTTGATAAGGTCCCTGGTAGATTGATCGGAAGATTTAGATTACGTGATTCACGATAACTTGGGTGTATGGATTCATAATTGGCTTATTCATAGAAGACAGAGGGTTATGGTAGTAGGTGGATATTCTGGCTGGAGGTTTGTGTCCAGTGGAGCTCCGCAAATATCTGTGCTGGGACCTGTGCTGTTTGTGATATATATATAAATGACCTAGAGGTAAATGTGGATGGGTTAGTGAGTAGATTTGCAGATAACACCAAAAATTGGAGGAGTTGCAGACAGTGAGGAATGCTGTCATCGGATAAAGTGGGACATAGACATGCTGCAAATCATGAGGGGAACTGATAGGTTGAAAGCACAAATCTTTTATCCAGGATAGGGGAATCAAGAAGCAGAGGATATAGGTTTAAGGTGAGAGGGGAAAGATTTAATAGGAACTGGAAGGGCTACTTTTTCACAGAGAGGTGGTGGGTATATGAAATGAGCTACCAAAGGAGGTAGTTGAGGCAGGTACAATAACAACATTTAAAAGACACTTGGACAAGTACATGGATAGGAAAGGTTTTGAGGGATATGGACCAAATCTGGGAAAAAAGGGCTAGCGTAGATGGGGTATCTTGGTCGGCATGGACGACTCTATGACTCTATTCTTAGGGAACTTCAGAGGTAACAGTGCAGAACCGGAAGTTAACCTTTGCAGGTTGTATTCTGGATAGAAGAAGGACCAGGTGGGATGATGTGCTAGTATCGGCAAACAATTGAGAGCAGGATAGGTAGCCACAAGAAAGTAGCAGGGCAGATAAATAGATTTGGTTAAGATGGCATATGCAGATATACAGTTCATTTTCAGTCATTGATGTGTGGACTGTAGCATGGGCTGGTCAGTTTAATTTCCTGACATAAACCAAGATGACGCTGATTTCATGTAATTCCATAAGCAAATGGAAGTGTAATAGAGAAGGAATACCACATTTTTATAAATTAAGACATTTTGAGGAAAGGTGTAATAGAGGTAATTTGGAGGGAGAGAAAACAAGGTCACAGCAAAAGGTAGTCCCTGACTACATGGCAGTGACCCCTGGGATGAGGAATCATAGTTGAGCAATCTTGAGGAGGGTCTGCCTGTTAAGGGGGAGATGTGGTTGAGTCAGAAACATATCCTTATTTGAAGATATGTTGCCTTTAAACTTATTTTGGAAAATCCTCCCCTTTTGCAGTCTTGATTTTAAAACTTGGAACCACATTTCTTATCTTTATCACATTTCCTTCAATAGAAACAGATTTATCAATGCATTGTGGCTTAGTATTTTAAATTTAGATTCAATTATGTTACAGAGTTTTAAATATTCTGAATTATACAGCAACAACAGCAGAATGTTTATATTACATCAATATTATAAAAGTCTCTGTTATTAAAAAAAATCTGATTCAAAGAGACTTGTTTTCCAAAGCTAAAATGATACACCTGAAACTTGTGATCATTTTATTGTACCCATTCTGATCAGAGTATTTCAGTGAGTGGTACAGCCTTGCTTGCTTTCTCAAATTGCCTCATAGCAGTTAAAGATTATTTAACCTAAATTACAGAAAAAAATAAATAAGCCGATGCCCATAGCATTTTTACCATGATTTATATTTGAAGTCTGCACAGGTTCCTTGCAACTCTGGAGTAACAGCATGAGTCAATTGCCTATTGGAGCAGTTTCAGCTGGGCACATATCAGCTACTCATCTGCTGGATAGTGTCAACCAGTGGCTTCTTCTTATCCCAACTGACAGCTATGAAAGATACAGGCAGATGCTATATGATCCTGTACAGAACCAATTACGCCAAGTACGCTGAAGAATAATTCAGAATATGGCTTACTGTCACTCAGACGGCAGTGGCTTGTCAAAATAATAATCAGATGATTAGATAGGTACCACAATGTCAATGATCAACGTGACAACGAGAAATTGGCCTGTCCACAGCTTAATTAATTCAGTAATTACTAGGTTCTAAAAAAAACTAATTTCTACATTGTCTCAATTTATCTCTATTATTTGCAGTAAAACACACAATGGTGCCAAATTCATATTTAGCAACACTGTTGTGATTAGAATCACTGAGGAACCGCACATTCCTAGTCACAAAATGCTGGAGTAACACAATGGGTCAGGCAGCATCTCCGGAGAAAATGGATAGATGACATTTTGGGTCAGCACCCTTCTTCAGACTGATTGTGGTGCAGTCTGAATCAGCAATCAGCAATTACAACAATCTTGATGTCACCTGCAATTTTTGTAATCACCCGTCTATATTTCCATCCAAGTTAGTTATATATGTCACAAGCAGCATAGAAACATAGAAAACAGGTGCAGGAATAGGCCATTTGGGCCTTCGAGCCAGCACCGCCATTCAATATGATTTTGGCTGATCATCCAAATTCAGTACCCCGTTCCGGCTTTTTCCCATATCCCTTAATTCCCTTAGCCCCTAAGAGCGGTCCCATTACAGATTCCTGTGAAACTCCACTGGTCACAGACCTCCAGCCTGAATATTGCCATTCCACCACAACCTTTCTGTCATCTATTAGTAAGCCAGTTCCAAATCCATACGCTGGAGTCATTAATATTCTTGGAATGGCACAAAATGCTGAAATAGCTCAGTGAGTCAGGCAGCCTGTTGAACACGGAGAGGTATCATGATATCTAGTCATAGATAGATATTTATGTTCTCCCGGGATGCTGCCTGACCCGCTGTTACTGCAGCATTTTGTCTCTTTCCTTGGTAAACCAGCATCTGCAGTTCCTTGTTTCTTCATTATTAATCCCATACATTTTAATCCTCTGGATCACATTACCATGAGGGACTTTATTAAATGCCTTACTAAAATCCTTGTAATCTTTAAGATCAAGGAAATGTTTTGCTTGTATACCCAAGGTATGTAAATTGTTGCCATACAAGGGTGCTGACAGTTACAAAGTATACACAGTATCCGCGCCAGGTCCCCTTTGTTCTCCCTCTCCCCCAGCCCCCCTCCCTCACGACGGTCCCCCACGCTGGGTCCTCCTTCGTTCCTTTCCTCAGAAAGGCATCCTCACTTCCACATGGTGCATCTTTGTCTGTCGTTCGGCGCCATCATCGACTGTTGCACCGACCGCTCCACTATCGCTGCCAGGTCCTCTCTGGATGCCTCTGTGGCCACAATTCAGGCCCCAGCCACGGGGCCTGAATTGTCGCAGGCTCTGCTGACCAAGGCTCTGTCAGCCACGAGCTCTGTCAGCCACGAGCTCCGACCTTCGCCGTGGACACAGCCGACTCCGCCAGCTGTGGGTTTCAACCTGCGGGGGCTCCGACCCGCGGGGGCTCCGACCTCGCCGATTCCACCGACCGCAGGCTTCGACCCGCGGGGGCACCGGCCTCGGCTACTCACCAGTAAGCATCTGCTGCAGCGGCTCACCAGGTCAGGAAGTCACGAATGTGGCTTTAAAGGACTTTTGTTGGGTCACATTTGGAGTATAGGGTGATTTCACGAAAGGTCACTGGAGCGTAGATCCGCACCCACGTGACCGCAAAATCTAACTGGGGGACAAGCGTCACTTCCGGTACATGTTAGTGAGTGGGAAAACACGCACTTTCACACCCGTTAAAAACATCGAAAACGGCCAGTTTTTGAGCTGCAATTTACTGTGCCAGTCGGGGTGACCGTGAGGCACAGCTACCTAAATTTACAGTAAAAAAAAAAGATAGAAACTAAGGTAAATTCAAGAGGGAGCTGAAGGTGCAAAAACAGCAGAAGTTGTTAGCGGACATTTGTCGTGGAGATTTAAAGATCCAAAATATCGGGAATTATCGCGTTTGCTCGCTGCATTTCATCAAAAGTAAGGCATTATTGGCTTTGTTATCTTTATTCATTTGTTAGATGAAAAGTTTTAAAAGTGAAAAATCCGTCAGTAAAATTGCAAAATCGCCCATGGTTCTCAGGTGGGTTTTAACATGCCAAATGAAAACGCTTCTGAAGCTCCATTTACCATTCAAATAATCGTTCAAAGTTCAGCATCAACTTGCAGAGCTATAGATGCTTGAGCTGCGACCAAATCTGCTTTAATACTCTCTTCTTGTTGCACGTGCATGGCGTTCTTGTGCACATTGTCTATCCTGCTCACAGTGGGTGCCCAATCAGGATTGTTGACATCATTCCATGCGGCAGGCTTGTCTGTTATTAGATGATAAATAAATAAGTAGTTTGGGTGATTGTGCAGGCTTTAAACAAGAAACATTGAGAAATATATTTTGGCAAATAATAAAATCTCCTGATTTTGTCCAACTAACAGCTGATAATTATCCCATTCCTTAGCTTGCATCTGAGTAAAATTTATTTTAAAACGCATTGATAGTTTACGATTATTTAAATGGTAAATGGAGCTTCAGAAGCGTTTTCATTTTGCATGTTAAAACCCACCTGAGAACCATGGGCGATTTTGCAATTTTACTGACGGATTTTTCACTTTTAAAACTTTTCATATAACAAATGAATAAAGATAAAAAGTCAATAATGCCTTACTTTTGATGAAATGCAGCGAGCAAACGCGATAATTCCCGATATTTTCGATCTTTAAATCTCCACGACAAATGTCCGCTAACAACTTCCGCTGTTTTTGCACCTTCAGCTCCCTCTTGAATTTACCTTAGTTTCTATCTTTTTTTTTTACTGTAAATTTAGGTAGCTGTGCCTCACGGTCACCCTGACTGGCACAGTAAATTGCAGCTCAAAAACTGGCCATTTTCGATGTTTTTAACGGGTGTGAACGTGCGTGTTTTCCCATTCACTAACATGTACCGGAAGTGACGCTTGTCCCCCAGTTAAATTTTGCGGTCACGTGGGTGCGGATCTACGCTCCAGTGACCTTTCGTGAAATCACCCTATTGTGGGCGATTCTGGTCGTCCCCTTACAGAGAGTATTTGGAGGCTTTGAAAAGGGTGCAGAGGAGGTTCACCAGAATTATGCCTGGATTAGGGGGTATTAACTACAGGGAGAAGTTGGACAGAGTTGAATTGTTTTCTCTGGAACGCCTGAGGTTGCGGGGAGATTTGATAAGTATATAAAATTATGAGAGACATATATCGGGTAGACAGTCACAGTCTTCTTCCTAGGATGGAAACATCAAATACTAGAGGTCATAGCATTAAAGTGAGAGGGACAAAGTTTAATGGAGATGTGTAAGGCATTTTTTATACAGATGGTGGTGAGGGCCTGGTTGAAGCAAATACGTTAGTGGCACTTGAGACACCTTTGGATAAACATATGGATCTGCAAGGAATAGAGGGATATGGGTATGTTTAGGAAGATAAGTTATGGTCTTGGCATCATGATTGGCATAGACATTGTGGGCCAAAGGGCTTGTTCTTGTGCTGAACTGTTCAATGTTCTATGTATCAGTGTAAATGGGTGGTTTACTGTATGTGTTAGCACAGTCTCATTGCACGGAAGGAAATATTTCTGTGCTGTATCTCTTCCCAATGCTCTGCAGTGTCTTTATTATTTCTTTATTATCTCTTATTTGTCAAGTCTGTATTATTTCTTATTTGCCATTGCTTTCTAAGAGGTAGAAGTATTAATGACAATGCAAATGCTGTCATATGAGAATGGAACCAGTGGTGTTCACATCCTACTCTTAAAAATCTTCATTCTTGTCTTGAACCATAATATCTTGGAAGACTGGGAGAAAATAAAAAGATTGCAGGCATTCAGAAAGGGGGCAGTCCCCTGCCATCTCACCCACATTCTGCAACACTACCCAGGAAGCAGCGAATTACAGATTCCATTAATTGATTCATATAATTCAATGCTTTTCAGTGCACACTCTAAATTTTATTTCAGATTTCCAACATCTGTGGTATTTCACTTTTGGATAAAAAAAAGAAGACTATTTATACCAAGGTCCACCTGACAAACAAGAAAAGAAAAGACATGAAAACTCCAAAATAGTTGTGCAGTAATTTCAAATGCATACAATGCAAGCAAACCAGAACTTGGCAAGAAATGCAATTTAAGGTTTTCTACACTTACGATAACATCATTGGACTTGAGCCACAACAGAGATGTGCTAGTGCCTGACTTACAAGCAAAAATGAAGAAACTGAGATTCCTTGCAGGCTCTTCATATTCATTACAGTAAATTAAGCATAAGCATAGGTTTGGCAGACATTTCACAAAAAAACATCTTCTAAAGTTCAACATAATAAAAAAACAAAAGATTCCCCAAGGAATTTGCTATTGACTATATCCATAAAATTAAAAGAAAAAGATCTGTGGCGGAGGATGCTAGCCAAGAATTAGGCATGAAAATCCTGATAAAGATGTGGTGACAAAATGGGAATAACTGAAAAATTCCCAAGCTATTGAGAAAGGGGGAGGAGGTCTTTGGTCACTTCATTTCATCTGCATTCAGTTTAGAAAATAAAAAGTTATGCATTAGTGGTTTATTGGACAAAATGACCTCCTTTCCTGCTATAAGGTCTATGATTTTATGAAAAAATCCATGTAATCCTGCAAAATGTTATTGTGAAGTTAGAACAAAGAATGAGAGTTTTGTGTTAAAAATGGTTTTCAGTTCCTGCAGAGAATTACGATTTACCTTTGAAATCTGGAATCTGTTTTGACTGATTATTTCTCACAATTTCCCACGAGGGGGAAGGGTAAGAAAATTAAATCCAGAGCTCCATTGATGAAGAAAAAATAAAACACAGCATTTTAAAAAGCACATGAGTGAGAACTAGGCTGATTACATGAACTTCCAAAAACAATGAAAAAAGAAGTAAAAGGGGCAAAGAGAGATCATGAGAAAATACATGGAATGCAATAATATTCTTCAGGCATGCAAATAGGAAAATAATTGTTACAGGATATACGGGGCCCCTATGAGAAAAAAGAAATATACTCATGGAGGGACAGAGCATTACTGAGGTATTTAATTAATTATATTAGTATTCAACAAGGAAGAAAACATAGCTGGACCTTAATTGAGATTGTAGATAAGCTAAATATTTTATAAGGAGATACTAGAAAGGGTTACTGAAATTAAAGTGGGCAACACATGCAGCTCAGATAGAATACATCCTCAGGAATTAAGGGAAGTAAGTAAGAAATTGTAGAGGCACAGGCCATGATCTTTCAATTATCTCTCGACTCAGAGGTGTTGACTGTGGGCTGGAAAATTGCAAACATTACAGCCTTGTTTGAAAATGTGGGTCAGTGTCACCTATTAATTACAAACCAGTTGGTTTGACCTTGGTTAAGGAGCATGTTCTAAAAGCATTAATCAGGGACAAAATTAGCACTCACATAGGGAATGATTAGAGAAAGTCAGCATGGATGTGTCAAAGACAAGCCATGTTTAAAGGAGTTTTTTGAAGAAATGGCAGAGAATCTCCATGAGGGAGATGTAGATGATTTAGTATATATTGCATTTTAAAAGGTGTGTTGCCAAGATTGAAGCCCTACAACAGGAATCAAACAATAGAAGTGAACAGTTATATTTCTCATTCTAAGGAAAAGTACAAGGAATGCCCCCAGCTGTCAGTAGCAGGATCACTGTTTGAACTGGGGTGTACAATACAAATTTTCCCGATTTCCAGATGGCACAAAACATGGAGACATAGGACTGAAGGTGGATAAGGCACCTGGACTAGGTGTACTACACTGCAGGGTTCTGAAACAAGGTAGCTGTTGAGATTGTGGGTAGTGATCTTTCAAGAATAAATAGAGTCAGGAATGGTTCCAGAGGACGGGAAAGTCGCAAATGTAACTGCACTGTTTAAGAAGGGAGCAAAGGAAAAAAAAAAGAAATTATATGCCGGTTAATCTGACTTCTGTGGTTGGTAATATTTTAAATTCCATTATTAGGGATGATGTTTCAGGGTACTTGATAGGCCGAAGTCAGTATGGTTTTATTAAAGAGAGATCCTACTGGAGTTTTTTGAGGAGATAACAAGCAAGATAACCAAAGGAGAATCAGTGGATGTTGCCTCCATGGACTTTCAGAAGGCATTTTAGGAGCCAAGGTACCAGCATGTACAGAAGATTGGGTGAATGGCAGAAGCCAAAGAGTGGAAATAACTGGGGGCTTTTCTGGTTGTTTGCCATTGACTAGTGATGCTGGTGTTGGGTCTGCTACTTTTCACATTATATGTTAATGATCTGGATGATGAAATTGATGGTTTTGTGGCTAAGTTTGGGGATGATACAAAGATAGGTTGAGGGGTAGGTAGTGTTGATGAAGCAGGGAGTCTGCAGAAGGACTTGGACAGGTTGGGAAAGTGGGAAAATAAGTATCAAATGGAATGCAGCATTGCAAAGTGTGTGGTCATGACAACTTTCTAAATGGGGAGAGGATTTAGAAATCAGAGGTCCAAACAGACTTGGGAGTGCCTGTGCAGGATTCCTGAAAGGTTAATCTGCAGGTTGAGTCAGCGGTAAGGAAGACAAATGCAATGCTTGCATTCATTTCAAAGGGAATCTATCTATCTATCAATATGTCTATCTATCTATATATTTTTTAAACTGTGTGTGTGTGTGTGTGTGTGTGTGTGTGTGTGTGTGTGTGTGTGTGTGTGTGTGTGTGTGTGTGTGTGTGTGTGTGTGTGTGTGTGTGTGTGTGTGTGTGTGTGTGTGTGTGTGTGCGTGCGTGTGTGTGCGTCATTTTGCCTGTGAAATGTATATCCTCGAAAACCAGAGGCAAAAACGGGGAGATTTTTACATATTTCGGTAGGGATTTACCTTATGAGTTCAGAAATCCACTCCTCTCCACCGCCCGCTCGCAGTCGGCCCCGTCCACTCTGCCCGCTTGCCGAGTTCAAGTCCGCCCTCTCCCTCTCTCTCCTCCGTCCCCTCTCCCCCACTACCCCCTCCTCTCCCCCTCCTCCCCCACTCCTCTTCCCCTCCACCCCCCTTCCTCTCCCCCTCCCTCCTCTCTCCCTCCTCCCCCTACTCCCACTCTCCCCTTCCCTCCCCCCTCTCTCCCCCTCTCTCCCTCCTCCCTCTATCCCTCCTCCCCTCCCTCCTCCACCTCCCTCCCCCTCCCTCCTCCACCTCCCTCCCCTTCCCCCCCTCTCCACTTTCCTCCTCCCCCTGTCCTCCCCCCCTCTCTCCCCCTTCCCCCTCTCCTCCCCCCTCTCTCCCTCTCCCCCCTCCTCCCCCTCTCTCTCTCCCCGTCTCTCTCTCTCCCCTCTCTCCTCCTCTCTCCCCCCTCTCTCCCTCCTCTCTCTCCCTTTCTCTCTTTCTCTGCCCCACTCTCTCTGCCCCTCAAGATAGGGTGGGGATGGGGTAAAAGCAGCCAATTAATAATATTAATATAATATCAAGGGCGGTGGTTACTTTGTGTGTGTGTGTGTGTGTGGGGGGGGGGGGGGGCGTGGTTAGTGTGTGTTGGGGGGAGGGGGAGGACAGGGGGGAAGGGGGGTCTAGTACACTTATAAAACTCTGATCTTGGATGTGTATGTATTTGTGCGTGTGTGTGTGATGTTCATGTGCATTTCACATCTAGAAAACACAATGTGCTAACGGTGACAATTTTACATATTCCGAAAGGAGATTTACGCCGTGGTCAAAAATCACCTTATCTGAAAATTTCATGCATTATTTCTTGAGTTATTTATGAAAATGTTCACAAATCTCTAAAAACTTGGGGGAAAAACACCTCTTTCACTTATTCCCTGTGCTTAGCCATGCTCGCAACATTGTTACTATCCAAGTACACTGAGTTCTGCTAGCTAGCAAGTACAAATGCATTTTTTTTAAAGTTTAAAAATGAGGGGGGCTGAATAAGGCGAAATGAGCACCACTTGTGCAGTTGTCGGCTATGGGTGAGTTGGGGGAACGGGTTGTGTTGGAGAAAGGGGAACCGGTTGTGTTTGGGGACCAGGCTTCCCGTGGGGGCTATGGGTGAGTGGTGGAATATTGCATTGGGGAACGGGTTGCGTTGGGGGACCAGGCCTCCTGTGTGACAAGGACCCAATGGGTCCCACTCGGTCCAGTATACTTATAAAATTCTGATATTGGATGTGTATGCATTTGTGTGTGTGATGTTCATGTGCGTTTCACATCTCCTCGAAAACACGACGCGCTAATGGTGAAATGTTTACATATTCCGATAGAGAGTTACGCCGTGAAGTCAAAATTCACCTTATCTGAAAATTTCATGCATTATTTCTTGAGTTATTTATGAAAATGCTCACAAATCTCTAAAAACTTGGAAAAAAACAACTGTCTTTTGCTTATTCCCTGTGCTTAGCCCTGCTCTCAACATTGTTGCTATCCAAGTACACTGACCTCTGCTAGGGAGGCTGAATAAGGCAAAATAAGCAGCCCCTGCGCAGTTGTCGGCTATGGGTGAGTGCTGGAATATTGTGTTGGGGGAACGGGTTGTGTTGAAGAAAGGGGAACGGGTTGCATTGGGGGACAAGGGCCCCCGTGGGGGCTATGGGTGAGTCATTGAATATTGCGTTGGGGGACCAGGAGTCCCGTGTGACAGGGACCTAACAGGTCCCACTTGGTCTAGTAAAATATAAAAGTAAGGATGTAATGCTGAGGCTTTATAAGGCGCTGGGGAAGCCACATTTGAAATTTTGTGAAAAGTTTTGAGCCCCATATCTGAAGAAGGACGTGCTGGCTTTGGAGAATGTCATGAAGAGGTTTACAAGAATAATACTGGGGATAATAAGGTTAACATAAGAGAAGCATTTGAAGGCTCTAGGCCTATGCTCGCTGGAGTTTAGAAGATTGAGGGGGGAATTCATTTAAAACATATTGAATAATGAAAGGCCTAGATAGAGTGGATGTGTAAAGTATGTTTCTAGTAATAGTAGTCAAGAACCAGAAGGTACAGCCGCAGAATAAAAGGACGTACCTTTAAAACGAAGACAAAGAGGAATTTATTTCGCCAGTGTTGTGGTGGATCTGTGGAATTCATTGCCATAGATGGCTTTGGAGGCCAAGACATTGGATATTTTTAGAGCAGAGATTGATCGGTTCTTGGTTAGCAAGAGCATCAAAGCTTACAGGGAGAAGGCAGGAGAATGGAGTTGAATGGGATAAATAGATTAGCCATGATTGAATGGTGGTCTCAATGGGCCGAATGACCTAACTCTGCTGCTATGTCATGGTTTTATAGTGAACTGTGTAGACTTTCTCTTACAGTGAACTAGGAGAAATCAATTGCCCAACTAGTCCCCTTCCATGCTGTAACAATTCATGATTTGGGGATTCTGTAAATTGCCTCCAGTCTAATCTTGATGGCACGGTGCAGATAAATGTCATTTTTTATTTAGCTTGCTTTAATTTTAATCTTTCTTATTAATTTCTAGAGCTCAGAGCTAATTTAAAGTAAATTTATATTCTTTCAATGATTTTTTGTGTTTTTAATGATTTCATTCTATTTTAATCCATTCTTCAGAGTTATTAAAGCCTTCCTTGACAAAGGTTTTTTCCAAATTAGTGACACCTTGCGTAGGTGGAACGTTCTTTCTTTCAGTATGCACTCAATTAGTAAAAACAATCTGTACTTGTATTTCATTCCTGTGAAGTGCATTTTTTCATTAACTCTATGACTTAAAAGGAGAAGCCGGCGTGCTTTGTAACTTTGGCAGTGCCATAGGTGGCCACTATTTGCATTGGGTATTGGGTATGCAAGCAAAGAATTCCACTGTGACAATAAAGTATTCCATTCCAATAATCATGTATCTGGTTTAGAGCTAACCGTGGTGTTCAAGAGAAGCATTTTCAGCTGATGAAATGAAAAGGCACGTAATCTAACTGAGACTACATGAAAAAAACTAGAAGCCAGATGAAAAATTTAAAAACTGCGGACATTGGATATCTGAAATAAAAACAAAAAAATGCTGGAAACCCACTTCAGGTCGGTCAACATTTTTGAAAAGAGATACAAGAGTTACATTTCAGGTTGAAGACCTGAAAATATTCTGCTTTCATTGCAGAAACGCGAGCCTATAAATCCGACCCATGATCTGATACCTGTTTATGATGTGCAAATCACCCAAAAATAAATTAACCAGCTGCCTCGTGTGGACTGATCTCTTGGGTCCTATTGCTCCCTTCTTCCAACAGGGTAGTTCAATACTGATGTCACTGGGTCCTGCTTCCCATACCCCTATGCCAATCTTAACTCTACCAACACTCCCCTCCGCTTGGTAGAACTTGTCCTCTCCTCAACAACTTCTCTTATGATTCCTTACACTTACTTCGATTTAAAGATGCAACTCTGGGAACTTGCCTGAGCCGCAACAATGCCTGCTTTTTGTTGGTTATGTTGAACAATCCTTGTTCCAAACATACACTGTCACCATCCCCTACCTCTTTCTCCTCTACATCAATAACTGCATTAGGACTGCTCTTCTGCACTCGTGTAGAACTCATTGATTTCATTAACTTTATCACTAACTTCTATAATGCCCTCAAATTCACTTGGACTAGCTCTGACACTTCCCTCCCCTTTCTTCAACTCTCTGTCTCCATCACAGGGAATCAATTATCGACTGATGTCTACTACAAACCCACCGATCCACAGCTATCAGGACTGCACATCCACCCACCGTGATTCTCACAGACACTTTCTCTAATTCTCAATTTCCCTGTCTCTGCCACATCTGCTCCCACGATGAGGCTTTCCATTCTTGGTTATCGGAGATGTCCTCCTCCTTTAGCAAAGGTTGCTGTTATGGGTCCATCACCTGCATCTCCTCTGTGTCATTTAGTTCTGTTCTTGCTTCCCCTCCCCCAAGATGCAACAAGGATAGAGTTCCCCTGGTCCTCATTTTTCATCCCACCAGCCTCAGCATCTGATACATTATTATCCAGTATTTCCGCCACCATCAACGCGACACCACCAGTCACATCTTCCCATCCCCACAGCATTCTGCAAAGGCCGCTCTCTGCACAAATGATTTCACTCATCCCTTCCCAATCATACCACCCCCTCCCCAGGTACTCTCACCTGCAACAGCAGAAAATGTAACACCTATCCCTATGCCTCCTGCCTCACATCCATCAAGACTCCAGCAGTCCTTCCAGGTGAGATAGAGGTTCACATGCACCTCCTCTTACCTCATCTATTGCATTTGGTGCTCCCGACATGTCCTCCTTTACATCAGTGACACCAAGTGTAGACTTGGCAACCATTTCAACGAACAGGTGCCCGGTTCCGCCAATGCCTACTGGATCCCCCAGTTGCTAATCATTTAAACTCTTCTTCCAATTCCCATACTGACTTTTCCGTCCGGGACCTCTTCCATTGCCAGAGAAAGGCCACATACTAATTGGACGAACATCACCTCATATTCTATTTGAGGAGCTTACAATCTAACTATATGAACATTGATAGACACAAAATGCTGGAGTAACTCAGCTGGATATTTCTGGCAGACAATTCTTCAGACTAAAATAGACACAAAATGCTGGAGTAAGTCAGTGGGACAGGCAGCATCTCTGAAGAAGGGTCTCTGAAACATCACCCATTCCTTGTATCCAGAGATATACTGCCTGTCCCATTGAGTTATTTCAGCATTTTGTGTCTACTTAATCTCTAATCTGCCTCTTATACCTTTGGTGTTTATAAAAAAAATTTGTAGCTGGTCCCGTTGTTTTTCTGGTAAGCCCCAGTATGTTGATTGGTAAGAAATTCAGTGATTATGATGTTGGAGACAGTTGTAGCCTTGTTACTGTGAGGTGTGAATGTTAAGTGCCACTAATCCTTATTAAAACATTGCAGCCCCCCCCCCCCCCCTGTGAATGCATACATAGGCTGCTTTATTTTGGATTGTTGTGAATAGAATTAAATATATTGATGAATATCATCACTCATAATCTTATGACAGAGAGAAAACGATTGAAGTAGTTGGACTATTGGACTTTTTGCCTGAGGGACTCCTGCAGCAATGAATTGATCCTGAGATGAATAAACTACTGGAACAGCCATCTTCCTGGATGTCAAGTATGTCTTTTGCCTGTGGAGTTTCATTTCAATTAGACCTGACTTGAGTTTTAGTGAAGCTCTTTGATGCTACATTTGCTAAAATACTGTCCTGATGTCTAGAGCAGATATAGTTGGATCAAAGATGAAATTAATCCGGAATCAAGTAAAACTGGATGAACCTGAACTAAACACCTGTGAGTAGGTTTTAGGAGAAATAGATTAAATTAAAGTATTTATTGATAACATTTGTGGATCACTTTGCTGATTTTTAAAAGCAGACTGATTAGCAGGAAATTGCTGGATAGGATTTGTCCTGCTTCTAGTGGACTGGACATACTGGATGTCATTGAGGCAGCTGTACATGAATATTTGGCCAGAGGCATGACTACATTTGGAACATGGATCTTTAGTGCGACAAGAAAATAGACCCATTGGCCCAATTTATCCATGTTGATCAAGATATCTATACAAGCTGGTGCCATTTGCTTGTGTTTGTCCCAGATCCCTCTAAACATTTCCTATACGTGTACCTCTCAACACAATGGCACAGGGGTAGAGTTTCTGCCTTACAGCGTCAGTGACCCGGGATCGATCTCGACTATGGGTGCTAAATGCAGGAAATATGTGCCCGATATTGGGGGAGTCTAGAACCAGGGGTCACAGTTTAAGAATAAGGGGTAGGCCATTTAGGACTGAGATGAGGAAACACGTTTTCACCCAGAGAGTTGTGAATCTGTGGAATTCTCTGCCACAGAAGGCAGTGGAGGATAATTCACTGGATGTTTTCAAGAGAGAATTAGATATAGTTCTTAAGGCTAACGGAATCAAGAGATATGGGGAAAAAGCAGGACCAGGGTATTGATTTTGGATGATCGGCCATGATCATATTGAATGGCGGGGATGGCTGGAAGGGGCGAATGGACTGCTCCTGCTCCTGCTCCTATTTTCTATGTTTCTATGTTTGTATGGAGTTTATACGTTCTTCCTGTGAGAGAATATTTCCACACGTGAGGCAGCAGGCAGTAGATAGGGATGTTTGATCAACTTTGTCGGTGCCAAAACATGCGATACTTGTGTACTGCCAAGGTGAGGTCTGCTGTATGTTTTTACTGGGTTATATGCAAAACAAAGCATTTCACTGTACCTAGCTACATGTGACAATAAAGTGTCTTTGGATTGGATCATTGGAGCACCATTAGACGAGGTGTGAGGGTTTGCAGGTTAATTGGGTCTCTTTAAACTGCCCCTCGTGTAAAGGGAGTGGATGAGAAAGTGGGATAACATAGAACAACTATGAATGGGTGATCGATGGTCGGTGTGGACTTGTTAGGCTGAATCGTCTGTTTCCCTGCTGTATCTGAACTCATTTGCAAAACCACTAATTATATGAAATGTGTCACAATTTCATATAATTAGGTCTGAAAAGTTCTTAAGGTTGTTTTACGTTACAAAATTGGTGTATTTCAAATAAATGCCAATGAGTGTCCTGGAGTTTCTTCTGATTCCCAACCAAATGTCAGCAACATGTGCTTTTACGTCAAGGTATTGCCAAAGCTGCAGCAGGAGATCAAGGAACCACTTCTCTAAGTATTTGTGGCAACAATGTGCTTTTCCAACTACACAGTCACCGCTGCAGATACCTTTTCTTTTTAAATACCAGATAATTCAACTGAATTTAAAGTTCTCATTGGCAATTTGGGGATTTTAGATCAAGTATCTGGACCATTAATCCAGGCTTTTGGATTACAAATACAATTACATGACTGCCATGCTATTGTACTGCTTTATTTCAATTTTTGGTAGTAATGTTGACAGTGAGTTGTTGGCCTAAACACCAGGGGTATTCAGTACTTCTGCCGATAGTGAAAGGTGATCTTCTACACCTACAAACGAAAGAGTCAGGCCTTGATTTAATGTTAAGGGCTAACATTTCAAAAGGGATTCTACAACTTTGCAAATGGTACAAGAGAGGAAGGTGCTGATGTTGCTCTGAGCATCGGGAGAATTTCAATGAACATCATCAGCATTCATCTGAAAAGCAGTTGCTTTGATAACATCGAACTCCTTTAAGAATTCTTTTGTTATCTTATGTGACAGGAAACAGACAAAATCTGATCAGATGGCCATTTCCACCCAAACTAATTATACTTTGAAATGAAATCAGTTGAAATATACTCACTGGAAGATTAAAAAAAACTCCCATGAGAAGTTCAAAACAGACACCAAATCTGATGCTGTCAGATTTTTGCCGGATAAATATGGTTTATCCAGCAAAGGATAAATGTTATTTACCCTGCAAAAAGCTAACAGGACACATGAGATGTCTAAGCAGAATAAAAGGTAGATAAAACCCAAGGGATTGATGAGATGTATTCCATGCTGTTATGAATGGCAAGGGAGAGGTTACTGGGGCCCCAACATTTATTTTTAAACCTTTGCTAGTAGCAGATAGCTGGAGAAAAGCAAATGTAGGACCTTTATTTAAGAATGCCGGCAGGAATAATCCAGGTAATTACAAACTTGCGAGTCTAATGTCAGTGGTAGGGAAGTTATTGGGAAATATTTCAAGGAACCAAATTAATCTACACTTGGAAAGGCACAGATTAATCAAAATATTAGGGGACATCAGCCTGGCTAATTGGATTACATTTTTTGTAGAGACAGAATATGTATTCATGAGGGCACTGCTGCTGATGTAGCCCATATACATTTTAGAAAAACTTCAAACATGTTCCAATATGATAAAATGGTAGTGGGTAGAGGAGGAGAGGGGGGTTGGAAGAGGGGAGAAGGAGGGGAGATGGATGGGGGGGGGGGGCAGAGGGGGAGGAGGGCAGAGGGGAGAAGGGGAGAGGGGGGAATGGGGGAGAGAGTGGGGAGAGGAAGAAGGGAGGGGAGGGAAGGGGAGGGGAGAGGGTCCCGTCCATTCCGTTACGGGGGGGGGGCCTGTGGGGGGGGGGGAGGTTGCGTCGCCACACACACACTAACCACTACACCCCCATACACACGCACTAACCAGAGAGAGGAGTGAGGAGTGAGGGGTGAGGAGAGAGGGTTGAGGAGAGAGGGTTGAGGAGAGAGGCTTGAGGAGAGTGGGGGGAGGAGAGAGTGGGGAGGGAGGGGTGGGATAACGTGTGGAAGGGGAGAGAGGGTTGGGGAGAGAGGGGGGAGGGAGGAGGTGGGGGAGGTAGTGGAGGAGAGAGGGAGGAGATGGGGAGAGGGGTGAGGAGAGAGGGGTGATGAGGGAGCGGTGAGTAGAGGGGTGAGGAGAGAGGTGAGGAGAATAGGGAATGGGGGAGAGAGGGGTGAAGAGAATAGGGAATGGGGGAGAGAGGGGGAGGAGAGAGGGGGAAAGAGGGGAGAGGGGGAGAGAGGAGAGAGGGGGAGAGAGGGGTGAGGAGTGAGGAGAGAGGGGTGAGGAGTGGTGATGAGAGAGGGTTGAGGAGAGTGGGGGGAGGAGAGATGGGTGAGGAGAGAGGGGTGAGGAGAGAGGGGTGAGGGGGGAGGGAATGGGGAGGGGAGGAGAGGGAAGAGGGGGAAGGGAGAGAGAGGGGGATGAGGATGGGGGAGGGGAGGAGAGCAGGGAGGGTGAAGGGGGCGACAGGGGTAAGGGAAGGGGGGTGGTAGAAGGGGGAGGGGGGAGGGGGGAGGGGGTGGAGGATGGGGGGGGGATTGGGAAGGGGAGGAGAGGGGGGAGGTGATGTGAGTGGTGGGGGAGGGTTGGAGAGAGGGGATGGGGAAGCGGGGTGGAGATGTGTGGGGGAGGGGGAGAGAAGGGGAAGAATGGGGAGGGAGGGGTGGGGTGACGGGTGGAAGGGGAGAGAGGGTTGGGGAGAGAGGGGGGAGGGAGGAGGTGGGGGAGGGAGTGGAGGAGGGAGAGAGGGAGGAGAGGGGGAGAGGGGTGAGGAGAGAAGCGTGATGAGGGAGTGGTGAGTGGAGAGGAGAGGGTGGGAGGGGAGAGGGGGGACGGGGAGAGAGGGGAGGGGGGAGGGGAGAGGTGGATAGAGATTGTAGCTGGAGAGAGAGGAGAGGGAGAGAGTGGAGGGGGAGAGTGGAGGTGGAGAGAGGAAGGAAGAGAGAGAAGGGGAGAGAGGAAGAAGGGGGAGAGAGAAGGGGAGGGAGAAGGGGAAAGGAGAAGGGGGAGAGAGAAGGGGGGAGAGGGCAGGGGGAGAGAGAAGGGGGGAGAGAAGGGGGTGCGAGAGAAGGGGAGAGAGGCAAGGGGGAGGGAGAGAAGGGGGGAGTGGGGGAAAGGCAGGGGGTAGAAGCGAGGGAGGGAGGGAGAGAGAGAGATTAGAGGGGAGAGTGGGGAACGCGGCTGTTCCCCCGCTGCTTTTCGCCCGAGGGTGAAAAGCAGCGGTTGAACATCCGATGTTTGGCTTGAGGCAGCGTGACAGAGCCGGGCCAGGCACCAGCCGTTGGGGAAAATGTCGGCGTTTTTTTAGCAGAGCCGGGCATCAGCAGCCGTGATGGTTGCTGGCCAGCAGGAGGCGACAAAATGAGTGAATGGGGAGTGGGGAGGGGGGGGGGGGGGTACCTAAAAATGTTCAAATGTTTTGAGGACTGTATGAATGAATGTAAAAGCGAATTCGCTAGCGAAATGGAAAACATCTCGGAGTTTTTGCGTGTGGTTTTGGCGGACCAAGGAATCAAAGGCCAAATCTGACACCCACACACCCAAATCTGACACCCAAATTAACACACACACACACACACAGTTTTAATATATAGATATGATGATATATGATAAGATTGGTTAGGCCACAGCTGCCATACTGCCTGCAGTTCTCGTTGCCACACTATAGGAAGGACATGATAGCATTGATTTGCCAGGATGTTGCTAGGGATGGGGCATTTCAGTTATGAGGAAGCAATGGATAGACTGGGTTTACTTGGCATTGAGCAGAGGAGGCTGAGGAAGGATCTGTTAGAGTGACATAACACTTTGAGGTAAGTAGTATACATAGTAAGTACGTTCTTTACCATGGCTATATATAAAGCTGAAGGAAATATATGTTTAAGGGATAAGGTATTTAGAGGAGGATTTTTTTTCTCCCAGTGAATGGTTGAATCTGGACCTTCAGTGGGTGATGGAAGCAGATATTCTCATAACATTAGATGGGAACATGAATCACAAAGCACAGAAGACCACAAACTAAGTGCTGAAAAGGAGGATTGACAGAAATAGGTACTTGATGGTCAGCAATGACATGCGAGACCAAAGAGTCTTTCTCCATGCTGCATGACTATAGCAATTGTTCCCATGAGGTTATAGAGTTATATAACACACAAATGGGTCCTTCAGCCAACCACATCTATGCTTACATTTTTGCCCATCTCTACTATTCGATTTGCCTCCGAAAACAGGTCCGCATGCTTCCAATGCCTTGGCTATTTAAGTATTTATCTAAATGGCTCTTAAATGTAGTGATTATATCTGGTTCCACCATTCTAAACATTCATCAGATTGCTGTTAAAGAAAAAGGCTCTCATAATCACTCTCTTTCACTCAATAAACCACTCCAACTGAAGACTCACAGATTACATTTAATTCCTTATCTCAGCTGGAACTCAATCTTATTTACTGAGGGTTGTACACAAATGGACGAAAATTATGAGAGGCAAATCCTTTGAGGACCTGGTATCAGGTGGTGAACTAGTGTTTGCAGTGAGGCTGACCAATAACCTCAATGAACTTCAGTCCAAAAAATGAAATGTAAATTTATTCACAAACTTCATCTAGTATCTATGGTTATGAGTGGGAAGGCAATAGATAGGACATAAAAATAAGCTCTCAACAAAGAAATGGGTCACAACAACACTTTATGCACAGAAATAGATAACAATTATAAATTGCAAATGTGTATAGGGAGTCTTAGAGAATTATTTAGGTACTGCACATAACAAATTAAAAATATACATATTCATACATGCCCTGTCCAAGGGCCATTTCGAGGTACATTAGAGAATTCTGTTTACTTATAATAAGATAATCAAGAAAACATTGTTCTTGGAGACAAATAATGCCAGCTACTCATTATATTTACTTTTGGCCATAGATTTTATAATAGGCTGGACTAAGTGGGACCCGTTGGGTCCCTGTCACACAGGAGGCTTGGTCCCCCAACGCAATATTCCACCACTCACCCATAGCTTCCAACTGCACAGGCGCAGCTCATTTCTCCTCAACCCTAGCACTCTCTCCCCTCGCCACCGCCTCGTATTTCCCTCCCTCCGCCCTCCCAATCCCTCCTCACACTCTCTCTGGGCCTTGGACACCGCAGGGCGCCCCCTCCTCCAGAACTCCGCCGGTCCTACCCCATCCTGATCCCCGACCCCACTACCAACAACCCAATCACCCCAGACCCCCCCAACTAACACTCCTCATCTCCACCATGCCCTCCTCCCCCTTATCCCATACACCCACCCACACCCCATATAACTCCACCCCCCTCTCATCTAGTTCCACTCCTACCCCATTCTCCCTCCTCACCTCCGCCTTCTTTTCCCTCTCCTCCTCCCCTCCCCAAATCCATCCCTCACCTCTCCCTCCCTCTCCTTTCCCCTACCCTCAGTCACTCCCTCCCTCCCTTCATAACTCCTCTACCTCCCTACTCCCCTCCTCTCCCTCTATCCCCTCTCCTCCCAGAATCTCGAGGTTGCCGCGACTCTCCCGTCTTGCGTGCCCCGGAGGAGCATCAGTCGTCGGCGCACGTGCGTTTTTTAAGAATTTTAAACCTCGCTAACTTTGACAACATCCAACCGATCGGAACGAAACTTGGTGCAGTCGCAGCATATGAGAACGGTGAGTGAACTGACGAAAAATTGTAGCGCTTTCGCGAACCGTTTTTGTGCAAATAGAATGACCGCCAAACCAGAAGATAACAAGATCAGAGTTTTAATTATGTATAGATAACGCATCACAGTTGGAAATAAATTTCAGCCATGGAAAGTAAGGATCGATGTAAAGAATGACAGCAATCTCCTATCCAATCTAATTGACAAGCACTGCAGAATTTAAATTAGGAAACATAAATTAATACATGTAGTTCACAGGGAGCAAAATAGAACGATAGAAAGAAGATACTACAAGGAGGTGAAAGACTTAAAAATAACTAAATAATTTTTTATTATATCTCCAATACTAACATGTAAAGGTCATGAGAGGTAAGATTATAATTAAATTTCTTGACAACCTCCAGTTTTCCATGTTTAACTGTACATCTGTGTGTAACCACCGATTACTAGATTACTTCCACAGCAGAAATACAGCCCAAATAATTGAGATTACGTTTCCTAGAATCGCTCTACCAATTATCATTTCTGTGTCTGCTTCTATTAATCTTTCAGGGAGAAAGGTCGTTTTTGTTTACCATGAATGGATTTCAGAAAGACATGCATCCCTTTTGCATTCTTAATCATCACTGCACCATTCAGGGACCTTCGGATTTGCGCTCCAAAAATCCTCTCTTGGTCTACAATTCCTACTCCTTTATCATTTCTCTGAATTGCTGTAAAGCAACATGTAGCCATGATACACGTGGATCACTGTCTCCACCAGAACCTGCAGACTTTGCATTCTGAATAGCATACTTCCAGGCCAAAGCACCTGGATTCAATCACAGCCATGCACAGTGCCATTCATATTCTTGGAAGAGGAGGAGGTGACTCCAGCAATTGGAGGAGAGATTGGGTTTTGAAATACAAGAACCGTTATTTCCCTCTACAGACCTAAACGTGGGTAAATATTGAACAATGTTTCCTTTGAATCATGCCAGTTCCTTCAAATAATAGATGTTGCCAATGGAAGCACATGTGTGAACTTGGTAACCTTGGCTTCCTGCCTCATCAAGAACATAGAATACAGAATAGTGCCGCTCAGGAGCAGGCCCTTTGACCTAGGCCTCTTAAACATTACAATCATGTCTGCTTCCTCCACCACCCCTGGCATCATGTTCCTGGCATCTACCACTCTGATTTTTTTTTTAAATGCCCCGCCCATATCCTTTAAACTTTCCCTCCCTCACCTTAAAATTATGGCCTCTAATACTTGACATTTCCTGAGGAATAGATTCCAACTGTCCACTTCATCTGAGCATCTCATACGTTTATAGACTTCTATCAGGTCTCTCTGTAATGGGGCAACCAGAACTGCACACAATATTCTAAATGCAGCCTAACCAAAGTTTTATAAAGCTACAACATGATTTCCTGATTCATATACTCAATGCCTCCTCCGATGAAGACAGGTATATCATAGTTCTCCAGGTATGGCACAGTGACACTGTGGCAGAGTTGCTGCCTTACAGCGCCAGAGCCCCATGTTCAATCTTGACTACAGGTGCTGTCTGTATAGAGTTTGAACTTTCTGCCTGTGGTTTTCATCCGGGTGCTCCGGTTTCCTCCCACACTCCATAAACGTACAGGTGTGTTGGTTAATTGGCTTAGGTAAGTTGTAAAATTGTCCCTATTGTGTAGGATAGTGTTAATATACTGGGTGATCGCTGGTCAGTGCAGACTCTGTGGGCCGAAGGGCCTGGTTCCACACTGTATCTTTAAAACCACTCTATCTACGTGCTACTTTCAGGGAGAAATGGACTTGGATTGCAGATCCCTCCCTGCATCACAGGTATTAAGGGTTTTGCCATAAACAACATACTTTCTCCTAACATCCGACCTCTCAAAGTCCAACCTCTCCCACTTGCCCACCTGCTATTTCTCCACCCATATTTATAATCAATCTATATTCTGCTGTACTCTTTGACAGTGTTCTTCTCCATGTGCAATTCCGGCAAATTTTGGGAAGTCTGTAAACTTACTAACCAAACCATCTATAGTTCAGTTCAAGTCATTTATAAATATAAAAAATGACAAAACAATGTTTGTTTCAATCATACTCAAGTCCTTTCTTTCACCCTTTTTTATCTGTACACTGATAACTACATCAAGCTCTGCTCCATGTTGGAAAGCTTATTTCACTTTCAATTACCAATCTCTATTTTACTTCGGAGTCACGTGAGTGACTACGTGAAGACCCCGCCAGTACGCATGCGTGTCCTGTCGTCTATCGCATTGCGTTACGACTGGCAGGGTGAACGTGATTCTCCTGCCAGCAACAGACCTGAGGTAAGTTTTTTAAAAAACTTTCAGGTTTAAATCTTCTTGCAGGAACCTCTACTTAGAGGTCCTGCTAAAAGTCCGGGGCGAAGTCGGGACGGAGGGGAGACCCCAGTCACAAACTTCAGGGAACCCCGATCACGGGGAATTCCGCCCACGGACCTAGACGCTCGGAAGACCGCGGAATGTGGGTAGCGAGCGACGGTGAATCCACTTTGAGCCGCTGGCGGTAGAACCAGCGGCTTCATATTGGTGGAGAACCCGCTAGGGAGACCGTGAAATACGGGGAGCGGGCGGCGGTGGATTCGCTTTCGATCCGCTGGCGGCAGAACCAGCGGCTTCATATTGGTGCCCGTGGCACCTGCAGAACCGCTCCGGAGACCGTGGAACACGGGGAGCGGTGGATTCGCCTTCGAGCCGCTGGCGGTTGAGCCAGCGGCTTCATGTGGTGCAGGAGGCACCTGGAGAACCCGCTCCGTAGACTGCGGGGTGCGAGGAGCTGACGGCGGTCAGTAAAACCAGCGGCCTCATATACCCCCCCCCCCCGAAGCAGGATACAACCCCCCCCCCCCCCGACTTGTAAATCGCGGCTATCCCTTTTATTGGGACCGCGGGGATATCCCGGCTGCAGTTACTGCGAGGATATCCAGATCGGGTGGGGGGGGGGGGGGGGGAAGGAAGCCCTGACTAGAGAACATCGCGGAGAAGCCCTGCTATAAGGGACCGCAGAGAAAAAGCTCGAGGGAGAAATAACCCGCAATGGAAGCCTTTCTACAAGGATCACAGAGGGTACCCCAGCTGTAACAAACTACGACCACGAGACCAGGCTCGGGAGGAGCGTTGCCCCGCAGCAGAAGGTTTAAAAAGGACATGCAGGTAAGTTCCTTACTCAAAGGTCGTTTTGTGCTATTTTGTGAGAATATGTTACAGGAATGGACCGCATCCAGACTGACTGCGGAGGACCGTGGAATTGCGGGCAGTCAGCAGTGGTAGACTGCACCTGGATCGCTATTGATCAGCAGTCTCCGACCTGGCACCTGCAGTCGGAATCGACACCACAGACTGGTGGGAAGGCCAAGCAGAAGTCGGACAGGCCGAAGACTCGGACGAGTCGGGCTGTGAAGAATCACCGCCGGCGGGAGCAACTATGATCGCATATCCCGCATGGAGCGGTTGATGGAGCAAAGCTCCAATGTGACATATGGAGTCTAGTCACCATGGGGTCCTAGGACGCCCATGGCAGCATCTTATTGAGGGCTGCATAATGCATCTCCCTCGACAGAGGGGAGCATTAGGAGTCACTTCTGGGCTGACTCTGAAGACAGGGGTTTGGCTGAAGATACCACAAGTGTGCAGGGGGTGCAGGAACAACACTACCAGCAGCAGGAGCTCGACGAGTGGCCGTCGGGTTCAGGAAGGCCACATCATCACGCAAGACCTCACATCTTCGGCGGCAGCACCCCCACGCACCCACCAGCAAACCACGATGAACTGAAGCTGGTGAAGCTTGAAGGCCGTACAACCAGGACAAAGGTCTTTTTAGGCCACAGCCCAGAACGGCCTTCCTGGAAGATGCGCCAACCCCATACTCCTCTACCTCCCAGGAGCAGGTGCAAAATCATGCACATATGTTTGAGGCAGTTCCTGGGTCGG
This sequence comes from Amblyraja radiata, assembly GCF_010909765.2. Classification (NCBI taxonomy): domain Eukaryota; kingdom Metazoa; phylum Chordata; class Chondrichthyes; order Rajiformes; family Rajidae; genus Amblyraja; species Amblyraja radiata. Next base: position 57,535,555 of record NC_045961.1, read on the forward strand.
GTTGCATAAGTCCTCTCATATGGATAAAGGTATGGAACCACATCGATGATGTCTCCTATCACGGATACTGGTTTGAATATTTACACTGGTTTTGGGATAACATAAGATTAGTTTATCCGCTCACAGGGTTGAAGATATTTGAAATTTAACTGGATGAGGCAATGATACACTCAGTGGCGTTGCAAAATGGACTAACTACAGTTTCCAGATTATTTACCAAATCACTACTATCAATGCTTCGACTGCACAGAGCTAACAAATAAGTGGCATGGCCAACCTGGATGATATTGAACATTAGCCTTATTAGCAACATAGCTATATTTGAGAAATTGGTTCACACCCGTCCAGTTAAATTTAAATTAAGTTGATACCAACTGGAACTATTGATTATTGGGATACAATCATCCATTTACTTGTCTGGGATCAGCTCTGAGACAAAAAATTAGACCTCTGCTATTTTTAGCTGAAACTATCAAAGTCACAATGATGGACAGCTTTTCTCCACTAAAACCTCTCAACTGTAAATTTTCAGTCATTTCCAAACTGATGCTATTGCCCAAAGATGGGTAATTTACTAATATAATCTCTAGTTACGGAGGCAGATGGGATTAGCATGAGTTATCAAGTGTTCAGTCATGGTATCAACTGCCAATGGACACCAGGTGCATTCTGTGCATTATAGGGTGTGTGGATATGTATAAACTGCATGCACAAGTCCAAGGTGATACACTTTGGTGGTGGTATATGTTAATCACAAAGGTACAATCAAATCAAAGTATCCGGTGATAGTTTTACCAAACCGCATTCAGCACTGGTGTATTATTATGCAAATTCAATGACAACACAGAATGAATATGTGATCACAAAGTATTTAATGACATTGTGGATCAATGGAACACTAACTATTGAGATGCTCGCTTCCAGGCTCAATCAACAGTGAACGAGGCATATTAGTGGCGAAGGGCGCATTCTCGCTACACTAGGGAGGAATGTTCTTTATGTCTTCCTCCATTTGGCCTCTATAGACGGGTCTTGCAAAATTCAGCAAGATTCCCGCTTCCGGGTTTTCATAGTGCCTGCCTGGGTTATATACCTATGGCTCCTGCTGAGACGAAGAATGAGCATAAACCTTACATGGTTATTTCCGGATAAAAAAGATGCTGGCTCAGTTGTGATGTCAAAACCATCCTCTGCATGAAATAATCAATTCATAGACTTACAGACTCTGAGAGATCGTTCCTGCGGCTCGGGTTGTCAAACCATAAGCATTAGGAGTGCTCACTACAGATTGCAGGGATAGCACCAAATAGCAGCAATCTGCATAGGAGATGGGAAGCATTGTTTATGCTTCCTTACGTTTAACACGGCACGGATGACTGACACATTGAAATTCGGTTTTATGGGATTATAACATTAAGTTAATATTCCATTACTGTGCCTGAAATACCTCCTCATCATTTGGCAGCGGAGAACATAAACCACTCTGTCCGGTCTCACCCTCTGACATCTAGAATATGAAGGTATCATCAACTTAAAACCTCCCAGGCATAGGGACGCAGAGATATGGGTTGTTAACATTGTACTACGTCACTTCGCCGATGGGCACCAGCAACATCCCTGTCCATGGTCATACTCACGTACTAGTGATTATGCCATGGCGCTGACTACAGCGCTACGGGTCCAGTCATTGCTACAATGGATAGGATGATCATATCTGCGGGCTATAATAACATGTTTTGTTTATGATTAAGTCAAGCAGATTAGACAGGGACACAAGACCAAACTAGATGTTGCATATCCCATGGACCTTGGGTTGCGTGTGATCACACATCTACACTAGTATGCCAAGGTTCCTAAGAGCCTTATAGGCTCTGACAGCAATATTGTTAGTTACATAAAACCTCGTTAGAAGGAATCACTACGAACCTTCTCCAGATGGTTATATGGGTCTGGCATATACAGGAGTGTACATTGACATTGAGTCTCACTCCACCAGGACCGCTATACCTCAGCAGCAGGGATGGACCACATCCTAGTGGTTGCAGGATGGTCAAACTATTGATCTGTCCAAATATTCAGAATAAACCTATTGCCAGATCAGGGGTATTTGCCAACTATGTTAGGTGTGGTTCATACTTCCTCCAGGTTGAGGGAGGTTACTATTGCCACTATTACTCATTAATAGCATCAACATGTCTATATCTATGTCATGTCTGAATGCATTCTTAATGTTCACTCATCATTGGCCTACTGATGCAGTGTATGACGCCTGGACTCGTTCCACGGCATGAAATCACAGAGCTTTAAAATCTTCACGTAGTCACTCACGTGACTCCGAAGTAAAATAGTAAGATTAAACGAGAACTTACCATTTTGAAGTTTGATCTTTATTTTATGAGGAGTAACGTTGAGGGATTACGTGCCCTCCACGCCCACCCTCGATCATAAAGTTCAACTGGTATCCTATTTCTCTAATCTTACTATGTTCAGTTCATTTACTGTTGTCTGTGATTTCACACCGCTGCTTTGAAGATTGACACGCATGCATACTGGCGGGGTCTTCACGTAATCCCTCAACGTTACTCCTCATAAAATAAAGATCAAACTTCAAACTGGTAAGTTTTCGTTTAATCTTGCTATTTACCTTTACATGGTCCACCTCTAACCACTCCCCTGCCTCGCCATCTCCATCTCTAATTCTGAGGTTCAGCTATTGTCCAGTATCTACTGTAACCTTGCTAGCTGTCACAGCTATCATGACTGCAATTCTCACTTCTCTTTGTGTTGCGAGCATGATACTCAAAAACTGAATTGGATGTAATAAGATATTGGACATGTAACACCAATTCAGGTCAGTTCAGATCCTCTCTAAACATTCACTAAATTGAATGAAAATGTTGTGGCGTCAGCCTAAACACGGGCCACTCATGCTCGAACCCTCGTCAGGAGATACGAGGGCGGGCACGTGACGTCATGGGCTAGAGGGAGTGTCCTGGTACTAAAGGTCTCTCACCTCGAGACCTTGAGGAGTCAACTGGTAGCTGAGCCCGAGAGAACAACCTCGCTCAGCTACAGCAACAACGTAATATAGTTAGCGCACCAACCTAACGTGTCACCACTGAATAAATGACTCTTTGAACCGGCCTGACGCTACAAGTTCATTAAAAGAACATCATCTTACCTCCTCCTTTCACTGAAGCACTACTGCACAAACATAAGATGTAGAAGTAGGTCATGCAACCCTTCAATAAAATCCTGGTTGACCTGACTGTAACTTCAAGTCCATGGTGCTGACTATCCCAGTAATCTACGTCTGCCTTAAAAAACATTCAAAAGCCTTCCACTGGCCTTCACCAGAAGGCTGCCAAGAAACTTCACTATAATTTTATTACTCTTGGCCTTTAACTCCATTTACCAGATCGTTAAACCATTCATTAAAACTATTTATATCCCTCTGTGTGGCCTCCTTATCACAACTTGGATTTCTATTTATCACTGTGCCATTAGCAAATATTTAGTTATTTTGATTCCTTCATCATAGTCATTCTTGGAAATTGGAAAAAGTTGAGGTCGCAGCAGTGATCCCTATGGGACATTATTCATTACATCGTGTGCGATTAAAAAGGCACATTTAGGCATTTTCCTGCAGCCAGCCAATTTCTATTCATGCCAATGTATTACCTTTTACACCATGACCCTTTATTTTTAATAATAACTTTTGATAACACACCTTATCAACATCATTTTTGGAAATCTAAATGTGGTTCATTGAACCATACAACATAAATTCCTGCTTTCTGTCTGTTGCTCTTTTTGAATAAAAGGGATTATCTTTACTAGTTTCCAATCCAATCCAATGGAGCCTCTCTAAGTCTGGGTAAATTTGCAAAAGTAAAATTAATACTCAACTATTACACTGACTACTTTTAAGACCCGTTAAAATGTACTCACATGTTATCCCATGGTTCCAACAGTTTGCTCAGTACCACCTTCCTGGTAATTGTAATTTTCTTGCGTTCTTCCTTCCCAATTCCCCTTATGCATCCCTATTTTTGGGATGCTGCTTTCAAAATAGTGTTTTTCTCATCTGTCATCTCTTTATTAATTCCTCAGACACATATTCTGTAGGATCAACTCTAACTTTGATAACCTTTTAAAAATATCTATAACTTTAATACCATCTGATTTTTTTGTTAACTGTGGATAGTGTATCCCATCCCCCTTTCGAACGTCACAAATGAATCTGGCAATGTATTTCAGTCCCAAACGACTTGCTGTATAAGAAATATTTTTCTCACATCACCTTTGACCCGTTTGCTAATCACCTTAATTCCATGGCCACCAGATCATGTTCACTTCTGCACCCCTTCGCACCAATGGGAACAATTTTTCTCAACCTGTTCGGTCTATATTCTTCAAGATTTCATGTAGCTCTGCAAGATCCCCTTGCAACCTACAAGTGCAACTTCAGTACCTCCAGTCAGGCTGCATAATTAAAGTCCCTCATTCCTGAAATCATTTAGGAAAATCTCTTTTGGACCTTCTCCAAAGCCTCCAAATCTGTAGTGAATTGTGGCATAGTCTTGGACGCAAGATGTTGTGGCCGAACAAGTGGTTTATTAAAGGTTCAATGTGACCTGCTTTACTTAAAAAGATCAGAATTCCTTCTGATTTTTTTAAATAGTTTTCAATGATTTCCTGGACACCTCCATTCAATCATGAACCTGAGCTTCTAGTTGTTTATCATTTTAATTGTGTGTCCCGTTTTCAAACAGCATTCTGATGTAAGGCCATCAACCCGGATTGACAAAGTTTACTCTTTTCACAAATGCTGCTTGTTTCCAACAGATTAATTCCAGCATTTTCTGTTTTCACTTCACATTTCCAACAGTATTTTATTTGTGCACCTGTAGGCACAGAGGCTTTCACATTTATGCAGACATTCTTCTATTTCTACCTCCATTCCCCTGGTGACCTTGTGGACCTGTGCACCTACACTTCAATTGGTGTCCTCTGATGGAATAAAGGGGTCTAATTGACAGGCCCCGTTATTTTTTATCAGAGGACACCAATTTAATCCTGTTTTATGCGTCCCATCTCCCTTCATCGGGCCATGAATGGAGTCACAATAACTGCTGTAAAATTCAGTGTTAAGGGAAAAATGGTTACATTTTACAACCCACAAGAATTAATATGAATAATTATACTACTAATTAAAAAGTGATAAACTGTAGATTCTGGAAATCTGAACACCAAAACAGTCAGTGATATAAGCACTCAGGGCAGGCAGCATTTGGAGAGAGAGGAACTGTTAATGTTTCTATAGAAAGCATTTTATCAGGATGCATTCCAGCTTGTCAGGCTATTATTCAGTGATTACAGCTCGGCATTTAATACAATCATCCCCTCCAAGCTGGTTACCAAACTCGCAGAACTGGGTCTCTGCGCATCCCTCTGCAATTGGATCCTCGACTTCCTCATTCACAGACCACAGACTGTTCGAATTGGTGGAAAGGTGTCAGCCTCGATAACAATCAGCACGGGAGCACCTCAAGGCTGCGTGCTCAGCCCCCCTGCTGTACTCACTCTATACTCATGACTGCGTGGCCGGTCATAGGGCAAACTCCATCATCAAGTTCGCCGATGACACTACTTTTGTGGGACGTATCACTGATGGAGACGAGTCAGAGTACAGAAGTGTGATCGACCGATTGACCAAATGGTGCCAGCACAATAATCTGGCCCTCAACACCCGAAAAAATTCAAGGAACTGATTGTGGACTTTGGAAGGGGTAGGATGAGGACCCACAGTCCCGTTTATATCAACGGGTCGATGGTGGACAGGGTTAAGAGCTTCAAATTCCTGGGCGTGCACTTCTCTGAAGATCTCTCCTGGTCCGAGAACACTGATGCAATTATAAAGAAAGCACATCAGTGCCTCTACTTCCTGAGAAGATTACGGAGAGTCGGTATGTCAAGGGGGACTCTCTCGAACTTCTACAGGTGCACAGTAGAGAGCATGCTGACCGGTTGCATCGTGGCTTGGTTTGGCAACTTGAGTGCCAGGAGCGGAAAAGACTACAAAAAGTAGTAAACACTGCCCATCATCGGCTCTGACCTCCCTACTATCGAGGGGATCTATCGCAGTCGCTGCCTCAAAAAGGCTGGCAGCATCATCAAGGACCCACACCATCCTGGCCACACACTCATCTCCCCACTACCTTCAGGTAGAAGGTACAGGAGCCTGAAGACTGCAACGTCCAGGTTCAGGAATAGCTACTTCCCCACAGCCATCAAGCTATTAAACTCAACTCGTACAAAACTCTGAACATTAATAGCCCATTATCTGTTTATTTGCACTTTATCTGTTTATTTATTCATGTGTGTATATATGTATATAATAATATATGGACACACTGATCTGTTCTGTATTCATGCCTACCATATTCTGTTGTGCTGAAGCAAAGCAAGAATTTCATTGTCCTATCTGGGACACATGACAATAAACTCTCTTGAATCTTGAATCCAAGACAGCAAGAAATGTTAGCAAATTGTGGAAGCAGCTCAGACCATCACACAAACCAACCTGCCTTCTATTGACTCCATTTATACCCCACGCTGCCTCGGCAAGGCCAGCAGCATAATGAAGGACGAGTCGCACCCTGGCCACTTCCTCTTCTCCCCTCTCCCATCAGGCAAAAGTTATAGAAGTGTGAAACGCACACCACCAGTTTCAAGGACAGTTTCTTCCCAGCTGCTATCAGGCAACTGAATCATCCTACCACAACCAGAAAGCAGTGCTGAACTACAATCCAATCAAGGACATTCTCGGACTGCCCTTGATTGGATTTTACTGTCTTTACCTTGCGCTAAACGTTATTCCCTTATGTATCTATTTACACTGTAAATAGATTGATTGTAATCATGCAACAAATGCTTTTCACTGTATTGGAGAGGGAACATATGGAATACTGTGTTCAGTTTTGCTCACCTACCACAGCGAGGATGTTGTTAAACAAGAAATAGTGCAGAGAAGATTTATAGAATCATAGTGTCATAGAGTGATACAGAGTGGAAACAGGCCCTTCGGCTCAACTCCGGCCAACAATGTCACACTTTGTGTGAAAAAGTTACCCCTCAGATTCCTATTAAATCTTTTCCCCTTCACCTTGAATCTATGTCCTCGAGACCACGATTCCCCTACTCTGGGCAAAATACTCTGTGCATCTACCCGATCTATTCCTCTCATGATTTTGTGTGCATCTATAAGATCTCCCATCATCCTCCTGCATTCCATGGAATAGAGACCCAGCCTACTCAACCTCTCCCTATAGCTCACACCCTCTAGTCCTGGCAAAATCCTCGTAAATCCTTTCTGAACCCTTTCAAGCTTGACAATATATTTCCTATAACATGGTGCCCAGAACTGAACACAATATTCTAAATGCAGTCTCACCAACATCTTATACAACTGCAACATGTCCTCCCAACTTCTATACTCAATACTGTGACTGATGAACGCCAAAGTGCCAAAAGCCTTTTTGACCACTTATCTACCTGCGACTCAACCTTCAAGGAACTATTCACCTGTATTCCAAGATCCCTCTGCTCTACAACACTACCCAGAGGCCTACCATTTACTGTGTAGGTCCTGCCCCGGATCAACATCCCGAAATGCAACACCTCACACTTCTCTGTATTAAATTCCATCAATCATTCCTCTGCCCACCTGGCCAATCAATCCAGATCCTGCTGCAAACATTAACAACCATCTTCACTATCTGCAAAACCACTCACTTTTGTATCATCTACATGCTCTCATCCAAATCATTGATGTAGATGACAAACATTAACGTGCCCATGGAGTGCAGGAATCTGAGGTGGGATCATATAGAGGGGTATGAGATCATGAGGGGAATATACAGGGTAACAGTATTTTACTCAGAGTTGGGGAATTAAGAATCAGAGGAGGTATATGGTGAGAGGGGAAAGATTTAGTAAGAACTTGAGGGGCAACCTTTTCACATAGAGGTTAGTGGGTAGATAGAACGAGATGCCAAGGGAGGTATTTGAGGCAGATACTATAACAATACTTAAAAGACATTGGGATAGGTACATGAATAGGAATGATTTGGAGGTATATGGGCCAAACACGTGCAGATGGGACAAGTTTAGATGGGGCACTAAAAAAGTAGCTGAGAGAATAGGATAAAGGGCTTGCACCAATAAAATCAATACTGTTGAAAATGGACACCTCCATAAATATTCAGACCCTGTGTGAAGAAGGGTCTCAACCCGAAACGTCACCCAATCCTTCTCTCCAAATATGCTGCCTGGTCCGCTGAGTTACTCCAGCATTTTGTGTCTATCTTTGGTTTAAACCAGCATCTGCAGTTCCTTCCTACACGCTCCTGCACAATATAAATCTTTGCTTATCAACATTAAGTTTGGAACTACAATTACAATTTCTATGATATGGTATCTGGTCACTAAATTATTCTGAGTGCGTGGATGAGTAGTTAAATCATGGTTGTGGTGGTGGGGGAAAGAGTTGATGGAAATGTGGAAGAATAAAATGGATTTTGTAAGATGGGTTCTTGTTGATCAATGCAGATTTGATGGGATGAGAGGCATGTTTCCTTGTTGTTTTATGCATTATTGGTGAAATGTCATTGAATTAAACCATTTTCTCTGATTCTCTCTCCACAAAGGCTGTTGTGTGTTGTGTGATCTGTTGTGTGTTTCCAGCATTTTTCACTTTCATCAGTTCTTTTGGTTTTTCATTTTGGAGAAACCCGTTTCAATTCAAACTAGATATTTTTGAACATTTTTTGAAATTTCTTGTTTGTTTGAGACAAAACATTGCTTAAAGCACATTTAGAGTATTCAGAACACTAAAACCCATGGGTTTACTGCAGCGAGACAACAATAAAACCCACTCCGCGATCATAGTTACTCCTGACAGGAAGGATGTGGTAGTAATAGAGAGGGTGAAGAAGTGATTCATCAGGATGTTGTTGGGAATGGAGGATGCAGTCATAAAATAGATTAGTAGGCTGGGTTTTATTCTAATTGCAATATAGGCGGCTGATGGTATAACCATGTAAATGTTTATAAAATGATGAGGAACGTAGACAGAGTATAGAGTCAGTTTTATTTTCCAGGGAAGGGGAGTTAGGAACTAAAGGCAACAGGTATAAGGTGAAAGGGGATACATTTAAAGGAGATGTGAGAGTTAAGGGCCTGTCCCACTTGGCGATTTTTTCGGCAACTGCAGGCACCATTGACTGACGTATCAGGGTCACCGGAAAATCTGCGGCGTGATGCGGCATGACGCGGTGTGATGACATATTGACGCGCTGTGTTTTTTCAAGTGTCACAACATTTTTTTGTCACCGCTGGAGTTTGAAATGTTCAAAATCTTTTGGCGACCCTGATATGACGCTGGCAGTCGCCGAAAAAATCACCAACTGGGGCAGGCCGTTTAGGTTTTTCACACAGAAAGTGGTGAATATTTGGTCATGACCTGCCAGAGAAGGTAGCAGGGGACCAGATATAATTACATTTGAAAGGCAGAACAGGTAATTGGATTAGAATGAATCGGAGGATATGGGCCAAATTCATGCAAATTGGATTACCATTGACATGGACAAGGTCTGCTGAAAAAGCCTATTTCTGTGCTCTGTTTCTATGTTCTATGATCTATTTACCTGTAATAAATGTACCAATTGAAAACAAAAAGAATTGCCTTGACTATATTCCACTGTATCAATACAGAATTGTGGAAAAGCACACTAGTGAGAATTTGACAACTTGTTAAACATCAATTTTGATGTAAGGTCATACACAAAACATCAGCCTATCACATTATTTTTTTCCTTTGCATTAAGATACGGTTCATTGATTATATCTGGTCACTTTACTACAAATAAATATTCTATTTCATCATTTTGTTTTAAGTAGTTTATTCTCTGGTAGAAACTTAATAGAGCTCTTTGCAGTCCCATGAGCTCACAAATCTGCTGAAATCAGAACATGTTCTGTGCCAGCCTCTGATTCCAGTTATCAAAGAGATCCATTAAGCACAGCGGTAGAGTTGCTGCCTCACAGCACCAGAGATCTCGACCCGAAACGCCACCCATTCCTTCTCTCCAGAGATGCTGCCTGTCCCACCTAGTTACCCCAGCTTTTTGTGTCTATCTTGGTTCAATCTTTACTGAGGGTGCTGTCTTTACAAAATTTGCACGTTCTTCCTGTGACTGCGTGGGCATTCTCCGGGTGCTGCGGTTTCCTTCCACATTCCACAGATGTGCACGTTTGTAGGTTAATTGCCCCCAATGTTTAGGATGTATAATTATGATAACATAGAACTACAGTATTGGTATTCGCTGGTCAGCATGGACTTGGTGGGCTGAAGGGTCTGTTTCTACACTGTATCTCTCAACTAAACTAAACAATACTAATCTCTTCTGTAAGCCTGCAACTATTTCGCTTTAGGGAAATTCCCATTGTTGCAGCTGCACAGGTACAATATGTCAATCGTCACATCTGCTCCATGACAAAAAGAGAGCTCATGAATGACAGACAAAAATAAATTGGCACATCGCAGTGAAATATGAAAGCAGTGTACTGCGGTGATATATCCTTGCAGTACCAATTCATAATTGAGCACAGAACCACTTTATCATCATAGGTCTCCCACAATCAAAATAGCAACATTTTATTGGTAAGCTACAACTGCAGACCCTGCAAATTTAAACCAACACCAGAAATTGTAGGAAGGCATCAGCAGGACAAGTAGCATCTGTGGAGACTGAAACTAAATTAATGAATCAGATTTTGATGATAAAATCCTAGGCACTCTGACCACATGAGATATCTGCCTTAAGAATGTACCATAAAACAAGCCAACGTTATCATAGTTTCCTGTGCTCTTTGACAGTGGAAAATGCAAGACAATCATAGTAGGAGTTGGAATCTGAAGCGATGGCAATGCCTCTATTTATCCATAAATGATCCATATCTTCCATTTAATTCTCTATCAAGAAGTTATCTCACATAGAACTTAGAACAGTCCAGCACAAGAACATGCGCTGTGGCCCACAATGTCTATGCTGAACATGATTCCAGGACCAACTCTTATCTGCCTGCTCATAATCCATATTCCTCCATTCCCTGCATATCCATAAGCCTAACCAAAAGTCCCTTAAATGCCACTATTGTATCTGCCTCAACCACCACCTCTGGCACGTTTTTGTGGCACTTACCACCCTCTGTGTAAAAACCTTGTCCTGCATATCTTCTTTAAACTTTGCCCCACTCACCCTGTAGCTATGACCTCTAGTATTTGATTTTTACATCCTGGGAAAAAGGTTCTGATGATCTACCCTCTATCTATGCTTCTCATAAATGTATATACTGCACATACATCAGGTCTCCCCGCAACCTCCGGTATTCCAGAGAAAACAATCCAAGTCTGTCCAATCTCTCTCTGTAGCTAATATCCCATAATCCAGGTATCATCTAAACCCTAACCCATGACATACGTGGGTTATGTGTATTGTGCAACACACACACCCCCCAGTTCATGCTTTTTGTACAATGTCAGAATTTTTTTAAATTAACACATTTATTTTCAAGCAAGGAAAAGAAAAGCAAAACATGCATACTAATCCTATCAAGAAATACTGCAGCAGTTGAGTGGATTGCTGGAGTATAATCAACTGAAGGGTCTGCAAACCATTAACTATCATACAACCTATTGTATTACAGAGAATGTCTGTTGCTGTGCAGTGGGAGTGAGCCACAATACACAAAAATATCGAATGATTGGAACCAGCTCCATGCAGGCATTTCTCTCACGGTTGAGCTCCTGATCTCAATATTTTAGTTTTGAGACAGTACAAATCAAATACAATGTACAGTAGAAATATAAGCAAAAATTTGCATATCATACAGACACAAGACCTACTCCATCAATTATTAAAGGAAGACAAAAGTGCTGGAGAAACTCAGCGGGTGCGGCAGCATCTCTGGACGTAAAGAAATAGGCAACGTTCCGGGCCGAAACCCTTCTTCAGACGGGTTATTATTCAATTATTAAGATCACGGTCAATTATTAAGATCATGGCATAACTGTCCAAGTCCCACTGCTGCTTGCCCTCTTGTTTTGTGAATAGACCCCTACGATAAAAACCTTACAAGAAATCACTCTGGTAAATCAGGGCTGTAAATAATAGATATGTTCATTAATTGCCTTTCAGGAAACTAAATTTCTCACTTCTGACCTTCAAACAACACCACCACTGCCGCATGCCCTCTTGCCCCAACACTGCTGATTGAACAAGAGCACGGCTTCTTGATCTCGCACTCCTAACCTAACTGACACGTCTATGGACTGAGATACAATTCCACTCCAATTCATCCCTAATCTATCAGTGGAAGTGGTGGATGTGAGAATTTGAATTTGAATTTGAATTTGAATTTGAGACAAAACGTTGAAAATGATCATGGAGGATGTTTTGTCACCTCTTCTCACTGACTGTGGCCCTTGGGTCAGGACGTCGAACACCCGGTTGTAGAGAGGTTTGCTGACCCCTGGGGCCAGGAGGTTGGAGATGAGTTTGGTTTGGATTATGGTGTAGAAACTGGAAATCTGATGTCTGTATCTTTATTATCCAGATGTTCCAGGGAAGAGTGTAGGGCCCGGGAGATGATGGCTGCCTTGGACCTGATGTGGTGGTAGGTGATTGGAGTGGATCAAGGCTGTCTGGGAGGCTGGAGTTGATGTGCCCCAAGACCAACCTCTTGAAGCACTTCATGATAGTGGCTATTTACGGCACACTACCTTGCTTTTCTTTGGCACCTTGATGATAGTGGTGTTCTTAAAGCAGGTGATGGATGGATTATCTGCACATCCTTGGGAAAATGGAAGAAAATGGAGCAGCCAAAGGAAACCCATGCTATTCCAGGGAGAATATGCAAACGTTACATATGTTGTAATACCCAAGATTTGCACTGAAACTGGGTTTCTAGCTTTTTTGGGCCATTTTGTTAAGTACACTGACTTGCAAATTACTGAGTGCTGGGGATATATTGATCTTTAATTCCTTCAATTTCTTTAATTTCCAAAACATCACTTCTCTATAATGAATAATTTTATTTAGTTCCTTTTATTCAATCCTATATTTCACAACATTTCTCAGAATTTATTGGTATCCTCCTTTGTTAAAAGATAATCAATGCATGAATATAATTGGTTAGCTATGTCTTTGTTCTACATTATAAATTCTTCTCTTTTTGACTGTAAGGAACATGCATTTTCATTTTTTACTTCATACAACTACAGAAGATGTTCTCAGCATACTCTCTTACTCACATGTTCTCTTACTCTAATACTCTTCTTCCTGATCAATTCTTTCTTTTCCTTTCAGACTTTCAGAAGGCTTTCGACAAGGTCCCACATAAGAGATTAGTATACAAACTTAAAGCACACGGTATTGGGGGTTCAGTATTGATGTGGATAGAGAACTGGCTGGCAGACAGGAAGCAAAGAGTAGGAGTTAACGGGTCCTTTTCAGAATGGCAGGCAGTGACTAGTGGGGTACCGCAAGGCTCAGTGCTGGGACCCCAGCTATTTACAATATATATTAATGATTTGGACGAGGGAATTGAATGCAACATCTCCAAGTTTGCGGATGACACGAAGCTGGGGGGCAGTGTTAGCTGTGAGGAGGATGCTAGGAGGCTGCAAGATGACTTGGATAGGCTGGGTGAGTGGGCAAATGCATGGCAGATGTACTATAATGTGAATAAATGTGAGGTTATCCACTTTGGTGGCAAAAACAGGAAAGTAGACTATTACCTGAATGGTGGCCGATTAGGAAAAGGGGAGATGCAACGAGACCTGGGTGTCATGGTACACCAGTCATTGAAAGTAGGCATGCAGGTGTAGCAGGCAGTGAAGAAAGCGAATGGTATGTTAGCATTCATAGCAAAAGGATTTGAGTATAGGAGCAGGGAGGTTCTACTGCAGTTGTACAGGGTCTTGGTGAGACCATACCTGGAGTATTGCGTACAGTTTTGGTCTCCTAATCTGAGGAAGGACATTCTTGCCATAGAGGAAGTCCAGAGAAGGTTCACAAGACTGATTCCTGGGATGTCAGGACTTTCATATGAAGAAAGACTGGATAGACTCGGCTTGTACTCGCTAGAATTTAGAAGATTGAGGGGGGATCTTATAGAAACATACAAAATTCTTAAGGGGTTGGACAGGCTAGATGCAAGAAGATTGTTCCCGATGTTGGTGAAGTCCAGAACAAGGGGTCACAGTTTAAGGATAAAGGGGAGATCTTTTAGGACTGAGATGAGAAAAAAAAGTTTTACACAGAGAGTGGTGAATCTCTGGAATTCTCTGCCACAGAATGTAGTTGAGGCCAGTTCATTGGCTATATTTAAGAGGGAGTCAGATGTGGCCCTTGTGGCTAAAGGGATCAGGGGGTATGGAGAGAAAGCAGGTGCAAGATACTGAGTTGGATGATCAGCCATGATCATATTGAATGGCGGTGCAGGCTCGAAGGACCGAATGGCCTACTCCTGTACCTATTTTCTATGTTTTTATGTTTACTCATTTATAAACTGCACCAAATCCTCAAGTTTGCAATTTTATCTAGCGTTTTTATACTTTTCCAACTTTGATCCAGTACTATTTCTAATTATTTTTGAAATACATGTTTCATTATGCTTGCTATTCATTCATGCACTCTTTAAATGTTTGTCATTGCCTTTACACTGCCGATCCTTGAGGTAACATTCCACAACCTATCATAGGCAAATGATGCAACTTTCCCACAGTGTCCTTGATTTAGATTTAGAATTCGAATCTCAGAATCAACTCTCTCCCTCTCCAACCTGATGAAGATTTCTATCCACATGATTGTTCTGCCCCATGATACTCTGCACAACATGAATGTGTCTTATTATTTTCTCATTATACTGCACTCAATTTGGGATGGCTCACTCCCTAAAAAGATTGGGGTTGGAGATTGGCGACATTTCACATGAAGCTCCTCTCAAAAACAGTTAAAACACATTTCACGATCAATTGTCATCACAAGTCATGCATTCCAAAACTGAGAAAGGCATTGCTCTCAGTGCTGAAAGTCTCTTATCAATCATCGGTGTTCAAAGGAACTCTCATAGTCAAAGAGTCACACAGTGTGGAAACAGGCCCTACGGACCAACTTGCGCAGGCCGATCAACATGCCCCATCCTTGCTAGCCTGCGTTTAGCTTAGTTTAGAGGAACACTCATAGTCAAAGAGTCACACAGTGTGGATACAGGCCCTTCGGCCCTCCGAGTCTGCACTGACCAGCAATCATCGCATATTAACACTATCCTACACACACTGGGGACAATTTACATTCATACCTACAAACCTGTACATCCTTGAAGTGTGAGAGAAAACCAAAGATCTCAGAGAAAACCCATACGGTCATGGAGAGAACGTACAAACTCCGTACAGACATTACTCGTAGTTGGGATCGAACCCGCGTCTCTGGCACTGAAAGTGCTGTAAAGCAGCAACTCTACCGCGGTGCCACTGTGCTGCCGTATCGTTCTGAACCAAATCTATCCATGCATCTGTCCAAATGTTTTTAAACGTTGCGTTAGTACCTGCCCCAACTACCTCCTACGGCAGGTTGTTCCATGTGCCTCGCACCCTTTGAGTAAAAAAAATTGCTTTGCAGGGTCCTATTAAATCTTCCCCCCCCTCACTTTAAACCTCTGGTTATTGATTCCCCAACTGGATAAAAGACTGTGCATTTACCATATCTATTCCTCTCATGATCTTATACACCTCTAAAAATATCACCCCTCATCCTCCTGTGCTCCAAGGAATAAAGTGTTAACCTGCTCAACCTCTCCCTATAGCTCAGGCCATTGAGTCCTGGCCACATCCTCCTAAATCCTTTCTGTGCCCTTTCCAGCTTAACAACATATTTCCTATTATCTTTCCTATAACAGGCTGACCATAAATGAACACAATACTCCAAATGTGGCTTCCTTAATGTCTTGTACAGCTGCAACATAACCTCCCAAATTCTATACTCAATACTCTGACTAATGAAGGCCAATGTGCCGTAAGCCTTCTTGATCACCCTATCTAACTTTGACACCACTTTCAACCAACTATGTATCTTCACTCCTAGATCCCTCTGCTCCACAACGCACATCAGAGCCCTGCCATTCACTGTGTTGGTCCTGCCCTGG
This sequence comes from Amblyraja radiata, assembly GCF_010909765.2. NCBI lineage: Eukaryota > Metazoa > Chordata > Chondrichthyes > Rajiformes > Rajidae > Amblyraja > Amblyraja radiata. The sequence continues at coordinate 57,551,827 of NC_045961.1, forward strand.
TAAGGCTTTGCAAAATACAACACCTCGCACATACCTATATTAAACTTCATTAGCCATTCCATAGCCCACCTGCTCAAACGATGAAGATCCTGTTGCAGTTTTTGACAAATATCTTCCCTATTTACACTTTAGTATCATCTGCAAATTTACTAATCATACCTTGTACGTTCACATCCAAATCATTGTTGTAGATGACAAACACTAACGTGCCCGGCACAGAACTGTGTGGAACACCACTCGTCACAGGCCTCCAGAATGAAAACAGCCTTCCACCATCAGCCTCAGCTTACTTCCATGAAGCCAATTTTCTATTCCAGTCAGTTACCTCTCCATGCATCCCATGTGATCTAACCTTCTAGAGCAGCCTACCATACAGAACCTTGTCAAATGCCTTGCTGAGATCTATATATACAATGCCTATAGATCTGCCCTCATCAATCTTTTTGGCTACATCTTCAAACCATTTTATCAGATCAGTGACACATGATCTCACACACACAAAACCACATAAAATCACTAACCAGCCCTTGCTATCTAAATGTAGGTATATCCTATCCCTCAGAATACTCTCTAGTAACTTTCTGACCACAGATGTTAGACTCACTGGCCTATAGTTCCCAGGCTTTTATGGAATCTTTAGAAACAAGAAACTGCAGATGCTGGTATACAAAAAAGACACAAATACTGGAGTAACTCAGCGGGTCATGTAGCATCTCTATAGAAATTGAAAAGTGATGTTTTGGGTTGGACCCTTCTTCAGATTGTTTGTCAGACTGTCTGAAGAAGAATTTTGGCCCGAAATGTTACCTACCTACATTCTCCAAGTGTCTTTGTTTGTATGGAAACATTGTCACATTCACCATCCTCACCAAGAGACAAATTCCCATTCATTCATCTTATCTTTAGTGAACTAAATGATGAGGTTGCGTAATGTGCTCTATACTTATTAAAGGTATTAAGGTACAATAATCAAAGAGTTCAAAAAATAATCAATCACACAAAGATGCCCTCAACAGTGGGAATTCAAATAACTGACATAATCAAAGAAGTTTGATCTAAATACTTGCAGGGGCTTGTTTCTGGTGTATTAACATTTCATCAGATGTTAATAACAGTAACGGATCTCTGCATGCAATCATGAAGCTTCTGCCTACTCAAATGTCAAATATAAATGGTTTAATATAGCAGTCAAAGTCAATCAAGGGGGAATGGTGAAGCAAGACGTTCATCAACTATGTTAACAGTGCTGGTATTCCATTTCCACTGGTGCAGGGAGTTGAAGTTTATCCTATCAACAGAGACAAAATGAAGCAATGAGAGGCCCAAATCCTGATTGTCCCTTGCTTCAGGCCTTTCCTGAAACCTAGCAAATGCCAAATGCCTTTCTTGACTGTAAGTTTAAAAAAAAGTCTACTTAATTCATTGCTTCACAAATTTTCTGGCAAAACTCCATGAGGGAAATCTTACCTCTCACTCTCGTTAATATAAACAGTGTGGAGTCTGTAAATGTTGAATTATCCTATTTGTTTTCATTATAGCTATCTCATGCTGCTTGCCTTAATACACACTGTATGAACAGCAACACCTTTCTGCTGCAGTTTTATTTCAACTTGTTTTTTCAATGTCATGTCTGATGAAAACTTTTAACAATTTTACAGCTGCTGTAATTCATACTGTAACATGTACTGGCCTTGAGGATTTATGTAAACAGAGCATAAATGAATTCATGCAGCACACATGCCTTGATCCTTTCAGACATTTCACTGAACGCTCCTCTGCCCTTCCAACAAACCACATTTCAAGTGGCAGAGATCACTCATGAGTTTTCTGCAATTAAGCTTGCTCGTGAGCATTGTTCAAATAATGAGCAGATTTTCAGATGCATGATGTATGTAAGTAATCTTTTTCAGAAGTTTAATTGCAATTTGAGCCATTTAAAAAAAATAATCACTGAGACCTGCACAGTATTTTCTTTGAATGGATTTTGATGGTATTAGTGTGAGTTGAATTAGAAAACTGGGTGGCTTATTTGTGGAACAGTTTCATTCAGACTGCAAGCAAGAGACTGAACTTCTAGCCACTTGCTATTTAAATTCTCCCTCTGGATTGCATCATGCTACTCCAAAGATGTGACTGGGTAATTTAAAAAAAAAAATATATATATATTTTTTAATTAGAAGTAAGTGCAATACAGTGGTACCTTTTTACAGGTGCCTAATATATGTTAACATAATACATTCTCTGTACAACTTCATTTTTTATTTTTTTTAAAGAGAGAAATAAGAAAAAAAGATAGTAAAGAATAGAGAAAAGTGTAGTGTGTGTAAATAAAAAAGGAAAAGAGATAGTGAGGAAAAGAGATGCGAGAAAAGGGAGCAGGAGGGAGATTCTCAAATAGACGCAAGGAGATGCGTTTTTATGTTGTTGATCATCTTTCACCCGTACCTGAAATATTTAATTTTTACGATACTGTTACACCACATGAATCCAAGAAATCAATAAATGGAGACCAACTCGTTAAGAATTGGTCTTGTTTATTTATTAGGAGGAGTCTCATTTCTTTCAGGTGTGCTGTGTCCAACATATTACTAATCCACATTTTAAGCGTTGGTATAGTAGCATTTTCCAAAATTTAAGTATGAGTTTTTTTGCTGTTATTAACCCATAATTAAAAAATGAGTTTTGGGATATGTTTAATTTGTTCCCGTCTCCCATTACTCCAAATATAATCTTTTCAGTATTAGGTTCCATTTTTATCTTAAATAGATTTGTGAATATATCAAAAATATCACACGAAAATTTATGAAGTTTTGTGCAAGAAACAAAAGAATGTGTAATATTGGCATTTTGAGAAAGACATTTATCACAGATGGGAGAGATATTTGGGTAGAATTTATTCAGCCTAGTTTTTGAATAATATAATCTATGTAGTATTTTAAATTGAATTAAATTGTGTCTAGCATTAATCGAACATTTATGTATATATATCAAATACTTTTCCCATGTTTCTTTCGAAATTTTTATCGTTAATTCTTTTTCCCAGTCTTCTCTAGTTGCCTCTGTTGATGGTAATTCTCTATTTAAAATACTATTGTATAAATATGATATTAATTTTTGTGAGTCCACCTTAATATTCATTGCTTCTTCCAATGGATCTAAAATTATACTTTGAAATCTGTGTATATATTTCTTCATAAAGTCACATCTGTAGATATTTAAAATATTGGTTGTTATTCAGTTTAAATTTTAATTGTAATTGTTGAAATGATAACAGATTTCCATTTCGTACATGTCGCCTACCTTTTTAATTCCCAATATTTCCCATTGTCTGTATGTTTTATCCATAAGAGATGGTTTAAATAATGGATTATTCACTATTGGTGTTAGCACTGATAGGTTTCTTAATTTTAAAGTTAATTTTATTTGTTTCCAAATTCGTATTGTATTATGTATAATTGGATTCTTCTTATATAATGTGTTATTCAGTTTTATCGGGGAGAAGAGGATCGCTCCTAAATCGCATGGAGAACAATCCTCTTTCTCCATTTTTATCCATTCCGTCTGTTGACTGGGTACTTGATATGACCATATGCCCTTGCATGGCTATGCATTTTCTGTGTGGAATATACATAGAGTGAGGTTCATTGCTGTTTAAAATGCTGGAAGTAAAAATCTGATATCTGAATAACGGTAATTTGGCAAACTAAGCAGTATTAAGTTCAAGTTCAAGTGAGTTTTTGTCATGTGTCCCTGATAGGACAATGAAATTCTTGCTTTGCTTCAGCACAACAGAACATAGTAGGCATTGACTACAAAACAGATCAGTGTGTCCATATACCATTATATAAATATATGCACACATGAATAAATAAACTGATAAAGTGCAAATAACAGATAATGGGTTATTAATGTTCAGAGTTTTGTCCAAGCCAAGTTTAATAGCCTGATGGCTGTGGGGAAGTAGCTATTCCTGAATCTGGTCGTTGCAGTTTTCAGGCTCCTGTACCTTCTACCTGAAGGTAGCAGGGAGATGAGTGTGTGGCCAGGATGGTGCGAGTCCTTGATGATACTGCCAGCCTTTTTGAGGCAGCGACTGCGATAGATCCCCTCGATGGAAGGGAGGTCAGAGCTGATGATGGACTGGGCAGTGTTTACTACTTTCTGCAGTCTTTTCCACTCCAGGGTGCTCAAGTTGCCGAACCAAGCCACGATGCAACCGGTCAGCTTGCTCTCTACTGTGCACCTGTAGAAGTTAGAGAGAGTCCTCCTTGACAAACCGACTCTCCGCAATCTTCTCAGGAAGTAGAGACGCTGATGTGCTTTCTTAATAATTGCATCAGTGTTCTCGGACCAGGAAAGATCTTCAGAGATGTGCACGCCCAGGAATTTGAAGCTCTTGACCCTTTTAACCATCGACCCATTGATATAAACGGGACTGTGGGTCCCCATCCTACTCCTTCCAAAGTCCACAATCAGTTCCTAGGTTTTGCTGGTGTTGAGGGCCAGGTTATTGTGCTGGCACCATATGAACAGTTGCTTGATCTCTCTTCTATACTCTGACTCATCCCCATCAGTGATACGTCCCACAATAGTGGTGTCATCAGCGAACTTGATGATGGAGTTCGCACTAGACCGGCTACGTAGTATGAGTATAGAGTGAGTACAGCAGGGGGCTGAGCACGCAGCCTTGAGGTGCTCCCGTGCTGATTGTTATCGAGGCTGACACATTTCCACCAATACGAACAGACTGTGGTCTGAGAGTGAGGAAGTCGAGGATCCAATTGCTGAGGGATGCGCAGAGACCCAGTTCTGCGAGTTTGGTAAACAGCTTGGAGGGGATGATTGTATTAAATGCCGAGCTGTAATCAATGAATATGAGTTTTTGTTGTCCAAATGGTCCAGAACGGAGTGGAGGGCCAGCGAGATCGCATCCACCGTTGATCTGTTGTGGCGGTAAGCCAACTGCAGTGGATCCAGGTTTTTGTCGAGTTAGAAGTTGATTTGTGCCATGATTAACCTCTCAAAGCACTTCATCACCACAGGCGTTAGTGCCACAGGTCAATAGTCATTGAGGCACGTCACCTTACTCTTCTTGGGCACTGGTATAATTGATGCCCTTTTGAAGCAGGTGGGAACCTCAGACCTCAGAAGTGAAAGGTTAAAAATGTCCATAAAAACTCCAGCCAGTTGGTCCGCACAGGTTTTTAGAACACGACCAGGTAAACCATCAGGTCCAGGCGCTTTTTGAGGGTTTACCCCTCTGAAGGATTTCCTGACGTCGGCCTCTGTGACTGAGACTGAAATACCATCACAGCAAATGGGGGCTTGGGAAAGCACATCGGTGTTCTCCCTATCAAAGCGTGCGTAAAACGCATTGAGCTCATCAGGGAGTGATGTTTCGCCAACATTCGAGCTGCCTCCTGATTTCACCTTGTAGGAGGTGATTGCATTCAGGCCCCGCCACAGTTGCCGAACATCTGTCTGGTCCTCCAGTTTGGAGCAGAAGTCCAAACATCGATAATGTTTAAGAAAGAACTGCAGATACTAATAAAATCAAAATTAGACACAAAATGCTGGAGTAACTCAGCGGGTGAGGCAGCATCTATGGAGAGAAGGAATTGGCGACGTTTCGGGTCAATAACGTTCTTCCTCTCCAGCATTCACAGAAAGATCAAATTTTCGTTGTCAGCCGCAGAACTCTCTACAGACAGATTCCTCAAGCTGAAACAACTGCTGACCACAGACATTGCTATTAACCTCCACTGCCACTTAGGAATTTGACAGCTATGTACAATGGATGCTTCCATGTTGATCTCCGTGGCTATGTATTTGGTTGGGAGTGTCATCTCAGACATCTCAGGCATAATAGGCAAACTTGGGACCCCAAGAGAGAAAGCCAAATATTCAAAGGCTCTTTCTTCATAGTGTTTATAAGGAACATTCCCTTATATAGACACATAGGGAGCAATACCTCCACAGGCTCAGATTCCCCATGCCTGTCAACACTGAAGCACATGACAACCTGTGGGAAAACCCCCAACTACAGGTAAGTAGGTCAAGGTTATTGTCACAATCAACTTCCTAATCTGAGAAACATTTAAGGTTGTTGTGTTTTATCTCTGTCATATATGACAGTTTGCCACTCACAGAGAATTGGAGAGGTCCTTATTCTCTACGAAAGAGGATTCTCCAACTTTTCCTTTCGTGGGGAAGATGAAGTTGTGCAGGTGTTTGGATGTCCATAATGTTGGCTTGCCCACGTTTCAGGGAGTGATAGACTACACTCATGTACCACTTCAGGCCCTACTTCAGAACCCAGAGCTCTTCATGAAAAGTATGTGCTTTAATTGCTTAATGTGTAAATCTTGGTTGATTATGGGAGGAAATTTGTTAAAGAGTGAATCATAGAGCACATATGTACAGCACTTTGTACAACACCTTTCAGGGTCGGCACTTTCTAAGGGTTGGATCGATGTCAGAGACTATTCTAACTAACCTGCAAACTCCAAATAAATTATGAAATACGAATTGCCTTGGTTGCATTAAGGATTTTAGGTTTGTTTTGCAATCCGGGTTGAACACTGATTTTCCGGCACCCTCGATTCCAGACCCTTTCTGGATTATCCATTTTCCTGGACCAACCCAGAAACTACAATCCTAAAGCACCATGAAGTGCCAGAAAATGAAATAAAACAAGTATTAAATGTAAACTGAATGTGAATTGAATGACCTGGCGACCCATGCCTGGCTCGCATCTTGACACTGTGGTTCCTCCCACATTGCAAAGACAAATACATTATGAGAATGTATGTCTCTCCTGGGTGCTCCCCCCCCCCCCCCCCCCCCCCCACCTTCATCCCATAAAGACGTGAAGACCTGCAGCCAACTGGCCGCTGTGAGCCGCTACCCTACAGCGCCAGAAACCTGGGCCCAACCCCGAGCACCTCCTGCGACCGCATGGACCTCACCCACCCCTCCCCGGCACATCAGCTCCACCCCACATACTAGAGACAACTCAGTGTTCAGGATAGAACCAGCAACCCACAGAACCCATTCAACCCACAGCAGCCAACCAAACCACGCCTCCACAATGCAGGAGGAAACCCAAGCGCCCAGAGGAAACTCTCACTATCGCAGGGAGCACTCAAGGTCAGGATTCAACTCGGGGTTTCTGTTGCTGTAAGGTAGCAACTCTACTGCGCCACCACTCTGGCATCCCAAGGTATTGTGTGTTTTGAGTTATTTACTGAATATTGTACTGTGTATGCTCATCGGCTGTTATTCCATTAGTATTGTACATATTAACCTCTTATTTGATTGTAGCGGACAATCGGTAATAACAGACACCATCTTCCCCCATTGTGGTACATTATAACAAGGGTTTACTGCTCATGCATTTTAATGGGCAGGGGCTGATTAGGGAAAGTCAACACGGTTTTGTATGTGGGAGAGTGTCTCATGAATCTGAGGTTTTTGAAGTTATCAAAAAAAAAGGATGATGAGGGCAGAGCAGTCAACATTGCATATATGGATTTCATCAAGGCATTTTACAAAGTTCCACATGGTATAATGCTCTTGAATGTTAGATTGCATGGGATCCAAGGAGAATTGGCTGACTGGATAGAACATTGCCTTCGTGGAAGGGAAAAGATGGAAATGGTGAAAGTTTTTTTTTTTTTACTGGAGACTTGTGAATAGTGGTGTACCAAAGTTTGGTGTTTGTCATCTATAGCAATGATTGAGAACATCCAAGGCACAATGGGTAAGTTTGCTGACGACATTAAAGTGGGTAGTATTGTAGATAGTGACGATAGTTGTCAAAAATTGCAGCAGGATCTTGATCAGTTGGGCAGATGGGTAGAGGAATGGTTAATTGAGTTTAATACAAAGAGTGAAGTGTTGCAATTTAGGAAATCAAACCAGGGCAGGACCTATACAATGAATGGCGGGGCTCTGGGGAGTTCCTCAGAGCAGAGGGATCCAAGAGGGCAGGTACATAGTTCCTTGAAAGTGGTGTCGCAGGTAGATATGGTGGTCAAGAAGGCTTTCAGCACATTGGCTTTCATCAGTCAGAATATTGAGTATAAACGTTGGGAAGTCATGTTACAGTTGTTTAAGACATCCGATGAGGCTTTGTTTAGAGTATTGTGTTCAGTTTTGGTCATCCTGTTACAGGAAAGATATTGCTAAGCTGGAAAGAGTGCAATGAAGATTTATGAGGATGTTGCCAGGATTCAAGGACCATAAGGAGAAGTTGAGCAGGCTAGAAGTTTATTCCTTCAAATGTAGGAGGATCAGGGGTGATCCTACATGATAGATTGGGTAAATATGTAGTCTTTTACCCAGAGTAGTGGAACCAAGGACCAGAGGATCTAGGTTAAAGGTGAGGGTGAGGGGGGGAAAGATTTAATAGGAACCTGAGGGGCAACTTTTTTATTACATAAAGGGTAGTGGGTATATGGAACAAGCTACCAGAGGAGGTAGTTGAGATAGGTACTATCGCAATGTTTAATATCCATTTGGGTAGGTACATGGATGATTAAGGTTTAGAAGGATACAGGTCAAACTTAGGCAGATGGGACTAGTGTAGATGGGGCATGTTTGTCAGTGAGGGCAAGGTGGTCAGAAGGGCCTGTTTCCACGATGTATGACTATGACAATCCCCCTGCTTTCCATCGTATTGCTCGTTCCTTCACCTTTCTTTTGTTCTTATCATCTATAACTTTTAAAATATTGTTGAAAAGTCATTTCAGGTACAGTTCCTTGAAATTCGGCACTTTGGCCTGCATCATTCAGGGCATTGAGTAGAGAAGTTGAGATGTTTAGGTGACAGTTGTACAGGATATTGGTAAGGACACATTTGGAGTATTGGGTTACGTTTGCCACCCTGCTTTAGAAAAGATGTTGAGCTGGAAAGAGTGCCGGGAAGATTTACAAGGATGTTGCCAGGACTTCAGGGTTGGAGCTGTAGGGGGAGGTCAGGCAGGCTAGCACTTTATTCAGCACAGCAGGATAGGGGTGATCCTATCAAGGTGTATAATATAATGAGGGGAATAGGTAGGGTAGATGCACAGAGTGTTTTACGCAGAGTAGGAGATTCAAGAACCAGAGATCATAGGTTTAATGTAAGAGGTGAAAGATTTAATAAGAAACTAAGGGGCAACATTTTTACATAGATGGTGGTGGGTAAATGGAACAAATTGCCTGAGGAGGTAGTTGAGGCATAACATCATTTAAAATACATTAGGACAGGAACATGGATAGGAAACGTTTAGAGGGTTATGGGCCAAACGCGGGCAGGTGTAGATGGGACATCTAGTGTAGATGGGACATCTAGTGTAGATGGGACATCTTGGTCGACATGGGCAAATTGGGCAGAAGGGCCTGCTTCCATGCTGTATGATTATGACTCTATCACATGAAGCATTAACTGCTTCTCTCTCCATAGATGCTGACTGCACTGCTGAGTATTTTCAATATTCTCCTTCTCATTATATTAAACACATGATTTCATGTTGTTAAACCTGTAAAGTTAAACTTGATATATGTCCTTAAGTGACTACTTGTGCTGTAACTTTTTCTTTTGGAGTTAAGGAAGTAGATTGCAGAGGTCTAGTACATTAGGAAAAGGGGAGATGCAACGAGACCTGGGTATCATGGTACACCAGTAATTGAAAGTAGGCATACAGGTGCAGCAGGCAATGAAGAAAGCGAATGGTACATTAGCATTCATAGCAAAAGGATTTGAGTATAGGAGCAGGGAGGTTCTACTGCAGTTGTACAGGGTCTTGGTGAGACCACACCTGGAGTATTGCGTACAGTTTTGGTCTCCTAATATGAGGAAGGACATTCTTGCCATAGAGGGAGTCCAGAGAAGGTTCACCAGACTAATTCCTGGGATGTCAGGACTTTCATATGAAGAAAGACTGGATAAACTTGGCTTGTACTCGCTAGAATTTAGAAGATTGAGGGGGGATCTTAAAGAAACTTACAAAATTCTTAAGGGGTTTGACAGGCTAGATGCAGGAAGATTGTTCCCGATGTTAGGGAAGTCCAGAACAAGGGGTCACAGTTTAAGGATAAGGGGGAAATCTTTTAGGACCGAGATGAGAAAAACATTTTTCACACAGAGAGTGGTGAATTTCTGGAATTCTCTGCCACAGAAGGTAGTTGAGGCCAGTTCATTGGCTATATTTAAGAGGGAGTTAGATGTGGCCCTTGTGGCTAAAGGGATCAGGGGGTATGGAGAGAAGGCAGGTACAGGAAACTGAGTTGGATGATCAGCCATGATCATATTGAATGGCGGTGCAGGCTCGAAGGGCTGAATGGCCTACTCCTGCACCTATTTTCTATGTTTCTATGTTTACATCACTTCGGACTGCTTGGCATGTTCTAATGAGACAGGAACATTTTAGTGCTTTGAACAAAGGAAGAATGGGCTGCTGTTGTGTCTGACTTTTGGGTTATGCAATATCAAACTTCCAGGGAGTAGATATTATCCACAGTCATCTGCAGTCAAAGCACTCTGCTCTGCTTCTGGAATTCATTCCATTAAATATGACCAAGGATACATTTCTACTGTTAAGCAATTAAATCTGCTGCTGCATAAAGGTCTTGATGACTAAGTGGGCAGTAGTAAAAATGGGGGGTAGTAAATGAAGGATCTGAGTCCTCCTCCACATAGGATAAAACCCTTATTATTTAATTTGCCCAATATGTAAAAAGAGCGCCTTAAAATGAGACAGTTTATTTCTTTTGAACCATGATAGGAATCTTAGATAAAATTAGGAGAAAACGCCAATTTTAAAGATCTAACATTTGTTTGCATGAGAAATTTTAATGCAAATGTTTCAACTAGTTTTTTTAACAAAGAATCAGATTTTTTTTCATGTTGGTTATAGCATTGAAAATATTTTTGTTTCCTATTAGATTTGAAAATATTCAAGAGGGTGGATATGTAGAAATTTTTAATATCATTTGAAAATCCCATAATTTCTATAGCAAGACATTTGGCATCAATTCTATGGGTTTATGCATGATGTTCACCCATCCTTATTTATGAATGTAGAGAGAGAGAGAATAAACTCTTTGTTCTGTAAGTCACAGGCTTCCACACAAGTGCTTTGAACATTCCCCAGAACTTATGAGCTTTTGGATTTCTCTCTGAAATATGCGAGGAGAACAAATTACTTAAAGATAAGCTGAAGGTACACAAAAAGCTGGAGAAACTCAACGGTGTGGCAGCATCTATGGAGCGAAGGAATGGGTGATTTTTCGGGTCGAGACCCTTCTTCAGACTGATGTTGGGGGGGGGGGGGGAAGAAGAAAGGAAGAGGCGGAGACAGTAGGCTTGTGGGAGAGCTGGGAAGGGGAGGGGAAGGAGGGAGAAAGCAAGGACTACCTGAAATTGGAGAAGTCAATGTTCATACCGCTGGGGTGTAAACTACCCAAGCGAAATATGAGGTGCTGTTCCTCCAATTTGCGGTAGGACTCACTCTGGCCATGGAGGAGGCCCAGCACAGAAAGGTCGGATTTGGAATGGGAGGGGCAGTTGAAGTGCTGAGCCACTGGGAGATCAGGTTGGTTGTTGCGAACTGAGCGGAGGTGTTGGGCATAGTTTACACCCAGCTGCTGCACCCGCTGAGTTTCTCCAGCACTTTTGTCTAGGTTTACTAGAATGATGGCTGGATTAGATGATATTAGTTATAAGGAGCGGTTGGACAGTCTTGAATTCTTTTCTCTGCAGGCCCTGAGAGGCAGACAGAACCTTTTTTCCCCAGGGTGGAAATGTCAGACTATCAGGCATAACTTTAAAGTGAAATGGGCAAAGTTTAAACGAGATGCGCAGGACAAGTTTGTGACAAAGAGTGTGGTGGGTGCCTGGAATATGCTGCCGAGGGTGGTGGTGCAGGCACCTATGATAGTGGTGTTTAACAGGCTTTTAGATGGGCACATGGATGTGCAGGGAATCGAGGGGTGTGAATCATGAGCAGGCAGATGAGATTAGTTTAGCTTGGCATCAGCTTGACATCATGTTTAGCACAGATATTGTGGGCCAAAGGGATTATTCCTGTGCTGTACTTTTCTATGTTCCATGTTCTTAAAAAGGAAAAGGCAGCATACTTAATGCTCAGGAAGATAAAATCAAGCAGGGCCTTTGTGGAATATAAAGAAAGCAGGAAAGAACTCAAACAAGAAGTCAGGAGGGCCAGAAGAAGCCATGGAATACTATTGGAAAGTCAGATTAAAGAGGATCTCAAGGATTTCTATACATTCATTAAAAACAGGAGGATAACTAGGGTAGTGCAACTCAAGAGGGAAGATAGACAGTATAAAGAGGTAAGGGAGATGACTGAGCCAGAGGCTGGTCAGTGATGCAAGCATAACATAGAAAAAGAAAACAGGTAGATGGAGCTATGTGGGGGAGGAACGGGAGAAGTGTAGAGACAGAAGAAGGGTCTCGACCCGAAATGTCACCCATTCCTTCTCTCCAGAGATGCTGCCTGCCCTGCTGAGTTACTCCAACTTTTTGTATTTATCATCAGTGTAGAGACAGAGGCTGGCACAGGTAAAAGGTAGAAGCAGATAAGGGAGGGGTGAGGGGCAGATGGAAGAAGATGGGGGAGGGGATAGAAAAGGTGAATTAAGATGAACTGGGATAGATTGGGATGTTGGAAGATACTTAATTGGGGCAAAGCAGACAATTAGGCTGGAGTTTTAGGCTGGATACTTAATTGGGGAAAAGCAGAAAAAAAAATTAGGCTGGAGTTAGGGAGGGTAGATTTGGATATATATATATACACACATTTAAATGTTTTAATTAAAATTAAATTTGACATGTTATTAAAATTGGTATCTCAAATATATTACAGATGGCAGTGCAGAGCATTGTGTTTTAACAATTTGGGCATATGGGATATATCCCTTTTATCAGAGAATTATGAAAAAAATAAATATCTATCATATTAACTAAATAAGTTAGACTTAATATGGAATATTGTTAATAACATGGAATAATATGGCATGTTTTTTTTTTGCAATGTCATCTGTATTTAAAATATCAGTGCTTTTACAATTGTGAGTTAAATATTTGAAAAACCTGGCTCAGTTGTAAAAATCCAAATCCAAATGTCATATTAATCAGGGGACCAACCCAACATACAAAATTCCAGACCTGTATTTATTTCAGCATTAATTCACATCATTCCCTCTTTCCAAAAACAAATCAGCTGAATAAATAGTTATTCAGTACCAGTTGGTGTGTGGGGAAAAGCTTAATTCAGATAAGTGACTGTTCTGTCAGAAATTTGGATGCAGGTCTGGGATCTGAACTGGGCGTTTCTCATCCCAAAAATTGAAACAATTCACATGGTTCTGCTGTCCAAGTGTATGCATCAGGAGTTTTTCTAATTTCCTCTATATCCAGTAGAATAAATTAAAGTACAAATGTACATTTCTACAGCACATTTCAACTTTTCTCAAATGCTTCTTTTAATTATTGTTGCTTTGTGGGGGAAAAAATGTTAGTCAAGCTCTGCACAGTAAAATGCCACAAGAAAATGACTCCATTTATGTGTTAATCTAAGAAATTGAGCGACCTGATTGCTGAGGCAACTTGCTTAAGTGAGACAACTTGCTTGATCCAAGGGAATAGAGTGGTCCTCAAGTTAGCATGTCAGAAAATAACCTAGAAACTTCCACACCTCATGAATGACGTGTGCAGAGGAGAGACTTGTCATTGGTGTATATGAGGCCCCCACAGCAGCATTCAGTTGTACATAAGGTCCAAAGTCTATTGAAATGCTGTCAAAGGACCAGACAAGGCTCACAGTGGTTACAATCAAGGCTTGCAGGAGCAGAGGGCATTGTAAAAATGGTTTGAGTGGGATATTGGGAGATGTGATCATAATCACTTGACGATTGAATTTATTAATAGGAAGGCATAAGGAGCAAGTGCAAATTAAAGCACTGCAGAGTTGCTGCCTTACAGCGCTTGCATGGCCAGAGACCCACGTTCGATCCCAATTATGGGTGTTGGCTGTACGTTCTCCCCATGACTGTGTGGGTGTTCTCCGAGATCTTCAATTTCCTCCCACATTCCAAGGGCGTACACATTTGTCGGTCAATTGGCTTGGTATAAGTGTAAATTGTCCCTAGTGTGTGTAGGGTAGTGTTAATGTGCGGGGGTCGTTGGTTGGTGCGGACACGGTAGGCCGAAGGGCCTGTTTCCGTATCGTATCTCTAAACTACATCAAACTTCTATGGATCAGAAATCAGCCAAGTCAGACTGGGCCCTGAAGATTGCACAGGGCCACTTCTGTTATCAGTGGCCATGGATGTGCAAATTAATCTCATGTAATTTCATGTCACAAATGAATGTAGAGCCAAGGAGAAACACATTGCAACTTCCTTTTGAGAAAATACAAAACCATCAAACATAATTCACACCAAATTTAAAAAAAGATACATCATGCATTTAGTTAAAATAAAACGAGAAATCTTATTGAAAACTGTTCACGGACACTAAACAAAGCTGTACATACGTTAGTGAAGGAAAGGTATCAATCAGTAATGTAATTTAAGTTTTATATTTCTTGAACTTCATACTAACAATTTATCAATCATTTGCTATTATTCACTCGGCACTATGTGAGATATGCACAGATGCATTGAATTACGAATGTGATTTGATTAATTAACATATTTGGCAAAAGTGGAAAAGAAAATCGAATCTGTTTATTTTCAAGAAAATCTAAAATATATCATTATATCTGAGCAGAACTCCTGTAACAACTTTACATTTGACTCCTCCCATTTCCTCCAAACACAAGGCGTAGCTATGGGCACACGCATGGGCCCCAGCTACGCCTGCCTCTTTGTCGGGTACGTTGAACAATCCTTGTTCGAGACGTACCAGGGCCCCATCCCCGACCTCTACCTCCGTTACATTGACGACTGCTTTGGGGCCACCTCCTGCACCTACACACAACTGACTGACTTCATCCACTTCACCACCAACTTCCATCCGGCACTCCAATACACCTGGACGATTTCCGACACTTCCCTACCATTCCTTGACCTCACCATCTCCATCGCAGGGGACAGACTCCTGACCGACATACAATACAAACCCACTGACTCACATGGCTATCTGGACTACACGTCTTCCCACCCTGCCCCCTGTAAAGACTCCATCCCCTACTCCCAATTCCTCCGCCTACGCCGCATCTGTTCCCAGGATGAGACATTCCATACCAGGGCATCGGAAATGTCCTCGTTCTTCAGGGAACGGGGATTCCCCTCCGCCACCATAGATGAGGCTCACACCAGAGTCTCATCCATACCCCGTAACACTGCTCTCTCTCCCCATCCCCGCACTCGCAACAAGGGCAGAGTCCCTCTGGTCCTCACCTTTCACCCCACCAGCCGGCAAATACAACACATAATCCTCCGCCATTTCCGCCACCTCCAACGTGACCCCACCACTCGCCAGATCTTCCCATCTCGCCCCATGTCTGCCTTCCGCAAAGACTGCTCCCTCCGCAACTCCCTCGTCAATTCTTCCCTTCCCTCCCACACCACCCCCTCTCCAGGCACTTTCCGTTGCAACCGCAAGAAATGCAACACCTGTCCCTTCACCTCCCCCCTCGACTCCATTCAAGGACCCAAGCAGTCGTTCCAGGTGCGACAAAGGTTCACCTGTATCTCCTCCAACCTCATCTACTGCATCCGCTGCTCTAGATGTCAGCTGATTTACATCGGGGAGACTAAGCGTAGGTTGGGCGATCGTTTCGCCGAACACCTCCGCTCAGTCCGCAATAACCTACCTGAACTCCCGGTGGCTCAGCACTTCAACTCCCCCTCCCATTCCCAATCCGACCTCTCTGTCTTGGGTCTCCTCCATTGCCAGAGTGAGCAACAGCGGAAATTGGAGGAACATCACCTCATATTCCGTCTGGGGACCTTGCGTCCGGATGGCATTAACATTGAATTCTCCCAATTTTGCTAGCCCTTGCTGTCTCCTCCCCTTCCTTAACCCTCTAGCTGTCTCCTCCCACCCTCCCATCCGCCCGCCCTCGGGCTCCTCCTCCTCCTCCCCTTTTTCTTCCTTCTCCCCCCCCCCCACCCCCCATCAGTCTGAAGAAGGGCTTCGGCCCGAAACGTCGCCTATTTCCTTCGCTCCATAGATGCTGCTGCACCCGCTGAGTTTCCCCAGCAATTTTGTGTACCTCCTGAATACATCTTTCTTGTTCTCATCTTTGGACTTCTGGAACGGGAAATTATTCCGCGTTATGTGGATTAATTAAATCCTAGATCACACAATCTCCATGCGATCCACAATGACTTGGTAGTTTACATCAGTTAGTAACTTTGCAGACAACACCAAAATTGATGGAGTTGCAGATAGTGAGGAAGGCTGCCAAAAGATACAGCTGGATATAGATCAGTTACAGAGAAGGGCAGAGAAATGGCAGATGGTGTTTAATCCAAACAAATATGTGCTGTTGTATGTGATAGGTCAAATACATGGGGAAAGTATATAGTTAATGGCAAGTCAAACAATGGGATGGATAGCTTCCTTCTGTGTCCTAGATTTTCTATGATTCTGTGATTTTATTTTGTGGTTTCTACCATATTTTATAACCTTCACATATTGTATAATTTTTAACAATGAAGAATGTGCCTTGAAATTCACATTTTCTTGAGAATATGCACAGAAATGCCATCCAGTGGTGGATCTGTGTTGATTTATTAATTGATTTGTGTTCACTTTAATCACACAATTTTGGAAGCTGATAATGAACCCTCACACTCGTATGCTTATGGATAAAGCTCTCAACGCACCAAATCCCAGCCGCAACAATGTGGAAAGCTGCCGAAATATCTGCGGTGAATATGCAGTGCTGGACATGTAGAGAGAGCTGGAGTGTTCAGTCCTCCAGGATATGAAGCCCTCATCTGAAGATAGAGCAGAAACCAGGTGCATCAAGAATTTCATCATGTCTACTGTAAGATTTCCTAACAAATTGGCGGTAAGATCAGATGCACAGGGAGAGACCTTCTGCTACCTACAGTATATGGGCATTATTTCTGTGCATGACCTCCACTGCATTTTTGCTGTGTGTGCAGTCTTATTTGGTAGCAACAATGTCAAACATGTACTGCACAACACCATGCGTGTATGCTTGCATGTGGTCTGAAATTTCAATTTGAAGTATGTATGGTCCAAGGTCCTAATGGGGTTAGTGATCAATTTTATAAGACAGGTTTTCACCCTAAGGCATTTTTTAAGGCCTCGTGGAAAAAATGCAGTTGGCTTAAAAAATGAAGAGTAGTAATAATTTATATGTACGTTCAGTATTTTAATAAAAAAATGTGCAGAGATAAATTGAATTGGCGTTGTGGTCTTATTAGGGTACGTTAAAGAACTCTGCTGACTAATCAACTGAGCAGAAAGGAAACGATTTCTTGTAGGATTGTGATTACTCAATTAAGGAGCAGGTATGTAAAAAAATCTAATGTCCCGTACTTGTTGACTTTATTGCACAGAATGAAACAATTTATTTCCATGCATGTATCATTTTTCACTGTCACCTTGTCAAGGTGTTCCAGCCTTTCCAGACTCTCACTGGTAATTGCTTTATTTGCTCTTGGCAAAGTTACTTCAATGTCAATCTAAATAGCACATGACTACACGGATGCTTTGCATTGCAAATAGCAGGAAATTTGCACCAATTCGGCCTCTATTTGTGTTCCATTCACCTGGGATCAATCGTTCAGTCACACCACACCAGGCTCCTGTTTCTGTCAAGGAGGACATACTTTTTGAATGTGCAGGAGTACGTGCTGAGGGACACATTGAAGCTTGGTGTAGCCAACACCAAGGCTCTGTGGGGGAGGGTGACAATCTCGGGTCCTTCCACCGCTGGACATTGGGGGCACGGTGTGGTGGAGACGCACCTCAAAATAAGTTAGTAAGTAAGTTTATTGGCTGAAGGTATGCTTGTGCCATTGCCACAAAGTTCCAGAAGGTACGTGTAGCCCTACAACAGTACAACAGCTGGAAAATCCATCCCAGTCATCTCACCTGTCTCCAAAATGCTCATTCATAGGGCATAAAGTTTGCCGGCCTATAATTTCCTGGAAAAGGAACAATGTGGGCTACTCTCCAATCCTCCAGGACATTGATTTAGATACAAAGATCTTCATCAAGGGCCAATAAATCTCCTGTTTTGCCTCTGTCGATAACCTGGGATAGATCCCATCATGCCCTGGGATTTGTCTACATTAATGATTTTATCTACATTTATGGCTTTATCTACCTTAAGAGACCCAACACCAGCTCCTTCTTCATCTCAAAAGGGATCAGGAATGGTCTTATAACAACAAACCAGTCATTAATGTCAACTCCATTGATATAGACAGAATTGCTGACCTAAGAAAGTGCTGGGGGTGGGAAGGTGAACACATAAGTCTGGCTTTGTGGCCAAATATGCAGATGATACGTAGATAGGTGAAGGGGCAGGTAGCATTTTGGAAGCCTGGGGACATGGGCTCGACCTGGGCTGCGGATGAGGAGCGGGTCTGTGCGCGCTCTCCCCTGTCTCCCACTGGCATCTGCCCCCCTCTCTCTTGCTGTTACACCCACTCTCCTGTTACCTGGCACCCCCAGGGAACCTGCAGAAGGACCTGGACAGTTTGAGAGAGTGGGGAAGAAGTGGCAGATGGAATACAGTGTAGTAAACTGAGGAGTCATGCATTTTGGTAGGAGGAATAAAGATGTAGACTATTTTCTCAATGGGAGAGGTCAGAAATCAGAGGTGTGGAGGGACTTTGGAGTGCTGGTGCAGGATTCCCAAAAAGTTAATTTGCAAGTTGAATCAGTAGTCAAGAAGGTAAATGCAGTGTTAGCATTTATTTCAAGAGGACTAGAGTATAACAGGGATGTAATGCTGAGGCTTTATAAGGCACTGGTCATACGGAAGAATGCGCTGGCACTGGAGGGGATCCAGAGGAGGTTTATGAGAATGATCCTGGGGATGATTGGGTTAACGTATGATGAGTGTTTGACAGCACTCAGCCTGTACTCGCTGGAGTTTAAAATTATGAGGGGGACCTCATTGAAACTTACCGTATAGTGAAAGGCCTCGATTGAGTGGATGTGGAGAGGGTGTTTCCACGAGACCAGGACCAGAGTGCATAGCCACAGAATAAAGAAGGAGCTTTTGAAAGAAGACAATGAAGAGGGATTTCTTTATATCAGAGGATGGTAGCTCAATGCAACGAATGGCCTAATTCTGCTCCTACGATTTATGAACTTATGAAGTTATGAACCCTGTCCCCATCAACAGAGCTGATGTGGAGATAGTCCACAGCTTCAGGTTCCTTGGTATCCATATCACCTGCAACTTGACGTGTTCCCTTCCCACTGATGCAAGGGTTAAGAAAGCATCCGAGAAGATTAGGCTTCTGTTAAACCTCTGACATAATTTGGACATAAATGTAGATAGGTTTGTGAGTATGTTTGTTGACAACACTAACATTGGAGTAGTTGCAGACTGTACGGAAGGCTGGCAGAAGATACTCTGGAATATAGAGCAGCTGGAGAAATAGGCGGTGAAGTAGCAGATGGAATTTAATCCGAGCAAGTGTCAGGTGTTGCACTTTGGGATGTTGAATGTAAGGGGAGAACATACAGTTAATGGCGAACCCCTTAACAGCATTGATGTTGGACTTGAAGCCCAAGGTCACAACTCACTGAGGGCGGCAGCACAAGTAGATAGGATGGTAAAGAATGCGTATGCTATGCTTTAAAGATTTAATAGGAACCTGAGGGGTAACTTTCACTAAAAAGGGTGGTGGGTGTGTGGAACGAGCTACCGGAGGTAGTTGAGGCAGGTACTATTGCAATGTTTAAGAAACATTAAGACAGGTACATGGATAGGACAGGTTTAGAGGGATATGAGCCAAATACAGGCAGGTGGGACTAGTGTAGATGGGAGATGTTGGTCGGTGTGGGCAAGTTGGGCTGAAGAGCCTGTTTCCACACTGTATGACTCTTTGACTCCAACACAGATCCAACACACTAACGTTAGATAGAGCTATAGGGGCTAGCGGAATCAAGGGATATGGGTAGAAGGCAGGCACGGATTACTGCTTGTGGATGAACAGCCATGATCACAATGAATTGCGGGTGCAGGCTCGTTCTGTTTGGAGTTTGTTTGTTTGGTTTTTGCACAAAGTCCGCGAGCATTGCCACTTTTCATTTCACTGCACATCTCGTATGTGTATGTGACGAATAAACTTGACTTGACTTGGCCTCCTCCTGCACCTATTTTCTATGTTTCTATGTTATCAAGACTATGCACCAATCCTGGAAACTGTAGGTAAGGTTAAGAAGCATTTCAATTCTCAACGACAAAAAAACCTGGCTAGCTTGTGTCTCAGAAGGAGACAAACTGATCCACCAGGGCAATTTCAATGCCAGCATTAAAAAGGATGCTAAATGGTCAGATGAAATTAGGGACAGCCAGCTCCAACCGAGTTCTCCAACTGAAAAAGTGCATGGAAATCTAATACCCATTTTATCAGAGAGAGAAGCATACAACTTCATGGCAATATCTCATATTCTGGTACTGGTACCTATTAGATTCTGTCAAATGAAGGTCTGCAAGGTACAATTGAGTTTCCATGAATCAACAGTCTTAGTGTTATCGTATGCATGCATAAAGCATTCAACACAGAATGTGTGTAATGAATTGCATATCAAAAGTAATCAATTTCAAGCACGCCATACAGCTGTTATGGCGTGCTTGAGGTTATACATCAAAATAATTAGGCAGTTCAAATCTACAGCTAATCTTGTTCCATTAACAGTATGTCAACTGGTCACTGATTTGGTTGTGATACCAGTAACATTAGTATATTGATTCATGAAGCCACAGATAATGGGAAATCAGATAGTAATGCTCCTTACTAAGGATGTATTTAACACGCCTCATTCAATGATTGGTGTTGCATTTTCCCCCCATACAGCATAAGTGCCGAAAAGCAAATATCAGTCATGAAATTCGTTTCCAGTGGGTAGGAGAGACCCACAGTGAATAAACGCAAAATAAATTGCTCAGAAAAAGAAAGCAGGTTCAATTCTCTTGTGCTGAAAAAAAAAATGATATGGACATCTCTGGTAGTGCCAGCATTTGCACTATTCATTCCTAATTAGCCCTGAATTGAGGAGGTCGGGAATTTAAGAGCCAAACACATTGTGAGGTCTGGAGTCACATATAGGCAAGGCCAATTAGGATTTATTCCCCGAAGGATGTGAGTGGACTGGATAGATTTTACCATAATTCAGTAGTTTCATGGCTAGCACCAGTGAGATTTGCATTTTATTTGTAATTATAGATTTTCATTAAATGTTTGACTTTCAACTGTTCAACTGCATGATGGGGTTCAAATATGTCACTGAATTGACAGTTCAGAGCTGTAGCTACATACAATAACTTAATTATATGGCAGTGGGGGACCAATTTGAGGTAAAGTGATTTGGAAACTTGGCAAGACAAAAGCCAGGTGGCACGGTGATGCAGCACTAGAGTTGCTGCCGTACCGCGCTAGCGATCCGGGTTCGATCCTGAATACGGGTGCTGTCTGTACGGAGTTTGTATGTTCTCACTGTGACCTGTGAGGGATTTTGCCAGGACCTCCCGTTTCCTCCCACACTCCAAAGACATACAGGTTTGTAGATTATAAATCGTTATAACCTACAAATTATAAATAGGTTATAATTATAAATCGTCCCAAGTGTGTGTAGGATATTGTTAATGTGCAGGGATTGCTGGTCAGCTTGGAGTCAGTGGACCGAAGGGCCTGTTTCCGCACTGCATCTCTAACCTAAACTAAAACAAAAAAAGCCCTGGAGTGAAAGGAGTGGGGATTGGAAACAGGCTCCCACACTTCATAAACGTTAGTTTCAGCATTTTATGAGATGAACAAACTGACCCGTCTCCAACCTTACATGAATACTCCTGGTCTTAAGCTCTGATATAAGATATCTCCCCCCCCCCCCTCCCACTAAATGAATAAACTAAATCTAGCAGCCAAAGAAGCAAGAATAGGATTTAAAGGTGAAACAAGGCATGTTGCTTTTTGAAAAATACATATAAAATTACCCACAGTTGTATTTATAGTTCAAGAAAATTGGAGCTATCTTCATTATCAAATAATGGGACATATGATTTCCAGTAAAAATATTAATACAGCACTGTGTAAGAGAATTTGAATCAATAAAGCCCCTTTCCTTAATTTTGCTTCTCATTGGACATACTTTGAAGTTATAAAATGCTTTTGCTGTGTGCAGGCAATGAAAGCACAGTCTCAAGTTTAGTTTGGCCTTCCAATCTTCTGCACTAAGGTTCTGAACAAAACAGCAGGAGTAAGAATGAACACTGAGGCACTTGACTGCTGAATACCACCCTTGTGAGGTTTAAAAGTGGAAATATTTTTAGTGGAAGAAAACATATTCCATCATTTAGCTGCACATTTGATTCCACTGCCAAGGTAATATCAAATAGAATTCCATTTGCTGAATTTCAGGATGATTAAAGATGTGTCATTAACACGTTGGCAAATTTCAGATGGGCTCATTTCCTGGAACAGCGCAGATGAAAACCTTTGCTGCAATGCCACGTTTATATTACAGCTGTATAAATGTTTTATTTGTTGAATGCCTGAAACCTCAGCACAGTGGAGCTACCAAAATCTGGGACTGAAAGTGCAATTTTCAATGTGCTGAGTTGTGAATTCAGCTGTATTTCTTTGAAAAAATGCACTAGTGGGGAAAAAAAGAGCATCTGACACAGTCCCGCCAAGGCTATGCCTATTCAATTCCAGATCAATTCCAATTTTTACCTCCATCAATTCTAATACACATTTTTTTATGCTGTGAAATATAACAGTTTTCTCTTCCTTTAAAATGCTTTGAATAACTAAACTATTTTCCAAGAATAGGAACATTGTTATTCAATATGCTAATGAAATACAACCAGAAACCTGATTTATAAATGCGACTAAGTATTTGGTGTTAACACATATCACTTATTTCTCAGTGTCCCAACCCAAAACATCTTCTGTTTATTTCCCATCTGCTACTTGACTTGCTGAGTTCCTCCAGCAGTTTGTACTTGCATGGAGACCCAAGTCCTTTCCATAATTTCCTCCACGATTCCCTCTAATCTCCTCCATTAGCCAACTCACCACCTGTCTTCTCCCACCAAAGTCCCCCTCCTTCGGAGCATGTGATTATTAAGAAAGACATCAAAAATTTCTCTTCATCTCGGACTCCAATTTCCCCTCTTCCCAAACCTGATCATTGATCTCTTCTCACTTTTGTCCCTCTCCCCTAAACTCCATCCATTGATCTCACCTCACCTCTACGCCTTCCTCCAGAATCCATCATTAATCTACCTTCACCCCACCCACTTCCCCCTAATCCCACCCATTGATGTCTCTTCCCCACTATCCTCTCTTTTCCCAAACCTCACACATTAATCTCACCTTTATCCCTTCCTCCAAGATCACCCACTGATCTCTCCCTACCTCTGTTCCTCTTCCAAACCCATCCATTGTTCTCTCACCATTATCCCTTCTTTACCCAAACCTCACCCATTGATCTCCCCCCACCCCGTGCCCTTTCCTAATCGCTGCTTGTCAATCCCACGTCACCCCACTGCCCTCTGCTTTAGCACATCCATTCATTTCTGTTCCCAAAACTGTATCCCACAAACAACGAATTTTACTCAAATCACATAATTTCCTACTATCTCCCTCCCTTGTCTTTCTTGGTCTCAGCCCCCTTCACCAGACTTATCACTCCAGCTTCTTGGGCCTACATCACAGCGGCGCAGCGGTCGAGTTGCTGCCTTACAGCGCTTTCAGCGCCAGAGACCCGGGTTCAATCCCGACTACGGGTGCTATCTGTATGGAGTTTGTACGTTCTCCCCGTGACCGCGTTGGTTTTCTCCGAGATCTTCGGTTTCCTTCCACACTCCAAAGACGTACAGGTTTGAAGGATAATTGGCTTGGTTTAAATGTAAAAACATTCCTTAGTGTGTGTAGGGTAGTGATAATGTGCAGGGATCACTGGTCGGCACGGACTTGGTGGGCTGAAGGGCCTGTTTCTGCGCTGTATCTCTAAACTAAACAAATCACCCCAGTAACCCATTCCAAATCTTGCAACAACTTCTGACTAAGCACACATCCAAAATGTAATCTCCGGCAATCCTCTCCCCTGAATATATCCTCTTAATCAATTCCAACCCTCGATCTCCCAAGCACCTGACCAATGTACCTTATTCCAATCTTTTATACCATTATACCATCCCACATTTGACCAATATCCTCTCTGCCCTTCACTAATCTTCCACCAACCTCCTTCCTGTGCCTCTGTCATTTTTGCCTCAAATTATCTTCCTCTGGTAAATTGAAAGATTAGAAATAATTTTGTGGAAATAATGCTTTTCTCACAGGGCTATATTTTATTCAAGACACATTGAACTAATTACCACTGATGCTTCCTATTAGTTTATTGAGTCAACCATCATGGAAAAAGTAACCAAAGCATAGCATCTCATGCTCTGGGCTGGGGTGAAGGGACAATCTGTAACTTATTTTAATTTGGCTTCTGAATATATTATTACATGCGATGAATAAAGTTGTGAGTGCCGTGTGGATATGATTTGTTATGGCCCGACTGGAGCTTTAACTTTTTATAGAGAGAAAGAAGTTTGTGGGATCTGCCCAGGTAATTGACCAATTAAGATTGAAAAATAGTCAGCTATGGATCGTTCACCTAAATAGAGAAATAAAGAAACAACTATTCTGAATAGAAAATGGTTAAAGTTGTTCTAAGCACTGCTTTCCAGGAGAAAATGAATAGTTTTTCATCTGTTATTTCTGTAAAGTAGTCTGACAGTACCCAGCGAAGCCTTTTAAAGCCACAGTATAATTAGTTACAGAGGTTGTTGCAATAGTATGTATGTCACTTGACAAGCAGCGGGAGATAATTAGGTTAAGATATGCGGAGGTAATATATATCTATTTTAAAGATGAAATATTTTCATTTCGAGATAAAGCACGGAAACAGGAACTTCGACCCACCAAGTCCATGCGGACCATCGATCACTAGTTCACACTAGTTCTGTTATCCCATATTTGAACCCACTCCTTTCACACTAGGGACGATTTACAGATGCCAAATAACTTAGAAACCCGCAAGTCTTTGGGATGTGGGAGGAAACCGGAGCACCCAGAGGAAACCCACACAGTCACAGGGACAACGTGCAAACTCCACGCAAAGAGCACCCAAGGTCAGGATTGAGCCAGGGTCTCTGGCACCGTGAGGCAGCTGTGCCACTGTGCCAATTTAAAATCTAATACCTACCATAATTGCTCACATATATTGTAAAATAGTCAGCAATCCAGTAAACTGAGAATTAGAGTCAGCAAAAGTATATAAGTTTATCGCAAGTTCAGGCAGAGGACAGAACCACAACAAACTAGTCCTTGACAACAACCCTAGTGGAAGGAGACTACAATTACCATGCAGTGAGTCTGCTGGCAATTGTCTAAATTGGCACCTGCAGCAAACCTGTCTTACATTCAATGGGAACCATGGCTCAAACTTCCTCTGGAAGACAGCTTCCGGCTGATTAGCAGGACACCAATCTGCACAGGGAATTCTGATGGAAAATAACAAGTTCCCACCATAAATGCACTTCAAGAATTGTTCAGAGCTAACCTCTGGTTTATTAGCTGTCAAACATTCATCAACTATTCATACTTTCACAGTCCCTTCATTTTTTTAGACCAACTGAAACAGCTGAAAATAAAACAAAATGTAATTCAATAAGCTGAAAATGATACATGCTATATCATTCAGCTGAATGAATTACAAAATGTAATTAATTAAGCTGAAATGATACATGCTTTTCAATCTTGCACCATTCTTCCCCAATGAATGCATTCATTGGACTCCACAGGCTCGGTAGGTAGTGTTTTTGCTGAGAAATCAGCGGAATTTCATGGATTCCAAGAGTCAAACGTTGAACCATAATCAGGAATCACTGCCAACATGTTGCGCAGATGTTTGGTCATTTATAAGTTAAATTGACAAGATGGGTGCACAAACATCAGTTTTGTAGGTAATTAGAATTAAGATAGACACAAAATGCTGCAGTAACTCAGCGGGACAGGCAGCATCTCTGGAGATAAGGAATGGGTGTCATTTTGGGTCGAGATCCTTCTTCAGACTGATTTTCAGTTGAAACCAGCATCTGCAGTTCCTTCCTACCCAATTAGAATCAAGAGTTTAATTCATAGCCTCTGAGTAATACACCACAGAAATAAGCCCTTTGGCCATGCTTGTTCATACCAACCAGGTTGACGACCCGAACTACCTGACAAATGCCATCTGTCTGTGTTTGGCCAATATCCTTCTATACCATTTTTACACATGGGGAGGATTCATAAATTGGAGGTGCAAAGGACTTGGGAGTGCTGGTGCAGGATTCCCAAAAGGTTAATTTGCAAGTTGAATCGGTAGTAAGGAATGGTGCCCTGCACCCTTCCCAGCTTAAGTAATGCAATGTTAGTATTCATTTCAAGACCAGAATATAAAAGCAGGGATGGAATGCTGAGGCTTCATAAGCCACTGGTCAGACTGCATTTGGAATATTGTGAGCAATTTTGGTCCCCATATCTGAGGAGGGATGTGCTGACAAAAGGAGGATGACTAACTGAACGTTATTGCCTTCCATCACAGTTTTCACTGTGGTCAATGTTTATGTTAAGTTCTATCGTTCTTTTTAATTGTGTTGTTTTCTTTAATTTGCATGGCTGCATGGTAACTCAAATATCACTGTACCTTAATTGGTGCATGTGACAATAAATGTAAATGTGAATCTGAATCTGAATCTAAATCTGGCATTGGAAAGGGTTCAGAGGAGGTTTACGAGAACGATCCTGGGGATAATTGTGTTGATGAGCCTTTGAAGGCTCTGGGCTGTACTCGCTGGAGTTTAGAAGTATCATTGGGGGACCTCATTGAAACTTACCAAATGATGAAAGGCCTGGATAGAGTGGATGTGAAGAGGATGTTTCCACTAGTGGGAGAATCTCAAATCAGAGGGCACAGCCTCAGAATAAAAAGATATACCTTTAAAAAGATGATGAGAAGGAATTTCTTTAGTCAGATGAAGGTGAATCTGTGGAACAGATGTCCGTGAAGACCGTCTTTCGGTCCTTTTAACGTGGGTTCGACAGGTTCTTGATTAGTAAGAATGTCAAAGATTACATAGAAACATGAAAACTACGTGCAGGAGTAGGCCATTCGGCCCTTTGAGCCAGCACCGCCATTCAATATGATCATGGCTGATCATCCAAAATCAGTACCCCATTCTGGCATTTTCCCCCATATCCCTTGATTCTCTTAGCCTTAAGAGCTAAATATAACTTTCTCTTGAAAACATCCAGTGAATTGCCCTCCACTGCCTTCTGTGGCAGAGATTCCACAGATTCACAACTCTCTGGGTGAAAAAGTTTTTCCTCATCTGTCTTAAATGGCCTACACCTTATTCTTAAACTGTGACCCGTGGTTCTGGACTCCCCTAACATCGGGAACAGTTTTCCTGCATCTACCCTGTCCATTTTATATGTTTCTATAATTTCCTCTCATCCTTCTAAATTCCAGTGAATACAAGCCCAGTCGACCCATTCTTTCATCATATGTCAGTCCCGCCATCCCGGAAATTAACCTGGTGAACCTACGCTGCACTCCCTCAATAACAATAATGTCCTTCCTCAAATTAGGAGACCGAAATTGCAAACAATAATCTAGGTGCGGTCTCACCAGTGCTCTGTACAACTGCAATAGGACCTCCTTGCTCCTAAATTCAAATCCTCTCGCAATGAAGGCCAACATACCATTAGCTTTCTTCACTGCCTGCTGTACCTGCATGCTTACTTTCAGTGACTGATGTACAAGCACACTCAGGTCTCGTTGCACCTCCCGTTCTCCTAATCTGACACCATTCAGATGATAATCTGTTCTTCCACTAAAGTAGATAACCTCACATTTATCCACATTATACTGCATCTACCATGCTTCTGCCCACTCACCCAACCTATCCGTCACCCTACGGCCTCATACCATTCTCCTTGCAGCTCACACTGCCACCCAGCTTTGTGTCATCTGCAAACTTAGAGGTGTTACATTTAATTCCTTTGTTTAAATTGTTAATATATATTGTAAACAACTGGGGTCCCAGCTCCGAGCCTTGCGGCACTCAACTTGTCACTGCCTGCTATTCTGAAAAGGACCCGTTAATTCCTACTCTTTGTTTCCCGTCTGCCAACCAGTTCTCTAGCCATGTCAATACCCTATCCCAATACCATGTGCTCTAAATTTGCACACTAATCTCTTGTGTGGAAACTTGTCAAAGGTTTTTTGAAAGCCTAGATACACCACATCCACTGGCTTTCCCTTATCCATTATACTTATTACATCCTCAAAAAATTCCAAAAGATTAGTCAAGCATGATTTCCCCTTCATAAATCCATGCTGACCTTGACCGATCCCGGGGCACTGCTTTCCAAATGTGCTGCTATAACATCTTTAATAATCGACTCCAGCATCTTCTCCACTACCGATGTAAGGCTAACTGGTCTATAATTCCATGTTTTCTCTCTCCCTCCTTTCTTAAAAAGTGTAGTTACATTGGCTACCCGCCAGTCCACAGCAACTGATCCAGAGTCGAGAGAACATTGGAAAATGATCACCAATGCATCCATGATTTCTAGGGCCACCTCCTTGAGTACTCTGGGATGCAAACCATCAGGCCCTGGGGAATTATCTGCCTTTAGTCCCAACAGTTTACCTAACACCATTTTCTGACTATTGTGGGTTCCCTTCAGTTCCTCCCTCCCACTAGATACTCGGTCCCCTAGTATTTCCGGGAGATTGTGTCTTCCTTAGTGAAGACAGAACCAAAGTACTTGTTTAACTGTTCTGCCATTTCATTGTTTCCCGTTATAAATTCACCTGTCTCTGACTGTAAGGGATCTACATTCGTCTTCACTAATTCTTTCCTTTTTACATAACTAAAGAAACTTTTACAGTCAGTTTTTATATTCCCTGCAAGCATTATTTAATGCTCTTCCCCCCCCCCCCATTTTGTCCTCCTCTGTTGAGTTCTAAATTTCTCCCAGTCCTCTGGT
The DNA here is from genome assembly GCF_010909765.2 of Amblyraja radiata. Classification (NCBI taxonomy): domain Eukaryota; kingdom Metazoa; phylum Chordata; class Chondrichthyes; order Rajiformes; family Rajidae; genus Amblyraja; species Amblyraja radiata. Next base: position 57,581,101 of record NC_045961.1, read on the forward strand.
TTGCTGCTTCTCCTGGCCAATTTATATGCCTCTTTCTTTGATTTAACACTATCCACGACTCCCCTCGTCATCCACGGTTGAGCCGCTTCCCAGTTTTATTTTTTTGCCAGACTAGATACACCACAATTTTTTTGAACAATTTCGGGTTCATTCATGCAGTCTTTAAATCTTTGCCATTGCATCTCTACTGTCAACCTTTTAAGTATAATTTGCCAGTCTATCCCGGCCAATTCCCGTCTCATACCTTCAGAGTCTCCTTTATTCAAGTTCAGGACCCTAGTCTCTGAATTAATCATGCCACTCTCCATCCTAATGCAAAATTCCACCACATTATGGCCAGTGTTGCCCAAGGGGTCTTGCACAACAAGATGGCCTGCCCTCTAGTCGGTTCCTCTACATATTGGTTTAAAATATGTTCCAGTATACATTCCAGGAAATCCTCCTCCTCAGCACTGTTATCAATTTGGTTGGCCTAATCTATATGTAGATTAAAGTCGCCCATGACAACCACTGTACCTTGCTACACACAGCCCTAATTTCCTGCTTGATGCTATCCCCAACCTCCCTCCTGCTGTTTGGTGGTCTGTGTACAACAGGCATTTTCTGCCCTTGGCTATTTCGCAGTTCTACCCATACCAATTCTACAGCATCCAAGCTAATGTCTCTCCTTGCTATTGCATTAATCTCCTCTTTTACCAGCAATGCCACCCCACCTCCTCTTCCTTTCTGACTATCCTTCCTGAATATCGAATACCCCTGCATGTTTAGCTCCCAGCCTTGGTCACCCTGGAGCAAAGTCTCCGTAATTCAATTCATCCACCTTATTTTGAATGCTCCTCTCATTAAGGTGCAAAGCTTTCAGGTTAGTTTTTCTTCCTTCTACCTTTTGCTTCAGTCCTCCTTCTATGGCCCTCAGTCTCCTTGCATTGGGTCCACCCCCTGCCCTGCTAGTTTAAACATGACCATTCATACCCTCTCTTTCCCGTTAACTACACGCATATACTTCCACATTGTTGATTCCACCTACCCACTCCCCACTTTTTAGTTTAAACCCACCTGTGTAGCACTGGCAAACCTGCCTGCAAGAATGTCGGTCCCCTTCCAATTAAGGTGCAACCCATTCTTTTTATACAGATCGATCCCTGCCCCAGAAGAGATTCCAGTGATCTAGAAATCTAAATCCCTGGCCCCTGCACCTACAAGGGGAAGGCAGGAGAATAGGGTTGCGAGGGAAAGATAGATCAGTGATGATTGAACGGCGGAGTAGACTCAATGGGCCGAATCGTCTAATTCTGCTCCTATGACATAAACATGTATCTGTCCAAATGACTTTGAAAACTCTGGGATCTCATTCAAATATCTGCCACAATCTGTGTGAAAAAGCTGCCCCCCGGGTCCCTTTAAATCATTCCTCTCTCACCTTAAACCTATGCCTTCTAGTTTTAGATTGCTCGATTGACCCTGGAAAAAAAGTCTATGGTCATTAACCTCGGCTTCCAGTGGTCTTGAGGAAAAAAGCCTCAGTCTATCCAGTTTTTCCTTGTAATTTGAACCCTTCAAGTCCTGGTAACATGCCTGTGAATTTTTTTCTGCACCCTTCCCAGTTTAATAACACACTTCCTTTTGCTAGGCAACCAAAACTGCACACAATTCTTATTTTCTGATTGCTGCCCATAAGCTAGCACTCAATCCATGCACCTTTTTTTCCAAGACATGTCCAAATTATTTTCAAACGTTGTCATTGCTCAGTAACATGAATCAACCAAAGTGTCTAAGTGAGTTACTCAAACTGAGCAATTGCAAATGTAGTTGTGTCTACCACAGCATCGAGGCAATGTTTCTACGCTGCACAATTCTCTACCTCCATTACCTCTTTCGACAGCTTGTTTCAGATAAGGCAGCAACCTCACAAATCTCTTTTACAATATATATATATCACATCTCCCTGTAGTACACAATGCTCCAAGTATGGCTAACCAATATTTTGTACATCTGTAAAGATTTAAGACAAAGATTTTCTATCAGCCTCCAATGATTGAAGATATTACCATGCTGACAATGAGAGTGTTCTTGAGGGGTTAAGGATAGTATAGAATTCACTGGGTTTGAGTTAAGAAAATGCCACATGGTGCAAAAGAGACAGGAGGGAAATATCAGTGGGAAATAAGAGAAGTAGTTATGTAGAGAATCCAAAGCACAGGGCTTCTTGGAAAACAAATGGGAATATGACAAAGGATGGATGAATGATGTATATACTTTTATTCCGTGAATAATTCAAGTGAGAAGCAGGCTGAATACATCAAACTGAGAGGAGAGTTGTAAAAGAAAAATGAGATGGACAAACAGTGAGCATGAGAATAGCATGGCAGTTAAATTAAAATGGAACCCAAAACAAGGCTATACGCACCTGAAAAGCAAACATAAAGAAAGTGGCATAATGAAACTGATTCAGGAGTAGGAAGGTGATCGACACATAATGATGGAGGGATTGGCTGAGTGACATAATAAGACTATAAAGGAGGAGGATAATGCCAATATTTGAGTCGACAGGTAGGTAACAAGGATATGGGGAAATAAATAAACGTATCCAAATTAATATCAGCTACTGATGAAATTGGGGGAATGTAGAAAGAGAGAATTGAAACAGGCTCGAGAAATGTTGGAGACTAAAGCACATGCCATGCCTAACATTTTCAAAGGTGCAAGTACATGCCTTACAAGTACTGATTGGTTAGTTTAAACATTGCGGGGAACCTTTTAGAAACATTTATCAAATAAATTAATAATAGACTTCCTAAGTTAATAAAGTTGAACCTGCACAGCCAAATGATGGCTGGCCAACCGGACTGAGTTTGTTTATAAAGTAGCAGGCAAAGTTGATGCAATGAATACAGCGGAAGTAGGGGTTGGTATGGGTTTTCATTACGTTTTCGATAAGTTCCTTATAAAAGTCTGGGTAACAAAATTCAGCCACAAAAAATAGAATGTATTCGTGGCAGCATCATGAGCAATTAGTCTGACAGAAGTGGAGAACTGAACAAAATAATTATGTTTCCTGTAGAGGATTATACATAGTGGTGTTACTCAAGGATTAGTGCTACAACTATCCCAGATTTTTTAAATATTTATTTATGATTTAGGAATGAAGAGCAAACATTTTTTTAATTGCTCAAAACCTGGAGGCATGATTGACAATGGGAAGCAGGTAGGCCACACTGAGCACATAATGCATATGCTTCCCTGCCGTTCATAAATAAAGGCACTAAGTACAAAAGTAAGGAAATATTAATTGGTCTCCAATAAATAGTGGATAGACCACAAATGGCAAATTGTATCTAATTCTGGTCAACTATTTTCAGTAAGGATACGTAAAATCTCTGGAAAATAAAAGATTTAATTGTCAGCTCCCTGACAGGAATTTCAGGTAAGAATGGCGATGTGCTACTTCGCCTTCAGAGCAAAAAATTTGAAGTGGGCTGATGCCGAGGTGTACAAAATGATGACGTATTTAAATAAAATAAAGAGAGAGACTTGAAGAGTTGTGAATGGTTCCAGAATTTGGTAAATTATAAGGGGGAATGTGACAATAAATTTGTGATCATTATCTTGAAGTCACTGCCACTAAAGGTGGTACAATAGAATCAGTTTTCAAAAGTAATTGACGGAATATAATTTGCACACCATATGGTAAGAGTAGGGGCAATATAATAATTACATTGAGTAGGCAGGAACGGCAGATGCTGGTTTATGTCGAAGATAGACTCAAAAAGCTAAAGAAACAACGGATCAGGCAGAAAAGGAATAGGTGACGTTTTGGGTCGAGATCCTTCTTCAGACTAATAATTGAATTATTCCAAAAAGAAATAGCAGATACTCAATGTGCTAATTGTCTTCCTATTTTGTAACAATTCTAGGTAATAGCTGAGTCTCTCGTTGCGAGTTGACACAAGAGGTAACCCGAGTTAAAACTCGTGGTAATAACGTACGATTAACGTACGGAACTCGTGGACGCAACTTAGAGACTCGTGGCGCTAACGGCAGTTACTCGTGTAACTTGTCGACTCTTGCAAAAAATCAAACATGTTTGAAATTTTCCACGAGTCAATTTTACTCTTGTGGTTAAGAATTGAAACATTTTAACTCGTTGTAATAACGTAGTGGCCCGTGCGTTTACCTTAGTGTATCGTGAGTCTACCATGGGAACTCTTTAACTCAGCGGGCAGGCAGCAGCAGATTGTGGCTCCCTTCAGTTTCCCAGCGACAATCACCTGCCATAACGCGAGAGAGATCATGCACTGTTGTAGGTCTCCTTTGCACGCCCGTGTTTCTATCTTTCTCCACTCATTGTTGGCCCTATCTGTCACCACCCCCACCTACACCCCTCTGCTTCCCGGCCATGTGTGTGACCCCTTCTCTCCCCTCTCCAGCTCCCCGCCCATTGCACCGGCGCGGGGGCTTTGCACTGTCTTCACGTCGGCGATGCCAACAGGTCCGTGCCAGTCGCCCCGGGGAAGTTGCTCCCTTCAGTTTCCCAGGGGGTCGGGACGGGACTGGAGTTGGGAGGGAAAGGTGGTGGGGGGGGGGGGGGGGGGTTAGGGGGTTAGGTGAGCAGGAGAGTGGGGTTGTTTGCAGTTGCAGAGGGAGGGGGCAAGGGCGGTACAGTTCCCAGTCTCAGCTACTGTTTAGGGGGGTGGCCGGAGACGTCAGGACCAACGGGACACCGACCCCCAGGCCCACCAGGCCCACTGCAAGCACGGAGAACCCAGAGACCCACAGCCAGCAGCAACTCCAGCCCTGCCCCGCTCCAACTCCAGAGTAGGGGCAGAAGCTGATGGTGTGCAAGGTACGTCTTGTTCTTGGGGTGGCGGATGAGGGGGCGCAGCTCGGGCTGTGGGCGAACTGCCACTTGTCGCCGTAGCGGCCCATCGGGGAGCGAGTTCCTCTGGAGTTGGAGCGGGGCTGGGCTGGAGTTGCTGTTGGCTGTGGGTCTCTGGGTTCTCCGTGCTTGCAGTGGGCCTGGTGGGCCAGGGGGTCGGTGTCCCGTTGGTCCTGACGTCTCCGACAGATTAATGACGCCCCCCCAACCTCTCTCCACCTCAACTCACGCCTGGGCACCAAAGCAACTCAGGAGGCAAAGCCTGAGCTCCGTCTCACAACAATCTGATGTGCACATCCGTCCACATTCAAAGATTTAATCTCCCGTCTCCCCGCAGTGTGTAGACATGGCAGTAAATTCAATTAAAACATATCAAACCTGTGTGTTTCAAACAAATCATAAGTATAACTGCTCTGGCACTGGATGGTGCGCATTTTCCCTTTGTAGGTCACAGCAATAGATGCGGCCGCTCTGAATTCTATCTTTAAAACAAAGCCACAGGATGGGGAGGTCTTCTTTAACACTGTTGCTTATTAAAACATAACACTGTTGCTTATTAAAACAAACCTTCAATCAGGATTGGCTCAAGAGTAACTCGGGAGACGAACTTGGAACATCGCAGAAATGACAAGTAAACGGCAAACTTGTCATACCCGTGGGAACTCGGTTAAACTCTTGATCATACACTTGCAATCTCGTACACAACCACGAGTCTTTCACTTGGGGTACCTCTTGTGTCAACTCGCAACGTGAGACTCAGCTTTATGCTGGTGATACAAGCTAGTGGTATGAGATAGGTAACCCCGGACTCTAGAGGCAATATTCCAAGTTTAGCTTGATTAAATGCCTATTTCAACTGAAGTTTGTTCTCACTGTTTTTTTTAATCGCACATGGCATTACGCAGAAAATGAAGGACAATTTAAAATAAATCACTATCCATTGTGCTCGGTATATTGGGGTTCTTTATTGCTAAATTATTTTGTTTCATGATTTTGCTTGTTATATTTTAATGGTTCTGGCAACTATCCCTTTCAGCATGAAAACCATATGTTCATCTATCACCACAGTGTTTACTGACCTATATTGTTTCTCTTCTGCCAAAACCACAACTATAAAATTCTCATCCTTGTTTCCAAATTCCTCCAAAGTCTCGCCCCTCCCTGTTTTTGTAAGTTCCGTTTATCCCATGCCTCTCTGAGATCTGGGTACTCTCTAATTTCAGTTTCTTATGCATCCTCAATTTTAATCATTTCAATATTGGCAATTTGGCTGAGATCACAGATTCTGAAACTCCCTTTCAGAAAGAACTTCTACAATTGCAGAAGAGAGTATCAAGCAAGAAGTATTGATCTCACAGAAATAACAACAGGACAAAGTGTTGTTATGAATGAATCAATTAAAAAAATAGTTCAAATCTGTTTTCACTGCAGCACATAACAAATGTAGTAACTGAAAGTAATTTGTGCCTGTAAAAGAAAACAGCGGATATTAAGATTGTCAAAAGCACACTGCTCAAATTAAGTATAATCCCAAAGGCAATTTCTCTGTATATTAGGAGCAAGAGTGTAGCGATGGAAGGGGTAAATCAAAAACAAAGGAGGGTTTTTATGGATGGAATGAGAGGAAATGGGTGTGATCCTTAAATGAGTAGTTTGAATCCGTATTCACCATGGAGAAGGACATGGATACTGAGATTCAGGAGAGGTATATTCTTATTCGAGACCATGCCAATATAAAGAGGAAACCATGGATGTCTTGAAAAACATTAAAGTAGATCAATCCCAAGGTCCCAATGGGATCTCTTCGATCATACTCAGGATATCAAGGGAAGGAATTGGTGGGGACTAATCACAGATTTTTGTATCCACTTTAGCGGCAGGGGAAATCCCAGAAGACTGGAGAATAGCCGACGTTATTCAATGAAATTCTAGGCTGGTGAGCCTTACATCAGTGGTAGGGAAATTTTTGGTGAAAATTCTGAAGGCAGAACTTTCTTTGATTTGGGAAAACTTGGATATATTTGGGATAGTCAGCATTAGATAGGAGGTCCTGTCTAATAAGTTTGACTGCAATTTTTGAGGAAGTTATGGGGTTGATTGATAAAGTTAGAGGTGTAGATGTTGTTCACATGGACTTTAGTAAAGCACTAGACTAAGTGGGACCTGTTGGGTCCCAGTCACACGGGAGGTCCGGTCCCCCAACGCGGCCCGGTCCCCCAACGCAACCCATTCCACAAGGCAATATTCCACCACTCACCCATAGTCCCTAACTGCGCAGGCGCGGCTCATTTCCCCTCATCTGCGAGCACTCACTCCCCCTCCTCTTCATGTGTGGGAGGGGATGAGGGGAGGAGGGGAGGGAAGTGGGAGCGTGGTGGGGGAGGGGGGGGTGTGGGGTGGGAGGCGAGGAGGGGTGTGGGGTGAGAGGGGAGGGGGGTGGTGTGTAGACGGGGAGGTGTAGGGGGGGAGATGGTGGTGGGGGCAGGGGGAGGGGGGTGTGGCGTGGGAGGAGGCGTGTGTGTGGGCAGGCGGGGTGTGGGGGAGGTGAGTGGGTGGGGGATTGTGGGGGTAGTGTGGGCGGGGGGAGTACTGTAGGGTCGGCGGCTGAGGTTGTGGGGGGGCGTGGGGGCAGGGGAGATGGGGGTCGGGGGGTGTGGGAACAGGGGAGTGTGGGGATGGGGGGGTGGGGGCGGCTGGCAGTGTGGGGGCGGGGGTATGAGTGGGGGCGGTTTGGGGGCGGGGCGGTGTGGGGGCAGAAGGGTGTGGGGGCGGGGGGGATGTGGGGTCGGGGGGTGTGTGGGGGCGGCGGGTGGTGGGGTTGGGGGGGTGTGGGCGGGGGGGAGTTGTGGGGGTGAGGGGTGTGTGGGCGGGGGGAGTGAGCTTGGAGAAAAGATGGGGAAGAGCCATGGGGAGTTGGGCATCACGGGGAAGGGGAGTAGCAGCCAGTGAGGGGGACCAGAGGGCTAGTGGCTGGAATTGGCAGTTCGATGGAGACTCACAACGGGCGCTGGTCGCTGGTCGTTCTCCTCCGCTGGGATCAGAGTCTCCGCTTTCCGTTTGGCAGTATTGGCGACATCTCCGACTCTGGGCTGGGCTGGGGCTCCGACACTGGGCTGGGCTGGGTCTCCGACGCTGGCCTGGGCAGGGTCTCTGACTCAGGGCTGGGCTGGGCTGGGTCTCCTACACTGGGTTGGGCAGGGTCTTCGATGCTGGGCTGGTTCGTGTCTCCGACACTGGGCTGGGTCTCCGACACTGAGTCTCCGACACTGAGTCTCTGACACTGAGTCTCCGACGCTGGGCTGCTTGGGGCTGGGCTGCTTCGGGCCCTCCGAAAATTGTGTCCGGTTGTAAACCTCCGCCGGCCATCCTCAGCTCCAGTAAAGACGCGATGGTGCAGGATGGGGTGGACCGTCCCGGTGAGTGACAGGGGAAGAGACTAAACTGCGCGGCACTGAACGGCAGAAGAGATCGATCTGCGCACGCACGGTTTTTAAGAATTTTTAAACCTCGCTAATTTTTGCGACATTCAACCGATCGGAACGAAACTTAGTGCAATCGCAGCATAGGAGAACGGTGAGTGAACTGGCGAAAAATCATAGAGCTGTCGCGAACCGTTTTTGCGCAAATAGAAAGACCGCACAAACCGGAAGATAACAAGATCAGAGTTTTAGTTATGTATAGATGGTGAAGAAGATGTACGGCAATCCTGCGATCACGAATCGGGGCATTGCATATAAAAATAGAGAAACCATGTTGCAGCTGAATATACATTTTGCTAGGCCACATTTGCAGAAATACTAATAACTTGACTAAGTAGGACCGATTGGGTCCCAGTCACACGGGAAGGCTGGTCCCCCAACGCAACCCATTCCCCAATGCAATGTTCCCCCACTCACCCGTTCCCGCAACGCAACCCGTTCCCCCAAACGCAATATTCCACCACTCACCCATAGCCCCTAACTGCGCAGGCACGGCTCATTTCCCCTCATCCTCAGCACTCCCCCCCCTTCGTCTTCATGTGTGGGAGGGGAGGAGGAATGGCGGGTGTGCAGTGGGACGGGAGGAGTGGGTGTGTGTAGTTAGAGGGTTGGAGGTGGGGGGGGGGGGAGCGTGCAGTGGGTGGGAGGGGTTGTGGGGAGGAGGGGTGTGGCGGGGGATGGGAAGGGAGGTGTGTATGTGTTGCGTCTCTTGTTGTGTTCTTTAGGCGGGGGCGGTCGGGGGCCAGTGGGGGAGGGGGGAGCATCCTGCACCCAGGGGAAGGGGGGATGTGGGGGAGGAGGGGAGGGGTAGTGTGGGGGAAAGGGGAGTGTGGGGGAGGAAGGTGGTTTGAGGGGGAGGGAGAGGGGTGTGTGGGCGGGGGAGGGGGGGGTGTGTGGGTGGGGGGGGGGTGGTGGCTGTGGGTGGTGCAGTCGCTGCTGACGCAGTTCGCACTCTGCTCACCCCACACTCTGCTCACCGTGCACCTTCAGCTTCCGGCAACCGATAGCGGCTCCCGGTCCAGATCCGGCTTCACTCAGCGGCTCCCGGTCCAGATCTGGCTTCACTCAACGGCTCCCGGTTCCACTCCCAGCTCGTCGTGCTGGTCATCGCAGAGCAGCCCACATGCTGCTCTCTTCGTACGCTGCTTTCTCCGCACGCTGTTCACTCCGCACGCTGCTCATTCCGCACTCGCTCAACACACTCTGCTCACTCCGTTCCTTCAGCTTTATTCTCCTCGCCGCCGGTGATTGACAGTGGGTGCCGGAAGAGGCTTTTTTAACGATTTTTAAGCCTTCATAAATTTTGTTCTATTCCACCGATCGGAACAAAACTTATGATACAGACCATATGCAGGCCGATGAGTCTAGTTTAGACTCTAGTCTGGCATCATGTTCAACATAGACATGGTGGGCTGAAGGACCTGTTCCTGTGCAGTACTGCTCAGTGCTGTTTGAAATTCAGGTTTCTAAAGGACTGTGATGAGGTGCAGGATTACTGTGATCTTTATGACTACAGAAGTGGGGGTAATGGGCATTTCTGCTTCTGATTCATATTATCTTATTAAAGTTTTTATGGCTCATGAGTAATGGAATGCATGTTTAACTTTATTTTAAACGTTAGTTCATTTTTAATTTGACAGTATCAGAACTATTCCACATTGAACAAAATACAGAAGTGAGAATAGCAAGGGTACAGGGCACACTTTAGGTAGAGGGGTTCAATGTCCCTCCGATAACGTTATTTCCTACCACTGACGCTGAGAGTGTCTGAGGGACCCAGTTACCAGACTGTGTCAGAGCCAACTAGTGAATAAAACACATGTTGACAATTTATTTCCACACTACAGATGTTGCTCCACCTGCTAGGTCACACCACCAGCAGATTGCTTGTTGCTCCAGCTTCCAGCAACTGCATCTCTTGTGTCTACAAGGGAATAATCTACCTGACATCATCCTCACTCCTGCTCTAACCTTTCTATGCACATCTGCAGTATTTCATTTTTGTCTTTATCCTCACCAAATAACCGTCTGGAAATGTATCTGTCCATTGCAGTTATGGCATTACACAGTTGTGTGGAAAGTCCTGCCCACATTTAAAAGACACTTGGACAGGTACATGGACGTGAACAGTTTGGATTAAAATGGGATATGGGTTAAAATGCAGGCAGGTGGGATGGGGCACCTTGGTTAGCATGGGCAAGTTTGGACGAAAGGCCTGTTTCTTAGCTGTATGACTCTATGACTCTTTACGTATACCATTGTGTGGTGTTGTATGGAATAAATGCCGCAGATACAGAACTGATCTGGCAGTCAAACCTAGCATTCATGAAGTGCCATGGGCCAGTCGAAGCAGCAAAATAGAATTTCAAAGCTATAATCTGTAAAGTTGAATGATGGACCAAATAATCCCTCACTCTACCAATATCAAGTAAGAGTACGAACACTAGTTTAATAACAAACAGCTCACAGTGGCTCCAGTGGCATTCCCTTTCTTGCAGGCAGAGCTCAGCATGGATGTGGGTGAATCATTTGTAACCAACATCAGCCAGAAGAGACGTGCCATTTCCGCCTCCTTCCAAGATGCCCTGCATTACAGAAAACTGTTTTCATCTGAGTTCATTCATGCTGAGAGCACAGAATGCAGTAAGAATAATACCTAGACCACATGTTGACAGTCATCATGGAATAGAAAACTAGCTGTGCTTCCAGTTCTTCTAGCAGAGCTACGTCATTTGATGAAATGGGAAATTGTCCTGATACATTGGCCATAAAAAGTAAGATACATTCATTCCAATTAATTGGAGCCCATTCTATTCTCAATCATCAGCAAAGGGATGGCAAGTTTCACTGATAATACTATCAACGGATATTGCTTTTTATAATCTATTCATTGATATCCAGTTTGAAGTTTATCTGGACTTCATTACAACCTTGGCCAAACATGGACCAATGAGTTGCCAAGGACTGCTCTCACCCCAACCATGGACTGTTTATCTTCCTACCATCCGGGAGGCGCTACAGGTCTCTCCGTTGCCGGACCAGCAGGTCCAGAAACAGCTCCTTCCCTGCGGCTGTCACACTACTCACAATGTACCTCGGTGACTGCCAATCAACCCCCCCCCCGGACACTCCTCCCACAGGAAAAACATTATGACTGCATGCATGTAAATAGATTTATTTATTGAAATCATATTCTATGTCGCTCTTCCAGGGAGATGCTAACTGCATTTTGTTGTCTCTGTACTGTACACTGACAATGACAATTAAAATTGAATCTGAATCTGAATCTGAGTTGAACTCGAAAGGTGAGGCCCCAGTGACTGCCCTTGACATCAAAACTGTTATTGGCTCAGTGTGGTATCAATGAATCCAAGTAAAAAACTCAATAGAAAAACAAGGGGGCAGCATTTCACTTATAGGAGCTATACCTTGCACACAGGATGATATTTTTTGGTTGTTACAGATCAAATATCTCAGCCTTGGGGTATTTCTGCATTTCCTTATGGTCATTTCTTAAGCATAATCTTCTCCAACGGCATACCTTTCATCATAAAGTCAGAAAGTGTATTTTAATTAATAATTCCATTATATTTAATTGAATTTGCAATTCCTCAATTACTCCAGTAATCCATTCCTGCATTCAACAAACCTGACACAACATTCAGAAATGGACTAAAACGTAGTATGTGTGTCAGAGGTTATGGGGAGAAGGCAGGAGAAAGGAGTTAGGAGGGAGATAGATCTGCCATGATTGAATGGCGGAGTAGACTTGATGGGCCGGATGGCCTAATTCTACTCCTATTCCCTATGACCTTATGAACTTATAATATGGCAAATCGCATTTGTGTCACGAAATATCAGGTATTATCTCCATAGATGCGATCGATAGATTTTGATTAACAATTATGTTCAATGTTTTAATGAATACTAAGTGAATTGGATTAGCTGAAAATGGTAGAAAATGGTAGATAAGGGGCCTGGATGGATTATGTTATTAATACTTCTTGCCGAAGATGGTTCCAGATGCTTTAGTACCCATGTGCTGGTATTCAGCACAATTGTGATGATTCCAATGGTTTCACAGGTACCTACTCTGTTAGCTTGTTAATCAGCTATAACCTGATCTATTGATGTGGGATTGTCTTTTGTTCTTTAGGATACATTAGGATGGCGTTACATTTCTAAGGAAGCTTGGTGCACTTATTGATAATGAGCAGGAGATATTCTGTGTCATGAGGTTATAGATTATGGTGGAATTCTACTTCTCAGTGCCACATGGATAGTCATTTTTCAGCAACTAGATCTATTTTGAATCTATCCCATTCAGTATGGTAATAATATCACAAAACACATTAATGGATGTCCTCGTGGAAGTGATGGAACTTTACGGTTTTCATTTTCACCATCCCTCCATTTAAAACAGTTATATTGATGAGGATGATAATGACTAAGTTATTCCCTCACGTGTGTGCTCTCACAATCTGCCAAGTGCCCAGCCCTGCAATCTTTACCCTTCAAATCTCCGGCAATTGCCCTATTGAACCATTTATGATGAAGGTAATTGAAGTTCTCGTTAAAAACTAGATTGATTAGGCTGAGTGGAATTTGAAGTTTCCTTATGTTAAAATAGAACGTTGAACAGTACAGCCCAGGAATAGGCCCTTCGGCCCACAATGTTTGTCCCGAACATGATGCCAAGTTAAACTGATCTCACCTGCCTGTATATGATCCATATCCCTCTATTCCATGCACTTCCATGTGCCTATCTAAAAATGTCTTAAATGTATCGTATCTGCCTTCACCACCACCCCTGGCAGTGCGTTTGAGATCCCTTGGTGTCTGATATGCACTGTCTAGATCCCACACTGTAAAAAAACTTGCCCCACCCATCTCCGTTAATCTTTCCAGTCTTGCCTTATTTCTCTGCCATCTAGTGTTGGACAAATCCACTCTGGGTGAAAGGTTCTGACTGTCTACCTGATCTATGCCTCTCATAACTTTATATACTTCGATCAAGTCTCCCCTCAACCTCCGATGTTCCAGAGATAACAATGCAAGTCTATCCAACCTCTCCTAAAAGCTGTAACCCTCTAATTCAGGCAGCATTCTGGTAAACCACCTTTGCACTCTCTCCATAGCCCCTACATCTTTTCTGTAATAGGTTACAATCAGAACTGCATGCAATATTCCAAATACATTCTGTTGATTCCAGCAGAGCCAGTTAGGCAGCAACATAAGGAGTTGACCATCAGCTAGGTGTGGTGCACTGAACCATTTTTAAAGATGTACTAGACTAAATGGGACCGGTTGGCTCCCAGCATCACACGGGAGGGCTGGTCCCCCAAAGCAATATTCCAGCTCTCCACCAATTCCAATATTGGTGGGGGAGGGGCTGAAGGGACTGGTTTCCAGAGGGCTAGTATGGACATTGTGGGCCGAATGGATTCTTGGGCTGGCGGCTCAGTCACTCAAGCCTGTTGTGCTGGCAGTTCACTCACGGCTGGTGGGCTGGCAGGTGACACGGCTATTCCTTGAAATTCCATTTCAAACAGGGTGCAAGGCCACCAAATTCATGTGCAGTTCCTTACCACTTCAAACAGGGAGCAAGGCCACCATATTCAAATGCAGTTTCATACCATTTCAAGCAGGGTGCAAGGCCACTAAAGACAGCGAGTCGTGACCTCTCCCTCCTCCATCTTGCAGAGACTGAGCCATGCCCACACTTCTGGGCTTTATAGTCCCTCCCCCCCCCCCCCCCTCCCACCAGAAGGGATGTGGCCTTCATGGCATGATTGACAGGAGAATCTCAACATGTTTTAAACAGTAATAACTCATTCATTTTTCATCGATGGTAAAAATCCTCGGCACCTGATGAGCAGAGTGGGACTCTGAGTAAGATGGCCATTTCGTATGTGGTAGCGTTGTTTCTAAAATCAATATAAAACGCAAACAGGAAGTGGTCAAGATTAGACTTTTAATTATATAGAAGGCAAGGCAACTTTAATTAGGCAAGGCAACTTTAATTTGGCAAGGCAACTTTAATTAGGCAAGGCAACTTTAATTAGGCAACACAGCCTTAGCATTTCCAAACCAAAGGCAACACAGCTTTAGCATTTCCAAACCAAAGGCAACACAGATTTAGCATTTCCAAGCTATATTTTCAAACCACATTAAGGGCACTGACAGGTCAGTAAAACCACTCACAGTTTAGTAGACATGTGTTCAGTGTTATTAACAGCTCAGACTGAGAGACGCGACCCTCTCGCTCCCCCATCTTGCAGAGACTGACTGAGGCACTCAACACTTCCGGGTTTTATAGTTCCTCCGGAAGGGGTGTGGCCTTCAGGAGAGAGAATCTCAACATTTTTTAAACACTAATGACTCTTTTATTTTTCATCGATGGGAAAAATCCTCTAGTCCTGCGCAGAACACGGGGGTATTTGAGTAAGATGGCCAAAAATCGCAGCCGTAAGTGGCAGCGTTTTTTCTAAAATCAATATACAGAACAACAGGAAGTGGTCAAGATCAGACTTGTAGTAATATAGATAAAGAAGTGGCCCATCCAGTTTATATTCTATATTCTTGCTTCCTTCTGAATTTTGTCCATTTTGAGTGTAAAATGACCTCCGGGTAGTGCCAGAAATGGCTGCCTCATCAACAGTCTGTCTGTCCCTTCCTTCTTTGTTGTATGTTTGTATGTGTTAAATGTATGTTTTTAGTGTTCTGCAGCTTGTTTTATGTGGGGGGGTGGGGGAATTGGGGGAAACGTTTTCTAATCTTGTACCTCGACAGAGATGCGATTTTCTCCATGTCGTATCTCCGTTTGCACTGCGAACTAACATCGAGGAGTTGGTGGCCTTTCCTGGAGACTGACTTCGAGATGCCCACTGCAGGAGCCTGTGGACTTAACATCATGGAGCTCACGATCACTATCGGGATTGATTTTGGGGCTCCACCGCGGGTGCCTGCGGACTTTAACATCGTGGAGCTCACAATCTCTGGATAGAGACCAACTTTGGGAACTCCAGGCCGCAGGAGCTTCGACTGCCCCGACGCGGGAGCTTCGATCACCCCGACTGCGGATGGCTCGATTGTCCCGACCGCAGGTGAATAAAAGAGAAAGAGAATTGGACTTTATTGCATTCCATCACAGTGAGGATCGTGGGGAGTCCATTGTGGTGGATGTTTATGTTAACTTTTATGTAGTTATGTGCCTTGTTGCTTGTTTTTAGTATGGCTGTATGGTAATTCGAATTTCACTGCACCTTAATTGGTACACGTGACAATAAACTAACCTTGAAACCTTGAAATGGAAGTGGATTGATTCATCATTTGGAGGTGGACAATCGGTGCTAATCAACATGAGATTTCCGGGTGTCTGTGTTTGACATCATCAAGGACTTCCAGGACTATCATTTCAATGGACTTTCCATTTTACACTAAATGATAGCAACATCATCGCTGGTAGACAGACCTGCCTTGCCTATGGGACAAGAAGTGGCCTGAGATAAAGATCAGGATTTTGGAATGTCTGTAAGTCCAATATCCAATTAAATAGTCCAACTGGTTTGACGTGGTTTAGCTCCCAATTTTGGCACCTTCCCTGGAAATTACTTAGGAGGACTTAATAGGTGTGGTATGCTTTGTGGAGTTTAGTTTATAGTTCGTGCTGGGTGGTCCATCTGAATTCATTTTAATTGTTTTCCATTATAATTTACTGTAGCATGGCAGTTTTCCTTACCAGTTACGTCAACTGCATTATTCTGGCTATGGAGTAAAAAATAGACTAGATGAGGTGAAGGCAGCAGATTTTCTTTCCACAAGGACATTTGTGAACTGATGGCGCAGAAACACACAATGAGCAACAGTACTGGACAGACTATAGCCAAAACATCTTTAAGCTTTGGATGAGGATGTGTTAGCAATATTACATCCCCTCAGTTTTAGCTGATCTGCTGTTATGAACAGTGAACAGCACCAACTCAGCACCTTGCAGCTAATTGTGTCACTCAATCATACTCTGTCAAGGAATTACAGAGGTACAGATGCTATGGGAGAGTAAGAAAATAAATACAAGAAGAGTGTACTGGGTGAAATAGTGCACAGCTGAGCAAGAGCAGCTGGAGCTAGCATGAGAGAAGCAGGAAGCAGATGGCTGGAAAGTGAAATTGTATCCATCAACAGCTGATGAGGGCCAAGACCCAGGTCTCTGGTGCAGATTTTAAAAGCAACATACCTTCTGAACATGAAAGATTATTGGAATCAATGTGGAGCGTGCCTAAGAGTTTCTATTACATGGCAGTTAGTGTGGTGTTCATAACTCCCTTGCTTGTTTACTGATGTACGGGAGAGTTTCTAATGCCAGCATGGAAGAAATGAGAGTTCTAAGAATAAGCCAGTTCGGTATTCCGAAAAACGCAAAGAATCATGGGATTTTTCAACCGTCATTTGAGAATTAAAAAAAGAGAACGGGGTGCCTGGTAGCGTGGGAGAGCAGGGTGTGGAAGTGAGAGAGTGGGGCCAGATGCGAGTGGGAGACAGGGGGAGACAGGAAGAGACGGTGTGAGGTGGGGGAAGAGAGGTGTCAGTTAGACAGACAACCACTGGAAAAGCCATGGCTCATTGCTTCTAGGGTAGTCGAGAAAATGTCCTCAATCGAGAGAATGCAACTTCAGTACCCCCTCGTCTCGACCTCGCTGGGGATTTCCGTGGGCGCAAGGAACAAATGACCTACAGTCCGCATTGAGTGAACTGAGTGTTCTTACCGTTCTCGTCGTACACTGGCGTTCTGTGAGAGTGGTTGGATCCCGGGATCGAGGAGTCAGCACCCGACAGGTGAGCGGCCTGCAGTAGCTGGTGCCTCCGCTCGCCGCTGGAAGAACTGACACCTCTACTCCCCGAGTCGGGTGCTGCCTCCTCGATCCCGTTGCTCGGCGGCGGCCGACTAGCATTCCAGGCCATCGCCGATGCCACGTCAGCTCCTGATCCCCCGCCGCCTGTCCGGATAATGTGACTGACGTTGGTTGAGCTGAAGCCGGGATCCAACCACTCTCGCAAAACGCCGAGGACGTTAAGAACACTCAATTCACTCAATGCAAACTTTAGGTCATTTGTTCCTTGCGCCCGAGGAAATCCCCGCTCCCATCCATCCCAACCACAGCGCAAAAGTCTAATGTGTAGGAAGTATGAAGGAGGGTCTTCTATCCAGAAATCCGCGGACGGGAGTGTCGGCCCAGGCCCACAGGCAGTGCGGAGGGGAGGCGCTGGCCCCAGCTCGACTCTGCCTGTCCCGCCGGTGGGACAGGCGGGGTTGAGCTGGAGTTGGTGCTTCTTTTCCGTGCCACCTGCGGGCCTAGGCCGCCGCTGCGACGGGCCAGCATCCCGCCGGGACAGGCAGAGCCGAGATGGAGCCGGCGCCCCCCCCTTCTCCACACTCCGCCGCTCCCGTTCGGCTCCCGCCAACCCAGGGCCATCCCGGACGTCCCCGGCCGCCACCGGACGGGACACTCAGGAGGGGGCGGGGACAGGTCGGCCCAGTGGCGGCTGGATAGGGACGAGACGCAGGTTTGCACCCATGCAGCTGCACGGCAGCTGTGAGTGTTTAGCCCGAGCGGCCTATGACCTGTGCATGCACAGTAGGAATACCGAACTGGCTTATAGCTGATCTACTGAAATTAACTTCATGCTGGGACTGTTCACTTGTGCTAACACGACTCAATCGCAGTCCACTATTTCACATCAGATAAAGTATGAGCAAGAAAAGGTATTGCCAATTACTGCTAATCCTCAAATGAATAAATTAGTAATTAGCCTTGCTGAACTCTAGTTGGAAGAAACACTGAGATTATAATCAGAATGTATTCTTAGTGGAGAACTTCAATGCCTCCTACCGCTAATATTTACGTAGCTATAAAACTGAATAAATCATAAGAGACAAAGCTGAAACACTGGGTCTACAGCAGCAGTGGTGAACCAACCCAAGGGGAAAATCTAATATCTATTCAACTCTGTCACCACTTACAGAATCTTTCACTATGCTTTGAAGTCAACTATTTTCTGAAGTATAATTATTGTATCCATCAAAGATCTCGCAACCAATTTATACTTAGCAACCCCTCACAGCTTCATAACAATCAGTTTAGTTATATTGAGTGGAGGATGAATATGAGCAACTATAGCAAAAGAAACATGGAGAACCAAACAGTACAGTGTATTTGACATTTAGAAATTATTGTAAGAATGGAGGTTCAAAATTCAACCAAGATAATAAAAGATGATATAATGGCAGCTGTGAAGAGTGATTTTTTTTTCTGAAGAACGCAAGTCATAGAATTAATGGGACAAAAATAAAAAGACTAATGGATATAGTTTATAGGTCCCCAAACAGCAACTATCCATTTGGACAGAACATCAGGGTGGCACAGTGGCGCAGCAGTAGAGTTGCTGCCTTACAGCACCAGGGACCCGGGTTTGATCCTGACTACGGGTGATGTCTGTATTCTGGGCCGGCCTTAAGCCAACTCAGATTCCCTGATAGAAAACTGCAACTGTAAAACGGAATCTGTGGAATTCTCTGCCTCAGGCAGTAGAGGCTGATTCGCAGGATGCTTTCAAGAGAGTTAGATAGCGGAGTCAAGGGATATGGGGAGAAGGCAGGAACGGGGTGCTGTTTGTGAATGATCAGCCATGATCACATTGGATGGCGGTGCTGGCTCGAAGGGCCGAATGGCCTACTCCTGCACTTATTGTCTATTGTCTACAAAGGGCTAGATATTCTAATTAGTTAGGACCTATAGTGCTGTAATTGTCACGTAATCATGATCGAGTTTGACCTTTAACTTCTAGTGAGCATAACCACCATCATGCCATTTATTATTATTATTTTCATTGTTATGGAGGAATTCAGCAGCTCTGGTGATATGCTAAGAAAACTTGAATTTTCATAGAATGTATAAGCATTACCATTACAGGAATGCACAGATCCCCCCCCCCCCCCCCCCCCCCCCCTCTTATAAGGTGTGTTCATTATGAAATTTTGGTTTTATGCCAAAATAACATTACATCATGTGAATTTTCTCAATCACTTACATCATTCTTGCATGAAATTTACCAAAGCTCATTTGCCTCGTTAACATACCTTCATATTACATGAGAAAGAAAGTAGGTTATCTTATAAAAGTAGGATACTGTGGAAGGTGGAAAATTAAAATTTGGCAAACAGAAAATTCTGGTAATACCAAGCAGTCAGGTTATGAAAACTCATGAAGAGCGAAACAGAGTTAATATCTCATAACAATTGGGCAATAGATATTATCTATATGGATTTTGGTAAGGCATATAACAAAGTCCCTCATGGCAGGTTGTTCCAAAAGATTGAGATACTGTACATGGGTTCCACAGTGACTTAGAATGCAAAGAGATCTTTGGGTTCAAGGCCATAACTCCTGACATAAATAGGATGGTAAAAAAAGGTTATGGTACGTTTGCCATCATTGAAGAGGAGAGTCATTGTGTAGGAGTCAAGAAGTCATGTTGCAATTTTATAGGACTTTGGTTAGGCCACATTGAAGTATTGCATACAGTTCTGATGGCTCAGGGCAGCACAATGGTGCAGCAGTAGAGTAGCTGCCTTACAGCCCCAGAGACACGGGGTCGATCCTGACTATCTGTGCTGTCTGTATGGACTTTGTACGCTGTGTTAGCGTGGGTTTTCTCTGGGTGCTCCGGTTTCTCCAAAGACAGGTTTGGAGGTTAATTGGATTTGGTAAAATTGTAAATTGTCCCTAGTGTGTAGGATAGTGTTAGTGTACAGGGTGATCACTGGTCGGCGCAGACTCGGTTGGCCGAAGGGCATCTTTCCACGCTGTATCTATAAAGTCTAAAGGCTCCATTACAGCAAGGATGTGGAGGCTTTGGAAAAAGGTGCAAAAGCAGTTCACCTGAATTAGAGGATATTAATGAGAAGGAGAGGTTGGATAAACATGCAATGTTTTCTTTGGAGCATTGGAAGTTGATGGAACACCTGAAATTAGTACGTAAAATTATGAGAGGCATAGATAGGGTAGACAGTCAGAACCTTTTACCCAGAATGGGAATGTCAAAGATTGGAGGATATAGTTCTAAGAGAGGAGGAAAATTTAAAGGAGATGTATGGAGCAGGTTTTTTTTTTACACAGAGTATGTGATTGGTACCTGGTGAGGCAGATGTGATAGTGGCCTTTAAGCCGCTTTTAGATAAGCGCACGGCTGTGCAGAGAATGAAAGGATATGTATCACATGCAGGGAAAAGCGATTAGTTTAACCTGGCATCATGTCGGCACAGACATTGTGGGCCAAAGGACCTGTTCTTATGCGGTGCTGTTCTTGATCTTTTGTTCTATATTCCCTGGATTGAATTCTACTTCCTTTCCTCCCAACCTGCTTATTGGTTCACTGATATCATTCTGCAACCTGCAGATTTCCTTCCAATGAACAACCACATGGCAGTTTGTGTATCATTTGCCATCTTCGTCCATGTGACAATTACATTTATCTCTAATTCATGGTGCATATCTTGAAAAGCAAGCGACTGACTAGTAATGTTACAATACTGCGAACTATATTCTGCACTTTGTACCTTTTTCTTTACTCTAGTTGGGTTTAGCTTGATTGTATTAATGTACACACGAGGAACTATAGATCATTTACAAGAAAGGATGCACATTGTTGGAGTAACTCAGCAATGAGGCAGCATCTCTGGAGAACGTGGATTGGATACATTTTGGGTTGGGACCCTTCTACAAACTGATTGTAATGGAGAGGGGTAAACTGGAAGAGAAGTGGAGACAAAGCTTGGCAAGTGATAGATGGATTCAGATGAAGGAGGAGTTTGATCGTAGATGGTTAGACAAAGGCAAAAGGTGTGAGATAAGTATGAGGTGTGAATTGTGAAGCCAGGGAAAGGAGTGTCGGTGGTAAAGAAAGGAAGAAATGGGTGATAATCCAAGTAGGC